>NC_086338.1:48978713-49653028 GCF_032445375.1 Bacillus rossius redtenbacheri | reverse complement strand
GCGATGGTGACAATATTCTTGATTCCCACGTGTGCAGGGTTGTCGTTCACAGCAAACCTTGCCGAAAATGGGCAGCGAAAGTAAAATAAAAAGATTTTCTTAGACACGTCGAAAGTCAATAAACATCAACTATTTGCCCTTCTTCCCTCTATTTTTTTTATGCCTCGCCGATGGTGGCATGTGTTGCTGACGTGAAGTTTACAAAACTAACGTCAGGACAGACAGAAAAAGGGATTTGGTAAAAGGAAGGGGAATATGGGGGGAAGTGAAGCACACGGTTTGTTGTGATAAAGAAAACACGGTGAAATAAGAGAGTCCCAGAGTCGCAGGGGAAGGGGAAAAAATGGGGGGATTGTATACTCCCACCTCCCGAAATCCTTAGAAAAAAAATACAATAAAAATCTATCATTACCACCAACAAAAAGAAATATTTTGGAAGCAAAAGTGGTCTATCCGCTCTCACAAATTAAATATTGTCTACGCACTTATATTCAGAACACAAAATACTAATGAAATATATGTGGATGCATTTAGTGGAAATAAGAACGCAAGACACTTAATGTTACAACTGGCATTGTTCTACCTTATCCAATACACAACCTGGCCCAAAGTTTTTCCTTGCAGGATATGCTACTTGAACAACTGTTCTACTTTTCTTACTCAATAGTCAACCTGACCCATACTTTATTCCTTACACTATGTGCTACCTGAACAACTGTTCTACCTTATATAACAGGCTACATGACCGATCGCTCCTGAATTTTGTTCCACCCACTTGAAGTAGCCTATCCGTCATTCACACCCTTCCCTTCTCTTGCAATCTCTTTAGCACCCATGGTAATTCAGCATTACAACTTTATTTGTCATAAGGGAGGAAGAAATAAGAACTGTCATAATTTTTAAAGTTTATTTATGTAAATAACGGCTTCATCACGGAATAGTACATACTTCAATAGTATACCTGACCGTGACACAGATTGGCCTAATCTAATTGTCCCTTGAGATTGTTCGGGTTCCAGAATTAAATTAATTTTGAATAATTTTTTTTAACTTATCACTGTTTACAATAGTGACTTTTTAACAGTCTCAAAGATGATATTGATGTGTGGTTTGTGTCTTAATCAAGGTAAATTGGCAATGTTAAACGATATAAAATAGTTATGGCCTAAAAACTGTGAAAGAAAGATTTTTTTTTGCTCCTCTGTCTTCCACTTAAGGATGCAGTATCCTAAATTATTTTTCCTCTATATTTTTTTTTTTTGCATACGATTTTAAATACATTCATAGAATAACCTATTTAATTGTTATAAATGCTTTTTTCTACTAAATAAGTCCTTCATCAATGTAAATCGTAGCATGTGGGCTACAAAAAGCATGAAACCATGTGGTACACCATTTGTATGAAGCCTTCCTTTTGAACATCTTTGATTTTTAGGACACCTTTTATTCATAAATCAATTCTAAAAATAGGTTTTCCCGAAACCGTGAAAACTCCGGGCTTATATGGTTTTGGGAAAACCAGATTTTTATTGATTTAAAGACTGGTTTATTACAAATTAAAATCTTTAAGGTGCAAGCCAAATACAAACTGTTTGTTGAAAACTATATACCACACGATTTCATTCTTTCAATATGTGCTAGGATTAAAATACAATTTGTCTTCTAAGTTCATTAAAACCATTAAATAAGGACTTGCTTGGTGGAAAAAGCCTTTGTCTAAACAATTAACCAGCTGTGGTTACATTATGAAAGTATTTACAATCACGCACAGAAAAAAAATAACACGAAACACTGGAAGCAGACAGACAGTCCGCGCTGGTCCCAGTGTGATCGGTCACTGGCTGTACACGCGACCCGCCCGCCATAATCGCGCGGCGTGACTTAGCGATCAAAGAGTACCGGGAATTATTCTCGAGCGAACAACGCACAGGAATGGCCAACAACGCAGGAATGTCTCCGAAAATGAAAAGCGTGAACTGGAAAAAAAAAAAGGGGGGGGGGATGTTTGAAAGAGGATTTTTTTTTTGTCTTTGAAGGTCTCCAACGAATGGGTCCAGCGCGACTCAGTACCAATGACCAGATGCACGGTAAAAAAGAAAAACTAAAAATAATAACAACAATGAATGCCCCAGACAAGCACATGAATACTTTCGGGACGACCGTGATGAGAACTTGTTAAAAAAGAAAAAGAGAAAGAGAGATTCAGCGATGTTAAAAGCACGCGGGATAGCATCTCCCGTTTCCTTTGCTCTTCGTCCGTCGCTGGGACTCTTTGACCAAACTGAAATGAGGCAGGAAATGAAAAAAATAAAGTTAAAAAAGAATATGGAACGGAAAGACGTCGACGTTTGAAAATGTACGCAGTCACTACCAAAAAAAAAAACCATAAAGGCAAAACAACATGGGAGAAAAATAGGGCATATTAGTCAAATTCCGAACTTAAGTAAAAAAAAAAAAAAGAATCAACTAAGGAAACCCGACTTAAATAAAAAATTAGTTTTTAATGTGAACTAACATTCATGTAGCTCAGAACTTAACGAGTCCGAGTCACAACTGAGTAGCGTTATAAGAGTAATAAAAAAACTACTCAATAGCTATGCATGTAGCCTGTAAGAAGGAAGTTATGATAAATGTCTTCTGAATGGAGTTTTTTTATTAAAACATTTTTTTGGACAGACGCCACTGCTAGTTACACTTTATTTTATTAAGAAAGATCAATAATGGGAAAATGATAAATATTGTTACTAGTGGGGGAAACAGGTTCGGAAAGGATAGCCCAAATTAATTAAATACAGTTTTATTTATTTAAACTATTAACTAAATTACAACACTGAAAAAGGTCTGTCCACAAATAATTAATCACTCTTTCATTTAGTCAACATTTTACTCTCCATACCGCTCGTCTCTTACTTTTCACCTCTGTCCCAACACTGTCTCGCTCTGAACACGCGTCCGTCGCAGACAAGTCTCCGCACACGAGGTCCGTTCGTGTTCGTCGTCCACCTTCGCTCGCCAAGGGGGGTCACTCGTCATCATCACTTCACTTCACTGTCTCGTAGGCTGGCGTAGCCGCTTTTCGTAACCCCTCAGCTGGAATGTGATCTCGCACAACTTTTTTGAAGTGTCGCGTCACAACGGTCGACTTGGCAAACAGAAGATCCCAGAACAATGGCGTCCCAGTCACGCCACTTCGCGCAGGAGAAGGTTTTCTGGAACGTAACGGAACCCTCGGTCGAGCACGAAGGGAAAGCGGAGGGTAGGGATAGGCGCCGTCGCTAATCCGATCAGGCGCGGGGCAGTAATGGACCGCCCCCACCCCCCCACCCGCTGGCTTTTAAGGGCCAGCTGGTTGGCTAGCCGGGCCACTGGCCCATCCGAAGACCCTGCCCCCAGTACACCAGTAACAATATGCAAACGCGCAGAAAACAAGCCACATTCATTAGTAGAGACCGGAAAAATTCGCGGATTCATTTCACGACAGCCTGAAATTCAAATAGTTATACCTCAGTGCTGCCTCTGCTATTTGGCTCACAACTCACCTGGACGACTCTGCGCCGGTGAGAAACACTCAACCGAAGCTGTATCGACTCACAGACCGCTACTTTGGGACACCTTCACAAGACAGCAGCCAATGAGAGGGTGACATTTGACCGAGTATACGTAGAACTATAAAGTTCATCCTAGAGGCCATTGAACCCGCGAATTTTTCCGGTCCCTATTCATTAGATGTCAAAAGTTAAATACGTAGACAGCAAAGAGAATTTACGTGGAAGAATTTAGTCAGAAAAAAAAAACATTCCAAATTGACTTCAATTCACTAAACAGGATAATTTAGCTCTCACAAAAGCAAGCTTGTGTGTGAGTGCATCTAGTCACTTTAATCTACGTGCGTTATACTGACTAATTTAAACATTTTAAAATTTGTAACAATTGACAAATAAATTAAAGTAACTTAAGAAATCTTAAAAGTTTTTAAATTCAAAGTTAAAATAGCAATTAATTTAAATACAATATAAAGTATAACATTATTTCAGAAAAAAACCTATACATAAAAATTTCAAAAATTAACATTTAATAAAGTACCACTAAATAACCTTACTTAAATATTATAGAAATCCTTCATCAGTTAAATTATTCAACCAATTTTTTTTATAAGAAAATAATTTCTTTCGTTTTAAATTGTTCAAGAATAACTACAATTTTAAAAGGAAAAATGACATACTATTGTCTGACTTAGCTAAATATTTGAACGTAGGCTATAATAAATCTCGCCAAATGTTTCATTAACATATTTGAGTTAGTTATGATGTTATGGTTCGTTAGAAAACGGACTTTTAAAACATATACTAGTGTGCAATAAAACAAGAATCACAAAATGTCAACTTGGTCTCGTCTGGCTGCTTCATTAGCAACGATTCGCTAAATTAAAAAAAGGTTAACTTTATAGTCACCTACACACAGTATTTTCCAGTGACCCTGATTAATCACTGCGTTTGTTCAAGTTTCAAAATCGCGAGAGAATGCAAATTATAAAAACCCTGCTTCCCATTATAGCCGGTATGAAACTCGAAACAAGAGACGCGAATTTCGCAAAACTCGTCCAGCAAACGACCCGTTCGGATAATTGCACGAAACGTCACGGGGGGTAGTTAGGGGAAAATTTTCACGGCGCAGGGAAAATCAAGCGCGCTGATGAACAGTTTGTGCGCCCACGTGGTCAATTACGTCCATCACGCAATTTCGCACGGAAAATGATTAATTACTCTGTATCCGGAAACAATGCCGCATCGAAGTGAAATGATACGAAAGTTGGGCACTGGTGAGAAATACCAGGTTTTCTAACGATGGTGTTCATTTAAAGAGTTTTGGATAGCTAGGTGAATGAGAAGATTCCAGAAGGGGACTAGGGGGTATGAAAATGACTACGCCAGCCTCAGAGGCAGTGGAGTGAAGAGGGCTACTGACCCCCAGGGTGTCCACAAGGAAAAAAATATTTCGTACCAACTTAGGCGAGAAAAAAGTACTAGATTTGAAAAAAAAAAGTACTAAATTATAATTTGTTATAGGTAGTTTTTAACAATTTAGGAAGTTATTATGACATTGCAATGCTCGAACTTAAATATCACACCACACACACATACATTCCATAGTTTTTAAAAATAATTACGCTTAATAATAAAACATATTGGAATTACTATAATATTATTATATTAAATAAAAAATGTACTAGATCTGTACTAGACCACTAAAAAAGTTATAAAAGTACTAGATCTTGTACGAAAGTACTAACTGTGGACACCCTGGTGACCCCTTGGCGAGTGAAGGTGGGAAGACGAGAGACGGGCCTCGCATTGGGGACAGGAGCATCAGGGACTGTTGTGGGTGTGCGACGGACGAGTGAACTTCGGGAGGCAGTGCATCGGGACAGAAGAGCGCAGTAAGAGACACAAGGCGAGAGATAGGGAGAGTAAACTGTGAACCTTATGGCAAGAGCGACAAATTTGCGGCTAGACAATTTATTTTTTATAACTTAATATTCGTGTGAATATCATGTATAAAATAAAACTGTATTTCATTTATTATGGTATCCTTTTTCGAACCTGTTTTCACACTCGTAACAGTATTTTTGGGTTATTTTGAATTTTCCTAACATTATTATTATAATATATATACGCACCACGCTTTGTTTTGCAAATGAAACAAAAAGAATATTCATGTAAAATAATAGATATTTGTACATTTACATGAGAACAACTGCATCACTGCAAAATAGTGTTCGCAGTAATACTGGGTTCGGATTCTTATTTTTTTTTTTTTTTTTTTTTGTTGTGCCAGTACCTCCAGTAGTTAAAGTTATTTGTAAACCCATCTCTGAATGTTTTTTTTTTTCCAGTATGAACTGCGCACATTAATAAGCACAATAAAACAAAATAGAATCAAATTATTTAATATTTTATTAATTTTAATTAATTAAAACAATATGCTTGAATTAAACATCTATTAAAATATAAAATTATGCGCCGATTTTTGTAAGAAGTACTCGGTATGATCTCGAAGAACATAATTCACACATGCAAAAATTACCATAACTATGTGTAGTACAAAGTTACAATATCTTTCTTGGCAACTTGTTTCCAAAGGGATTTTTTTTTTTAATTAGAGAAAATTATTATTTTTTCGGTGAAGTATGACGATACCAGTTTTACCAAATTTCAAACATACCAGCTTTTAGCGTCATCTGTACCAATATACTACCTAGCGCCAGTCCAAAGCAGTCTGAGACCGCTAAAGGGGAGTGGGTGGATCAGGATGTATATCCTGGGAGGTAGTGGCTCTTGAGTAGCTGCAAGATAGCAAGCGCAGAGCGAATTCTAAACTACGGAGATGTTTTGTGCTCGGGAACTAACTGTAATCCCTGCTGCAGAGCCGAAGAGCTCCGAGTCCATGGCACTCGAGGCAAGTGTAGTGAGTGGACTTTAGTGGCCTCGGGTGAAGGGGAGGTCTTGCAAAGAGCTCGCCAGTACATATATTCCTGTGCCTGGCTTGTTTACGGCGTGACATAAGGTCAGTGCGATATGTGTATAGTGCGGGCCAAACGTCTTGTAAGCTGGACTCCATAGCTCGGGGTGGGGAACACGTTTCTCGGTACGGCCCGGTTACACATAAAAAAAAAAACTATAATCGTATATTCTCACAGCTCGCTAAGCACTTGCAAGGTCAACGTATTTTGAACGGGTACATCACTCGCCAGAAAAAATGCCGAGCCCAAGAGGGTATTTTTTTTAAAAACTCCTTTGGCCGTGTCACTGTCTTCCCCTACTTTCCTTTTCTGACACCTCCCCTCTCACGCTCCTCAACTCCGTGCTAGCGGCGAGCAAGACTTTTGGCCCGCACTAAACAATCTGCTCTACTCTCCATACACATTCGCTTCCTCTCTTACACTCGTTGAGTAAATGAATGTACATGCATATTTGTAAAGCATTTTTGAAAATTTTGTATTTTTTTTTTAAACCGAAAGAGTGATCGACTGAAATAAATATTAAATTAAAAAGAGTCTAAAATAAATATTCATTTTTTTACAATGCTTTTACAACACAATTGATTATATTTTTCAAAATATGCATTACTGTAGGTTTGACAGTTGTCATTTAAATAATCTTACTACATTCATAAATAAAATATTTTAATTACACTTAATATTTTGGTTATTATTTTAATTACTGATTTTTTTTAAATATTTTGTGTTGAGTGATCACGTATCTGCAGGACTGCGCCAAATACGACTGCCAGTGCATTATAAATAATCTAAACTTTTTTTTAAATTTTTGTTTGACAAATAGTTTTAGCCAATAAGACGTTAAAATTTTATGTGTTGTAGCTTGGAAAATGTTTAAGGAAGCCTAATCTTAAATATGAATATTTCCCAGTTTTGGCTGGAATGACTGTAGGAAGTCTATTCCAAAACATGGAATGTACTTTATGTACGTACGTACGTACTTACTTTAATCTAACATATAATTCACTTACCCCGAGTCAGATGCCTGAAAAATCTACATCTGCGCATTTTCAGATTTTTTTTTGTGTTGTAATAGTAAAAGGAAGGTTAATTCAGTTACATAAAAGAAGTTCCCGCAAAAATTCGTTAATTTTTTTAATTATTTCCGGGAGGGTTGATATTTCGCACGTCTTGATGTTCGTTACTAAGAAGGCAATGTTGGGTTAAGCCAGAGACATTTAAAATATGTGATTTTAAATTTTTTTTTCCTAACCTAACTAAAACTAAGTGTATTTTGGAGGGGTCCGGGTTAGGGAGGGACCTAGGTGCGTCTCAGGCCGAAGCCTATACGCCTAGTCATGCTGGGATTAGCCATGCAGGAAGAGGGTCGCATGCATCATGTGCTAGGAGGGGATTGGCCAGCCATGGCAGCGATTGGCGCCATGACTAACTCCCCTCACTCTTAAATCTAGACTATAACTAGAGATAGGTTGGGCCCAGGTAAAACCTGCATAGACACAGGGAAAACCCTGGGCACATTCATGCGGGATGCAAATTGGCATGCATTACGTGTAGGAATTTACAGGAGACAGAGGATGGTCTGGATGAAGTGTTGGACAGAGTAGAAAAGAGTCTACCATGCGGGGGTTGGGCACTTGGACTCGTGGTCCGCTTTTCCAGTTGTCCAGCACTGGATTTAGTGACCAGAGACGCAAGCGCCCCTGGTGGTGAGTGGTTGCACTGACCACTCACTCCGCCGCCAGTCAGCACTAAAATATGTGTTTGGCATTTTTGACCGCGAAGCTGCACGAGAGACTGGTGAAATTTCGGATATGTTCGGGACAGATCGGGGCAGAGTGAATCTTTAGGTTCCCCCGTGTGTAGGGCGGTAGAAAGAAGGAGGTGTGTGTGAATGGTTGGTGAAAGGGGGGGGGGGGAAGGGGGTGACAGAGGAGGGAGACAGAACTGGGTTATCTGCAGCGTGAGCATGCACGGGAAACGATATCACAGCCACGTCCTTCCCCTCACCACCCCCCCTCCTTCCCAATTCCCCCTCCCAAATTGCCGACCGTCTCAGCTGCGGCGGGTAACCGGGTCAAGTGAAAACGAGTTGGTAGTGGAGTTACTGCTGCTCGGTGTTGCCAGATCGTCGCATTTTGTCTTATCAAGCAAGAGGGGGAAAAAAAAAAGGAATGGGGCAAATTGTCTTAAATTCGAGACATTTCATACTTATATGTTATGTTTTCCTTTCATTAAATAACTCCTCCCAACCCCCCCCCCCTCTTAATTTAAACATACAAACGAAGTTAGCTATATATTAGGATTGTTCTGCGGACAACACTCAAAACAGTATAAAAATATCTTTAACAAGCGTGATGAAAAAATAAACATAAATACACACACACATGCTGCGTGCGATACCGGCTGATGGCAAATATTAAAATAATTTTTTAGTGAAAGACCCGCCTATTTGCATGGAGGTAAGAAGTTGGGGAGTGGGTATGTGAAGTTATAAAATCGTTCCTCCTAAAATTAGGACGAACAACTTTAGGACATACGTCAGAATAGGTCGAAGAAAGTTTGACAAATAGTTTTAGTGAAGGTGATGTCGCAATAAGCTACCACGCCCTTATAACAAATTATTTAACATATTTTTCTGAGGGCGGAGAGTGAGTAAATTAGTAAATTTCAAATATTGTAAAGCAAATAAATATAATTATTCTAGCTTAGTATGTTTACCATTGGATAGTTCTTACACAATCCTTATTCTGTACACATAGGCATGTAAGCAAATTTTAAGCTTTCATGCTACTCAACGCATCTATGAGATCGCGTATTCACAAAATACTGTTTTTGCGTTGTGTTGCAAGCAAAGTGAGAAGTTAAACAGTGTGATCAGCGGGAATATATTGTTCACAAGTTTTGTTGAAACTCCATTAAACATTTTTTTAATTGTAGTTCTCAAAACAAAATCATGCACAGAACGAAATACTCAATAATTATTATGTAGATGCGTCCGCACTGATCATTGGAAAAATAATTTGAAAACAAATGCCAAAATATAACCTAATCATTCAGAGACAAAATTAAATTGATATTTTTATAGTACAGATATTAAAAAAAGATAATTTTCAACCAATATCCCGTCAAGAAGGAAGGCATTTTGAAGTGAAGAAACTAGTAAATAAATAAAATTATAAAAATGAATTAGAATATACTCAACACGTCAAGTGTATCTGAAATGCAAGCAATTACAAAGTCAAGCCTATAGTTAGGTAAACCACCCGTCTTATGCAGACACCACTTAGCCGAAATCAAATTTCTGAAGTCAATTTTAAATTCAGTTTGAGGAAATTCTGCCATAAACAAGTCTCGAAACGATTTGACTTGCAAATTTAGTCAAAAAAAAATAGCGAACTTTGTAAAAAAAAACTTTGCTATTCCATTAAAATCTCCGTAAAAATGCTCTAGTCTAGATCTAACAACAAAAAGAGGATCAAAAGAAAATTAAGTCGTTTAGCGATTTGTGTTTTTTTTACGGGGAAACTACATAATTAAAAATAACAAAAAACAAAGTTTTGAGCACGTTTAATAATAATAACGAGATGTGTGTATGCGTGTATATTATGTGTATATATAATAAACTGTTGAATATTTTTAACTCAAACGATTTTAAAAGATGGGAAGTTGGATAAAAAACGGTAAAGTGTTTTATAATGATAGCAGAGGGCCAGTTTCCAAGGCCAGCCAGACTATTGGGCCATGGGGCTTATGGACAAATTCTTTACAGAGATTTAATACCTGTAAGTTGAATGCTGAAAATGTTGTTTTTAATAGCACCAAACACTTCAAGATATAATACATTTATCTAAATAAAAAATTTAAAAAAAAACACGGCTGTCAAAAACTTTTTAACGCGAAGACGTAAGATAAGTCGCCTTTTACAGAACCAAATTACTGATAAGAGTTGTGACAATTATATGAAAAAATACACAACATTTATTGCTTAACGAAGTGCATATACATAGTTTTAAAACGTTTTTTCAAATTCTATGTGATTATTTCTATAATTTGTTTACAAATTTGAATAAAGTAATATGATTTTATTTTTTGGATTAACCAGTAGCACTGACCCGCAACCTGAAGTTTTGATTTCCGTAATAATACTCCTAACAGGTGGTCAATGGTCGTAACATGAATTATAATGCTTTTATAAATTCATGTTTTTGCTCAATATTTTGTACGATCGTAATTGTGTTGTACAAAATTACAATAATTTTTTTTTGTGGTTATTACAAACTATTTCTCGGCGACTGGTTTCCAAACGTACAGACTTTTATTTTTTGTCCGTGTATGGTTGTTTCTGCCAATATGTCTTCACTGGAGGAAGGCCAGTTGACGTGCGTGTGAGAGAACCCCCCCCCCCCCCTCCATCCTTCTAAACCAGAACGCTCCCCCATCCCTGTCGTACACCTCACGCTCACGATGGCATCAGGGGAGTTCCCCGGCCGACACGAGGTGACCCTTCAACCGAGGGACAGAAGAACTACCGCCAGTTGCACCATAAGTAGGGACCGGAAATTTTCGCGGGTTCAATGACCTGTAGGATGAACTCCATAGTTCTACGTATACTCGGTCAAATGTCACCGACTCATTGGTTGCTGTCTTGTGAGACGTCCTAACGTAGCAGCATGTGATTCGATACAGCTTTGGTTGGGTGTCTCTCAATGGCCCAGAGTCATCTCATCCAGGTGAGTTGTGAGCCAATAGCAGAGGCAGCACTGAGGTATAACTATTTGTATTTTAGCCTATCACGAAATGAATCCGCGAATTTTTCCGGACTCTAACCATAAGTGTTGAGACGTAATTTGATCACGGTTTCGATCACATTTCTAGTTTCGTCGTCCGTGTTTTTGAGCCGCTGAGCGAAGACCATTGGGGACTTCTGGTTGTACCGACAGTTCTGGAGGTACATGATGTCGACCTAGGATACACGTCACTGCGCCAGCAGACAAGTCCGGAATTATCGCGGTTTTTATTGGGGGAACGCCATCTTTTTCACGAACGTGGTCTCAATCCTCAGCCAAGAAGTGCATAGCTGGATGTAGCCAAGAAAGCTTACGACATGAATTTTATGCTTAAGGGCCCCGCCTACCCGGGCACACACACGGTGCGCAGAGCTTCAGGAAAAACAACGCGATTTCAAAACTACTCATGATATCCGAGTGGGGTCTGCTTACGAAAAGCATTTAAGAGTTCGCTGAGGACCGAAAAGTACTTCTGTTTTTGGATTAAGTTTTTAAACTGTATTTTTAGAAGAGTTAAAATGGCAAAAACGCATGTTTTCAAAGTAATTTTTAGGCGTAAAACAACCATTACACATACTTGAAAGCACTTAAGGGACTTGCATTACACCTTTATCTTCATTTCTCCGCAAAATAATATTACGATTACCGCTCAAATTTCACAGTTGTCCTGTGACGACGAGAAGACTGCACGCCAGTTCAGAGTCTTGCGCTTAGAGGCGACACCGCGCTGGAAGCACCAGCGAGCGTCGCGCTTATCATTCCGCCTCACTAACACACACACACACACACACATGACGAAGCGGGCCCATATATATTTGAATTTCCAAAATATAGCTTACAAAAAAAAGCATGTTTAAATCAATAATGTACTTTTTTTTTCGCCACACAAAAATTAATATTTGTTGAGGCAAGCAAACTTTCCTCTTAGTGATAAATCTCTGCGGCATTTTTGTTCGATCATTAGTATGACATTCCTCCATCAATAAAACAAGGTCTTACTGGTAGTAGCCTATCGTGAACGAATGGTGAGATAGAAAGGGTCAGAATGTTATCGAAGTGTTTTTTATACTTGTTTTAAGCCCACATCTGCACGTACGCTCAGTTGAAAAAAAATGTGGAGGTCATTCAGCAATGAAACGTTTTAAAAATCTATGGAATTTAAAAAAAAATCTGGTTTTTAAGATGAATTTTCTGTTGAGTTTATATTTTAATTTACCGTAGATCGTAATTTTACATGGTTCGCTCGTAAGTTTTTTAATAGTCGGATGCGCCCTTGAAGATTGCTGCAACAAGGCATGCCGAAACGCCGAGAACACCATAATTTCCACTGAATCGGACTCAAACCACAGGCCAAAAAAAAATAATAATAATCAAGCACAAAAAGTGAATATTTGTTCTGCCGCTTATTCAAACAAATATTTATTTTTAGCATACGGGTAATTGTATTTCTCGGCGAATAATTGAAAATCAACCCCTACAGCAAATACTACGCCGCACATTCCCCCCCTCCATCAAGGTTTCAGGCTAGATTGAACAATACTGTATACATACCCATTAGGCCCTCGCCAAGATTAGAGGTTTTTCATCGAGCACACTATGGGTTAATCGGTCTCACACTGCTTCTTCCTGTTCGTCGCAGTTTCGTGATTGGGTGATTGGGTGTTTTTCTCCCAGGTACATATCGATTGTAACAACACCAATCACAGTGATTCAGTGCGGGAGCAAACGCGTCCTGAGTGGCTCTGCCAAATAAGGCAACGACTTCTCTCGCAGACGGTCGCCAATCACAAGGAAGAAACCACAGGTGCGGGTATACCTTGTTGCAGTCTAATAAGTGTTCATATCTTTTCGCGAAAAATTGCTGCCCCTATTTATAATCGGTAAGAAGTTATTTCCACGATTGGCCGAGACAAGATCGCGGTTACCACGCAAACACAATCATCTTTCACCGCTTCTTCTCCCCTTTCCACTATATCAACTAGCGTGTTTAGTTCTCGGGAATAATAATTATAATAATAACATTAATAATAAAATCAATAAAAAAACAGTTAAATTATATCCAAGAAACGAGTGGATTTTTTTGGCTGGAATTCCGTTTTTTTTTTGGGCTGGAGTTCCAACGTTTAAACTAATAAATTCAAAAAGTTCACCGATGGTCACAGCACCAACCAGACCTATGTATTTTAAGCAACCTCGCGATTAGGAAAACAATTTTTTTATATATATTTTTATTTCGATCAAAGTGAAGGACATCGACGTCATATTTAAAATAAAAGCTAATTGCTACTTTAAACAAGAATTCGTATTAGTCCCAGTTGAATTTCTTTTAGGATTTTAAAGACCACTATGCAGAAACATGATCTGCATTAAACAGTTTGCTGACGTTAAATCGAAAATGACCTTTTTTTTCCTATCCCTTTTTTTTATGCAAGAGAATCAAATTAATACAGTCTTTACTTTTAAAGAGTGGAGGGACATTTACTTGACGCCTGTCAGGCAAACAAGAAAAAGTAACAAGGAAAAAAAAATTGCTTGTCATTAATTTACGTTGCGATAACGGTCTTATGAAGCTACGCGTCGAATAAGCTGATAAAAAAAAAATCGTGGTCGGGGGATTGAAGGTTGTGGTGGAAGGGGGAGAAGGATTAGAAAAGGTGTGGGGGGGGGGGGGGGGCGAGGGAGGAGCGCAGAGCGAAATGTCAGATTCGGTGGTTGGTCCCTCGCGAGGCGACGAGGATGACGTCACATCCTGGGAGAGGGGCCTCGTCAGCAAGCAAGGGGGCCAACCCACCCCCCCCGGGGGGGGGGGCACTTCGCCCGTGTGAAAAACACCGTGAGCTCCGTCAGTTCCACATTCAGCTGCCGGCGAATCGAGCGGTCCGTCAGCTGAACTGACGAGGAAACACGTGTGAAAACTCCGCGGTCCGGTGTTAGGGGTAAATCGAGGGGAATGACGACGTCAGGACGCAACGGGCGAAGCTAAACGGGGGAGGGGGGGGGGGGGAAGAAAAAATAAAGGACAATGTAACGCTCAAGAGCGCACAAAGTAGGGAGTCAAGAAAACTGCACAGAAACCCCTTTCTGCAGGTTTTACAATGCCATGTTTGCAATTATGGCACACTCTCGCATACTTGCGCATTCGCACACATTCTTGTACACCCCTCGCCTGTGCGCTTTTACACCACCAGCAAACTCGTACACGAGTTTCAAACATCTAGCTCTGAAGTTTCACTTGTAACGAGCGTGGTGGCCCCGTATCCATTTTTTTTTTTTTTAATTCTAGTTGAACGGGTATTTTCCTTAATTATATTTTCTGCTATTGATTACGCCTTAATTTTAAAATGGAATTCATAATACAACTACGGTTTCACTATTAAAAAAAGGGTTTATTTAGTAAACAAAAAAAAACTTTAAAGGCATATTATTTATATTTCAAATCTTGTTTCGCGTACCAACAGTTAAAACGCACCTGAAATAAATTCAACCAATCACGAAACATCCAAAAGTTTTTTTTGTTTAAACTATTTTACTCTCAGTTATAGTCTCGGAATCTTTTCGCGAAAAATACATTCACCTGCGCCATAACGAATATTTCTGCTCTTCCTAACTTCTCAAATGCAGAGAAACCATTCTCTTTAACCTAGATATTAAAAAACACCAGATTACCAAGAAACCGGACTTAACCAACATTTACCGATTTATTTATCTGGTCTCGCTTCACCATCATTATATTTTTTTACTCAAGAACATTTTATGTTTTCGTCGCAACTATTTAATTTAATTTGTTCTTATACTTGGAATAAAATTTTCGCAATACATCCCGCTTTCCTTAGAGAAAGTATATATTGGTTTCCTTAAAAACAGGTCTTCGCTCCATTTCGACTACGCACTGCTGTTTTATTGCAAGCTGTCCCGTTTTATTACGTTTATTTTTATGTATTGAAATTTCTACTGCATCTAATGTATTTTGCTTCCTTAGTTTCTTTCATATTTCCGCTGCGCTCTTTTCAATAGATTATTTGACGTTTCCTTTTTTTTTCCATTACGCCTTCTGCTTTTCGTATTTTCCTCGGCAGATATACTCTGCGTCATCTACTGCGAAGAGCTATTTCGTCTGTGTTGCCTTTTTCTTCGTCGCAGTCAAAGACACGCTCTTCTAAATCTCTTACTTTCTTACAATATTTCCGGTTAAACAGATTTATCGCTATATTTTTCTTCCTTCTTTATTTTATCTTCATGCCCTGAGGAACATCTCGTTCCGTTTTCCTCCCGCGTCCGCAACCTAGTTCTGTCTCTATTTCGCGATAACATTTCGCAACCATGTCGCTCTGAATTCGCGAATCCCGTATGGCGGTCACGTCCGCCACCCGACTGCTATCGCACGCAGCTTCATTTAGTCCGCGCTACAGTTCATCCGCGCGAGCTCTCTCCAACTAGCGCCGGCTTCAATTCCTACAGCTACAGTCCGCCGAGGCGAGATTCACCCAAACTCTGACAATAATCGCGCTTCCTTTACTTGCAGCTTCATTCAGTCCAGGCAGGGGCGGAGCCAGGGGAGGGGGGGTTTAGAGGTTAACCCCCCCCCCCTTAGCGCCAAATCTTTAATTAATTTCTTATTTATCACTCAAACAAATTTCATATTAAAATTAATAAAATTTTTACCATTACAAATATTTAAATTTTAGAAACGAAAACTGCTAAAATAGCACTTATTACACCTTAAAATCCAAATTTTCCCGGGGGAGGACCCCCGGACCCCCCGCTTTAATACGGGGGAGCCATGCTTCGTAACACCCCCCATACACAAATCCTGGCTACGCCACTGGGTCCAGGTACAGTCCGTCCACGCGAGCTCTCTCCAAATAGCGCCGGCTTCATTTCGTTACAGCTACAGCCCGCCAAGGCGAGATTCACCCAAACTCTGACAATAATCGCGCTTCCATTACTTGCACCTTCATTCAGTCCAGGTACAGTCCGTCCACGCGAGCTCTCTCCAACTAGCACCAGCTTCATTTCGTACAGCTACAGTCCGCCAATGTCAGATTCATCCAATTCTGTGATTGTGCTTCCGAGATGGAAAACATGAGTGCTCTCAAAAATTGTGTCAAGTCCTGACATTTTACTGCGACGTTTGTTGAGTTAGGCGCACGTGCACTGACAAACAAAATAGCAGAGACAGGTAAACAGAATATATCTGTAATATGTCCAACACATCCTCCTTTAATGTAATTATTGGATCGGATTTGTCCAGATCAGAGCAAAATAACTGTTGTACATAAGTTATATAAGTAATTCAAGTATAGTTTGCCAACGAATGGACAACCTAATATAATTTAAAATAAAATCTTTATTAATCAAGAAGTTATCAATTTCTGCTTCTAGGTTTAGAGGTTACTTTTAGGAAAGCTCGTTGATGTTTCATTCAAGCATAATTTTTTTTTTTAAACCATTGTAAAGATAGTTGAATATTCAATAATATGAATTTATTCTGTTTTATTATGCCTATTAACGTGGAAAGTTATAACATGTAACGGTTTACAAATAACTTTAACTACTGGAGGTAGCATGAAGCACAAATGCCAAGGTAATAATCCGAATCCATTATTAGTGACACAATTGTTTTCATGTAAACGTGCAAATTTACAAACATCTGTAATATTACGCAAATATTTGTTTCATTTTATATATATATATATATATATATATATATATATTACAGTGTGTGAATGAAGAGAAGCAGGAAGAAGGGGGAAGATATGTAGAGGGGGGGGGGGCAGAGGTACTAGAGGGTGGGCGGTAACACCACGCTCCTTGAATGCGTACGAAGAGATTTTTTCTCTTTTTTTTTTTTTTTTCCTTTTCGCACGTATTGATTGGCCGGCAAACGCACCCCCTCGTGTTCCTGAACCAGACGATGCCGACGGGAATTCCCCACGTGCCGGAGACTCCCACGAGTCCACGGGCCTCGACAGCCTACCTACCGGGCGAAAGAACAAGAAGGAAGAGGGGGAAGAGTGGGGGAGGAGGTAGTGAAGGGAGGAGGCACGGCCCAGGTCGATACGACTCGAGGCACGCGCGCGATGGAACACGCTGGGTGCGAGTTCGCCCGCGAATGGCTGTTCCAGGGGTCTCCAACCGGCGGCCCGTAAAAGCCTTATAAAAAACAAAATCTCAAGAAAAATTACGAATATATATATACTAGATAATGCCCGGCATGCGTTGCAATGCCTCAATCAATTTTTTAATTTATTAATAATGTAATTCTTTAAACGTATACTAAGCATCTCTCTTTATCTCTCTAATTCTCTATATCTCTCTCTATCTTTCTATTTATATCTCTATCTCTCTATATATCTTTCTACATATATATCTCTATATATCTTTCTAGCGGACCCGACAGACATTGTCCTGCCCAAATGTACTTTTTGTGAGATATGGATATGGCGGTAAGTATTTCTACGCTGGACATTTTGTATCTTCTCATTATACATACCCCTCCTCTTGGGCACGCCACTGCCGTTACCAAAAACCTTTCCCATGGTTACGCAGAAGGCAACAACAATGCAAAAGCCCGTTGCCATGGAGGCTAATTATCAACAATGCTTAGTTTTTTTTGCTTTTAAAGCGTGTTTTTTTTTGTTTTTTCTTAACTCAGAATCGAGATAAAATATCCAATTGTGAATCTAAACCATCCTCGAATCCCCGTGAACTCACACACAAAATTTCATCAAAATCGGTCCAGCCGTCTAGGAGGAGTTCAGTGACATACACACGCACACAAGAAATATATATATAAAGATAAAGATATATATATATATATGATCTCGTTCAAATAATCATATGAATACCATTTTTACTATAATTTGTCTTTCGTTTAGTTTTTCTTTTAGCATTTTTTTTAAATATTAATTCCAAAAATAACGACGTTTGAGCGGTTCTCTTTCCAAAATTCAATTGTTCTGGTTTTGATGTCTCTTATTTATTTATTTTTTAATTTCGCTCTTTTATGCAGTTGTTAAGTAGGTTTTTGAGCGATTAAAGTAATTAAACATTAATTTCAACTAAACAATGCGTATTTCACACTGGTACCTCTGTTACATTTGCAGAATTGTATGAAATTTGGCCTATTATGAAAATGCGGCCCACAATAATGCCTAAGTTTTCCAATGTGGCCTTCGAGCCCTTACTAGTTGTACACCCCTGTGCTCTACAGTACGTTCCAGCTAATATGAACATTTAGAAAATCGGATTTCACACGGAATTGCTATTCAGAAATCACGCGGGATATAACTTAGCATAACCTGTTCTACATCTGTTACGGCTATCAATATATACGAACAAGCACAATATAAAATTTAACGCCTTATTGAGTGAATTTAAACGTTTCCAATTAGCTGGAATTCTTCACAACCACCTAGCTACAAGGTATTTGAAATAGTGGATACTGCTTTATTTTAATCTGCAAATTCCATAGTTAACTCGAGAGACTGAAATATACTCAATCATCAATGCCTCCCTACGGATTTTTCAGTGGTTTTCCGTAGTTGCGCTATGAATTTTTCTCATAAATTTCTAAAATTTCTGCAGTTATTTTTATTTAAATTATTTAAATCACTAGTTTAATACCTCCAAAGCGAACCAGTACATTCTAGCTAACGTGAACACTTTAAAATTATAGCTATGTGTTTTATTGAAGTTGATTCGGCCAGAAACTATTAAATCAAACTATAGTCGTGAAAATGTGTGGTCAGTTGAAATAAGCATCAAACAGGCTACATTTAACTTAAATTATGTGCTGTTTCGGACAGGCATGTGATTTTCAGAAGTTTCTGGCATAGGGCCTATTTCGTATTAGCTGGAACGAGCTGCAGGCATTTTAAAATCGTGAATTTTAATTACGAAACTAATAAAACTCGCGCACACAAACTGTTACGCTAATCTCGAGGCTTACGTCAGTTTTTTTTTTGACAAAACCGCGTCACTTAAATCATACATTTATGTTTGATAACAATGTTTTCTTCAATATTCTCATTCTATTGTTGATATCCGGATAGAAACTTGTGGTTATTTTTAACCCCTTTCCAGTACTCGATGCATGTGAATAAAATATTAAAAATATATAAAAAAACTAATATCAATACTTTTTTGTGTTATATTTGATAGAATGAGTTCTAGGCTAAAGTGATTAATTGTTTATGTTTTTTATCTTTAGATAACTGACTCCCTTTCCAATTAAATTCTTTATCGGTTCGCAAACAAGCGAAGGTGGAAACTACAGCAGCAGTTGGAAGAGGCAGAGTAAGTTTGCAATGACGTTGGGAAATTACTTTCGCGTGGATTGGCAGGCTGGACGGGACATCGATCGCCGCGCCGCGCCGTGGTGACACGCGAAGCTCTAGCCAACCCCCTCTGCAACATAATTCTCCCCCCCCCCCCCCCAAACAATTTTTGAAAAGGATAGGGGAAAGAATAAAAAAGATCTCTCCTAAAAGCTTTGCTGCTTCTGCAGAAGGCTGTAAGTGAAACCCACCCCTCACTGAACTTTACACCTTTATGTATTTAGCGACTAAAATATGGTAGCAGTGGGGTCTAAAATGATCCACTTTCGAGACTATTGCTTGCTTAACGAACGTATTTCAAGCGTATTTTAAAGCTGCTGTCTGAAGGTTTAGATGTAGGAATCTGTAGAACATATTTTAACAAAAGTTTAATCAAAATTTCTGAGTGTCTTTTCAATATGAATAAGCTTTCAAATAACTTTCAATTATTTATGAGCTAGTTATGTTTAACCTTTTTAAAATTCTAACGACAGTTATTTCTTTTATAGCGAAAATAGTGCTTTACTCTATTCATTATTAATTTTAAAATCATTAGGAAATATTTATCAGGTGGCGTTAACCAGTGTAAATATGTCGCTATGGTTTTCATTTTAATACTTTAAAATTATAATTTTTAGACATACAATAAATATTATATCACTTTGTGGAATCTCTGTAAATAGAACAGCATTACGATCCAAAACAAATTCCAGTGCAGCAGTTTTTACTGGTTAACAGTCTAACTTAACTCAACTAAAGTAATTTCATCTGTTTCAATTTTAAAATTCATTCACGTACTGGAATGCGGCCTCAAAGAAGAAGTCATTTTCTCCTGCGTCGCGCGACAGTCAAAACTAGTTTCAGCCAGAATCTGGAATATTCTAAAGCAATTCGCAAAAATTATTACCGAAAAGAGAGGGTGACAGAGATGGTCAAGTTCGTGGCGAAGTTGGTTGGGGCAACAAATTAGATGCATGGAGTTCTCTGGGGTTCGAAGTCCATGTAAGGCAAAGGATATTGGATATTTGTGGTGTTTATATATTTAACGTAACTGTAGTTTAGCTTGCAAGCTGCTCCACAATTAACCTACCAGCACAAAAAGCAAAGGGCTTTAGTAAGCCCAATAAATAAGTTGACAAATGCGGCACTTTAAAAAAAAATTATATTTTCAAGACAAATCGTTTGAGCGTTGGTAACTTTTAAATAAGGATTTTCATACCATGACTTTATGTCTAATGTTGCTGCTGATGTTCTTCATTATTTCTGACGGCATGAAAGACCATTAAATAAATGTAATCACAGAAACTTGCATCGAATGTAGACATTATAATAACGCCACAAAAAAAAAATATCGCAGAAACCAGATGAAAACGAAAGCCCTGCCCCACCTTTCTGACCAAAACTAAAACTTACGCTAGGGGGGGGGGGAGAGAGAGAGAGAGAGAGAGAGAGAGAGAGAGAGAGAGAGAGAGAGAGACAACCAACCTCCAGCTAGCTTCGAGAACTTTCTGGATCGTACATCGGCAGAAACATCACGATGAAAAAAAAATCAGCACACGGGAACATCACGTAAACGTCAGCGCGGATTGTCGCGATGGGAACATTATAAATAGTGTTACGAGTATGCCAGATGCCAGGGCACGAGGCACGTCAGCGGCCCGGCTAGCCCGCGGGTGGGGGACGCTGTCCATTACCACTACACGCCCAAACCTATTAGCAACGGCGCCTCGCTACCACCGCCTCCCCCCCCCACCCTCCTTCACCAAAAAAAAAAGCTTTCTCATTCAAACTCTCTGCGGCTGTTGAAGGGTTCGGCACTTTCCCAGAGCCTCCCGCCTGCGTGAAGTGGCGTAACTAGAACGCCATTGTTCTGGGAGCTTCGGGAGTCAAGTCGACCTTGATGACGCGACACTTCGAGTGGATGCGAGACCATTCCAGAAGGGGAGCTGAGGGATATAAAAGCGGCGACGAGGCGGTTGAAGTGAAGAGGGCGAGTGACCCCTTGATGAGCGACGGTGGACGTCGAGACACGGGCTCCGTGTGCGGAGACTGGTGCATCGGTCACTGTGTCGCGGCGCGGACGAGTGAGTATCGCGAGGCAGTGTGTCGGGACAGAGGTGCGAGGTAACAGACGAGCAGTAGGGAGAGCAAGTGTCGAGCCGAGCTCTTGTGGGGAGACTGAAATATAGACCTTATGAAATTGCGATAAATTTGTGGACAGACACCTTAATTTTGATAACTTAAAAATTATAAATATGAGTTAATAAAACTATAGTTAATTAATTGGGCTATCCTTGAATTAAAATTTGACCCCGTGGATCTGAAATTGTATTTATACTTTACGATATTCTTTGATGACCTTCATTTTGAAATAATTTTATTTATTTATTTTTAATTAGTGATTGTAAACAAACATCATGCTTTACAATGCTAGTGACACACACTACGTTTGAGATTAGTTATTCTTTAATACCACGAGAAAAAAATTTACATAAATATATTATTAATAAATGATAGAACTAACCCTGGGGACTCTGTAACAAATAAACGAAATCCTGCCCTATTTTTGAACGCTGTGTGGTTGTGTGTCACGCAGTTATGAATAATGCAGCAGCCTCGCAGGTTGAGGAAATGAAAAGTTGGGTGACGCCGAGTTGAGAAGTCTCGGGAGATTGAAGTGGTTGATAGCAAGCTACAGCGGTCTGATGAGACGGTAAAAGAGGGGCGGGGAGGGGGGGATACCAGAATCCCAAAACACTACAAAAAGCGTTATTTTTTTTACACACAACCCAACAGTTTGTTAAGACAGAGGAATGCAATTTTTTTTTAATATATACAACTTAAAAGTGAGTTAGCAACAATTTTTTTTCCTTCCTCAAGAGACTGGCCATTATTTTCTAAAGATTAATTTAAAACGTCTTTTTTTTTATCCTCGTTTCCTACACACTGTGTGACGGTGGAGTCTCTTCCATAACTTGTTTGATATAGATAACACATATGCATACACGCGTATGTATGCAGTAAAATCAAGCTTGCATCACCATTAAAACTTGATGGCAAAGTTAGTTTGTACCATGTAGGTACCAAATAATATTAGTGTTACAAGCGAAATTACGTTATTATTTATAGTAACATAAAAATAGTGAATTAATGTCACAACAAATAAAATAAAATAATATGTTTTATTCGTAACCGACAAATTAATAGATAGGTTTTTTCTTCGATGTAAAACAGCTGTTTTGTTTTACAGTGCATACGTAATAAAGGTTTAAGGGGGCAGTATTAAACATATTTGGCTTCTGTCATTTGTGTTTGCGCTCTTTATTTAAATTAATAAATAATATAACCATTGTTAAATGTTTATAAAGTGTTTTATAAATTTAATAGTTATTTAATTAATGGTTTTTAGAAACGTCAATGGAAATACTTAGGTCAACCCTAACATGAACTAAGATGATGTAATCGTGTTGTGTACAGTTTTAAATTAATCGTTTGTGCGTAACTTTTGACATATATAATTTTAATTTTTTTTATGTAATTCATAATTAAATAAAAACATGGATTTTCCAAAACCTTGAAAAACTCCAGTTCGTAGGATTGTGGGGGAACCAATTTTTTTTTAAATTGATTTATGAATGATATACAAAAATTAGCTAATACATGACAAAGGCCGCACAAAAACATTAATTTAAAACTGTATAAAACACGATTGCATTTTTTTAGTTCATGCTAGGGTTGACGTTAATTTAGGCATTTAAGAATTTTAAAAAAATAAAATAATCAGTGAATTTTATGAACCATTTCATAAACAATTAACGCCAACTGTTATGAATTTACTTGAAATAATAACGAGCGGAAAAACAAAAAAAAAAATTATGGAAGCAAAATAATTTGTGACATTACCTCCCTTTTAAGACCCTGACTGTTTTACCGCGGCCCCGACTGAATCACTCTGACCTGTAACGCCATCCTCTTCCTTTTTTGCCCCCACCCCTAAGGCTAGGTGAGAAAACAATTTATCTTCCACTCCTCCTTATGTCCCTTCTCCTCCCCCCCTCCCCCTTCTCATTTTAACCAACACCTCGCCCACACGGCGTGTCTCCTTTCGAAATGAGGTCAACAGCCTTGTGCACTATCTCACGCCTTCAGATAAGATAAGGCCTCAAGGGGAAAAATACGATGGAGGGGGGGGGGGGAGGAGGGGAACTAATTTATGGTCACGCGGGTGTACCAACTGAAACAAAATTTCACCAGGGAAGTCAATGTAGACAGCATTGAGGAATTTTTTTTAAGGTATTTTCTACTTCCCGTATTTTTATGAATAAATTAGCTGCAGTACCCGGCGTTGCCCGGGCTGAACACACGGTGAAGAGGACTTCTTTTCGAAAATCAGATGTAGACGGTAATTTTATTCTAGATTTGAATGTCAAGTGTGCAAAATAATTTCTATCACTGGTAGAATCCGGCAGATGTTGTTCTGCCAGTGTATAGTTATTTACCTCTATGTATCTAAAAATGGATGGTCAGTATGTAATATAGATTATATACAGCACTATAGAAAAAAAGTGTCAAAATGAAAGATTACTGATATTGAAAAGATTCCATTATCTAGCTAATGCTCGGCATGCGTTGCAATGCCTCATTCAATTTTGTTTTCTAATTTGTTTTAAGTAGGTACACATAGCATACACCGAAAACACACGAACTGCCGCTAAACTATATGAAAACACACACATTTGTTGAAACGATTCGTGCGCCACCTATTGTAAAATAGTTGTACTACTAATTCAGAAACCTTTGCGGCCATGCGCATAACATCTCACCGAAATTTTATCGCAATCGAATGGATGGTGTAGGAACGCATGCGGGACAAACAAAAACAAAAAAATCAAGACATGACGGACGTCCCCAAACTGTAGCGCGTTTAAATTCTAGGCAACGCCATCTATTGATGACGTTCAAAACTGAACTGTTATTAGCGCCTTTAGTTCGCTAGCCGCTGCGAACTCCACTGAGCTCCGGGGTCTCACCAAGGAGAAGGATAGGACGTTGCCAGACCTCACTATATGACCTATGATTAGGGACCGGAAAAATTCGCGGGTTCAATGACCTCTAGGATGAACTCCGTAGTTTTACGTACACTCGGTCAAATGTCACCCACTCATTGGCTGCTGTCTTGTGAGACGTTCCATCGTAGCAGCCTGTCATTCGATAAATCTTTAGTCAGGTGTTTTCTCATTGGCCCAGAGTCATCCAGGTGAGTTGTGAGCCAATAACAGAGGCACCACTGAGGTATAACTATTTGTATTTTAGCCTATCGCGAAATGAATTCGCGAATTTTTCCGGTCTCTACCTATGATTTTCTGTAACAAAAACGAATTTACCCCTTTTTCACTCCATTAGGGCTGGAATTTCATAGTAACGTGTGGCCTATGTGTTAATCCAGGTTATGAACTAGCAGTATGCCAAAGCTCATTAAAATCCGTTCAGCAGTTTCGGGCGTCAAGAAGTGACAAACATACACACAAACGTTTGCTTTAATAATATTAGTAGGATGTTCAAAAAAATGATACTACATAAGTAAGGTAAGTATGCAATCATTTCATCAATGTTTTGTTATGACGTCACGTTTAACTATCGTCCGTAAACCGACTTTACAGACAAACCAATTTTTTTTTATGTTGTACCTCCCACGCAAGTTTTTTTTCTTCTTCTACCCAACAGATAGCGTCACATGTCAAGCAATACATGGTTTCAGTTTCTACTGTTAAGAGTCACACTTCTATATCTCCCTCCTTGTTCTATTTTCTGCACTCAGAACTCTCTTAAGCTTTGCACAACCTTTGAATATATACATTGTATAGAAGTCGCCAGCCCAGGTTAAAATTTCTAATACGGTTTGAGGTAGTTGGTTAATTCACCGCCGCAATCGCCACAATCTCTAGGGCATCGACTTGTGGTGGTCCCTAGCGGACAAGTGTCGAACTCTTAAAAAAAAACCCTTCCCCCTCACGTTGAACGACCTTGAGCTGCAGTGAATGAATAGTGGGGGGGGGGGGGGTGCGGGGAATGACAGCGGACGACAGTGCTGCGCTCTAACGTGTAAATAACAACTAAGACGATACAGGGCGTTACGGCAGCGCCCTGCAACGGTGAAGTTCCCAAGCTGCTCATCATACGCTCCTGAAAAACGTAGAGTTAATCCTATCCACTCGCGACTTCTATACAGTATATATATTCAAAGGCACAACTGAGCTCGAAAGTGGGGGGGGGGGGAGGGGTTACCCTTCCCCGACCAATCAAAACAAATGGCCACGAGTTTCTGTCTGTCCGAACGAACACAGCCGGGAGGCCTCGTCCGTCTACGCTCGGCTACGAATCAGACGAGTCATGCACAATTTTTTTTTTCCTTCCCGAAACAAAGGTGTGCAGACGTGTCGTGGCCTTCGCAAGAAAATTTCCGCAACTTTTTTTTTTTATCGTCCTCGTAGTACCTTTCCAGCTGAAAGGCCATTCACTGCAGCCAACAAGTTTTGATAGAGTTTCTGGTATCTCAATAGAGTTAAGGATTCGCGTCAACTTTTCCGTTCGCTATTCAGAATGTCTACAAAATACCCGGTGAAGCAAACTCAAAACCTTTTTCACGACTTTTTTTAATTAATACTTTCTTACAACATTTCTTAGTCACAGAGTTATTCATATTTATAATGAGCAAAATTTAACATAATACCTAATATACGCAGGAAAGTGTAGATTTTTATGTTGGACAGCTAAAAACCTTTAAGAGACAGCGTGCCTACTGAAGGGGAAAAATCAAAACGCTAGTGACAAACTGCTCCTGGAAATAAGTTTCACGACTTCCAGGACCATTTATTTATTTCGTGACTTTTCAGTGACTTTCGTGACCATTCTGTTTCGTTACTTTTTTTTTTTTTTTTTTTTTACGACTTTTGTGCCAGTAGAGACACTGTTTATATAATATTCACGTGGAATAATGTTTAACCGTACGCTTTACGAGTGACTTAATTTCTATTAAGCGTGGTTCGTACTTTCACGGCCGTTTAAGAATTTTAATAACCTCAGACATTCATCAATATTATTAATACGTTACCTTTTTACCTTGTAATTCAACACAAATTATCATATAGTAAAAATGGAAAAATCATATAGTAGAAATGAGGAGGGGGAGGGGGGGGGAAAGGTCAGCACTGATAAGTGAAAATCACGGATAATCGAATTCAAATGTATTTAGGTTATACAATACAGCAAAATTTCGTAAGTAATTTATACAAAACAACTGTAAAAGTAGATATTACTGACACTAATTATTACTTTTTTTTAAAATATGTATCAATGAAATTTGTAATAAATATTTGTAATAGAGCAATTCTAGGAAGGAAGGACACTTCTCCCGTAATTGGAATCCAGCTTTACACGGGCAATTAAATACGTTTCTTTGTCCGTTCGTTTCTATTTTTAATACATACGTAGTTTTTTTTTATACTCTTTACTTGTCTCTTCCATAATGATTTAAACTTCGCGAGCTTCGTTTATCCCCCCCCCCCAAAAAAAAGTTTAATTTTTAATTGAGAACCCGGTTAACACAATGCCTGGTCAATAGGGTCACGCATAATCGAGGTTATACTGTATATGATTAAATAATCCTTAGAAAATCAAATTTATGTAAATATTTTGCTACACCATTAAAAAGAAGCAAGCACAAAGAGTATTTACGTATTTGAAGTGCTTCACATACAGCACTGTGTAACATTCGCGAATTGCATATGCGAACCATTGCTTGTTGCCAGAGTACAAGACAAAAGAATAAAAAGATAAACGCAAAATAACGAGCTTTAATACACACAGAATTAAATGTTTATGTAGGAGTTTTTTTTTACAGGACCCGAAGTAAAAATTCAGGACATTAAACGGGCCTTAAAAAATCAAATTCAAAACAGGGACTTTTAATGATATTAACATGGCTTACGAGAACTGTCAAAGAGAATTTTTTTTTTTAAATATTTTGAATAAACAGCTTTGAAAATTTAATTTTTAACCTTTTTAGAACGCACTTATATAAGGATAACTAAATTAATTAATTAATTACTAAACAGCAATTTCTAAGGGTTTGAATCAATGTAACTACTTCAAAAAATGTAGGTGGTATTTCACTTGGAAGAAATTCCCACCATATCAATAGCCAACCAGCAGACATTTAAACTGAACCTGAAATGTTTCAGTTCAGTACTAAATTTTGTTCTACATACTTATTTACAAGTCCCTATAAACATTAAATTTTAACACCAATGCAAACAATATAGATATTCTACATACAACCAAGAGACTGACACTAGAAAAAAGGCTTCAAAACTCTTATTCAAGTGCCGTATTACAGAACGTGTCCAAACCGAATCCCAGCAAAGAGACAAATCGGCCAACGCTTTAAAAAAAAAACAGTGCCCTGCGCAAAGCTAGAAACTGGTTTCAACGCATTCTGGCGGACGTTTCGCAACCATTGATATAATTATTGTAACGGCAACAATACTAGAGGTAGAAGAACCATCGCCCAAAAATTAGAACCGCCTTTCTGATTTTCACAAGTTAGATTTTAAGATGTGATTACTTCTTGTCACGACCATTAAAGTGTACAGAATGTATTCCAGGATAGTTTCACTAAAATAAAGTAGTTTTATTTGGCCAACCAATACGCTTGTTACGTCCCCCGATGGCGCCAGACGCGGGTCCGCCATCTGAACGAAATCAACGAAGAGGTGAGCTCTGCGCATGCGCGGAATTTTGGCAACAGATCGGCAACGGATAGGACACCGAAATCCGTTTCCATATAAATAAGGGACTGACCGTGTCCTATCGTGCACTAGGAATGCGGTTAGGCCACAGGTGTAGCATGGGCGTCGCAACCGAGGGGGGACGGGGGGGATTCGTACCCCCCCCCCCCCCAATAATAAAAGTCTTCCATTTCGTCCCCTCCAATAATATATTTAGTTTCGTAGTTACATTATTAATATGATTTCTGTGAGATAACCCATATGTTGCGCATGGTGCATTTTGTCCAATCGTGGTAATATGAGCACTGTGTTTTTTTTTCAAATTTGTTCTCTGAAAATATTTTTTATGAAAAATAAATTATATATTCTAACCAACTATAATTAGAATATTTAGGAAAGAAAAATGCCTAAAAACCACCTTTTTGCACCTTCAAACCCCAAATTTTCCCGCTTTTTACTCAGGGGATAGATATTCCTCAACAACTAAATCAATTGCAGTCGTCCCCCCCCCCCCCAAAAAAAAATATCCTTGCGACGTCCATGGGTGTAGCATATTAAAAACCTAAAACCCTTATTTTAGTGTGTTGGGATACCGGCCGCACACTTCCACGGAGTACAGGTCTACTGTTGTAGTTGGTCTACCCACGAGCAGGATTCTTGCCCGCGCCTCGCCGGCCAGGACCGGTCGCGCCGCGCCCGCAGGCCGCACCTGTGACACACAACCCGCCTCACGACGAGCGAGGCGAGATACACGACAACACCATTAGGGCGGGGCGCGCGTGCGGCGACCTAGTCCGCGCGACAACCCGGGATGGCAGCATCGTCAACAGCGTCTACTCCGCGAGACAACCTGGGATGGCAGGCTAGTCCGCGCGACAACCCGGGATGGCAGCCTCGTCAACAGCGCCTACTCCGCGAGACAACCTGGGATGGCAGCCTCGTCAACAGCGCCTACTCCGCGAGACAACCTGGGATGGCAGCCTGGTCCACGCGACAACCCGGGATGGCAGCCTCGTCAACAAACGCCTAGTCCGCGTGACAACCCGGGAAGGAAGCATTGACAACAGCGCCTAGTTCGCGCGACAACCCGGGGTGGCAGCTGGGTGAACCTATTCTAGTCGGCGTGACGCCTCGGAATGGCAGAATCAAAACGTGGCTGCCCGTCTGTACCACCAAACGGTCTGCACAGATCTTGCTTTCATAAACTCCACATGATTTTCGAGTGGTGTCTCTTTAGGAATAATTAGCGTTTAAAGTGCACTGCCTTATTTCTAACCACGGGATCTAAGGTCAGAAACACGCTTAAGAAAAGAAATGATGAACCAACAATATTACAGGCGTGAATTGTGTTAATAATAAATGTCATTCATATGCTAACAGTCGAGTAATATTTTGGTGTTATTAAACATAAAATAAAAATGTAAAGAATGGCGCTTCGTTCGACGACCACGGCATGCGAGTTAGCAGAGTCTCTCGCGCGTGCAAAGAGCATACGCCCGAAACGAGGTCGCAAACGAATGCGCAGCAAGGGACGTGATAAAGGATAGAGTGAACCATAAAGGATGGGATGAAGAATTGTGAAAACGAGGAAAAGGGGAGCAAAATTCGAGAGCCATTTATTAAGTGGGACAAAAAGCCCTTAGACGCGGTCCGCTTCGACCGCCGCGCCGGACCGACCACAGAGGGGCTTAAAAGGACTTTTCGCACGAATCATCCATCCACCTAGCTTCACCCCCCCCCCCCCCCGGGATCTCATTTTTCCACTCACTCCTTAATGCCCACGTGACCCGCGCGGCAATTCGTAATCGCTGAGGCGTAGGGGCGCGTAGGTACATCCGACACTTAAAACATAACTGCAGTTCATTTGTGTGGACACCACCCTCACGGCGAAATGTGTTTTCATGTTGTATTCCGCATCGCGACACCTCTCCGGAACAGGTTCTGCTCGGTAATGATGAAGATGATTCACAGTCGTTCCGCGTTTAATTCGAACACGTTCTCTCCTACAGCTTTTGCTTTTAAACTTATTGCCAGCATCCTCTGAATTTTGTCCGTTGAGACTTTCGGCATTGTGCCGATGTGTAAACGTGACACATTGCAATAACAATACAAAATTACGGTTTTATCAAGATTACATAATGTATAAAAAAATACACTAGGCCGCAAGTTATGAGAAATAGTTAAATACATTAGGAAGTAATTTTTTTTAATGAGTCAACATATCCATAAAATTTCGAAGTAGGCTATGCATTGCCGATGCAATAAATATTTTTGGAAGTATAGCTAATTTTGTAACACGTGACAGAAACCTAAAATTAGTGTTTGTTGAGAATGTATTTTTAAAACCTTTTTAATAAGAAAATTCAGTTCAATTGGAGTATATAAAGTGTTTAAGTGTGTTATATTTTATCAATAATTACAAAATGGTTAGTCCTGGAGCCCAGCCCACTGGTGTGTTCCGGCGGCATTCTGAATAAGAACCATCGCGTAGCGTTTTTGAGCCCGGCACTGTACAATAACATGCTCGGTTTCCACGCACACTGCTGTACCATCGGCGAGCACTCGAGGCAACTGAATGCCGAATATAGCATGCGGCGATGTAAGGCGATGATGTCTACTTTTTTTCCTTTCCCACCCCTCCCTCCTCCTTCTGCGGGCCAGAAAAAAAAACCATCGTGGCCCAGACACGCGCCATTTCAGCTGATGAGAGAGGATGTACGCAGGATGGTGCGTTGCGGGACGACGCAAAGAGGAAAAATATACGAGAGTAGAGGGGGGTTGTAACGAATGAAACGATGCACGACGCGTGTGCGAATGAAGCAAACCAGATGGAACAGCAATGTTAATTTCGTTGATTCGGACACTAGCATACTGACACTATTACATGAAAGAACACACACAAGACGGACCTTTAATAATTTACAATGAATCTTTTTAAAAAAAAAAAAAAAAACTTGAAATAACTAACCGTTAAAACTACTGCAAATCAATAGAATTACACAGAAAAACTGTAGAAAGTGTTTCGTTTTGATGAGGTTTGGAACATATTTAATAATTTTCCAGTACAATTCAACTTAATTGCAATACTTTTTAACAGTTTCACTTTTAGAGTGTACGTAATATTTAAAATATTTGTCACTAATTTTATTATTAAAGATAGAGGCCAACGGTAAAACCGTTTGAATTCTAGCCTGTTCCCGAAACGTCGCAACTGTTTTGTCATAGGAAACCTACTGTGTTAGTCGGTGTTTTCGTCGTATTGTCCATAGTATCTGTTTATCTTCACCGTTGTGTTGGTACATTTGCTGCGTTGTCCAGGTTTTGTTGTCTGTCTGCATTAACTGTTATTTTTGAAACTGTCTCGTCGTTGTTAGTCCACTGAATTCGTCTGAGCTGTTATTTTTTTTTTTTCATGACAATTCCTTCCACGGAATTCTTGTGCTGTCTGATATTTAAGTTTAAATGTGTTTGTTTGTGCTTTCGTCGTCGTGCTGTCCATAATACATGCTCAGGTTCATTGTTGGGTTGATCTGTTTGACATCAGCTGATTTAGGCTTGTTTTCTGTGGGTTAAGGGGCCCGCCTACCCGGGCACACATACGGTGTGCAGAGCTTCAGGAAAAACAACGCGATTTCAAAAATACTCAAGTTATCCGAGTGGGGCCTATTTACGAATAGCATTTAAGAGTTCGCTGAGGCCCGAAAAGTACTTTTAATTTCGGATTAAGTTTTTAAACTGTATTTTTAGAAGCGCTAAAATGCCTAAAACGCGTGTTTTCAGAGTAATTTTTAGGCATAAAACAATCAGTACAGATTCTTGAAAGCACTTAAGGGGCTTGCATAACACCTTTATCTTCATTTCTCCGCCATATAATGTTACGGTCACCGCTCAAATTTCACAGTAGTTATCCTGTGACGACGAGACGAATGCGCGCCAGTTCAGAGACTTGCGCTTAGAGGTGATACCGCGCTAGAAGCACCAGCGAGCGTCGCGCTCATCATCCCGCCTCACTAACACACATACACCCCTGACGAGGCGGGCCCCTTAATGATTTCATTTCTATTTCTTACTAGCTGCAGTATCCGGCGTTGCCCGGGCTGAACACAGGGTGATGTATTATGATACTGTGCTTGTCGTTTCACTGCTCGAATACAACTATTAATAAATATCTGGGGATAACAAATTTTGACACAACCACCAATGCAAGAGAAATAGGGGGCCCCGCCATCTTGCAATTTCAAACATTTTTTAAAACAGCTTGCAATTAAAACTTCCGTGCTAAACGTTTCGTGTTTGGCACGGCGTAGGAATCGGCTTTGGCTACTCCTTGAAGTCAACACTTGTGAGCTGGAGTGATTATCATGATAGATGTAGTCGCCCGCGTGAGGCGTTTACAGACTACAGCCTGTTGGTAAATGTGTGCTTGCAACAAGGTACAGAAGGCCTGGGAGTTGTGATTTATGCCTTGACGTGCCGAAAAATTGGGATAAATAGTTCAAAATTATAACTATAGGAATTTTCGTTGATTTGGAGGGGAAAGGGGCTAAGGGCTTAATTAATAGCAATATCAAGAAAAAATGAAATAAGAACTCGGCGTGTGAGATCTAGCCTGAACATAGAATAAGGGTTCCTAGCCGCTTACGTGGCTTCATTTTGCTTCGTTATTTCGCGGCCGCTCGCCAGAATTTATCGCGGTGCTAGGTGCTAGGTAGAGAGAGGTTAGTAATGGTAGAGCCCCGGTATGGGGGGGGGGGGGGTGGCTATACAGGACACTGTGAGCTGGGATCGTGTAGCGACACAACGACGGATGAATAATGATACCCCGGGAGCGAGCGAGTGTGTGCTAGGTGGAAGGGGTGGAGGGGATCAAGGGAGGGGATAGCAACTGAACGCTAAGTTGTTCGTTGAGCTGTGAGGGGATGTGGAATATCGGTGTAGCCATTCTGCGTTCAGGGCCGTAGCCAGTTTTTGATTTAATTTTTTTACTGTCGATTAATGAGTTTCCTAAGTAAAAAATATATATAAATTTTTTTAAAGGTGATCGATTGTAACACTAAAATACTGAGGGAAAAGCGGATCTTTTTGAACTCCACTATACACACGTAGAAATTTAACTATTTTGCTTGAGAAAAGAAAGAACAGTATTTCATCGATTTAATGTTATGTTTAATATTTTTATGGAGCCAATTAATTGTTTGATACGAAATACATTTCTTTATTTTATTCACCACATGCAGAGGTACGGAAATTTCGCAGAAATCATTTGGTTACAAGTTAGAATGCAAACCTTCATACTCTCGCACTGTGCTCATGGTTGGACCGCAGTTCTTTGAACACGCCCCTCTAACACCGCGAGCCAACGATGCCCAGCTATGAGAGCAGCAAGCGAAATGACGATTGACAAGGTGAAAAGAAGAAACAAAACTTCTCACTTAATCAGTAGAGACCCGAAAAATTCGCGGGTTCATTTCGTGTTATGCTAAAATTCAAATAATTATACCTTAGTGCTGCTTCTGTCATTGGTTCACTGTTAATCTGGAGGACTGAGGGCCAATTAGAAACCCACTCATAGAAGTGCCGAATCACAGGCCACCCAGTCGAGACGACTCACAAGTCAGCAGCCAATGAACAGGTGGCATTTGCCCGAGTGTGCATAGGATTGTGGAGTCTATCCTGGAGGTTATTGAACCCGCGAATTTTCCGGGTATCTATTAATCAGACAACGGAAAAAGAAAAAAAAAATGGGCTGAGACACACCTAGGACTTTGTATTCTACCCTGAAGCCAGAGTCTCCAAACCATATCACAATGCGATGCTCAAAATAGTGTCGTGAGATTTAATGAAGATCAAGAAAAAATGTGTATTTAGTTTTTGGTTTCGCAACGACATTTACAAACATAATATGACGAAATATAAGAACACTAACAAATATGAGTTGAATCATTTTCAACAAACTTCGAGGTGTTTCTAAAATGAGCTCGGATCGTCTGGGACGCACTATACAGCACCCGCGGGCTCTAAGACGGGTTTATGGTGGGGAGAGGGGGGGGGGGGAATTGGAATGAGGAGGGGGGAGGGGTGGCGTCAAGCAGGTTTCTCCAGTCAACCGCCTAGGCCCGGTGCCTGGTATCTCCGTTAGACATACCGAGTGAGTCGTTTTATTCTTTTATTTTTCTTTTTTTTTTTACAGCATCTAGCTCCTCCCTCCGACTACAACCCCCCCCCCCCCTTCCCGCCGATGGCCGCCGGCGGTGTTTAATCGTCCTAGAACGCAGAGAAAACGGCCGAGAATTATCTCCCCCCTCCCCTTTTTTCCCCCTCTGCACTCTCACTGACGCAGCTTCGAGCCGAGAGTCCTCTCCGAAGACAGGTTTCCACTCGCCCGCTCCAGTAGCCTGCATGCAAAGACCGCGCGTCTGGAAGACTGGAAACTAAGACGTCGTGTTTTTGACGTGACAACGTCTAATAATGCGATGAACGTCGGCTGCACGCGCGAAAAAAGGATGACTCATTGTCCCGTTACGCACATTGTCCCGTTACGCTTTGTCCCGTTACGCTCATTGTACGCTTGCGCCGCATCTATCTCTCTTCCACTCGATTGGAACAACGATCGATTTGACTTTTTCGAGGCACATTAAACTTGAAACACTCCCATTCGTTTCCTACTTTTCCTATCATCGTCCTATCCTTAACAGAATAACACAGATTGGAAAAAGTTAAATAGCAAACTTGTATAAAAGTTATAGTTAAAATAATCTCTTCGTTAAAGTAATAAACATATTTGAATTAATGAGTGCAAATAAAAGTAAATTTATCAATTAAATTGTAGATTTAAATTCACTCCTTCCACAAAATAATGATATTTCAATAAAAATTATTAAATTTTATTCATAAAAGAATGCAATAATTTCATTAATGTTTTGTTATGACGTTGTCACGTTAAACTATAGTCCGTAAACCGACTTTACAGACAACCAATTTTTTTTTTCTGTACCCGCGTACCATCACCGACTGCACCTGCCATCTATGAATCTGAAACTGAAGTAACGTGATCGAAAGTGCGTGACGATGGAATGTATTGGGGAAAAAAAAATGTATTGTTCAACGCTTTTTTTTTAAAACTCGAACGGAGGCACTAGATAACTATCAGTCTCGCATAATAGAGTACTAATAATAATAACAATGATAAACGCCTCAAGACTTGAAATAGCTTGGCTTCTGGGTTGTAGCCGTGTCCTTGGCGGATAATTCTCCGACGTTTCGGTCGACATTGCAGTCGCCATCATCAGGGAGCAGTTTACCTATCGACTTGTTTATCGCCAGGATGCTCGATACAATTTCCGGGACGTTGAAAGGCTTTAAAACAGGCTTCTTTAAATTACGGACTATATTATACCTGCTAATTTATTTTCTCAGATGTGTTAAGTCCAATTTTTTTTCCGGCACATACTATTACACGTGTCACACCTTAACCTGACACGTTGTTAGCATGCGGATGGTTGCGCTTATGTCTTGGCCTCTGCTCAGCGGCCGTGCAAGCAGGAGTCGAAACTTGGCAACGCGGTAAGATTCCCGTGAAACCCGAGAAGGGGAAAATGGGAAGGGGTGGAGTAGAGGGGCAGTAAATATTCATGAGGCAGGTGGAATTCGAAATTGACCACCGAGAGAGTACACCGTAGGCCAGACAGCCTTGGAGAAACTGCTACAGACGGACGGACAGCCTGCAATTACCCAATGGCTGCTCGTTCAGAACTCGGTCAGGTGCCAAGCAGGGAGAGAAATGTTTCTGGGGGCAGTGCTAACCCCCCCTCCACCCCTTCAGCCTTTCTTGCCTTGTCGAAGATTACGCAAAAATAAGAACTATCCATTTGTGACTTACTTAAGAGTAGAGACCTGCAAAATTCGCGGATTCATTTCGTGATATGCTACAATTCAAATAATTATACCTTACCGCTGCTTCTGCAATTGGTTCACTGTTAATCAGGAGTGATGAGAGCCAATTAGAGACCCTCGCTCAAAGAAGTGTCGAATCACAGACACTCAGTCGAGACGACTCACAAGTCAGCAGCCAATGAACAGGTGGCATTTGCCCGAGTGTGTAGAGTGTAGTAGAGTCTATCCTGGAGGTCATTGAATCCGCGAATTTTGCATGTCTCTACTTAAGAGACATATTCTACAGAGAAAAAATATTACGGTGCTTTTACAAAAGATTCCTTTCGAAACCAGTTGCCAAGAAGTAGAAAGATATTTTAACTTTACGTAACACATTGCTAACGGTTATATTTGCGCGTATTTCTTACTCAGATTAAAGAATTTTGTTTTGTAACCAAAGAAAATATATTCACATATTCAACAATTTGACTTTTTTTTATCGTGTTTATTATGTGTGCAGATAATACTAAAAAGATCTTCAGGGAACGGTTTCCAAATAACTTTTAACTATTGGAGGTACTGAGACAACACAAAGCACAAATGTCCAGGCATAGATCCGAACCCATTATTACTGCGAACACTATTATGTAGTGAGACAGTTGTTTTCGTGTAAATGTAGAAATGTACATGTATCTGTAATATTACATGAATAATTCTGTTCCATTTACAACAAAAAAAATTACAGAGTATGTATTTATTAGTACACAGAACTGTTTCGGAGTTCGTGGTGCATACGTTAGGAGACTACAGAACGCAACCATTCAAGCCCAAGTCACCACACAATTTATGATAGTAGTTCAACCAGTGAAGCGCTAGAGGGCGCATTACAGCATACGATGCAAACGCGTAGTTCACAGCCACCGTGGTCAATTGAGCTGTGGGCGGTAATGAAAGGGAAGCACAGAAGATCTGTGCCCAGGAATTTTTATTTGCCAACGTTCAGCATTATTTTAAAGAATTCTACGTTGAATTTCGTGTCCGAGTTTCGTATTATAACTGTATTTGCAACTTGAGAACACAGGAATTGGCTCGTTACCGGGGTTAGATGTTACACATCTCTGGTGAGGATAGAAAGAAACGCTCACAAAAATTTTGTTTTCTCGTGGGGGTTTTGAAGCCGGGGAAAGAGTAGAGGCGGAGGTGGTGAGAAGTATAACCACATCGCCCGTCTTACAGGACCGCTTCTGCCGGGTCCACAGCCACGCAGGACTTGCAAATTTGCAGGAGTATAGGCCTACAACGTCAATATAGTTTTCACGGGGAAATACCATCTACGAAAATGTGAAAAAATGAAATGTAACCCGCTAGAAAACAGCTAGAACTGGACTGAAATGAAAAAAAAACCGACCAAAAAACGAAGTAATGCGACCTGGAGGCCAAGTACAACATCCTGAATCCCTCAAACAAGGGGGGGGGTGGGGGGATTTTTTGAAAGCGGGCGGGTGGATAGGCATAGGTACCGAACTACAGAATGTGTGAAACCCACAGAGTGGCGAATTAAAGACACAATGACGACGCATGGTTCGAGAAAAACAAGGCCCGCAGAAACAACAACTTCACCCCGCGGAGGACGCCGTCCGTCACTTTCTCGACGCCTTGGTGACGTCACCGCCAGACGGGCCGACGCTCTAGACAGCAGAAGGGGGGGGGGGAAGAGGAGAAAGCGAGGGAGAGGGGGGGGGGGGGTTAGCGCCGCGCCTGATTGCCACTTGAAGGCCGTCCTTGACCCGATGTGCGGTCTGACCCACTTCGACCGCCAAGCGACCTGTGCCGCGGCGGTGGGGAGGGGGAAGGGGAGAGGTCAGGTTGTTGATCCGGCTGGCCGGGCAGGCAGGACCCGTCGCTAGGTGAAGGGGGGGGGGGGAAGAGGGGGAGCAACACGGTGGGTTCTCTGCACGGTCCGCAACACGGCGGAGGTAGGGAGTTTTTTACGTCACACCGATTGGAAAGGTTCAATCCAGCGTAGAATAACTCAATTAGTCGTCTTTCACACGTCCTACATTAAATTGGGCTGGCTGGCTGGCAGCCCGGCGGGAAACCACAAAAGTAGCCCCCGAAACAACCAATTTCGGACATAAAGTCACCCCAGCCCCGCATGGTGGACTCTTTTCTACTCTGCCCAGCTCTTCTTCCAGAACCATCCTTCTGTTTCCCGTAACAAACCTGCTTGTTATTAATGCATGGAATTTTTGCATCGCACATGTAAAGTGCCCAGGTTTTTCCCTGGGTCTATGCAGGTGTTACCTGGGCCCAACTTGTCTAGTTTTAGTCTAGAATAGTCAGTGAGGGGAGTCAGTAATGGCGCCAATCGCTGCCATGGCTGGCCAATCCCCCTCCTAGCACATTATGCATGCGACCCCTCCTGCATGGCTAATACCACGCATGATTAGAGCATTTTCAGACGCACTCGTGATTATAAAGTATTATTAATGACGCCGACTTAACCTAAACAACTTTTTGTTTTTTTTTTAGTTACAATAGCCACGAAAAAAGCGCAAACCTACCCTCCAGGGAGAATTTTTTATTTTGCGAGAATTTAAATTACTTTCGGAACGATTATTTTACACATTATTTATTTAATACGCGTAACCTAACCTAACTATGAAAAAAAAAAAAACCGAAAGTGCACGAACGCGGAGAATTGTTCGGGGTCGTCTGACTTGGCAGGCGGTGGGGAGGGGGAGAGAGGGGAAGATATCCCAGACGCGAACCAACGAGAGATAGCCGCCTCCGGATTGGCCGCGTGCTGACCTCCTCGGAGGGAGCCCGGCCTCGTTCGCTGATTGGCTGCGTCATCGCCAACTGCGTCGCGGCCCCACGAAACAAGACGCACTCCAGTCGACTCCCGTTACCGTCTCAGCACACAACCGCGAACCGCCCATCGTGACATTGAAATAGAGACCTGTACAATTAGTGATTTCAAATCCCTAAAGGATAGACTCCATGATCCTCTACGCACTCGTGCAAATTACATCTGCTGATTGGTTACCGACTCGTAACACATGTTGATTGGAATGATCGTGATTCGCTAATTCTTCTGTTAAAAATTTCTCATTGGCCCAGAGTCCTTCAGATAAACTGAGGCCCAATCACTGAAGCAAAATAATGTCAAAAGTATTTGGACTCTATCCTATCCCGAAATGAATCCGCGAATTTTACAGGTCTCTACTTTGAAACCAGGGCCGCGGCCAGGAGTGTGTGAAGGAGGGTATCCAGCCCCACCACTGTACCTCAATTTTACCATCACGTCATCTAAACATGATTTATTTTTTAAAGGAAAATTAATGGTCACATTAAAAATCTCACCTTTTAGTAGAGTTACAGAACCACTAGCGTTTGCACGTATGATTTGGCTTGAGGAAAAAAAAAAAATTTGGATATTTGTTTAATTGTTTCTAACACATTGTCCTTAAGTAAATTGTTTGATGATTTTGTTGAAACACTTAAAAAAAATACATAATGTTATTAGGTACACGAAAAACATATGTCAAGTTTGTATGAAATACATGCTTACAAAAACACGCGTGAAAACTGGTATTAGACGTAGACTACTTGGTAAAACAATTCGTGACGCTTTTGTGCATGAGGCAAGGCGGGCTATAATGGTGAGCAAATATATATATATATATATATATATATATATATATATATATATATATATAGTAGCTCTCTACGGATTTAATAATCCTTCCAAAATAATATCTACGTAACCGTATGTTTCTAGACTGCTGTGATTTTTTTATTGTGTTGTTTTATTTTTTAAATCCTGAAAGGGAAAAGTCCGGACCCAATGCTAAAGTATTCTTTGAGTGATTTTTTTTCCCTCAAAATAAAAATCTGTGTGTCACTGATATATTTTTAGAAGGCCAAAATGAATTAAATACATTATTCCAGTTCGCCAAGGTAATAAATAAACTGTGGGCCCCGTAAGTTGAGAGGAAGGTACCCATGGAACATTTTAGTGCTCTGGAACAATCGTCGGCGACATGGGTGGAGCACGCTTCAATTGCTTAGTGACCTTATTTGAAGCATACACTCTGTCCAAGTTGAGATGAGACCTTTTTTTTTTTTACAGGTACTGCAACTAAAATTCAAACTTTGGCTCCCGAACGTTGTGACGTAATAAACCAAACAAACACCGGATTTTCGCAGTATGTTTATTTCAAAAGGATACTCAGCTGTCAATGTTAAAAAAAAAAGGTCAATCGCCTTATCTTGGACAGAGAGTGTGGTCCATGTCAACCAGGGAGGATGAAAAATAATAATAATAAATCCGCCACGCGTTATGTCCCGGGAGATATACCACTCTTGCGCGCACTCACACGCGCGCGAAGACACCAGACGTGTCGTTCCGTGAAGAGAGCGCCGCGCCGGTAAGTTTGAAGAGTGCAGGGAAGAGTAAAGAAGGTGGTAGAGGGATGAAGATAAATGAAAAGGTGGGAAGGGGGGGGGGGAGGGGTAGGAGAGAGACAGGCGAGGGAAAAGTGGCGGTAATCTACGGACGGGCGTACGCGACGCAAGAAGGTCTGTGTTGACCCTAGGATACCTCTTCAGAGGAATGGACCACTCAGCCTCTCTGACGTCACCAGACAAGCACTCACACACTATCACACGTACACACACGCAGACACACACATGCGGCGAAGAGTGAAGATCCAGGCGACGCATTTTGTCCCCGCCCACTCCTGGGTCTTGTACCTTGGTTTGTATGGTGTGTTTGCAACGCAACTTGTCTCAGATTTGAAGGTCCTTAAAAGTATAGTTCCGCCAATGTGTGTTCCTGTCAACACTGTTTGCAAATGTCAGTGTTCGTAAAAAAAAAATCATGTGTTGCTTTGCAAGTAACGCATGTGAAGTAGCTTGGCTTCTGGGTTACAGCCGCGTCTTTGGCGGATAATCCACCGACGTTTGGGTCGAAATTGCACTCGCCATCATCAGGGAGCAGTTAACTCAGTCATCTCCCTGATGATGGCGACTGCAATGTCGACCGAAACGTCGGTGGATTATCCGCCAAGGACGCGGCCACAACCCAGAAGCCAAAGCTACTTCAGACAATGGCCGTGAAAGCCTGTGCGCACATTATTAACGTATGTGAAGATGGGTGCCATTTAAAACTGTCAAATATATAACAAGTTACGACACACCCAAAGAGTCAACATACTCGCTCAAATTGTTTGCCGACGGAAAACTAATTAATTAATTAAAACGATTGGAAAGGTCGCACTGTGCATGAGTGGCGAGAAAATAAAAACAATGATATAATGACAGAATTCGATGGGGTTTATTTTGTCGGCTGGACATTTTCATTGCGGAGACCTGGATGTACAGAATTATAGTCAATACTAATACAGTGCGCATTAAAAAAAAAAAATTAAAAACAGTTTTTTATAATTTATAGCTTGAAAACAAAAAATATTAATAATAAACAAATATTTAAAAATTTGCTCATAAAATTGTTAAAATCACACCTGAAAAATCCTCTATAGTAACTAATGCTTAGAATTAAATATATTTAAATGGTTTTCTTTAACAATTACATAATATAATATTTTAATTGTCATTTAATGTATTCATATTAACACAACATCTTATGTTTTAAAAAAAGTTGTGATCACTTTTAATCAATTTAGACAGTCACCACAGAAATTTAATGTTGATGCGTTCTTAAATTTCATATATTTCATTTTGTTGCAACTGCTAAACCAATTTTTTTTTTTTTGCGATAGGTGAATTGCTGTCATATTCGTGACCAGTGGGCGGTCTCGTTACGCAAAAGGACCAGCGAACAGCTCTGACAAGTGACACTCGTCTCCTCTTCTGCAAGTTTACAAATCTCATAGAGAGCGAACACATTAAGTAGAGGCTACGCAGCAATGTATTTCTGTAGACAGCATCCATCGTGCCTGGACGTGCGTGACCACAGCCGTTGATTAATCAAGTAGAAGATTGAAAATGTCTAAAACGCCAGTTTTTATCAGAATAATTTTTTTTTTGGACACGAAACACCCCGGTACAGATATCTGAACAGAAAAAAAAAACTCAAGGGACTTGCATTCAAGCGCGGCTCCAGAGGAAGGGCGCAGGGGGCGATAGCCCCTTCCGAGCCCAAATTTTACTCCTTATTTCTCTGTAGGGAATATTAACGTTAACTTAAAATACTTTCGTTAATGTGCTAAACTCTTCTTTCAATCAAAATTTGTACGAAAATACTAAATTTCAGTATTTGAGACCAAATATTTTGTGAATATCCCAAGGGCAATGTCATGATTATTAACAGCATCCTCCTGTGTGAGAGCCCTGCCCAAGAGGTCTTCCTGGAGCCGCCATTGTTAACTATGTTCCCGTATGTATAAATTATTACATTATTATTTAATAAAAGATTACAATTTACTTATTATTTTTTCTCGGTTATTTTACTAAATTAAATCATTAATATTATACACGTTTTTATGTTAAAACTGAATGCTGAGGTTTTATTTTTTAAAAAAAATTTAATTTGATTGAATTTATACCAATCCAGTCCTTTTATTATTGTACTTGTATTTATTATTTGCATGCAAAATTAGTTGGTAGGTATTTTTTTAACCACTCAAAGTAATTATAACTTCATTGAAAGAAGAGTTTAGCACATTAACGAAAGTATTTAAGTTACCGCTAGAATCTCGTAGTTGTACCGGGGACCGTGAGCCTTGCGCTTGGACAATAGTGAGGGGGGGGGGGGAGGGTGAGTCGCTAGCACGGATGCATCCCTCGGTGGGAGAGTCCTACAAGGGCGAATGTCCCATGGAAGTCACGTGCTGCAAGGGCCGAGCACGAGGGAGGGGGGATGCGATGTGTAGTGAGTACACACGCTGGATGCCCCATCCCCCTCAATTACCCTCCGCCATCTTTACCCTTACCAACCACAAAAAAAAAAAAAACAGCGTGGCAATTGTTTAATCTGGCGGCGCGGGCAGAGACTAGGAGGGGCGGGGCGGGGCGGGCCACGAAGGCAGGAAGCATGGGCGAAGGCAAAAAAAAAAGCTTTAGGGTTAATGTAAACCGAGGGAAAAAGGACGCAAATGTTTACACGAGCCTCCGGAGAGTGTGGGAGAACTAAAAGGTTGTGGGAAGGGGGGAACAAGACGAAGAAGAAAATGTTCCCCATCTTCCCCGAGCGAACCGTTGGAGGATGGAGGGGGGGGGGGGGGGAGGCTACGGGATGTGTATGTATAAATATATACATATATATATATATAAAATTGGTGTGTGTACTTACGTACGCGCGTTAGAAGTTATTATTACTTCGAGTGGTTAAAAAAAATACCAACTAATTTTGCATGCAAATAATAGATACAAGTGCAATAATAAAAGGACTGCATTGGTATAAATTCAATCAAATCAAAAAAAAAAATGTTTAAATAAAACCTCAGCATTCAACTTTAACATAAAAACGTGTATAATATTAATGATTTAATTTAGTAAAATAACCGAAAAAAATTAATAAGTAAATTTTAATCTTTTATTAAATAATAATTAGAGACACGGAAAATTCGCGGGTTCAATGATCTCCAGGATGGACTCCAATATCCTCTACACACTCGGGCAAATGCCACCTGTTCATTGGCTGCTGACTTGTGAGTCGTCTCGACTGAGTGTCTGTGATTCGGCACTTCTTTGAGCGAGGGTCTCTAATTGGCCCTCATTACTCCAGATTAACAGTGAACCAGTGGTACAAGCAGCGCTAAGGTATAATTATTTGAATTTTAGAATAACACGAAACTAACCCGCGAATTTTTCGGGTATCTAATAATAATGTAATAATTTATACATACGGGAACATACCTTTGTTAAATAAATACACTTGAAAAATATGGACCAGTACGAAATATCAATCACTTAGGTATAATATTTAAAAGCATATACATAATTTTGTTTGTATGTGTGTAGCCTTTTTTGTATAAAGACTTTTTTTTCATACTGTAAATTTTCGTTGCATAGTGCGTACGCATCTCAAAAATTATTCTCACCATTTTTTTCACGCCTAAAAAAACATAACTTCAAAAATATTACAAACGCGTTTTGACTATCACCATCTGCATAGCAAGACGGGTTACCCTGCAAAGGTTATCCGCGCTCCCTAAGGTACTACCAAGGCCATAATTCTTTTTTTTTACTCCCTCCCAGTGACGGATATGTATATAAAAAAAATCCGTAATAGCAGGAAGAGGTTGAAAAAATATTTTAAAAAATTACAATTCGAACACATGTATTTATAGGGAAGAATTCGCGGTTCAATGGCCTTTATGATAGACTCAACGATCCTCTATGCACTCGGGAAAATTACACCTGCTCATTGGCTACTGACTTGTGAAACCTGTTAACTATGATACTTGTGATTCGATACATCTTTTTTCGAGTCTATTTTCATTGGCTGAGAGTCCTTCTGATAAACTGTGGTCCAATCACTGAAGCAGCATGAAGGTGGGCGAGTTTTGATTCTAGCCTGTGGCGAAATGGATCTGCGAATTTTTTTTCCGGTTTCTATGCATTTAATTACTTTTGACAGTAACACACTGATATAGGCTATGGGATCTACGCTTTATTGTTTTTTTTTTGTAAATGGAACAGAAATATTCATGTAAAATTACAGACGTTTGTAAATTTGCACATTTACTTGAAAACAACTGTATCACTACAAAATAGTGTTCGCAGTAATACTGTGTTCGGATTCTTAACCGGACATTTATGCTTTTTGTTGTCCCAGTACCGCCAGTATTTGTAAACCATTCCTTGAATAAGTTTCCAGTATTAACTTCACACATTAATAAGCATGATACAGCGAAATAAAGTCAAATTGTTGAATAATTGAATTATTTTTATCCGTGGATAAAAAAATATTATACTTGAATGAAACATTAATTATAATGTTATATTATGCGTCAATTTTCGTAAGACATAATCAGTAATATCTCAAATACGTATTTCATGTTTGCAAAAATAACCATAACAATATTGTGCAAAGTTACAATGTATTTCTTGTACAAACCATTTCTTGGCAACTGATTTTCAAAGTAATTTTTGTAAGTACAGAATTTTTTGACGTGAAAGAGTCTAATAAATCGATAAACGCCGGCAGCACGCACGAAAAAGTGTCCCGTTGCGCACATTGTTCCGTTGCGCTGTGTCCCTTTACGCTCATTGTTCCGTTACTCTGTGTCCCGTTACGCTCATTGTTCCGTTACGCTGTGTTCCGTTACGCTGTCGGCGAGTGCAGTAATAATAGGTTATGTTACAATTGACTAAAAATTATGGTGATTCATATAGTTGATGATAGATATTTGATTATAGTTTATTTATATGAAAACTTGTTCATAATTATATTTAAACTTTATAGCTAAACGCCAGTTTTTAAAATTAATTACAAGTCATCTACACGTGAACTGTTTCGTCGACTGTTTATAAAGTGAAGTGAAAAGTTAATGTGGTTTTCATTGCTTATTACAACAACAATTTCGGCAATAAAGGTTAATTATTCTTGATTTTTAAAAATCTGATTACTAGTATAATTTCAAGTATTTATTCTTTTATTATTAAAATAAAAATGATTCAATTGTATTCATAAAAGTATGCAATCATTTCATTAATATTTTGTTATGACGTTGTCACGTTAAACTATCGTCCGTAAACCGACATTACAGACAACCAATTTTTTACTTACAAGAACTTTTTTGTACATATGGAAGCTACAGAAGTAGCCGTGGTACAAGCAGCTAATTACACAGTTTAAATGACAAGCGTTGTAACAGTGCATCCGCCAATGTCACGAGTAGGAAACGTGGCTAACGTTGCTGGGTGCATTGATATAAATAAATAAATAAATAAATATATATATATACAATTATATATACATATACATACACACACACGCGTACTTCTATTTCCTCCGTCTATATTATAACATGCGTTTAACGCTAGGTTAGAGATAAGTACTTCAGCAAACATTCAGACTTCGACAACTGAATATTCTTAAAAAAATATTAAGGAAATATATTTTCTAACACGTGACGTAATGAGTAAACTGTGATCAGGAGAACTAAATACAGGCAGTTAATAATAAAAAAAAAAGAGAAAGACGCTGAATCCAGTGAAAGTTGTAAAAGGAGGCGCAAACGAAAGTTCACAAGCACACGACATCCATTGTTCGGGAAGGTAAAATCACCGCGTAACCAGCCTAATTAATAAGAGGCATGCATATTTCGCGGAAAATATTCCGAGGCTAGCTGATAGTTAAAACACTGTTAACACCGTTTGTGCTTCGTGACTGGGTGAGTTTCTTTCGGGTACATGTCTATTGTTACAACTCCAATCACAGTAATTCAGTGCGGAAGCAAATGCGCCCTTAGTGGCTCGCTCAAATAAGGCAACGACTTTTTTGTAGACGGACTCCAATCACAAGAAAGAAATCGCTGGTGCAGGTATACCTTGTTGTAGTATAATACGCCAGCATAATTTTTTACGCGAAAAATGCCTGTCCCTACTGATTAATAAACTGAACTTAGGTGTCGTTTGACAGCGAGAATTTAAGAGACAGAAACACACATCGCATGTCGTGGAAAACGGGGCACGCACGTATTTTTCGCGAAAATATTTTGAAGCGAACTGTGTGTTGGAACACTTTAGCATAATCTGTGTTTCGTGAATGGTCGAGTTTCTTTTAGGCCCATGTCCACTGGCAGACGAGAATCACAGCTGGAGAAAGCGATCAGTCGCAAAACAATATGTTCGCTTACTATACAGCAAAACGGCATTTCTTTGTCAGCAATTTGTGATTTTTTTTTATTGGCGACAAGATAAGCCAGGTCATTTAGAACGTGTGATTAGTAGGACTGAAAAAAAATTCGCGGTTTCAGTGACCTGTAGGATAGACTCAACGATCCTCTATGCACTTGTGCAAATTACACCAACTCACTTGCCAGTGACCCGTGAGAACTGTTAACTGGGATGCTTGTGATTCGATACTTGTTTTTTTGTTTTTTTTTTTTTCATTGGCTCAAAGAGTCCTTCAGGTGAACTGTGATCCAATCACTAGAGACCTGCAAAATTCGCGGATTAATTTAGTGATATGCTTCAATTCAAATAATTATACCTTAGCGCTGCTTCTGCAATTGGTTCACTGTTAATCTGGAGGACTGAGGGCCAATTAGAGACCCTCGCTCATAGAAGTGTCGAATCACAGACACTCAGTCGAGACGACTCACAAGTCAGCAGCCAATGAACAAGTGGCATTTGCCCGAGTGTGTAGAGTGTAGTAGAGTACCTATATCTTGGAGGTAATGGAACCCGCGAATTTTGCAGGTCTCTACCATCACTGAAGCTACTTTGAGGCGAACGGCGTTTGGAGTCCAGCCTATCGCGGATTTAATCCACACAAAAAAAAAATTATAAATTTCCGGGGTCTGTGTTGATTAGTGCCCCGACAGTGGTCACGCACCTGAAAAAAACTCAACCAATCAAGAAACACGTGCGATGACAACAAGTTGTTTTAATATCACGCAGTGTTTTTTTTCCCTCCAAAATCTTAAACGCGAAAACAAAAATCACATTGGCCCTGTGCGGGAGCAAGCAGAACAACGTTGGCGTTCGATGATCCGGCACGGCCGCGGTCGTGCCGGATTATAAAGACCGTCCATCACCGCTCTTGCGCCGCGACTCAGGCCTTCCAGACGGTAGACAAGGACAGAGATGCAACGGCGCTGTGCGAGAGTGCTAACCCCTCCCTACCCCCCATCCCAAACTCCTCCGCTCCTAACATGCACCATAACATCACCCCGCGCGGGGGTTAAAGAGTGTTTGTGTGTGTTTTCGAGCAGAGTAAACAACCAGGCTCACACGAGCCTCCTAGTCCGTCCGCATATACCGCGCGCGAGCACAGTCTAGTCTCTACTCCTACAGAGGCTCCCGCGCTTAGGGCGCGGTTACACTGGACGACGGAACAACTTCAGGCGAACACGTTTTTAAGAGAGAGAAAAAGTTTTTTTTTTTTTTACTAACGCGAAAGTGTGCTGTCACGCAAGGCGTTCAACTCAACAAAACACCGATTGATAGGGGCAGGCATTTTTCGCGGAAAAGATATGAACACTTATTAGACTGCAACAAGGTATACCCGCACCTTTGGTTTCTTCCTTGTGATTGGCGGCCGTCTGCGAGAGAAGTCGTCGCCTTATTTGGCAGAGCCAACTCAGGACGCGTTTACTTCCGCACTGAATCTCTGTGATCGGTGTTGTTACAATCTATATGTACCAGGGAGAAACTCGCCCAATCACGAAACACAGACGATGCAATAGTGTTTTAACTCTCATCTAGTCTCGAAATCTTTTCGCGAAATCTGCATGCCCCCACCGATTGAATGTGTTGTTGTGTTGTTGGATCCTATTCATTTGAGCAAGTGTGCATCTGTTAGTTAGAGAACAGCGTCAATTTTAATAAAACAAAAAATAAAATAAAATAAAATTATTTTACCCGCTGCTTTTTTTTTTTTTGTTGCAGCCGGTAAAACATCACACGAACCTGTGCCAGGGACGTAACTCCAATCTTTGCGTTTTCCGCAAAGGTCTGTTTTTACACTCTCAACAGCCAAGCGCAGGCTTGATGTGGAAGAGATATTCTGAACCTGTTTTGCGTTGAATGAGAAATGGCCTCGATCGAAACATGTTCAGACTGTGTGTAAAACCGCAAGCAAAAGTTGCACATGTTTACCTGAAGTAGTTCCCAGTCCAAGTGTAACCACTCCCTTGGTTTGCAGCACAGAGTAGATTGCAGCCACTGTTGCCAGACTGATACTACACTGTTAAAAAATTTCAGCTTCAATATACGGAGAACGCTGGTTACAAATTATCCAGGGATCTTCGTACATGTACGGCTATCTTCCTGAAATTTACGGACGCCGAGTTCACTTACTTTGAACATGAGTCAAAAAGAATATTTTAATTATATTAAAAAAACATTCAAAAACTGACCATATTATACAGTAAGAACAATCTTATTTTGTCTACGTATGTATTCGCCTTGGTTTAGAACGAAATATACAACTCGGAAGTCGAAATACGTCATAGTTTCTACGAACTTGCAGCAATTTTCTTTTATTTATGGCTCTTGTTCGTCCAGCTTTTCTGTGGAAAATGACATTAATGGGAAAACGAAAAATTGAAATTTTATTAACATCTAGTTTGAAGTACTGATCAAACACTATCGATTTCAGTTGAGTTTTCGTGATTTCACATAATACAAACCTTCAAAGACATTAAATGCCGCATGTAAAAACCCTATTTCACAGAAATTTTATCATTAGCTTCAATGAAAATTCTTCTAAAAATAAACAGTTTAAAAACTTAATCCGAAATCAAAAATACTTTTCGGACCTCAGTTTATCCCAGGTTCGTTTCAAAGTTGTCACACCTGTCACCATTCGAAGCAGTCTTATATCTATTGAGATTATAGGATATGATTTAACTTTACCATCTTCATCTTCCCATTTTTGAAGATGCTTTAAGTAAGCAGACCCCACTCGGATATCTTGAGCAGTTTTTCAAATCGTGTTGTTTCTCCCTGAAGCTCTGCACACCGTGTGTTTGCCCAGGTGGGCGGGGCACTTTAAGGGGCTAATCTACAACACCTAAGCCTTTATCCCTAACATCAGGACCCTGAAAAAGTAAATGTTCCAAGGTCCCGGAGAAGGGATCGGGCCCCGCCATTGATAAATGCACACTGCAAACTAACGACGGGACGCGCTATATAGCAGGCGCGATAGCTTCGTCTCTCTCTCTCTCTCGTCAAGGCCAGGGGAAGCACGAGGCTACCCGGAAGGGAGGGGATACGATGGAGGAGAGGGGGGGAAGAGGGTGGTAGCTGGCAGAGGGGAGCGGGGCGTTACGTCACTTCCCCTCCCTGCGCGGACAGACGGGCGCGCGCGCACATGCAGAATACATTGCTCCCAGGGTGGAGGCAGATGGGATGCGCGAGTGAGCGAGAGAGAGTAACACGGGTGACGGAGACAGTGATTGAACGCGTGCAGGAAGAACGTCTGGTAAAGGGGGAAGAGGAGAGAGAGAGAGGGGCGAGAAATTAAACGCGTGACCTTGAATCTATTCCCATGTTTGTCATCGCGAGGACGGGCGAGACGGAGGGGAGCCAACTTAAAAAAGAGTCCTTTTTCGTCACGAGCACCGCGGGTGCTGTGCGAAATTAGACTTGGCATTCTTCGACGGATAAAAATTAAAAAAAAAAAAGTGTGTGCGTGCGTGCGTGGAGCAGACACGCGAAATAAGTGAAACGTCTTGCCTATTAAATATTATTAGGTATTGGAAACACAATTCTATTTGTCTGAGGTTACAGGTAAAATAAATTGATATAAGTATGAGAGCGCTAAATTATGCTAGTGCGGAAGAATGCGAGAGTGAAAGTATGCAAGTGTGCAAATATCATTAGGCATACTAATTCTTGACTACTAAACAAGCAATTTTTTTGGTATGTTTGTAGCCTGGTGGCTTTCTCAAAAACTGATGTAAGGATTTCAATCAAATTTTCAGAATAACAGTTTTTTTTGTCTTTTTTTTTTTGGGGGGGGGGGGGGTTAGAGATAAACTGATCTACATAGATTTCAACTGCAAGAAAAATTATTTAACTCTGCATGTTAAACATATATATATTATAACCAGGCGACGGACCCGCGGTACAACACTTGCAGGGGAATTTTAAAACGTAAAACTATGCTTACTATGCCACATAAGACACACGCCACAGGCAAGCACAGTCCACACTACATTCCGGCTGCGACAATTTAAGTCCAACTCTTTGTTGTTTTACAATTTGTTTGTTTCTACACTACGAATACATCACTAGGAATCGGAAAGATATGCGGTTTCATCTCGTGATAGCGAGCATCGAAAAAGTTTGCCTTTCTACAGCATCTGCAATATTGGACATCAGTGTCTCAAGGAATTTGGTCCAATGAAAAGAAAAAACACTGAACATAACTGTGGGGGTGGGGGGGGGGGGGGTGGATGCTACCCTGCCAAGCTCCACGGAGCTTTATTAAATCTACTCGATATACTTTTTTGAATTACGAATGTGTGTGCCATTTCCCTGGGACGAGTTCGAATTACGAGCCAAGCTTTCGTTCTTCAATAATGAGTAAATGAGTATGACACATACAAGCAAACAGTAAACAAATACCATACCATACCATAGCAATATGATCATAATGTAAATGCGTTCCATTGCATAAACTCAACATTAAAAAAATACTACACCATAATTCGATCAGTTACACGGAAGTCCAAATTAAAAAAGCCCATTTTCATAGAACCTTCTTAAAATTATCCTGTTATTTAAAAAAAAAAAAAATTGTTTCACTTTTCTGTGGTCCAGATATTTCATGAGTTTAAATGAGTATAGTCTGTGTCGCGTAACTTTATCTATTTGTTATTTCTCAAACGTATTATCAGTGGTCTACATAGATAACTTTCTGCTACTGTTTGTTGTCTGTCAACGGTGATCGCGAACAACTTTGTGTGGGTGGCTTGACAGTGTGTTCTCTATAGTAAAACAAACACACACCATGCTCTGCAGGTGGCAATTGGTAAATGGGTCTCCACCAGGTACTATTTTTTTTAGGACTGTAAAATTTGGGACATGTTATACATAGGGACTGGAAAAATTCGCGGTTTCATTGACCTCTAGGATAGACTCCACAATCCCCTATATACTCGGGCAAATGCCACATGCTCAATGGCTACTGACTTGTGAGACCTGTCAACTGGGATGCTTCCGATTCGATACTTTTATGTTTGAAGGTTTTTACATTGGCTCGAAGTCCTTCAGATAAACTGTGAGCCAATAACAGAAGTAATATTAAGGTACACGTGTTTGGATTCTAGCATTACGCGCAATCAATCCGCGAATTTTTCCGGTCTCTAGTTATACATAGGGCCATGAAAATTTCGCGAAAAGATCCCGAGAGTAGCTGGAAGTTAAAACACTGTAGCATCGTCTTTGTTTCGTGATTGGGTGAGTTACTTTGAGGTGCACGTCGATTGTTACAACAACCAATCACACTAATTCAGTGTGGAAGCAAACTCGTCCTTAGTGGCTCGTGCAAAAACAAGGCAACGAATTCTCTCGCAGACGGCCGCCAATCACAAGGAAGAAACCGCTGGTGTGGGTATACCTTGTTGCAGTCTAGTAGGCGTTCAGATTTTTTCGCGAAAATTTCCTGCCCCTAGTTATACATTGCACGGACATAATGCTCTCTCATCGGCAGCAGCAGAACGGGGCACAGACCGCGCTGCAGGAAGTTGCTGGCGTCCACGGTGACGTCTCTTCTGTTTTCCGCTGACTGAAGCCCAGGGCTCGCATTCAGCTGAGGTCACGTCTAGCCTTCCTCCGGGCGGGCTTGAGTTTCTAGTCGGCGGGACGGAACAAGGCGCAGGGCGAGAGAGAGAGAGAGAGAGAGAGACAACGAGACAGCTAGAGACCATTCATTTAGCAATGTGCTAAGATTCAAATAAGTATTATCTTTGTTCAACTTCTGCTGTTGGCTTGGCCAATAAGTAGGGCCATGTAGTTTTCGCGAAAGGATTTATAGACCAGCTTTGTGGTAAAAAAAAACACTGTAGAATCGTCTGTGTTCCGTGATTGGTTTCCGTCATTGGCTTTCCGTTGCATGTTTACTGTCGGTCCACGAATCACAGTCGTTCATCGCGGAAGCCAACACGTTCTGACTGGCCCTGCCAAACAGGGCGATGGCTTCTCTCGCAGACGGCAGCCAATCGCAAGGAAACAATCGCTAACGCGAACACAACTTTTTGCAGTCTAACGAGCGACCAGATTTATTCGCGAAAAACACCTGCCTCTACAATAAGAGAAACCTCAATCAAAGAAGTATCGAATCACAAGTTACCCAGTTCAGACGCCTCACAAATCAGCGGCCAATCCAACAGGCGAAGTTTGCCAAAAATGCAGAAGATCTTGGAGTCTATCCTGTTTCTCAACTGCCAAATTCAATCCTTGGCTGTTTTACAATTTGTTTGTTTATTACACTATGAATACATCACTAGGGATCGGAAAGATACGCGGTTTCATCTCTTGCTAGGTGAGCATTGATAAACATGTGCCTTTCTACTGCTTCTGCAATTGTACTTCAGTGTATAACGATTTTGGGCCAAATGAAAAAAAAAAAAAAAAACACTGAACAAACGCAGTCTCGAATCGCAAGCACCCGCATACAAGTCTCGAAATCAATTCAGTACCGAATGAGTAGGGAGCAGGCATTTTTCGCGAATAAATATGAACACCTATTAGACTGCAACAAGGTATACGCGAACTAGCGGTTTCTTCCTTGTGATTGGCGGCCGTCTGCGAGAGAAGTCGTTGAATTTTTTTGACCGCGCCCACTCAGACGCGTTTGCTCCCTAACAGAATTACTGTGATTGGTCTTGTAATAATTCTCACGTACCTGAAAGAACACACGATGCTACAGTGTTTTTAACTTTCAGCTAGTCGAGGAATTATTTTCGCGAAATACGCTTCTCCCTGCGAATGATCCGGTTTGCATTTGTTCGAGTTCTTGTAGTATTTCTCTTTATTACTAACTGGGTCAGGTTCTTTTAAGGCCTGTCGAGAGCGCGGTAGTCTAATCATTAGAGACCTGCAAAATTCGCGGTTTCGATGGCCTTCAGGAGAGACTGCACATACCCCTGTACACTCGGGCAAATAACGCAAGTTCATTGACTGCCGACTTGTAAGTCGTCTCAGCTGGTTTGTCTGTGATTCGATCCTTCCTTGGTTGAGGGTTTATAACTGGTTGGGTTTTGTCCAGATGAACAGTAAGCCAATAGCAAAATTATCAAAGAGGTATATGTGTTTGAATTCTAGCCTATCACCGAATGAATCCGCGAATTTTGCAGGTCTCTACTAATAGAGATTTTTGTGGGTGTTGCTCGTGATCGGTAGTACAGTGGGGTTAATGGGCACAGTCACCCCCCTCCCCGGGTAAGAACCCCCTGCGTCCTACCTTCTCCCACCCCACACACCCACCCCTCCATCTGTCCTGGACTCTTTGTTCCCCGCCGACAGGTAAACAGCGTCAAGGCGCGCATGAGGATTTGGTTTGGAGGGGGGGAGGGGGAATAGGAGCGGCAGTCTGTAGGGTCACGTGTTGATAATGGTAAAAGCTGAGAAAAAAGGGTAAATCGTGCAGGGGGGGGGGGGGGGAGAGTTGCATCCGTGACGTCACCGTCGGATGAGCATCCCGAGGCAAGAACACGGGTGAAAGGTAAACTTCCTGTGACTTGAAGCGGGATCCAACCCTTTTTCAACTCCCTACCTTCTAGATGCGCACGCCGAACCCTTTGTCTTTTATAATGATTCATATTTCCTAACATAACTCTTTTTTTTTTTAAGTGTAGTGGATTGGGAGAGTCCTGTGTTAGGGAAGACTATAAAAGTAGGTACAGCCTATACGCCTTAACGTGAGTATCAGGCCGAAGCCTATCTTAGATCTAGATCAGTGAAAACCAACTTCTCTCTTATCGATGACGAGATAATTTTTTAACTAATCAGAGGGCCATACACATCTAAAATGTTTGTCTAGATACAAATATAATTGTTATATTAGTAGCCCACATGTGTAGAGGCAAAATATCATTTATAAAAAATTTATTTGCAAATAATTATGTTCACATGTCCCTTTTTTTTTTACCAACGAGAGAGTGGGTTTTCTCAACCAGAGAGAGAGAGAGAGAGAGAGAGAGAGATGATGATGATGATGTAGAAGAGGACTCTTACAAAGCCTAATATGAAGAGTTTAAATTTAAAAGGGGGTTATGTGGAAAATTCTTTATGTTCACGATTATTTAATACAAAAATCCCATGTGTAGGGGCAGGCGAGAGAAGTCGTTGCCTTGTTTGACTGAGCAACTCAGGACGCGTTTGCTTCCGTACTGAATCACTGTGATTGGTGTTATTACAATCGATATGTACCTGGGAGAAACTCACCCAATCACGAAACACAGCTAATGGTACAGGGTTTTAACTTTCATCTAGTCTCCAAATCTTTTCGCGAAATCTGCATGCACCTACCCATGTGCCATCTTCAAAATGAAACTAATGCGAAACCTTAGATGCTATAATAACGGTATCAAAATGTAATAAACGCCATGCCTAGTGATGTTCAAGCGGGAATATACTCGGAATCAAGCTTTTTTTAAGTCGGTTTTTGGATTTCAAATTGATTTTTTTTTCTACCTCGCACTGATTTGCTACGTCAGCCGTCTAGACGGGAGCCACTGGGTGCAGTTGCGTCGCGTCGTTTAAGGTCGCCGCGTGTTCGAAGGCCAGGTGGTCGTTGTCGGCTCCGAGCGCTGGTTTAGGATCGGCGGGGACAGGAAAAAGCACTCTCTGTCTAATTAGGGTGGGGGGGGGGGGGGCGCATTCGCTAACGACTAGAAGCGCCTGACTAAGAGCGAATCCCCGGAGAGCGGGAGCTATGGAGAAAATAACGGCACCGCTTCCCCGCTAACGTAAACAAGAGTACGCGCTCCATAATCCGTCATTACTAGAGACTAGGGACCGGAAAAATTCGCGGATTCATTCGGCGAGAGGCTAGAATTCAAATACATATACCTTTATAATGATTTTGCTATTGGCTTACTGTTCAACAGGACAAATCTCAACCAATTATAAAACCCTCAACCAAAGAAGGATCGAATCACAGACAAACCAGCTGAGACGACTCACAAGTCGGCAGCCAATGAATTTGCGTTATTTGCCCGAGTGTACAGGGGAATGTGCAGTCTATCCTGAAGGCCATCGAAACCGCGAATTTTCTCGGCCCCTAATAGAGACCTGTAAAATTCGCGTATTCATTTCGCGATAGGATAGAGTCCAAATACTTTTGTGATTGGGCCACAGTTTATCTGAAGGACTCTGGGCCAATGAAAAATCTTTAACAGAAGAATTAGCGAATCACGATCATTCCAGTCAACAGGTGTTACGAGTCGGTAACCAATCAGCAGATGTAATTTGCACGAGTGCATAGAGGATCATGGATTCTATCCTTTAGGGATTTGAAATCGCGAATTTTACGGGTCTCTAGTCATTACGTGGTCCGGTACATTCTGCAATCCGGCATGCTTCGGTTTCGACACATCCTGCAGTCCGGCGTATTTCGTTCAGCACATTTTGTAATCCGTAGGGATAGGAAAAATTCGCGGGTTCAATTCGCGACAGGCTAAAATACAAATAGTTACACCTCAGTGCTGCTTCTGCTATTGGCTCACAACTCACCTGGATGACTCTGGGCCAATTAGAAACGCCCGACCAAAGCTTTATCGAATCACAGGCTGCTACGTTGGGACGTCTCACAAGACGGCAGCCAATGGGTGGGTGGCATTTGACCGAGTGTACGAAGAACTATGGAGTTCATCCTGCAGGTAATTGAACCCGAGAATTTTTCCTATCCCTAGTAATCCGATATTCCTTGTTTTCGGTGCACATGGATTGGAAGAATTCGCGGTTTCAATTACCTGCAGGATCGATTCCACGATACTCTTACGTACTTGGCCAAATTACACACCTGCTCATTGGCTACTGACTCGTCACACCTGTTGACTGATCTTCAGGTGAACGGTGGTCTAATCACTGAAGTAACATGAAGGTGAACGAGTTTGGAATCCAGCCTATCGAGAAATGAATCAGCGAATTTTTTTCCCGGTCTGTATCGATATGTTCTGCAATCTGGCATTTTTTGATTACACGCATTCTATAATAAGTAGGGGCATGCAGATTTCGCCAAAATATTTCGAGACTAGATGAAAGATAAAACGCTATAGCATCATTTATGTTTCGTGATTGGGTGAGTTTCTCTTAGGTACATATCGATTGTAACATACACCAATCACAGTGATTCAGTGCGGAAGTAAACGCGTCCTGAGTGGCTCGGTCAGATAAGGCAACGACTTCTCTCACAGACGGCCGCCAATCACAAGGAAGAAACCACAGGTGCGGGTATACCTTGTTGCAGTCTAATAGGTGTTCATATCTTTTCGCGAAAAATGCCTTCCCATAATAATGTCTTCTCGCAGTCGAGCAGCTTATTCTATATACTGTCCACATATACATCAGAGACTAACACCTGACAGCTCTATACTTAAAACACAACCGTGTGTGTGAAAAATATAATCCTAGCGGCAAGAGGTGTGACTACAGAAACATTTTATAGATAAGATGTTAAATTATTAATTGTTTTTTTTCGGGTGTCACACGTGATTAACCTCTTGTTGAGAAATCTGAGGCACTGGAGGTTTATTTTCCTCCATAAATTTTTTAATGATTTAATATAAAGTGTTTCTAAGAGAAAATAAAAGTTATTATCGTTTTCATAATGTTTGCGCCATATTTTTTAAAAATATACAATGTTCATACTGGGCGTAGCGTTTGCCATCTATCGGACTGACGTGACAACAACTCCAAGTTTTCACACTAAATCTAAACTGTCCGGTTTTTTTCTCGAAATATTTCAAGACTAGCTAGGAGTCAAAACACGGTAGCATCGTCTGTGTTTAATACACGAATCTCAGCCATCCAATGCGGTAGCAAACGCGTCCTGAATGGCCCAGCCAAATAAGGCATTGGCTTCTCTTGCGGACGGCCGCCAATCGCAAGTAGTAAGAAACCGCTGGCGCCGGCATGGGCGTACGTTTTTTTTTCTTTCGAAAAATACACAGCTCTAGGTGTTAGTTTCTAGTGTATTTGCTATTCATCTTGGTATCTAAAGAGGAAGTTCAGGTACAGTTTGCACCATGGGCGCAAATCTGTAGGATTTCCAGGGGGGGCCCGTGAATTCTGTGGTTTAAGAATTTTGCGCTAGAGGTCAACCGAAACAAGTCTTCTCTGGATGATAAGCTCGTATGTTATACACTTTATTTTTACGTAAGTGATATTAACAATAAAGCAGAGCAACATATGTTTTAGTAATTATTAATTAATGACTATAAGAAATGATCTCTCAAACATGTTTGTATAATTTGCTAACCTAAATACATAAAATATCCATGAAAAAATCTATTAAAATAATATACGTGAATATAACGCTGTCCGTCCGTCTGTCTGTCCGTCTGCCACCAGGCTGTATCTCATGAACCGTGATAGTTAGACACAAATACTAAAAACATAGTAAAATAAATATTTAAGGAGGCTCCCATGCAACCAACGTGATTTTTTTGTTCGTTTTTGCTTGATATTGAAAACGGCAACAGGTAGACGCTTGAAATATTCACAGAATATTTAGTTATATATTCACTTTAAAATAAATGATTAAATTAAAATAAAACAAATTTTTAAGGGGGCTCCCATACAACAAACGTGAAAACAGAATAAAATTTCACAAATGATGTATTTCTGTTGCCGCTATAACAAGAAATTCTAAAACAGAATAAAATAAATATTTAAGAGGGGCTCCCAATCCCATACAACAGACATGATTTTTTTTTGCCGTTTTTATAGATAATGGTACGGAACCCTTCGTGCGCGAGTTCGACTCGCACTTTGTCAGGTTTTTTATGCCACATCACATAATTACTGCGATTCAAATGCTGTTCGTGAAATTCTTTGTTCACAGTTTTTGATGCGCCGTAAAAACCCAAAGCTCCAAAGCTAATAAACGGATCAACATCAAATGAACGATCGAATCATATTAAAACCCTTAAAGACTCTTTTATTTAGTAAAGGCATCAACCAGGTAAAAAAGAAAAAAAAAACTTAATGACACAAATGAAAAATCTCGTAGATAGAACTATGAAATTTATCCTACAGCTAATTGAACCACATACATTTCTCGGCTTATTTTTAGTATAATCAGTATTTTGGCAGTGAATATTATTTAGTTAAAATATACCGCTTGATTAGTTATTAAAGAGACGCGTTTGCTTCCTTATTAACTTAAATACGGATGTGTAACGTTTAAATACTTCTTTCTCAATCTTACTTTTGTTTACTCGTGCAGTGTTGCAGTTATCAAATAACAAATGTTATAAAGTGATTATCGGCCATGAATTGTGAAAATTATCGTTTGATAATAAAAGGGGAGTGATTTTAAATTCCATATTGACGAGGAAAAAAATTATTCCCTGTATATTCACATGTAACGTACAGAGCAGCTAGCCTTACAGAATGGAGATGAGCTAAAAAAATTCCAGTAATGGTATATAAGTTTCAGTTCGTAAATAAACTAAATTCTGCTATAATTACTGTTAAAGTATTAAGTTGTTTATTTACTGGAAAAAATAACGTTACATAATCACTTAAATAAAATATATTACCTAAATAATAGTCACTACTTATAAAACAATCAAGCTTACCAGGTGAGAATCAGATTCTGTTTTCCGTTTCTTCCGCGTCACGAAATTATCCATGTTGATGTTTGCCAAGAAAGCAGAAGACTGGCGCACACGAGAGCAAAACCACTTTAAAAACAGACTACCTGAAACCTATAATACTGTCGTTTCAGAGGACAAGGTAGTGTGGGTATCAATGGGGAGGAAATGCTAACGGAACCCTACCCTAGCTTCGTCCTTTGGAATGAACGGTTTCTAGGAATTAAGGGTTTCAAAGTTCTCAATGGAAAACTCCATACCATGGCTTTCGCAGAAGGGGTAGGGGAAAATAACTACGGAACTCAAAGGTAGGAATATAAAGCATGTCAAAGTGTCTGTCGTCGTTGTAAATAATAATCTGATATATATGCTGTGTACACCATTAACTTTAAAATCACGAAGTGGGCCCCCCCAAGGAGGGGCCCATTAATTCCAGGGGGGCCCGGGCCCCCCTGGCCCCCCCGGGATCTACGCCCATGGTTTGCACCCAGAAGAGAGATAGCCACGGGCAAAAGGCGACGACTCAAGTAATCGCATAGAATTTATTTATCAAACTGACACGTCAATCGCCTTTTTCTGTTTGGTAATTTTTTTTACTTTACAATTAAAATATAATTAGGATAATGACATTATTTTTTGGTATTGAATTATCAACACATCTTCGGTACTATTAGAGATATTACAATAAAATAAAAACTAATTTAAACTTTGGGGTATTCCTAACAAAAAAAATAGTTTGAATTTCAAGTCAAAAGCAGCAGCGGTTATTGAGATCAGCCATTTGTAGAGACAGGAAACACTCGCGGATTCACTTCACGATATGCTAGAATCCAAACAACTGTACATTTATATTGCTTCTGTGATTGACTTACAGTTTATCTGAAGGACTTTTAGCCAATGGGAAACCTTCAACCAAAAAAGTATCGAATCGCAAGCGTCCCAGTTGACAAGTGTCACGAGTCAATAGCCAATGGGCAAGTGGCATTTTCCTGAGTATGTAGAGGGTTGTGGAGTCTATCCTAGAGGTCGCCGAAAGCGCGAATTTTTCCAGTCTCTAGCCATTTGGTACAGACTGACAAACAACATTTTTGGTGTAGGTATGTAGGGCTAAGTTGCAAACAGACATGGACTTGGATTTATTTTATACTGATTACAAAAGACTGGAAAAATTCGCGGGTTGAATTACTTCAATGATGAGACTCAGCAGTCCTCTGCGCGCATGGACAAAAGCCACCTGCTTCATTCATTGGCTGCTGACTTGTGAAATGTCGCTCTCTGTCGTTCTCTCTCTCAGCCTGGGTCAGCTTCCAATTCGACATTTACACGCTCGGAGCGTGGCTGTGACTATTTCTCTCGAGTTCAGCGGACCAGCAAGCAAGGCGTTGACTTGGAGGGGGGGGGGGGAGAGGAGGGAGGTTGTCGTGGAAAGAACGAGAAGACAAAGAACGGAGAAGGCGTGGAAAACACCCGGTCGTCTTCCGAACAAACGCGAGACCGTCTACTGGTTGCCACCGACACATGATTACCACATGATGCCTCCTTCTGTTCCGAAAAAAGAAGCCCCGATGGGGGGGGGGGGGGGGAGGCTGGCGTCACACTTCGCGCAGGTTGGGACGGTGCCGTGCCCCCCCCGTCCTCCTTCCCCCGGGATCAAGATACCGTCCGCCGTCTTGACACAGAAGCTCCCCACTTCGTTACTTACGCAGTATCTCGTAACGCGAATTGAATCCGTGAATTTTTCCGGTCTTTAGCTTTCAGTAATTAACTTCTCGAATAAATAAGCATCATAAAGTAAAATAAAATCCAATTCATTACATATTAGTTTATCTTTTCCGCGGTTTAAAATGATACTGCTGTTGCCGATCTGTTTTCCTGCTGGGCTCCAGTTTGCATACGCTCCGGAACACGGCTCGCGAATTAGTAGAGACCGGAAAAAATTCGCGATTTCAATGACCTGTAGGATATACTCCATGATCCTCTATGCACTCGGGAAAATTACATCTGCTCATTGGCTACAGACTCGTGACACCCGTTAACTGGGACGCTAGTGATTCGATACTTCTTTTGTTTAGGGTTTTTTCATTGGCCGAGTATCATTCAGATAAACTGTGGCCCAATCACTAGAGACCTGCAAAATTCGCGGATTCATTGACCCCTAGGATAGACTCCACAGTACTTTAAATACTCGCGGAAATGACACCTGTTCATTGGCTACTGACGCGTGAGACGTCTCAACAAGGCTGTTCGTAATTCGGCACTTTCTTGGTTTAGTGCTTCCCATTGGCTGACAGTTCCCGGGATAAAATGTGGGCCAATCGCAGAAGCGGTACGAAGGTACAGTTGTTTTGATGCTAGCCTATCGCGAAATGAATCCGCGAATTAGGCATGTCTCTACCAATCACTGATGCATAGAGTCCCGGAAATTTCGCGGATTCCTCTGGCCTCAGGATAGAATTCAAAGTTATAGGTGTGCTCGACCCATGTTTACTTTCCCATTGGTTGATTTCTTAGCGAGAAAATTTTTATCCTTGTTATTTGGCACTACCCGATTCGCTTACTTCTCTCCTAGCTGGACATCGTTGTCTTACGGTCGTAGAGGGGCGTGTCCAGATAACTGCGGTCCAATCATGAACACAGTGCGACAGTATGGTGGTTTGCATTCTAGCTTGCGACTAAATGAATGCGGGAAAATTCCGTGGCTCTAGTTATAAACCCTCAACCAAAGAAGGATCGAATCACAGACAAACCAGCTGAGACGACTTACAAGTCGGCAGCCAATGAACTTGCGTTATTTGCCCGAGTGTACAGGGGTATGTGCAGTCTATCCTGAAGGCCATCGAAACCGCGAATTTTTTCAGGTATCTACGAATTAGGTTCACGGTTAGCAGAAAGGCCGGGAGCTCATTCGCCGCGTCCTGGACTTGGATACACGTCTCGGAGCGCGGCGCCCGAAGAAGTAGGTTGCGCGACGCGACGGGACAGCACTTGGCCCCGTTCCCCCGGCGGAGGGGCCCGCGCGATAGATACGGGTTATCGACCGATAACCCCAGCGACGTCGACGTCGACAGCGCGCGACGCGTCGAGCACCGAGCACCGAGCACCGAGCACCGAGCACCGAGCACCGAGCTATCCGGCGCCTCCACGGACATCCCGACGACCAAACTGTCCGTTCCACAGGGGAAGATAAAGGGGCGGTGTCGGTGATATATAGAGCCACGGAATTTTCGCGCATTCATTTAGTCGCAAGCTAGAATGCAAACCTCCACACACTGTCGCACTGTGTTCGTGATTGGACCGCAGTTATCTGGACACGCCCCTCTGCGACCGTGAGCCAACGATATCCAGCTAGGAGAGAAGTAAGCGAATCGGGTAGTGCCAAATAACAAGGATAAAAATGTTCTCGCTAAGAAATCAACCAATGGGAAAGTAAACATGGGTCGAGCACGCCTATAACTTTGAATTCTTTCCTGAGGCCAGAGGAATCCGCGAAATTTCCGGAACTCTAGTGATATACCTCTATTTTGGTTTCAATTAATAAATAAGGATAATTTTATATCTTTTTTTTAGGTCGAAACCAAATGCATAAATATGCTTCTTATTTGAGAATAATTGCCTTAATACAATACTTTTTGATTGTAATTGAAATGTTATAGTTAACTATAATCCCATTTTGTTCAGTTTAATGCTCCTTGATTTCACTCATGATAAAGTCCTATAATTAGTACTAAAATAAATAATATTGATGTTGTTATTCATTGGTTTATATCTGATAAAATTATAGTAGGTATTATAGGTAGTAATAATGCGATTTCAATATCAAAAATTAGAAAGATTACTGCAATTAAAAATAATTTCAGTAAAAAAGGGATTCGTGGAGATGATTTCGGATCAAATCCACATTCAAAGTCGGTTTACGGACGATAATTTTACGTGATAACGTCATAAGAAAACATTGATGAAAAAATTGCATACTTTGTTAATTTTCAAATATTATTTACAGTTTTGGCAAATTTAATTTAAATAATTTGTTTAAATATAATCACGAAAAAATTAGTTAAAAAGCCCGCCTTAACCTGTTTGATATTATAGAAGATTTTCTCGCACCGTGGTTGGCAGGTTCTTGCACGCTCGGCTCAGGCGGAACGTGACAATTTTTCGTGCGTGCAGCCGGTGTTCATCGATTTATAAGACATTATCACGTCAAAAAATAATTCTCTACTTATACGGGAGACTCCTTTGGAAACTAGCTGTCAACAAGCAAATAGCCTCCAACAATAACAGAATACATCGTAAATTAGTACAAAACATGGCTATGTTTAACAATGTTTGCATGCTTTCACGGCCATTGTCTGAAGTAGCTTGGCTTCTGGGTTGTAGCCGTGTCCTTGGCGAATAATTCACCGACGTTACGGTCGACATTGCAGTCGCCAGCATCAGGGAATAGTTACCTACGTAGGTAACTGCTCCCTGATGATGGCGACTGCAATGTCGAACGAAACGTCGGTGAATTATTCGCCAAGGACACAGATACAACCCAGAAGCCAAGCTACGTCATGGCTATGTTTATTTTTGAATATGTGAAATACTTTTTTCGAGATGATAATAATACTGGGTATTTCTTACTAAATTTGGCGCATAATTTTTATATTTTAATTCATAATTTTTTCAAACCATGGAAATATAATCGAATTAGCAAATATTTACTTTACTTTTTTTTTATAATGTTCGCAGTTGATAATGTAAAACTACTCAGAGAACGGTTTACAAAAACATTTATAACTACTGGAGGTACTGGAACAACACATAATCATAAATCCCCGTTAAAGAATCTGAACCCAATATTGCTGCGAATACTGATTTTGTAGTCACACAGTTGTTTTCATGTAAATGTACTTTAAAAAAAATTTACAAATATCTGTAACTTTGTATGGCTATTTCTGTTACATTTACAAAAACAAAATCACAGACATCTTGCTAGCTGGGCTCCGTAGTCCCTACAATGACGGACTACGTATTATACGTAGGGAAACCGGCATTCCGCTGATTCTTTTGGTCAAAAGTTAGAACGCAAACACATATACCTTAGCATTGCTTTGATGATAGGTTCACAATTGCTCCGCCGTTCCGCTGTACGACTGCGGACCAGTCAGCTACCAGCCGGCGGTGGAGAGACCGAATCACATCTACCCACCCACAGGAAGGGGAGGTTCTACCTAAGAGATCGACCAATGGGAAAGCACAAGGTAGGTAGTACAGTACAGAATTCGATGGGGTTCGTTTGGCCGGCTGGATATTTTCGTTACGGAGACAAGGAATGTTCAGAAATAGTCAATGCAATAAAGAGTTTGGAACGAATTTGCAAACAGTGTTCAAATAGCGTGGTTTATTATAAAGCACGGTACACCGTATGTCTTCCCGGGTAGGCGGAACACCTTAATCACTAAGGCTAATACTGAGTTTGGCAAAAATAACCAAAAGACAAAGAACCGTTTCTTCATGATGGTTTATTTCACGAACACGATTGTAAAGTCAAGCGTCATATATATATATATGGCCGCCAAGGGTAATTTGTTTTCTAACTTTGGAGGCGAGTTTTTTTTATCGGGCTGCTTTTACAGCATGCGTGTTTTTTTCTTTTTTTCTTTTTTTAAATCGAGCCTCGTGTACATTAATGTGACTTGTTTTGAACACAAGTTTTCGTTCACGCGTTAATTCATGTGTTTTTTTTTCCCTCGTGGTGTATATATCACAGCTTCCTATCCAGTTTATTGCAGATCTGATGATTATGATTTAGTTTTATCGTTGGGTAAACTAATTTTGTCGATATGCGGGGCCGACAATGCGAGTGCCCTACTTCCCCCCAAGACACCTTCGTAAACGTCAAATGACTCGACTTAGTTTTTTTTTTCAGTACCAAAAAACAAAATGACTATGAATAGAGACCTGCAAAATTCGCGGATTTATTTCGTGATATGCTACAATTCAAATAATTATACCTTAGCGCTGCTTCTACCACTGGTTCACTGTTAATCTGGAGTAATGAGGGCCAATTAGAGACCCTCGCTCAAAGAAGTGTCGAATCACAGACACTCAGTCGAGACGACTCACAAGTCAGCAGCCAATGAACAGGTGGCATTTGCCCGTTTCTGTATAGTGTAGTAGAGTCTATCCTGGAGGTCATTGAACCAGCGAATTTTTCCAGTCTCTATGTAGACTTGAAAATAATGTAATTGCGATCGACACTGTTTATATATATATATATATATACAGTGTCGATCGCAATTACATTATTTTCAAGTCTACATAGAGACTGGAAAAATTCGCTGGTTCAATGACCTCCAGGATAGACTCTACTACACTATACAGAAACGGGCAAATGCCACCTGTTCATTGGCTGCTGACTTGTGAGTCGTCTCGACTGAGTGTCTGTGATTCGACACTTCTTTGAGCGAGGGTCTCTAATTGGCCCTCAGTCCTCCAGATTAACAGTGAACCAGTGGTAGAAGCAGCGCTAAGGTATAATTATTTGAATTGTAGCATATCACGAAATAAATCCGCGAATTTTGCAGGTCTCTATTCATAGTCATTTTGTTTTTTGGTACTGAAAAAAAAAACTAAGTCGAGTCATTTGACGTTTACGAAGGTGTCTTGGGGGGAAGTAGGGCACTCGCATTGTCGGCCCCGCATATCGACAAAATTAGTTTACCCAACGATAAAACTAAATCATAATCATCAGATCTGCAATAAACTGGATAGGAAGCTGTGATATATACACCACGAGGGAAAAAAAAACACATGAATTAACGCGTGAACGAAAACTTGTGTTCAAAACAAGTCACATTAATGTACACGAGGCTCGATTTAAAAAAAGAAAAAAAGAAAAAAACACGCATGCTGTAAAAGCAGCCCGATAAAAAAAACTCGCCTCCAAAGTTAGAAAACAAATTACCCTTGGCGGCCATTTTAAAAGCAAGCAAAAAAATATATATGTGCAAGTACTTTTTTTTGTCCTGGAAATCCTCACACGGTCTTCCCCTCCCTTCTTTCCGACGGGATAACGAGTGGGCGTGAGATATGTAGGCCAAAGTCACTTCTTTCCTGCAGGGAATGTGTAAGTGACGGGGGCGGGGGGGGGGGATATGCACCCTGGAGGGGGAGGGGGTCACAAAGGTCACACGTGCCCACGCACGCATGCGCACGACCTCGTGACCTCTGCGCGAAAACCCTCACAGCCCCACCACAGAATACACGGTCCGTACTCTCTCGTGCAACGAAAAAAAAATTGTTAAACAGTCTAAATATTGACTAGAACTATTCTTAAAATATTTTCTTGACGTGACGTCTAATAATTCGATGAACGCCGGCTGCACGGACGAAAAAGGATGACTCATTGTCCCGTTAAGCACATTGTCCCGTTTTACACTTTGTCCCGTTACGCACATTTTCCCGTTACACTTTGTCCCGTTACGCTCATTGTACGCTTGCGCCGCATCTATCTCTCTTCCACTAGATTGGAACAACCATCGATTTGACTTTTTCGAGGCACATTAAACTTGAAACACTCCCATTCGTTTCCTACTTTTCCTATCATCGTCCTATCCTTAACAGAATAACACAGATTGGAAGAAGTTAAATAGCAAACATGTATAAATTTTATAGTTAAAATAATTGCTTCGTTAAAGTAATAAACATATTTGAATTAATGAGTGCAAATAAAAGTAAATTTATCAATTAAATTGTAGATTTCATTTCACTCATTCTTTGTATCCATACAAAATAGTGATAATTCAATAAAAATGATTCAATTTTATTCATAAAAGAATGCAATAATTTCATCAATGTTTTGTTACGACGTTGTCACGTTAAACTATCGTCCGTAAACCGACTTTACAGACAACCAATTTTTTTTTTACCCAACCATTACTGCAATGGATGAAAATAACAAGGGTTGAAAGTAAAATAATACTCATTACTTTAAAAAAATAGATATACTCTCATATCCGTTATAATTTATTGTATGAATCATAAACTTAGGGTTAAACGATGAAATGAATTATCACTGTAAAATCATGGGTTAAAATTAAAAAAAAAAAAATTAAAAACTGTTTTAGTATTGACTTCGTTTGAATATATTTCAAACCATTTTAATATTATCTTAAACCTTGGAGCAATGAAAATTTTTATACGACCACGTTATTAGTGCAAGGAATTAAAAATAGTGTTTGAAGATCAAAAAAATTATATAATTACCTAAGTTCGCATAAATTTGAAATTCGTTTTAAGCTATTCAATGCTGCGTTGGAAACTATTGAATGCTGGATACACTGAGTTAAAAATATTCGAAATATTATCGCTGCATGGAAATTATGCAAATATTTAATTTATAATTTTGTAATATTGGAGAACATAAATAAATATGTTATGTACATGAAGTTCTTAAAACGTTCCAGACGTTTATAGATGATTCGAAAATATGTCCATAGTAAATAGGTACTTCGAAATCTACCTAAGCCTGTAGGCTGTGCCGAAAGTGATTTTTTTTATTAAGGAGCTTAGAAGGATTCTTAAATAAATTGAACGACTTAATGTGCCTTTATTCAATTAAAGACAAATAAGACTATTAAGGAGGTATAAACACCTTGGAATAGATATAAAAGATGTCAAGCAAAAAACCACAAATAGAATTCCTTGGATTTGTACTGACATATCCTGGTTGTTTATATTTATTTCACGGACCAAAACTTGCGATATATTTTTTTTTTCTTCGCAGAATGCAAAACAGAAATTTTTGCCTAATTCTCAACACTGCCACAGACACAAGTTCGGCTCTGTTGACACAGTAACGAAAATTACCGGGGATTATGCACAAAGTGATGCAGGGGACTCAAACCTGCAGGATTCCCATGGTGGGAGGAGGAGGGGGAGGGGGGTGTCCGCGAGAATTTTGCGCGTGGGTTTCAAGCGACACAAGTCCTCTCTGGAAAGGTTGCTTTAACGTGGTATACGGTATAGTTGTGTGTTCTACATACGTAACCAGAAAACTTCCGTTAAACACAGTTTTTGATGTTTACGTTTACCAACTCCGTTTCACAGTCACGATATTCCGCGCGCAAGCGGCCCCCCCCCCCCCTCAAAGAGGGACTTCTCTGTTCCGGGAAGGGGGGGGGAACTGCCCCCCCCCCCCTCCAACCACGGGAATCTACGCTCGAGCTCCGAGGCACCAACATCCTGAGATGGAAGCCAGCCCCGCGCTTCATTAATTACGACCCTGTTCCGAATTCCTTGGCACGCCAGCACTGCAAAGCAACAAAAGACTGGACCCAAAACACAATATGCATGAAGCAGTTAAGGGGGTTCACCTGCCCAGTCAAGGGTGTGTGTGTGTGTGTGTGTGTGTGTGTGTGTGTGTGTGTTGGCGAGATGGGATGATAAGTGCGACGCTCGCTAGTGCTTCAAGCGCGGTATCGCCTCTCAAGCTGGAGTCGCAATGCCGCGTCGGGCACGACACCTTCAGCAGCCAATGAAACACAAAAGGTCGCCGTGACGTCGACACGACGAAATACGAGCCCCGACGACCCGCAAGGAATAATGTCGTCGCGTCGTGCCGCACGACAGAACGCAAAAACGGAAATGGGAAAGGAAACCATACAGAACTAAACTACCAAAATATTCATCTTCTAGGTAAATATTTATTCTGAAAAAAAAATGATATTTAGTTTTACATGTGGGTACACTTTAATATTTATGGAGCTTGCCTTGATCTGTTTATATAAACGGATATCATAGTGTTTCATGGTAAATGTTGTTTATTGTATATCGGTGAAGATTTAATTTAAGAATGGACGAGTTCGGGAATAACTTATAATTAATAATTTTCAGGCTCGTGGTATTCTGTATGACATTAGGCTGAATGACTACAGAAATCAGCCCAGAAAAAAAAAGGATGGGCTGTGATAGCATGTTCTTTTTTTCTCTTCTACACTGTTTTCAGCGCATTCTGCACTGCATTTTATGGAAGTAAACTACATACTTGGCTTGGAACGATTTGCCGACAGACAAATCAGATTTCGTCGGGTTAATCTTATCGTGGCATTGTGACCCTACGCTATTAAATCTGTCGTGCTGGAACGCTGTACGACAGTTTGTTGTGTTCGTCGTGGCATTGTGGCACCAGCTTAAGGGTAAGACGCAGTCATCTCGTCGTGCATAGGGCAACTATGCAAGTCATTGAGGGCTTTCAAAAATAAGTGCCGAACGTTTAAATTATATATATATATATATACACACGTGACAAAGTCTAATAAATCGATGAACGCCGGCTGCACGCACGAAAAAGTATCCCGTAACGCACATTGTCCCGTTACGATGTGTCCTGTTACGATCATTGTAAGCTTGCGCCGCATCTATCTCTCTTCCACTCGATTGGAACAACCATCGATTTGACTTTTTCGAGGCACATTAAACTTGAAACACTCCCATTCGTTTCCTACTTTTCCTATCATCGTCCTATCCTTAACAGAATAACACAGATTGGAAGAACTTAAATAGCATACATGTATAAAAGTTATAGTTAAAATAATCTCTTCGTTAAAGTAATAAACATATTTGAATTCATGAGTGCAACTAAAGAGTAAATTTATCAATTAAATTGTAGATTTCATTTCACTCCTTCTTTGTATCCATACATAATAGTGATAATTCAATAAAAATTATTCAATTTTATTCATAAAAGTATGCAATCATTTCACCAATGTTTTGTTATGACGTTGTCACGTTAAACTATCGTCCGTAAACCGACTTTACAGACAAACAATTTTTTTTAAATAAAATTCAACCATTTTCACTTTCCTAAGTATACAGTTTAAAATCAAAATACGGAACTACTCATTCGCCCTCAGATTATTTTTGAATGCTTTTCATGCACAGACCTTACTCGGTTATCTTGAGCGTGGTTCCTTCTGCACGCAGTATTTGTGTCCCGCTATATTTTTTTTTATATAGCCTACAACGTGAGCCTGACCGAACACAGCCGACTTGGCACGGCCCGTTCGAAAAACATCGATCATTGTTAACGTCGCAGGTGCGTGCATGCTTTTCAGCATCGCCTCGTTAGGAAGTACACACCGAGAAAAAAACATCGTCTGTACTTTTACATAGTGTTCCTTTGCAAACCAGTTGCCAAGAAATATTTTTAATACTGTAATAAATATATTGTAACTTTGCACAACACATGGCTATGTTTATTTTTTTTTAAAAATGAAATGCGTGTTCGTACGAAAATTGGCTCATAATTTTTATATTTTAATTGATGTTTTCATTCAAGCATATATTTTTGAACCACGGAAAAAAGATAATCGAATATTAAATAATTTGACTTCATTTTTTTTGTTTTGCCGTGCTCATTAATGCGAGTCAGTTAACACTGGTACTGGAACGACACAAAGCGTAAATGCCCGGGTAAGAATCCGAACTCAGAACAACTACGAACACTATTTTCTAGCGATACAGTTGTTCTCACGTCAATGTACAGATGCACAAATATCTGTAATTTTACTTAGATATTTTCCGTTCCCGTTCAGATTAAAAAAATAATAATAATAATAAAGTAGCGTTTTCAGAAGAAGAGAGTGTTTCTTGAAATTTGATTTCACGGCACGACAAATGTATCCCCAACGGTTGCAACTACTTGGAAAAATAGCTGAACGTTGCATTTTGCAGCTAACATTAAAAATTTATTTTCCCCCTTTGTTTGTAACAACTTTTCTGTGAAAAAAAAAAAAAAAAAATTGATACGGACCGGAAAAATTCGCGGGTTCAATGACCTCTACGATGAACTTTATAGTTCTACGTACACTCGGTCAAATGTCACCCTCTCATTGGCTGCTGTCTTGTGAAGGTGTCCGAACGTAGCGGCCTGTGAGTCGATACGGTTGAGTGTTTCCCACCGGCCCAGAGTCGTCCAGGTGAGATGTGAGCCAATAGCAGAGGCAGCACTGAGGTATAACTATTTTAATTTCAGGCTGTCGTGAAGTGAATCCGCGAATTTTTCCGGTCTCTAATAATCGACGAAACCTTATTTTCGGAACGTCCCTTTGTAACTAACTGATCGAGATATTTGTTCCTTACCTTTGCAAGACTCCAGTAAGACGGTATCCCCCGGTGATCTGGCGGTTGGTTCTTCGACGGCGGGGAAGGAGCGAAGATGAACGCACGCGAATCGCCCCCACGACGTCACACGCTCGCCAGTCGCGGAGCGGCACACGCACACACACGCGTGCACGTGCACGTGCGTGGGTGGGTCGGCACGCACACTACGTCTCACTCGGGAAAGGAAAAAAACAAAAAAAAAAAACGCGGTCGGCGCCCTTTCAAGTTTTTACAAGTCGCGACGCTTTCCTGTCGGAAAACGACGAAGAATTACGGTTTTTCTTAAAAAAAAAAAAAGGGGGAGGGGGTGAGAAACGAAAGAGAAGAGAGAGAGAGGAAAATAACTCATCGACACTCGACGACCCTCATGACGTCACAGCCTGTGCACACTGATCGATCTGACGAGACAGTTTATAAATGGGAAACTGATTTTTTTTTTTTTTTTTGGCTTTCCTCTCTCTTATTTAACAATGGTAGAAGAGAAAATAAAAACGAGGCCGAAGGCGCACTGTTTTCTAGCGTTGTCGCCGGAACCGATGCTTCCTCGTTCGTCCGCTTGGAAGCGCCACGGTCCGCCTTCTACAGCGGCGGCCGGCAACCTGAAACGAAAAAATAAAAAAAAATGCAATGCGTCATAAACTACAAATAATTTAAAGCATAGCGCATAAAAGTTAAAATTATTTCAAAAACATAATTCTTTAGAAACCAGTGGGCATGTAAATAAACAGGTTCGGTCCGAATCTACGTTAAAATTTCGAACGCATCTTCAAGAAAAATGTATCGAGATCCCATTTAAATACGCATTTCATATTATCTCTGTTTTTTTTTAGTATCACTCTCAGGTAAAGCCAGATAATTAGGGGCAGGCATTTTTCGCGAAAAGATCTGAACGCTTAATAGACTGCAACAAGGTATACCCAAACAACCCATGGTTTATTCCTTGTGATTGGCGACCGTATGCGAGAGAAGTCGTTGCCTTATTTGACCGAGCCATTCAGGACGCGTTTGCTTTCGCACTGAATTACTGTGATTGGTGTTGTTACTATCTGAGAGAAACTCACCCAATCACTAGAGACCTGCAAAATTCGCGGATTCATTCGGTGATAGGTTAGAATTCAAACACATACAACTCTTAGATAATTTTGCTATTGGCTTACTGTTCATCTGGACGAATCTCAACCAGTTATAAACCCTCAACCAAAGAAGGATCGAATCACAGACAAACCAGCTGAGACGACTCACAAGTCGGCAGCCAATGAACTTGCGTTATTTGCCCGAGTGTACAGGGGTATGAGCAGTCTATCCTGAAGGCCATCGAAACCGCGAATTTTGCAGGTCTCTACCAATCACTAAACACATGTACATTAGGTTCACACCTCAAAATTTGCATCAATACTCCCCCAGACAGGTAATCCCGTTAGGGCATAGTCCTGGTTAGGAGAAAGATGGGTCTTTTACTTGTCAGACACTGTTACCAGAGCCTAACATGGGTTCCTAGAACCGGGAAATAGATTCGCCATTTCCAATCGCGGCATGTTACTGGAGAGCGCACGGCTAGGTCGAGAGGTTGAGGAGACCCATCCCAACTTCGGCCCCACCGACCCGCCCCCAGCTCCGCCGTCCACCCCCAGACCTCCTACAGAGCCAGCCCCCTCTGCGGGATCTGAGTAGCAACGACACGGAACCACACCTCTCACATCACTGGGACCCCTCGGTCACCCAGTTACTCGCAATCACTAAACACAGTCGATGCTACAGTGTTTTAACTTTCAGCTTGTCTCGAAATCTTTTCGCGAAATCTGCATGCCCCTACAGATAATACAAAGCGCGCCACGTGCATCGGACGTGTGCTGCTTCAGCATGGTCGGACAACGCGGTCGGACGGATTGGTGCGTGGTGTCGACGTCCCTACGTAGACCACGCATCGGGCGGACCATGGAGGGTGGTTGCCGGTGATGGGAGGAGGAGATGGTGGGAAGGGGGGGACGACATGGCCACGATTCCCCGACCAGTTGTGACGAAACCCCAGCCAGCGTCCACATCCGGACCGAAGGTCGCCGTCAGATTGATCACCCGGCACACTCAGCCTACGGATGTCACTCTCCGTTCGCCTTGAAATTTTTTCGGAAGCCTACTTGGTTTACACATGATTAGTAGAGACCTGTAAAATTCGCGATTTCAAATCCCTAAAGGATAGACTCCATGATCCTCTATGCACTCGTGCAAATTACATCTGCTGATTGGTTACCGACTCGTAACACCTGTTGACTGGAATGATCGTGATTCGCTAATTCTTCTGTTAAAGATTTTTCATTGGCCCAGAGTCCTTCAGATAATAAAATAATGTCTAAAGTATTTGGACTCTATCCTATCGCGAAATGAATCCGCGAATTTTACAGGTCTCTAATGATTAGTAGGGGCAGGCATTTTTCGCGAAAAGATACGAACGCCTATTAGACTGCAACAAGGTATACCCGCACCTGTGGTTTCTTCCTTGTGATTGGCGGCCGTCTGCGAGAGAAGTCGTTGCCTTACTTGGCTTCCGCACTGAATCACTGTGATTGGTGTTGTTACAATCGACATGTACCTGGGAAAAAACTCGCCCAATCACGAAACACAGACGATGCTATAGTGTTTTAACTCTCATCTAGTCTCGAAATCTTTTCGCGAAATCTGCATGCCCTTAATGATTAGAGACCGGAAAAATTCGCTAATTCATTCGGAGATAGGCTAGAATTCAAATACATGTAACATTTATTTGATTTGGCTATTGGCCTTCTGTTCATGTGGACGAATCTCAACCAATTATAAACCTTCAACCAAAGAAGGATCGCATCACAGACGAACCAGCTGAGACGACTCACAAGTCAGCAGCCAATGAACTTGCGTTATTTTCCCAAGTGTACAGGGGAATGTGTAGTCCATCCTGAAGGCCATCGAAACCGCGAATTTTTCTGGTCCCTATAAATACGATCCAGGCAATTGTACTGTAAATTTTTTTTTGTGTTCGTCGCCAGCCGAACCCAGCATTTTTATTGTACTTTTACAAAATAAATATTCTTGTAACTTTTTTTTTTAACTCTGTATGTCTCGTTCCGTTACCGCGTGAAGCGACGCGAAAGTCATCGCATTCTCTCGCTTGAACTCACCTGATAGAGGTACCGCGAATTTTTCTGGTCCCTACACATGATTAGAGGCATGCAAAATTCCGCGAAACGATCCCAAGACTAGCTGAAATTTAAAAACACTATGTAGCATCGTCTGTTTTTCGTGATTTGGATGAGTTAGTTTCAGGTACATGTCGATCGTTACAAAACCACGATCACAGTAATTCAGCGAAGGGGCAAACGCGTTCCGAGTGGCTCGGTCAAAATAAGGCCAAGACTTCTCTCCGCAGACGGCCTCCAATCACAAGGAAGTAACCGCTGGTGCGGATATACCTTGTTGCAGTCTCAAGGGCGTTAAGATTTTTTTTTTCTCGCGAAAAATTCCTTCCTGCCCCTGTCCATAGAAACAGGAAATATTCGCGGATTCATTTCGCGATTGGCTAGACTCCAAGCTCATTCACCTAAAGGACTCTGAGCCAATGAAAAACCCTCAACAAAAGAAGTATCGAATCACAAAGCATCCCAGTTAACAGGCGTCACAAGTCAGTAGCTAATGAGCAGGTGTAGTTTGCCTGAGTACAGTGGAGTCCATCCTAGAGGTAATAAAACCGCGAATTTTTCAAGTCGCTACCTACTCATAGATATAAGTAATTTTTTTTTAATATCTTGTCAAATTTACGTATTTACGGTTTGTGACATATAGGTAACTCGCCTCGAATGTACCGATGGTCTACGTATCCTTATGTCAATGTTGCCCTGACGACAGACTTTGTAAACCACTTCCAAGTGGCTGTCAATGATAATTATATCTGAAATATATATGAAATTTTATGAACAAACATATTTGTCAAAAAAATTGTTTTCAACGAAGAACCTCTTGAAATACTTCATTGCATGTTGATTGTCACTGGCAATTTTATAAGCTTCCTTGCTGTGAACTCAATTCAATATACACATTCACTTGACCTGCAACTCTTGATCGTGACAAAAGCCACATACAGTTGGCCGTGTGATAAGTACTAGGGTCCCCAAATTGATGCAAACGTGATAAAATGACTGGCCTTGCGCCTTGTTTATTGTAATGGCGTACGTTAGTTGTAAAGGCGCATAAGACGTCCGTTGAAAAAATGATGAATATAACAAACACTCTCATTTCTAGAGACTGGAAAAATTCGCATATTCACTCGGCAATAGGCTAGAATTCGAATACATATGCTTATATTATGATTTTGCTATTGGCTTACTTGCTTGTTCATCTGGACAAATCTCAACCAATTAAAAAACTCTCAACCAAAGAAGTATCGAATCACAGACAAACCAGCCGAGACGACTCACAAGTCGGCAGCCAATGAACTGGCATTATTTGCCAAAGTGTACAGGGGAATGTGCAGTCTATCCTGAAGGCCATCGAAACCGCGAATTTTTCCGGCCCCTACTCATTTCATATACCTACACGAAATATTCATCACAGAAAAAGTGCTCAAACTACCGGCCTCGTCAAAATATGACGCTATGACCCCACGCATTTAATCTTTACACGCCACTGACTGGGAACAGGTTAGCAAAGAGCAATGAAAATGTTACACGGTAAGCGCATGAAAAAAGAGTTCATACAGCGTTACAGAGTCAGTGATGAGCGCGTGTGTGTATGTATGTATGTATATATATGTATATGTGTGTAGGTGTGTGTGTGCGTAGTTTTGTGTGTGTGTGTGTGTGTGTGTGTAAATTGTGGTTTGTGTGTCCAGTTTCCATGGATGATCATCAGCCGAATTCGCTACACACTGTTAAAAATTTCTTCGCAAGTTTAAGCTATCTTCGTGACTTTACGGACGCTGATATAACTTTCTTTGAACACAAATCCAAATGAACACTCTCGGTATATCTTCAAACATTTTTAAAATACCTACTTGTTCGGAACAAACTTGTGTCCACGCGTTAGTTCGTCTTTGTTTATAACGAAACAATATAAATGGAAAATCAAAAATACGGCGTAGCTTCAAAGAAGATTCAGTTATTTGAAATCACGAAGAACTAAACGTTTATTTGCGGTTGATTCTTCGATGAAAAGTCCGTAAATTTTCTGTATTTTTCTAACAGTGCAGTTGATTTTGTTTGCGTTCCGCTCTAGCGGTGTTTGTTTCATTTCCGATTTAACGCTGGATAGATTTCGAATACATACCTTTTTTGACCTGACGTCTAATAAATCGATGAACGCCGGCTGCACGCACGAAAATGTGTCCCGTTACGCTGTAGCGTTACGCTCATTGTACGCTTGCGCCGAATCTATCTCTCTTCCACTCGATTGGAACAACCATCAATTTGACTTTTTCGAGGCACATTAAACTTGAAACACTCCCATTCGTTTCCTATTTTCCTATCATCGTCCTATCCTTAACAGAATAACACAGATTGGAAGAAGTTAAATAGCAAACATGTATAAAAGTTATCGTTAAAATAATCTGTTCGTTTAAGTAATAAACATATTTGAATTAATGAGTGCAAATAAAAGTAAGTTTATCAATTAAATTGTAGGTTTCATTTCACTCCTTATTTGTATTCATACAAAATAGTGATAATTCAATAAAAATTATTCAATTTTATTCATAAAAGTATGCAATCATTTCATCAATGTTTTGTTATGACTTTGTCACGTTAAACTATCGTCCGTAACTTTTTTTTATAATTAAAACAAATTGTTCACGCCTTAGCCGAGACATCGGCTACCCGAGTAGTGTACATATTTGCATGAAACAATTTGACGTCAGGCCAAGCCGGGCCGTTAATAACTCGTGCATTGCTTTGAGGTTAGCTAATAAGAAATAAGTTGTCCTTTGCGTTGCATCGCGTTCTCATCTATTGGAGAACGTTTTAAGGCTAGTCTTAGCGGCAAAAAAACTTTATGCACGAAAAGCATTATTAATGTTTCAACCATTACCCGATGTGTTGATGAATATTTAATGGGTATTTGGTTTTTTTTTATTTTGCTCTTAAATTAGCCTAAGCTGGTAACTTTTTTTTTTTTTTTTTTTTAAACCGGATTGAGGAAAATATCTACTGCGTTCGCTCAAAGAGCTTTTCCACCAAGTACACGAAGTAAAATCAGTTCAAACTGCTTGTTAATGTTTTCATGAAAGCTTCGTTACGATCTTCCACGGTGTCTGACGAAGAGACGGTGGGGGGGGGGGGGAGAGGGGGGTATTTCCACTGGTCGCTTTACGCCTTCCTTCAACTTCTTTCCCGTTTCCCTCGGGGGGGAATGAAAATTGCGACGCGAAAACTTTTACCGGGTTCCTCGAATGCAGACGTTAGGGTGGAAACTCCATAGGACGGAGTCAAGTCGACTTTGTGTCTTTGAGTCGCTACTTGCTGAATTAAACAAAAACAAAAATTTTAAACGCTGCACTTTACTTCTATTGCGATGATGATGATGATGATGATGATGATGATGATGATGATGGTGGTGGTGGTGGTGGTGGTGGTGGTGGTGGTGGTGGTGGTGGTGGTGGTGGTGGTGGTGGTGGTGGTGGTGGTGGTGGTGGTGGTGGTGGTGGTGGTGGTGGTGGTGGTGGTGGTGGTGGTGGTGGTGGTGGTGGTGGTGGTGGTGGTGGTGGTGGTGGTGGTGGTGGTGGTGGTGGTGGTGGTGGTGGTGGTGGTGGTGGTGGTGGTGGTGGTGGTGGTGGTGGTGGTGGTGGTGGTGGTGGTGGTGGTGGTGGTGGTGGTGGTGGTGGTGGTGGTGGTGGTGGTGGTGGTGGTGGTGGTGGTGGTGGTGGTGGTGGTGGTGGTGGTGGTGGTGGTGGTGGTGGTGGTGGTGGTGGTGGTGGTGGTGGTGGTGGTGGTGGTGGTGGTGGTGGTGGTGGTGGTGGTGGCGGCGGCGGCGGCGGCGGCGGCGGCGGCGGCGGCGGCGGCGGCGGCGGCGGCGGCGGCGGCGGCGGCGGCGGTGGTGGTGGTGGTGGTGGTGGTGGTGGTGGTGGTGGTGGTGGTGGTGGTGGTGGTGGTGGTGGTGGTGGTGGTGGTGGTGGTGGTGGTGGTGGTGGTGGTGGTGGTTGTGGTGGTGGTGGTGGTGGTGGTGGTGGTGGTGGTGAATGATAGAAAACATGTCAGTCACCTCACTGGCTGATTCTGTAGAACATCAAACGTATTTTATAACTTTTATATACAAAATATATGTTTTATAGTAACACAAGCCATCCAGCTTGTCGGACCAGAGGTGCATTTGTGTTGGTGAGGCGGAAAGATAATTCCGACGCTCGCTGGTGCTTCCAGCTGACAGTATCGCCTCTAAGCGCAAGGCTATGAACTTGCGCGCATAAAGCAACTAGAATATTTGAGCTGTAACAATGATATTTTATTGCTGAAGAAATTAAGTAAAAGGTGTAGTGCAAGTACCTAGAGTCTTTTCACAAATCTATACAGGGCGTTCCATGCCTAAAAATTATTCTGAAAACACGCATTCTTAACCATTTTCACTCTTCTAAAAACACGGTTTTAAAAAAAGACATACGAAAACCTAACTACACGATTTTCGTAAAAAGACACGACTCGGCTGTCTTAAACAGTTTTCAAATCGGGTGATATATATATATATATATATATATATATATATATATATATATATATAAACTGAAGCTCTGCACGTAGTGTGTGTGCCAGGGTAGGTTTTTTTTAAATGGCCAATACCTATTACAACACTCGTTACGTCTCCAGCGAAATCGACGAGACGTTAAACAGAAATAAAAATTACAAATGGGTGGTTGTGTGACGAGGGGAGAAATAATATTGAATTTTAATAAATTGCTCTTTTTAACTTTCATCTTTATAAAACTAAATGTAAGGTTTCCTAGGTTATATTTTATATATTTATTTCTCAGTTACATTTATAAATGTTTACATTTGTCGAAATCCCGCATGTAATTTGAAGTGACTAGATGCACTACACCTACAAGCTTGCTTTTGTGAGTGTTAAATTTCCTGGTTAATTGAGTGAATATTGATAGGGGCAGGCATTTTTCGAGAAAAGTACTGAACACTTACTTGACTGCAACAAGGTACACCCGCACCAGCGGTTTCTTCCTTGTGATTGGCGGCCGTCTGCGAGAGAAGTCGTTGCCTTATTTGGCAGAGCCACTCAGGACGCGTTTACTTCCGCACTGAATCACTGTGATTGGTGTTGTTACAATCGATATGTACCTGGGAGAGAAACTCATCCAATCACGAAACACAGACGGTGTTCTTTTTTTTTTTTTTTTTTTTTTAACTTTCATCTAGTCTCGAAATCTTTTCGCGAAATCTGCATGCCCCTAAATATTGTTAACAAAGTGTAAAAAAGGGGGAAATAAATTATTATAAACACAGTTTACTTGCGGGGTTTCCGTCCACTGCAGCGACAAGCGGGAAAGAGGGTGTGCGTTGCAAGGGGGTAGAGACACATCCTCACCCCCCCCCCCCCCCACACACACACGCAGAGCTCGTGGCGGCCAATCGCGTTAGCGAAGATTTGGGTCGCGGCGGCGAAAAGACACGTGCGCGACCCAGGGTGCCCCCCCCCCCCTTCCCCAACTACCCTCTGCCACACGTGGCCAATCAGATCTACCACGGGCTAGCGAAGTCCTTCCGCGATAGCGATTTTCCCTAACACGCTCAAGTAGGGACTAGATATTTTAAAGTATACACTGAAAAAAAAAATCTGTACTTTTACAAATTATTCCTTTGGAAGCCAGTTGCCACGAAATAGTTTGTAATACAGCAAGAAAGATACTGGTAACTTTGTACAACACATGGTAATGTTATTTTTTTTCAAATATGATATACGTTTTTCAAAGATGATGCAGAGTATTTATTACGAAATTGTCGCGATCATCGGCTGGATAGAGTCACTGTTAATGCGACTGGCTACTTGCTGTTTTTACTACATGCCATGTTTAGTTTCTCTGTGGATCATACATCGTCGAGTTATTGAATTTAAAAAATGTGGTAAGACCACATTCTGGAAATCCTGTGTTTTACGAGTCCTGTGTGCGGAAGAACTCACAAAAGTACTGCACATCTTCTTATGGCTGTTTAATAAAATAACGAATTTGAAAAGTTCTATTTTGTTTCACTGCTGACATAAAGATACTTGTGACTATTATCAGTTATTTATAGAGACAGGAAAAATTCGCGAGTTCATTTCGCGATAGGCTAAAATACAAATAGTTATACCTCAATGCAGCCTCTGTTATTGGCTCACAACTCACCTAGATGACTCTGGGCCAATGAGAAACACACAACCAAAGCTGTATCGAATCACAGGCTGCTACGTTGGGACGTCTCACAAGACAGCAGCCAATGAGTGGGTCACATTTGACCAAGTGTTCATAGAACTATGGAGTTCATCCTACAGGTCATTGAACCCGCGAAATTTTCCGGTCCCTAGTTATTTACCAACTTAGTTACTCTAACAACCCGATGATATTAAATTACATCAGAGGTGAACCCCAAAACCACGCAACCAAACTATTGGCAATGGATCGGAGCAGGCATTTTTTTCGCGATAAAAACAAAATAATACTCATTAGACTGCAACAGGTTACTTCCTTGTAACTGGCGGCCATCTGCAACAGAAGCCTGTGACATTCAGAACACCTTTGCTTCCGCACTGAATTATTGTGATTGGTGTGCTGACAATAGACGTGTACCTGAAAGAAACTCAACCAATAACGAAACACAGACGATGCTACAAGAGTTATGGCTAGAGTCGTGTCATTTTCGCGGAAAGGTTTAGAGACAAGCTGAGATCCAAAACACTGTAGCATCGCCCGTGTTTCGTGATCGGGCGAGTTTATTTCAGATACAGGTTTACTGTTAGAACACCAATCACAGTAATTCGGTGCGGAAGCAGAGCATCTTGATTGGCCCGGTCAAATAAAAGCATATCTTTGTTTGCGGACGGCCGCCAATCGCGAGGGAAAATACTGATGGCGCAGGCATGCTGTATTGCAGTCTAATGCTCGTTCAGATCTTTTCGCGAAAATTTCCTGCCCCTAGTTATGGCTCTCGGCTAATCTCGGAATATTTTCGCGAAAAATACACAACCTTTACAATGGGAGACAAAAGTTTAATTCGAAAAGATTAAGATAAAAAATAAAATTAATTTATTTTGAAAATATTTTTAAATATGCATTTGAAACGACCATTAGCTCTCTTTAGAGCACAAGAACATATTCCGAACAGAGACTGGCTGCCGAAAATAACTCGAAGGCTTTTTTTTTTTTGCAACGAAGCACCACGTTAAAGAACAATGACCGGACGCTTTGCGCACGGACATTCATGAGCAAAAGGAACAAAAAAAAAACGGAGACGCCATTCATGCTGTTTTGACGGTGACATGTTCCAAGGGAACCGACAGCTCCCCCCTTCCCCTTCCTCCGCCATAAGCTAGCTGACTACGAAATGTTACGAGCGATTGTAGTCCAAGCGCGTGCGTCGTACGTACAGCGCGCTGCTGTGTTTCAAATCACTTGCTGAACATGGCAAAGTCTGTAAACCCTCACACCATGGTAAATGGACTCAGAAAGTTGCGTCCACTGCCGATAGATGGCACTTAACGTTAAATACGTAGAGACCGGAAAAATTCGCGAATTCATTCGGCGATAGGCTAGAATTCAAATACATATAACTTTTATTTGATTTGGCTATTGGCTTACTGTTCATCTGGACGAATCTCAACCAATTATAAACCTTCAACCAAAGAATGATCGCATCACAGACGAACCAGCTGAGACGACTCACAAGTCAGCAGCCAATGAACTTGCGTTATTTTCCCAAGTGTTCAGGGGAATGTGCAGTCCATCCTGAAGGCCATCGGAACCGCGAATTTTTCTGGTCCCTATAAATACGATCCAGGCAATTGTACTGCAAATTTTTTTTGTGCTCGTCGCCAGCCAAACCCAGCATTTTTATTGTACTTTTACACAACAAAAATTCTTGTAACATTTTTTTAACTCTGTATGTCTCGTTCCGTTACCGCGTGGAGCGAAGCGAAAGTCATCGCATTCTCTCGCTTGAACTCACCCGATAAAGGTACTTCATTCGCACTTCCGGCCAGTACTGAGAATCAAAAAGCAATTGGTCTGGAAGATGAATATGCGTTTTTACGGTGACAGTAATATTACGTCGCCATTCATGCTATAGCGTGAAACATAAATTGGCTCATAAAATGTTCAAAATAATTACATAAACTTGAATAGAAGTGATAAAATATTAAAAAAATAATAATTTACAGTTATTTTATGAATTTGATTCAAATCATACGCTCGAACAAAAAATTTAGGAGAAAAATAATTAGGAAAATAATTCGTTTCGTGAATTTTTGGAACCCTGTTTTAGAGGGTAGTACCCTTAATTGTTTTTCTTGTAATATTTCGTGATTTTGCAGATGATTTAAAATATTCATACTATAACCATACTTTATTTTTTGTATAAGATTTTCTACTAAATAAGTAATTATTTAATTATGTTTATGAGCTTGAAGACAAACATTTATGTAAGTCCTAATATGTACTGAAAGCAGAAAAATGTGGTATACAGTTATGGATATAACGTTCTTATGTAGCCTTTATCTTAAAACTATTTATTTTTTGTTACATAGTTTATTAAGTCAATAAAAATTAGGTTTTCCCAACAAAAAAAATACAAAACCTAAGTTTTACAGGGCTGTACGGAAATGTACAGATTAAGGTCAATACAGACTGAACCTATAAAGCTTAACAGCACAGCTAAACCAATTTCAGTGATAACGTTTAGGTAGCCACGAGAAGAATGTTCTAGTCAGGTTACATGAGAATTGATTGTATACAGATAGAAAAGATCTATGTAGGCCTATTTATGTTTATGCTTGTCACGCTATTCTTGTACTTATGCTTCCATTTACTTACGCAAAACAAAAATTAGATCATAAATTTTATTTACCGGTTGATTTTTCTGTTGCTGCATGTCACGTGTTCAGCTCATGTCCAGACAACACGGACGAACACAAAGTGCTACCTGGACAACAAAGTGACACTTAGAACAGAAAATGCAGAAAAAGGAACAACTCCAGACGCACAGACGAACCCAGTGATGTAACAAACCAGATAAATATGGAAGACACAACGATAACAGCACGGACGAACACAGACACAAACAGACTGACTACGGAAAAAAAAAAAACATTTAAAGAACATACAGAAAAAAAAATTCTGTACCTTTACCAAAAATTCCTTTGGGAACCAGTTACAAAAAAAAAGGTTTGTAATACTACAAGTAATATATTGGAACTTTGTACGACACATGGCTATGGTTGTTTTTGCATAATTAATTTTTTTTTCAATATAATACTGATTATTTCTTACGAAAATTGGGGCATGATTTTATAATTTAAATGATGTGTCATTCAAGAATAATTTTTTAGGCCAAGTAAAAGATAATCGAATATTCAATCATTGGCATGTATTTTGTTCAATTATGCATATCAATGTGCGCATTTAATACTGAAAATACTCAGGATTGAATTGATGATTCGACCACAATTGTTCGGACACTCCCTCTACGAGTGGAAACCAGTCAGCTGCCAGCCGGCAGCAGAGTGGCCGAATCAACAACGACCCACTTCACTGGAAGGGGGAGGTGCTACACGAGAAATCAGCCAGTAAGAGGAAGAGGGTACGGTAAACATAGGTCTGTGAATTTTAGCCTGGCACCAAATTAATTCGAAAAAAAAAAAGATTCAGATAAAGGTTTACAAATGACTTTTAACTATTGGAGGTACTGGGACAACACAAAGCATTTACCCAGTATCACTGCGAACACTATTCTGTAGTGATGAGTTGAGACCTGTAAAATTCGCGAATTCAAATCCCTAAAGGATAGACTCCATGATCCTCTACGCACTCGCGCAAATTACATCTGCTGATTGGTTACCGACTCGTAACACCTGTTGACTGGAATGATCGTGATTCGCTAATTCTTCTGTTAAAAGATTTTTCATTGGCCCAGAGTCCTTCAGATAAACTGTGGCCCAATCATTGGAGCAAAATAATGTCAAAAGTAAGTATTTGGACTCTATCCCATCGCGAAATGAATCCGCGAATTTTACAGGTCTCTAGTGATGAGGTTGTTTTCGTGTGAATGTACAAATTTTAACGTGAATATTTTCTGTTTCGTTTACTTTCACCGGCACGGTTGTAAACCACGCCCGCGCGAGGTGACGGATCCAAACGTGCGCGTCTTGAGTGTCGCTTCCTTCGACGCGCGGGAGCGGCGGCGCCCAAGGCCTCGCGCACGGTCAACCACGTGACCTCTCGCCACGACTGCCATCGCAAGGCGTCGCGGCATGTAGGCATCTTGGCGCGCGGGGGCGGGCCGCTGCCATCGAAAGTCGTCCCGCGAGTAGGTGCAGGAGTGAGAAGGGGTGGGGGGAAGGGACGTGTCGCCCGACACGTGCCAAGACAGACCGGACGGGGCAGCGGGCAACGCGGCCGCCAAACAGCGCTGCCAACTGTCCGACACGCCCCCCCCCCCCTTCCCCCCTGCTCAAAAGAGATAGCCGCCGGCGATCGAACTCAAGGGGCTGTGGCGGCACACAGGTGGAAACCATCTCCAGTCATTTTTAGAGGACCTGGAACTCTCGTTCACTTTACGCGTATCGGTTAGAATCCAAAAACTCGGTTCGCCTTCGCGTTGCTTCGGTAACTGGCGGGAGCAGGCACTTTTTTTTTTTCAGCGATAAAAAAAAATAATTTTCACTTAAAAAGAAAAATCCATGTTGTTAAAGAGACTCGGAAATTTCGCGGATACATTTGTGTCCAGGCAAGGAAATCGCAGTCCAAACGGATTCTCTAACCACGTTATTTTGTGTCGTCGCGCCACTGTGAATGTCCGTCCCCCCTTCCCCCGCGCGCCAGGAAGAGACACGTGACTACCCAACGATTTCCCAGCGTGAGACTCGAGGAGAGAAAGTCGGGACGACGAGATCGACATTACGTGGTTACGCACACTCTCTCTCTCTCTCTCTCTCTCCCTCCCTCTCCCGTCTTGGGAAGGGAGGGCATCGCGGAACCTAGAGAAGAGGTCCTGATTATAGAGGAAAGCACCTCCTCCCCTCCTCCCTACCGCGATGTCGGTCATGGTACAAGCCACTAGTCGAGGTCGCTCGTCGAGTCCGTGTCGTTACCACAACGCCGAAATACCACAACGCCGAATACCATAACGCCGAATGCCAAATTGACCGCAACGCCCACAGCTAGTAAACTGCTGTGTACCACACCACAACGCCGAAATACAGCAACGCCGAAAAATGTACCACAACCTAACCTAACACAGGCCAGCCTAACCTAGCCTAACCTAACCTTACCTAACCTAACCTTTGTGGCAGTCCTGCAATGACATTTTACGGCGTTAATGTATTTCGGCGTTGTGGTAATTCGGCGTTGTGGTACACAGCAGTTTTTCTAGCTGTCGGCGTTGTAGTGAATTTGGCATTCGGCGCCGATTCCACCCGACCAGCGCCCAACCGGGCACACACCACAAGCGTGCACAGCTCTAGATGATACCACGCGATTTGAAAACTGCTCAACGTAACCTTTTCAAAAAATATTACCCCTTTCCCCCCTTCGCAACTCCCGTCCATTAAGTCTATTTTTACAATGAGCTTGCCCGTTCACGAAAATAAAACTTTTTTTTTTTTTAATTTTTGAAATTACAACTCCTAAACCACAAAAAAAAACTGTTTAAAAAATAGAGATATAATAATTTAAGGAAAACTCCGTAAAGTCGTAGGGCTCACGGAAAAATTCCGTGTATCTGCGTAATAAAAAAAAATAAAAAAATTGAGATTTTGCAAATAACCGTGTTAAAAATATTCAGCAAGGATTATATATATAAAAAATACTGTTTAGAAATAATACTGTGATCTTCGTGTATTTACTAATGTGATCTTAAGCTTAAGGACACCGAAATGACTTCATTTGAATAGGAATTTTCGCCAGAATCGTATTGCAGTGCAAATAAACACTAATTTTTATATAGTCTACATAAAAGAAAATTATCCTCCGTTCAAGTTCGTGTTTTACCCCCAGTTTTTGCAACGAAACACAGAAACAGGAAGCCGGTATCCAGGCGTCTTTACAGCGAAGATCCAGTTAACCTGGAGCTACGAAGAAAGCTTTGTTTGTCTGAAGCGCTTTCCATTTCGAGAAGTACGTAATTCACTATGATTCTTGCACAGAAAAAAAAATCCTGTACTTTCACAAGAGATTTCCCTTGGAAACCAGTTGCCAAGAAACAGATTGTAATACTACAAAAAAAAACACATTGTAAATTTGTGCAACACATTCCAATGGTTATTATTTTTTGCAAACAAGAAATAGGTTTTTTTCAAGATAATACTGAGTATTTACTACGAAAATTGGTCCATGATTTTATATTTTAATTTGTATTTTATTCAAGCATAAATTTTTTTTTAACAAATTAAAAAGGTACATCATACTGACTTCATTTTGTTTTATCGTGGCTATTAGGACGTGCGCAGTTAATTAATACTGGAAAGATATTCAGGGACCGGTTTTCAAATAACTTCTAACTACTCGAGGTTCTGGGACGGCACAAATCATGAATTCCCCGGCAAGAATCCGAAACCCAGCATTACCGCGAACACTATTTATTTGTGGTGATACAGTTGTTTTTTTCACGTAAACGCACACAATTATACAAATATCTGTAATTTTACATGAATATTCCTGTTCCATTTGCAACAACAACAAAAAAATTGGTTGTCTGTAAAGTCGGTTAACGGATGATAGTTTAACGTGACGTCATAACAAAACATTGATGAAATGATTGCATACTTTTATGAATAAAATTGAATCATTTTTATTGAATTATCACTATTTTGTATGGATACAAAGAATGAGTGAAATGAAATCTACAAATTAATTGATAAATTTACTTTTATTTGCACTCATTAATTCAAATATGTTTATTACTTTAACGAAGAGATTATTGTAACTATAACTTTTATACACGTTTGCTATTTAACTTCTTCCAATCTGTGTTATTCTGTTAAGGATAGGACGATGATAGGAAAAGTAGGAAACGAATGGGAGTGTTTTAAGTTTAATGTGCCTCGAAAAAGTCAAATTGATGGTTGTTCCAATCGAGTGGAAGAGAGATAGATGCGGCGCAAGCGTACAAAGAGCATAACGCGACACTTTTTCTTGCGTGCAGCCGGCGTTTATCGATTTATTAGACGTTGTCACGTCAAAAATGGAAGTGTGGTAGCGTGGGGTGCGGGGGGAGGGGGGGAGGGAGAACCCCTTTCACTTCCAACGTCGGGGAACGAGAGTCAAGGCGAAGCACGACCCCGCTCAACGAATTCACGACCCAAGGTCGGGGAAACTAATTGAAGTCTTTTGACGAACGGCGTTCGCCAGAAAACCATCCTTCACGATTCCACGGAGTTATCCAAGATGATCGCCGATTGAAGGGTGTGGACACGTTTATACCTTGAGAGATCTTCCAGCACTGACCAGAAGAAGAAAAAAAAAGGGAGAAAAAAGTAAAAAAAAAAGGGGGGAGGATTCACGAAACATTTAAAGCACGCAACATGGCCTCTAAAACTGAATAAGTAGCACGATTAAAAACAATCTCCAGGTGATGACGTTTACAAACCGACCATCATAGTATGTCCCAGTTATAAAATGGGGAAGAATCGTGGGAAGAATTTGACTTTAGGTATGGATGTGTCCCGTATAACTAAAGATGCACACATATTGAACATTTTAAAGAAAAAACTAGGTTAATTTACCTTCAACTTTATGCGTGATTTGTTGTAAATAGTCTAAATTAAACTGTTATAATTAGAGAAATGCCAAATTCGCGGATTCGTTTCGCGATAGGCTAGCATCAAAACAAATATACCTTCGTACCGCTTCTGCGATTGGCCCACATTTTATCCGGGTAACTGTGAGCCAACGGGAAACACTAAACCAAGAAAGTGCCGAATTACGGACAGCCTAGTTGAGACGTCTCACGCGTCAGTACTAACCAATGAACAGGTGTCATTTCCGCGAGTATTTAAAGTGCTGTGGAGTCTATCCTAGAGGTCAACGGATCCACGAATTTTGCAGGTCTATAGCTATAAGGGAATCGGGTGCGCCATGCGGTTCGGATGCGTCGGGGAAGGGCCACGTCGCGAGGCTGAGGAGTTCATCATCAACGTGTTCATCATCTTGATGAGAACACCTCAGTTGCCGCGAGGAGGCGGTGAGTTTGCCTTCAGCGCGCAGCGGCCGTGCATTCGCATTCCATCACGTGTTCCAACTGGGCCCCACGCCTCGGACACTAGCTACAGACACCTCAGACAACAGACACCTTATTTATTTATTTATCGTCTTTATTGGTGGCGAAGTTAAGGCCTAACCACTTTTCTGCAATTACATCAAATAGTGGAATATAAGAAATTAAGCGTGATATAAGCAGATGTTGACTGAATATTGAGAGGAAAAAATTAAAATTTCAACTTGATTTTCACCTTCTCCTGATGGAGTCAGTCAGTGCAGTCACACTCTCCGGTGCAGGTGCGGTTGAGGGAACACGGAACACTCGCAGTAACGAGAGGCCGACATATCCGTTAAAGCTTTCCGCCCCACGTGATAAGCTTACGGGCCCGGGCGTGTATCTCCACCTCAACCCCCAACGCGTGTGCGGAGGGGAGAATTCGACGGAACAATGTCGCGGCCTCGAACGGCAAGGGACGCGGATTCGCCATTTTTCATCGCGCGGCCCGGAGGAAGTCGGAGGAGGCCATGTCGACATACCGGCATTCAGCGATCTGGCACATTCCAGGGCTGTACTGCGAGGGCTCGGAGGGCTTGGGGGACACCCCTTCCCGGCACGTGTGAGGTTCGTTGGTCAGATCTGCGAGCCTGCAGAGAAGCGACCCTGTTTCCTCGCTCACGAAGAGTGGAGGAGGCGCCGTTGAAACGAGGCCTTCTCGGCCGACGCCGTCTCGCATCTAGTCCAGGAAACCAAGACTTAAAAAGGCACAAACCTGTGAAAAATTTGTCCAAAGCTGAATTTTTGCACAGTTGTAGATTTGACTATGCTTAATAACATACCGAAAGTTTACCGCTGTAGACCTTGTGCGTATCACCGAAATTTTGCATTTAAGTCCTAGATGACAGCGACTTACATCAGTCCATTAAAATGCTACCCATTTGTACAGTTTTTCATTTAGACTGTCCATAAAACTACCAAAATAATCTTGAGACTCTAATACAGCCATTAATGTTGTAAAAAGCATAAATTGTTAATATTAAAGATGTGATATTAAGCGATTAATTCATGACATATTATTTTTTATCTTTGCCACTCAGATAAAAATACTATTTACACCTATTTGAAGAGTCCAATGCGAAAAATGTCCAAGTAAATGTTTTTGGTTATACCTTTAGCTTTAAGACAGTATATTTATAAAGAGTCTAACGTAATTAGTTGGCTCATTAAAGCGGCCCGAGCGTTGCAGTGTACTGCGGCCGTACTGATCTCTCACGGCCACCGCCGTTCCAGCGCGGCATTGCGACACACTGCGTACTGCGACACTCATTCAACTGGGTCTTATTTAGGGATTACTTAAAACATAGCTTATTCATATGAGAGGGTGTATGTTACATGTAAAGAGATATGCATTTTTTTCTTATATGAATGTTTTTTGATACAATAAAATTAACAATAAACGATTTCTGCTTGGAACTTGTAAATGAAAAACTCTAGAGGACCTCTGGTTTTATATCTGCATGGATTTATTCTGTTTCAAAAATTTTATTATTAAAAAATATTTTTTTAGCAACAATTTTTTTTTATTTCTGATACATCGTTTTATTTTCGATCAGAACAATGCAAAATTTGAATGTAGCCTGTATTCGACAAAATGAAAAATTATATATTTACTTCTTTAAAATCAGTTTACTACATAAAAATAGAATAAAACGATACATCGTAAATGTACTCTGAGTTTTTTTTTCACTTAAAAAACATAATTCCTATAATAATAGGTTTTTTTTTAGAAAATAAATAAAAAACGAGTTGCGTTGTAAAACGTATAGGTAGCATTACATATTCAGTTTTTTTTTAAAATAAGTTAATGTATTTGAGTGCTGCGCCTAATTGACGTCGTTGGATTGCTAGTGGCAAAGAGCGGTGGTAGATGGTTTTGCAAGAGTTTGACCGTATTTTATGACGCTACCTGTGAGAGGGTGTTCGTACCAGAAATCCTAACGGCTAAGGAAACTATCCATTCTCTGTAGTCACGTACGGGTGTGCTACTCGCGCGATATCGTCAAATATCACAACTTTCCGGGACGTTCGGTCATTTCTCGGTTAGCTCTGGTTTCACCAGAACAAAATCTTGTCTGTAGTGATTTCATATTCCTATTACCGTAGTAGTATGGGGTTTGAGAACAAACCAAGTTTGCTGTATACTGGGAGCCTACTTAAAAAAAGTATTTATAGAGTTATTAAATTATTTACGAAACACAATTTTGTGGATCGTTTGGGAAATTATCATTTAGGACTTAACTGCTCGTTATTGGTGTGACGCACAAGGGTTACATCGGTAAACTTTTGACATGTTACTAAGAAACGTTTATTCTACAACTGTACAAAGTTTCTGCTTTGGGATAATTTTCCATGTTTCTTAACAGCGAAATTCGTCCCGACCCCAAGCCGACTTCGGCAACCTCACAGTAGTACACACTACACGGCTCGGATATCTTCATGGGTTAAACAAATTGTATAAGACCCTTAACAAATATACCCATTTAAAGAAGAATAAATATGCAACAACGTTTATTGAAAGCGATTTTCACGTAGGGCTCTTTATATTTATGTAAGATGTATTAACGTTTCCGTAAAATTGAATGAAAATGAATTTCTCAACTTTAATGATTTAAATTGTCTATTTTATATAAAGATGTTAAAACTGTGTACTTTTTATTACTATCATCAGATCGGGAAATGCTTCTAAATTATTTTGGGTTCCATACTGTCAGTCTACTCCATAAACTGCATTTGCAATATCCATTATTGTGAATCGTTGCAAAAAATTGACATTTTGGGCTTAACTGCTCGTTTTTTGTGTGACGCACAAGGTTTGCATCGGTAAACTTTTGATATGTTACTAAGAAACGTTCACTCTACAACTGTACAAAGTTTCTTCTTTGATATAATTTTCCATGTATTAAAAACCTTTGTTTCTTTACAGCGAAATTCGTCCCGACCCGAGCCTATACTTCGACAACATCGCAGTAGTACACACTACGCGGCTCGGATCACTTCAGCGGTCAGACTAATTGTATGAGACACTTAAAAAATATACCAATTTAAAGATGAATAAATATGCAACAACGTTTACTCGAAGTGATTTCCATTTTGGGCTCTTTAAGATTATGTAAAATGTATTTATATTTCCTAAAAATTGAATGAAAGTGAATTCGTTAACTTTAATGATTTAAATTGTCTATTTTATAGAAAGATGTTTAAATTTCGTACTTTTTATCACTATACTCAGATAGGGCAATGTTTCTAGATTATTTTGGGTTCCATACTGTCAGTCTACTCCATAAACTGCATTTGCAATATCCATTATTGTGGATCGTTGCAAAAAATTGACATTTTGGGCTTAACTGCTCGTTTTTTGTGTGACGCACAAGGTTTGCATCGGTAAACTTTTGATATGTTACTAAGAAACGTTCACTCTACAACTGTACAAAGTTTCTTCTTTGGGATAATTTTCCATGTATTAAAAACCTTTGTTTCTTTACAGCGAAATTCGTCCCGACCCGAGCCTACTTCGACAACATCGCAGTAGTACACACTACGCGGCTCGGATCACTTCAGCGGTCAGACTAATTGTATGAGACACTTAAAAAATATACCAATTTAAAGATGAATAAATATGCAACAACGTTTACTCGAAGCTATTTCCATTTTGGGCTCTTTAAGATTATGTAAAATGTATTTATATTTCCTAAAAATTGAATGAAAGTGAATTCGTTAACTTTAATGATTTAAATTGTCTATTTTATAGAAAGATGTTTAAATTTCGTACTTTTTATCACTATACTCATATAGGGCAATGTTTTTAGATTATTTTTGGTTCCGTACTGTCAGTCTACTCCATAAACTGCATTTGCAATATCCATTATTGTGGATAGTTGCAAAAAATTGACATTTTGGGCTTAACTGCTCGTTTTTGGCGTGACGCACAAGGTTTGCATCGGTAAACTTTTGATATGATACCAAGAAACGTACATTCTACAACTGTACAAAGTTTCTTCTTTGGGATAATTTTCCATGTATTAAAAACCTTTGTTTTAATTACGGCGAAATTCGTCCCGACCCGAGCCTACTTCGACAACCTCGCAGTAGTATACACTACGCGGCTCGGATCGCTTTAGCGGTCGGACACATTGTACCAAGCTCTCAACAAATAAACTAATTTAAAGTTTAAGAACCTTGCAACTACTTTTATTTAATGTTTTCAAATCGGGCTCTACGTGTTTTTGTAATACGTATTTTCGTTTGTGCAAATTTTTTTAAAACACCTCTCTTCTAATATTATTGAATAAATATCATATTTAGTCAAACGTAGTGAAAGATTTTAAAATTAATCATTGAGAATAATTTTTTTTGAGTAAGTTTTTGTTTGCTATTCTGAAAGTATACTATAGTAATTACGTTATAGTGCCATATTGTTGAGTGGTCAATAAAGTATTATTTAGGACTTAACTTCTCGTTTTCAGTGTTCCGCGCAAGGTTTGCGGAGGTAAACATTTCAAATGTTGCTAGAAAACTTGAATGTTACCACTGTTTTAAATTTCAGTTAGGAGCAAATTTTACAAAGATTAAAAATCTTCGATTTCGTGGGAGTGAGAGTGGCCACAGCGCTTGCGGCTGTGGCTCTGTCGCAGTGCGTAGACGACATTGATAAGCTCGGGAGTCTCTAGTTTTCCTATAAATTAAGCTAGACTTTTGAGAGATATGTCCCTGTAAAGCTTAAGAACTATACAACAACTTTTGTTAAAGAAATATTTGCGTAAGACCCTTTATTTGTAAGTGAATTGTCTTTTTATTGCCTTGACTGATGTAAAAAAACTTATTTCATTAATTTAACATTTTTTTCTTACCTTTAATATTAACTTTTAGAACTTTATTCATTATCAATGTGAGTAGTAGTGCTTTAAGATTAATTTCATATAGCTATCGATAGTCTACGGTAAAAAGTGCAAAAATGGGAAGCATTTTAATGAACTGCTGCAAGTCGCTGTCATCTAGGACTTAAATGCAAATTTTCAGTGATACGCACAAGGTTTACAGCGGTAAACTTTCGGTATGTTATTAAGCATAGTCGACTCTACCACTGTGCAAAAATTCAGCTTTGGACAAATTTTTCACAGGTTGAAACCTTTGTTTCCTGGGCTAATCCTCCCAGAAGCGCGACCGCCGGGGGAAGGATAAAAAAAGAAAGAATAAAAAAAAATAAAAGGACGGGGGGTCTCTTCGGGGCTGACCGATGGAGACGAAGCAATTTGGAGAGCAATGGTCTCTGGGAAGGACGAAAACGTCCTTTCCCTTCCGCAAGGGACATTTCGACCACCATCAATCTTACTGCTGGTCCCTCCTTGCAAGCGTTTCCCTTTCGCCGGCTGTTCGCTTGCCGCTTTGTGAGAGAGAGAGAGAGAGAGAGAGAGAGAGAGAGAGAGAGAGAGAGAGGGAGGCTGAAAATGTTACCCGATGTCGTTAACATTCAAACCTATGCCTGGTGGCCACCTACAGAGATGAGAGATGCCCCTCAGTTGATTTTCTTCCCCCGCAGAAAAAAAAATCTGTACTTTTACAAAAGATTCCTTTGGAAACCCGTTGCATATATATTGTAACTTTTCACCACACATGACTATGGTTATTTTTTTACTCATATGAAATATAGGCCCTATATATATAATAATACTGAGTATTTCTTACAAAAATTAAACAATAGTTTTATTATTTTATTTGATGTTTCATTCTTGCATAATTCATACTAAACAATGGAAAAAAGATGATCTAATATTCAACAGTTTTACTTTATTTTATTTCGCTATGCTTATTAATGTGCACAGTTAATACTGGAAAGATGTTCAGGGAACTGTTTACAAATAACTTTTATCTATAGTGGAGGTACTGGGACAACACAAAGCATAAATGCCCGGACAATACTCAGAAACCAGTATTACTGCGTATATTATTTAGCAGTGATAGAGTCGTTTTCATGCAAATGCACAAATTTACATGTAACTGATTTTACACGAATATTGCTATTTAAGTTTAAAAAAAAATTACAGCGTGTCATACGCTTACTTCGCTGAACAGAGAAAATGGCGCTTGTCGTTGCCAGATTATTATTACCTGCCTTGTTAACATTAAAAGTGTCGTTTTATTTATTACAGTTAGTTAAAATAAGTTTTCATATTTCTTAAATTTTAATTCTAGTTAATTATTAAGACCATAAGGTAGAGTCATTTGACAGTATTATTACTGCTGTAGTCATTCTGAAAGAAAAATCAATAATATACATAAGTTTAATTTCGCAGGAGAAACTATTTGTAGCAGTCAGTCACCGTTAATAACAAGGCATTCTATAAAATAAAGTGCTATACTCAAAACAGCCAAACTATTTTTAATATTACATGTTAGGTATAGCAAAAACAGTTGAAACCCAGATGACGTCTTTCAATTACGTCTCTTTAGAAATAATTTTAAAAAATAAACATTATCAGATGATGCTCTTGATGAAATACATCAATAAAATGAATTTCCAAAATGTCATTCAAAATAACCAAATACAAAGTATTGATACTTTTTTTTTTTAATTTCAATGTGCAATGCAAAGTTGTGTCTATAAAGTTTGTGCTATATGCCGTGTATCTGGCATCAGACCACACCGAACAGAGGATAGCGCTAATGGCAGAAATCATGCGTTGGAAAGAGAGTAAAATGCCCAATTAACTGCACTCTGCGAATTAAGGATGAGACTATTGACATTCCTACTGTATGTCGGGCCGAACAACTGGGCCGGTCGTGGCGAAATCATGCCATCTTCACGCGGCTGCAGTACGTCAAATAATAGTTAATAATTTCGAGAAACACAGCAAACGAATCAGAGAAAATGGTTGAAGGATTCGGCCATAACATTTATTTTTGCTAGGAAACCGACAAACTTTTTTGAGTATAGTAATTCCGCGGGGAAATAATAAAAAAAATTACCAAGATGGCTGGACGATGATGGTTTCAAAAACAGGCGAGACGATTTGGCCATTAAGGCAAATAAATACCTGAGTAGCTCTCACTATACCTGCTGAATTACCGTCCATGTTTTTTTTTTCTCTCTCTCTTCAAACTGCCTCAAAAACAGAACCCCATAAACAAAGGAAACACATTGTGTAGAAGCCTCTCCACCGAGGAGTTTAACATGCCGACCAATGACGTCCAGGCTACTTTTACTAGCCCATTGGCCGGACGGCATCTACTGCAATAAACCGCCTACCGGCCTGGCTAATCACGTTCGCCATTAGCGCACGACGTGGCCTTGAAGAACGTCCATCAAACAAATTTATCTCCTCGCATTTGTCGCTTTTACGGGCAGTAAACATTGATGCATTGTAGCTGGGAGAAAGCCGAGGACTGTTAGATAAAAAAAAAAATTCTGCATAGCGAGAGGGAAGGATTTTAGCATCCCGGAAAAAAAAAGGGGGGGGGATACGAGGTATTTATTCGCCGTAAACCTTGATGACAAAATGTAAGTAATTTGCGAAATAAACATGCTGTCGGCACGGCTTTTATCGCGAAATTAAAATAAAAAAGTCCACGGCTTTGAAACACGGTTTGTATAACATTAGTGATGTGCGTGCGTTAGGGAGTGATAAAACGCAGCCAGACAAGTAGAAGTCATCACACAACGTACAAAGAAAAAAAAATGTTATGTACTTTTACAAAAGATTATTTTGGAAACCCGTTGCCAAGAATTATTTTGTAATACTACCAGAAGGATATTGTAACTTTGAACAACACATGGTTCTAGTTCTTTTTGCATATATGAAATACGTTTTTCGAGATAATACTGAGTATTTCCACCCAGCACATAATTTTATATTTTAATTGATGTTTCAATCAAGCATTTTTTTAACCACGGATGTACTGGGACAACACAAAGCCTAAAAAGCAGGGTAAGAATCCAAACCTAGTATTATTGCGAACACTATTTTGTAGTGATACGTATGTTTTTATGTAAACGTACAAATTTACAAATTCTGTGATTTTACATGAATATTAATGTTCCATTTACAAAAAAAAAGAAAATCACAGTGTATGCTCGGAACCGAATTGGTGAAGACCTTTGAAGGGCTCTTTCCAACGCGCTTGACCGAACTTTAATGTCTCGACATCTTCCTCCAGGTCACGAAGAGCGGAAGTGGAGTGGAAGTCGCATCAATTCAGGGTTTTCCATCGCTGATGGGCCCATAGGAGACATTCCTGATGTTTCCGCCAATGTGGAGCGGTCACTACATCAACGAAACCCGCATCACTGCTTTAAAGGTGAAAAAAGCAGATCTATAACGGTAACCTTTTTAATGCGCATCCATTAATTTTAACCCCCCCCCCCCCTTCTTTCCCCCTAACCAAACTCGTGTCCATGATCATCCATCTTGAAAACTTCTCGTATGAAACAACTTTTTAGACAACATACTGACAATCAGTTTTAATTTGTTGTCTGTGTCACGTAAATTCTCTCGAATTTGATAAGACCTCAAAAAGTAGTACCAATGGTACACGTATCCTTCTGCCTGTGTTTTGTCAACAGATTTGTAAATAACTTGTGATCGACACTGACATCGTGTGATGCTTTGCAAGTTAACATTTTTGGGATACGGGTACCACTGGTAGGTACTACTTTCGATAACTGGAACATCCGGTACAAGTTAGAACCAGGAACTCGCACGAACGGCGCGGTAGGGCCTTACGGGCAGCTGGTGGCAAAGGGACAGGAAGTGACTCTACAAACATGTCTCTCTACCCCCGTGGGTCGGTCAGCGGATAAGCAGAGAGGCTAGACTAGCCATCTGCAACCCTCCCCGCCTCTTGAAGAGAGTTCTAGCTTGCAGCCCCACCTCGAGTAAAAAAAAAAAAAAAAAAGGGGGTTGTCCGTAAAGTCGGTTTACGGACGATAATTTTACGTGATAAACGTCATAAGAAAACATCGATGAAAAAATTGCATCTACTTTTTAATATTCAAATATTATTTACAGTTTTGTTTTTGCAAATTTAATTTTAAAATAATTTGTTTAAATACAATCACGAACAATTAGTTGTAAAGCCCGCCTTAACCTGTTTGATGTTAAAGAAGATTTTCTCGCACGGTGGTTGAGCCGGTTCTTGCACGCTACGGCTCAGGCGGAACGTGACAATTTTTTTCGTTGCGTGCAGCCGGCGTTCATCGATTTATAAGACGTTATCACGTCAAAAAAAATCAGTAACGGACAAAAAAAAACTTGTGGGCGAGTCTTTCAGCACTCGCCAGAGATGTGTAACATTTAACCTCCGTAACGAGCAAATTCACGTGTTCTTGTGTTGTACATACACTTGTAATAAGAACCATGGACGCGAAATTTGACGTGGGATTATTTTAAATAATGCCGAGCGTGACAAAATATACTCAAAATTTGTTTTCAATTAGGTACATTTCTTGACGCGAATAACGTGTACTTTTCACATCCGCCGCTAGAATTCGTTGCCTGAGCAACTAACTAAGTCGACTGACTATTGGATCGTTTTATTAGCATACGGAAATTTTTAACTGCATACTGAAACCGCTCCGATAAAAGCGAAAAAGACTTGAAATAAATACTAAACCCCGGCTTTGGACCTGATTTCCAACAAGGAATTTTTTAAAATACTGTCCGTCTTGTTAAAATTCATCAGATATTTATTGCTATAAGTTTCCCTTTGGCTTTGCGAACTCTGGTTTGCACCATCCGTCACAGATAACAGCACCGTGGTTACACATTTCCATCAATTTTTTTGAAACTGATTTATCAATGATATTGAAAAAAAATTGAGTAATGCATTTCAAAGGCTAAACACGAAACTATTAATTTTAAACTGCATACAAAAGGTTTCATACTCTTTAATTCAAGCTGTGGTTGAAAAAGAAAATTGGCGTTAAGTTTCTAAAAACAATTACATAAATACTTATTAAATTTACTGAACCTTTTATTAACAATTGATGATAGTTATATTATGAATTTATTTAAAAAAAAACACGAAATTACGGGAAAAAATAAATGTTGATACCACCCCCTTAAAAGCTGTGTTTCAAATTAATTCCACGCATAAAAGTACACCCAACCTGTTTTAAAAAGGAAACAAATAATTCAATCAGATCGCTTCGCCAGGAATACCACTTTCAACACGGAAACAAAAAAGATTAACGCCGAATTTTTTTTCAGCGCTGTAAAAAAAGGGGAGCTTGACGCTGTTAGCTTCCAAATTCTTTTCATTTTGTGATGGAAATGATATATATATATTTTTAATTTCATGAGGATGGAGGTAAATCCTCACCCATGATCCTTCCCCTCCCCCCCCCCCACACCTTTTCAAACGTACGCGTACGCTCTTGGAAACAACATGAAAAGCTAACGAGGTCGTTTATTCCACCACGCACGTGCGGTTCACGTTCTAGGAAGTAGAGGGCGTCGCTTGTTACACTGACCCGAATCCTCGCGCCAATAACCGCTCCTTCCTGATTCCAAATATAAAATCTGTTCGCTGAGCGAACGCCAGGATATTCTGACCTCTTCCTTTCGTATTATAATATTTTTTTTTAACACGGCATCCTGTTGACATTTCCAGTTGGTGCTTGCGTCTTTTGCAGTTTACGCCGAAGGGGCGTATAGGATATAGGAATATAACTTCATCACTTCCCCTGCCCCTCTACGGCGCAGTAACACAGGAAAAAAAAGACGTGCTTTTTTTTTTTTGTGCTTTTATGGTCGCGCTCTTCAAATTCTCTGTACTGAAAAGAAAAAAATACAACTAAGCTCAAACAACAATATCCCTCCTACCGTCCCCGCTATTAAAATCTCAGTTTATGATAATTTTATTACACCGCGCATAATTTGGTCTACATTAAGCACCTATTATATCCGTGAACAATAAGTGAGTTTTGTGAATTCATTTAAAGTTTAAAAATACACCGCTATTTCACTACAGGCGTAAATAATCATGGTAAAGATAGAATGTTTCCTTAAAAGCATGCAAGGCAACTATGTTAAAGGGGCGATATGGGATGCGAACGTCGCAATCGTTGGTTTAACAGTATTTTTTGGCCATATAAAATTTTATATAGTTGAACTTTAAAAATTTGGCTTCGTTAAAGCATAGTTTTGATTTAATGACTTTCCTGGAGTTAATAGTGACTCGCTGCTACATTTATTCTTCCCTGTGAAGTCATTGGCGTATAGTGTTGAATTCATTTTTGGAAATAACTACAACGAACTGTAATATTACTGTCAACAGACACTATATTGTGGGCTTTGTAAATCCCTTTATGAGTGATTTCTGACTTTACGAAGGCCAATTTTCAATACTAAACTATAAATAATTCTTAGATCATAAAAACTTTTGAAATCAATATGGGGTCTTTTGGTTCCATCCCTTCATATTTAAAGTTATATATAAGTAATGCAAATATTATTAATTAACATTCTCACCTTACTAGTTCAATATTGTCACTAATTAGGAGTCCATTTTTTATACAACTGGGTGAGGCATAAAATTTTCAACTGTAATTTTTCTTTGTAAATGGATATTTGTAAATTTACATGAAAACAACTCTATCACTACAAAATATTGTTCGCAATAATCCTGGGTTCGTATTCTTAACCAAGCATTTATTATTTGTATTGTCTCAGTACCTAGCTCCAGTAGTTAGAAGATATTTTCAAACCATTCGCTGAATAGCTTTCCAGTATTAATTAACTGCGCACATAATAAGCACGATAAAACTAAATTAAGTCAGTATGTTGAATGTTGGATTAGGTTTCCCATTGCTTTAAAAAATTATGTATGAATAAAATATTAATTAAAATATAAAATCATGGGCCAATTTTTTGTAATATTTTGCTTATTATGCTTATTTATGTGCGCATTTAATAATGTAACGCTATTCAGGGAACGGTTTACAAATAACTTTAACTACTGGAGGTGCTGGTACAACACAGAGCATGATTTCCCTGGTAAGAATCCGAACCCTATTACTTAGAACACTATTTTGGAGCGATACAGTTGTTTTTGATGTAAATGTACAAATTTAAAAAAATCTCTAATTTAACATAAATATTTCTGTTCAAAGTTACAAAAAAACAGGGCACAGGTTGTCCAAGTGTACTTAAACTTTTTTCATGTTATTTTTACTTCAGGACAAGAGTAAAAATTAATCAATGCACGTAGGTTTAAACTTATACTAACTCCGGTGAATAAGGTACTTTTTTTTTGTAAATCACGCTTCTTTTTGAAGTGAAAACTTCTATGGGAAGGTTTGGATAGGGAGTAAATTCATGTAAGTAGTCATCGACATGGTCACGTGACGTGTTAACGATATCACTATATCTGTTCCTATTAGTATAACTTATTGCGCTTTTAAATCTTAAGTATACGCTTACTGTGCAGTAAAAAGTGTATATAAAATATATTAATATTCTCATATAGATATACTTATAGTTTGAATAACGAAGAAAACGGAGTATTTGTAGAAATATAACTTTAAAATTAAGAACGATATTATTAATTTTTTAAAACCTACAATTACTATGCAATGCGTATTTTATAGTAATTTAGGAGTTATTTTACTAACGTGATAAAACAAATTTGTTGTGTGATAATATTTTTTTTTCTAAAAAAAAAACTAACATTTTTTTAACTTCTGTCGGCAGTCCTCATGACTGCTTTGAATTTTTTTTTTTACAGTGCAGTTCCGAAAACATCGACCTCCGCTCCATGCCACGTCGGAGCGGTGTAGGAGGGAAAGGCGGTAGGTTGGGGAATAGAGGAAGGAAGGGGGTCTGAGTTAAACTTCGGGCATAATAAACATGCTATAAAGTTCTATTCTTAGCCCGCGGGGAGTATGCCTGTGGGATTCCGTCTCGGCCTTCCTTTCGCTTCCCTTCCGGCAAGCACTGCGAACCTGGAGCAACTCAAACTTATAGCAGTCGTCGCGTCGGGGGAAAAGAGAGAGAATAAACATCGAGGCCTAACGGCTGTCACGCAGATATTTTTATTTTTATGTTTAAAAATATATATCCCTTCGGAAATCAGTTGTCAAGAAATAACTTTTAATACTGCAAGAAAAAATAACGTAAACTAGCTGACCAGACAGACGTCCTGTCCAAATTCAAATAAATTTGTTTGTGATCATTTTGTGAATTTGTGAAACGATATTGTAAATGTTTAAAAGATGTGGAGTTGATTTAAAAAAAAACAACATATATTTCAGAGTGCTCGTTGTATTTATTAAAGATTGTGGCCATGTATATTCAATTTGAGGATGGGTGCATTCAGAAGTACGGCAATTTGTAAATTTTATACATGCGAGATGAATTCTAACGGCAGTACACCGCTGAGATCTGGAAATGTGTGATGTGCCTGGAATGTGATCGTCTTGTAACCATGCGGGTTTGTTTAAAAATGTAGGTCACAATTGAAATAAGTCAGAATTTCCAGCAAACAAATCGTTCATCGTATACATATTTTTTTTTGTCGCCATATGTGTGTATGCAAGGCGTGGTCATGTCTGCATGACTACATGCTAACTGCGTGAAGCCGTTTTTCTTTTCTTTCCTTCAGCTGATTGTTGCGCATTCGCTGGCGTGAAGTGTTTGCCGTGTGGAAATAGTTTTAAATTAATTTTTTTTTACGAAAATGACTGTTTTTAACAGCAGAGATTCTAATTCATATTACTAACCATCACCATACGTGGTCAAGCACCATTTCCGCAATGTTTTGGCGTATACAATATGACGATGGCGAGGATAAAAATAACCTTCTGGCAATTTATAACTAAATGTGTGTGTGTGTGTGTCTCCAGGAAGAATATTCACCTTTTTTACTACATATACTTACGTGATGTAATGCAAAGTGGTATGTTGGTGAAGTTCACTAACATACGCCTTATTTACCCCATATACTGTGCTGGTTTGTGACAGGAGTCAATATGCTAACCATTAATAACGAAAGAAATCAAAGATAAAATACAACCAAAACGAGTTTTTTTTTGTTTCTATGCATGATAGTTTAAAATAGCAAAATTGAATATCTACTCAAAGCCTAAGTTTTTTCTTCTAAAAAGTAAAAAAAAAAAAAAGCAAAATGGTGACACGGCCTTTTGAGGTTATCAAATTAAAAACCATTGATAAAAAAAATAAAAATAAAAGGCAAATAAAACTTTTTTAATTGCTTAGATAACTGAAGACACAGTTATTATTAGGAAACATTTTTAAAATACAAATTCCAATTTACTTAATTGACTGCCCGTTAACTAGCCGAACTATAAATAAATTCGAGACGAATATTCAAAGTACTCTTTAAGATTCGAATTCAAGATTTAGATTCGAGAAAATTTTTACCCATCACTAAATATAAAAATAACATTATTACTCCCTATTTGTCGTTCGGACACATTCCCATAAAATAAAAATAGAAAATAAAGTAAAGAAAACAATTTTAAAAATGTACTTAAAAATGTATAGCATCCTTAAACAATGATGTATCCATACGGATGTGTGCGTCGTTCCCTTGCCTGAAGGTCAAAATCTATACTTACATACGCCCTTTGTGTACTCGGACGGCGCATGGTCAGTTGCACCATCCTGCTCTTTGATCCGGAATACAATGATCTTGGGCCGAGAATGATCTAAAGATCGTTGCGCCAACACATACTGGGACTACACGATCTTTGTTCGCGTGAACCCGAACTTCACACATTTCCAATCTGCGACGACAGACAGCTGCAGTGTCGGAGAAATGTTGGGTGCATTTCTATTGGCGGGCTTGAAACGACATGAAGTCGCTACAATCGATTGTGACACGGCGAGCAAATGGTTGATGCGATTGATAATAGATAGCAGCACTTACAGTCGCTGCCTAATCTTTTGATTTTAATAACAACTGAAAACATGCCGGTATTTTTAAGTTAATACATAACGAAGCAGTCGGAGGTTTAGATGAAAAAAAAAAAAGCTTCTTTTTAATATGAAAAGTAATCATAACGAAATAAAATATTTAAAATTGAACTGATATAGCATGCATTTTAAACATTTAAATGATGGGTATTTCGGGAGAGAAGAGTTTGTAACACTAGAATACGTAAAATCTTTGATACTCGTATTATATTTGATCAGAAATTTCGTAAATAAACTCTAATGTTTACGTATACGTAATTAAATTAACCTGAATGAAGTCCGTGAAAATACCGGTCATGTCTGCTCGCAAGGGGTCTATCCGAGATCATTGCTATGGACCGACACGAGAGTCGGTTCACATCCAAGTTCCCAATGATCTTAGCTCCCCGCTCACAAACACAATGCTGCAGCAGGAGATGTGGTAGAGCCGTGATCAAACCAGCTTATGGCTCGAGATCACGCCCCAACTCTAATGGTGCAACTGGCCAGTAGCCATGTGCTGGCCCTTGCGGGCGGGCGTTCTGCAGTGACACGGAAGCGGAGGCGGATCACGTAAGCGGAGACGTATCTCACGGAACGTGTTATCTGCAACGGCGCGCATGCGGTCACGGACCCGTAAAGATTAGACCCGGCAATGCCCGGTTCTTTCGTTCACGTCACTCCTGATAACAAACAGAAGCCGAGTACTTGGCCACGGTGGTAGCCATGTTTGTTCAAGTTTTTTATATACGGTGAAAATTGTTTCGAAAACAAGAACTTCCAGTGTCCTATCATTACTTCGTGGTTTATTTTTATTATATATGTAAATCCTGACAGTGTTATGTTCTCACTTCTTTTTTTTTTTCTTCAGCTAAATCTTATTGGTTGCCATTTGTACCGTTTGATAGCGTGCATTGTAGAAGTGGCAGACGAATCGTAAATATCTTGTGGGTCCTTGATCCGTTTCCATGTTTACATTTACGTGTCATTGTGGAACGGGCCTTAAAAAAATGTGCATTACAACACAACTTAAGATATGCTCCAATACATACGTATATCTATCATAATGCTTAACTATTTATCATTCTGCCAAGCTAAAACTACCAGCAGTGGCAACAGTTCGCAAAGCAGCTAGCTTTGTTGAGTTATTTTTAAAGCCAAATTGGTAAATAATTTCAGAAATATACACATCTCAGCTTGAATCAAGTTGCCATGAAAAGCAATTAGGATTGCAGCAGGATTGTTATGGTAAGTTATTTTAGAATGCAACAATATTGACCTAGTTACTAAAAAAAACTGAATGTCTGAACGCGTAAACAAACTTCACAGTTTAAAAAATAATATATTACGTAGTTATACAAACAAACTCTTTGAAAACTGGTCGCCAAAACATTTTCATGTAAATCTAAAACTAGAACCGTTTAAATTTTGAAAATCTTCCTGTACAATATATAAAACTAATGGATTTACCTGAAAAAGCAAGTATCATAATCTTTCAAATTGTAATATATGCACGGCATTACCAGAGCAAATATTTTTTATAGCCAACATAAATGTGTGTTAGAAAAGTACACTTTATTTCTTGCATCTTTTCAAATATTTTGGCAACGAAGCTTCTAAAGAATTTCATTGCAAAACATTATATATATATATTAGTCTGTTTCTGATATTCCGAAGGATTTCAGCGATTTCGTTGCCTTACAGAATCGTTCGCGTCCATCCATACATAGGCTACTTGTGAACTTAGAAGGAAGGGTTTTTGGCGGTATATTTTAGTAATAATGTAACGATAGTCTGTTGCTTGGCCAGCTAACTGCTGGTCTGAACCCATTTATATTTATCGACTACCTACTTTCAAACGATCAACTCTTTTAACGTGCTGAAAATAGAAAATCATCTGAATATAACGCCAGAAAAAAATTTGTTTGCTCAAAAAAATGACTTCCACAAAAAAAAATATATATATATATATATATATATATATTTTTTGATACACCAGGTCGTATTAAGAGTAAAAAGAGGTTGGACATCCTTTCTCCTCTAGCTTCTCACTGAATGCAGCCTTGAAACTGAAGGATGTTTTGGTCAAGGCCGCATCGGTGAAGGACACGTAAGCGCTATTGTACTGGCATGTGTGGACACACACCTGTACGGAGAGTCTCGCTAAAGGGGAGGGGGGGGGGACAGGGAAAGAATTAATAGCCGCCGGGTATTAATAAAGTGTTCTGATCCGAACAGGAAAGTGGAGCAGCAGAGGCGGGCGGCTGGCAGTGAACAGCTGAAGAGCGCTCCCGGAGTCTGCCTCGGGGCAGGCGATAAGAAGCGAGGAACTTGACCTGTTACCGCAACCCACTTGGCGCAGGGCGGCGCGGCGGGCCAACACAACACCTGTTACCAACCACGGGAGCGGACATTCTGTACGAGCAACCACTGAGCGGACATTCTGTACGAGCAACCACGGGAGCGGATATTCTGTACGAGCAACCACGGAGCGGACATTCTGTACGAGCAACCACGGAGCGGACTTTCTGTACGAGCCACCACGGGAGCGGACATTCTGTACGAGCAACCACGGAGCTGACATTCTGTACGAGCAACCATGGAGCGGACATTCTGTACGAGCAACCACTGAGCTAACATTCTGTACGAGCACCACGAAGCCGACATTCTGTACGAGCTACCACGGAGCTGACATTCTGTACGAGCACTAAGAAGCGGACATTCTGTATGGTGCAGTGAGCAATTCTCTCTCCTCCCCCCCCCCCTAGCAGCAAATCCGCTAAATCGAACCCCTTGTTAGTAATCTCTTGTCTTACGATCCGTTTATCATTACTACAAACAAACACTATTTCGTGTTTTTTTTTCTTTCAAGTTCTGCGATTTTGTACACCGACTACAAAAAATGAGGTGGCCCTGCGGGAAAGGGCAAGGGGGGGGGGGGTGCAAAGATTCAATCTCAATGGCATTTAAGAGTTCAATCTGTACTGTTAATTTATTTACTCGACGTTACCAACCTAACAGAAGGACCGGTGAACGTGCTGCGATTCCTCTTGCGCGATGGCGGATCCTCACGCAATTGACGAGCACACTTTTTTTCCCCACCACTCACACACGCACAAAAAAAAAATACGGCGAGAAACTCTTAGTGGTAACTTTATGAAAAAAAATAAACTTTTTTTTTTTTGAGCTTTTATTTCAGACTAGACCGAATCACGTTACGCGAGTTCAAATTCGGAACACAGCACACGCAAGATGGCACGTTTTTTTTTTTTTACCCGGACTACAATGGTAACATACGCGGCTATCCCGCTCCACGCTAGCAGGACGGGCAGTGAAAACTGAGCCTCCAACAACCTTCTCTTCCCTTCCCCTCCTCAATAGAGTCTTGCCCCCCCCCCCCCCCCAAGGGTACCCGTTATTCCCCTCTTTCCCCGCCGGCAGCTCTCTTGGACCGGCGACCCCAAAACCCAAACTCTCCGGGCCTCGCCCGCCTGTAGCTGGTGACCTAGATTCGCCTTCCCCTTCTGCTCCTTCCCACAACGTACTGTGCGAGCTGAAAACATGCATTCGCCCTCCCTGACGTACTAGCGGACGAGAAAACATCCAAACATACGGTTCGTTTTTATTATATTTTGTACGTGAAAAATACAACATTCGAGTTCACCTCTTAGCACTTTTGTGTTACACACAATAAAGAAAAAAATTACGAAACTAAACTATTTAAATAACTTTATTACAAATATGTGTGTTACGCCTACAGTTCATGCTCTGTACTACAGATGCTTTTACTACTTAAACCAAAAGTAAATATTTGAATTTGGGATTTCTTCAGGTTGAGTTGCAGAAAGAAGCATAGTTTTCACTCCCAGGTTAAACAAAATTCCTTACATTTTCTCTCTGCAGTCGACCACTAACGACTCTTGACACAGCCACACAGTATAAAATCAAGAAATTTAATTTTGTCCAGAACCTAGAACCGAGTTTCTTAATAAATTTATACGTTTTAGTAAAATATTACGTAATTTGTACTTCCATGTCTTTAAATGCATACTGAAGGTTGCGTTTGTCAGTGATAGTAAAATATGAATGTCAGGTTAACCTATTTGTTGTACAATAGCTATCATTGGCTCCTAAAATCGGGATATTTATTCACCCACCGCCAGTATTATATAATACATACAATATACATATTTTAAAGTGATTACTACGGGTATATATATATATATATATATATATATATATATAAAATCGGGATATTTATTCACCCACCGCCAGTATTATATAATACATACAATATACATATTTTAAAGTGATTACTACGGGTATATATATATATATATATATATATATATATATATATATATATACCCGTAGTAATCACTTTAAAATATGTATATTGTATGTATTATATAATACTGGCGGTGGGTGAATAAATATCCCGATTTTAGGAGCCAATGATAGCTATTGTACAACAAATAGGTTAACCTGACATTCATATATATATATATATATATATATATATGTGTGTGTGTGTGTGTATATATATATATATATATATATATACATCGCAAATACGTATGCACAATTTTTTATTAACTAGTTTATTTTTAAAAAAATCGACTGTTAAATTTAAACACACATGAGGTGTCTGAACCGAAGGTTTATCAAGGTTTTACGATATATACCTGCACTTTAAGCCACACGTTATTTAATCGTTATGCATCCTATTTATACGTTATAATGTTAAACCCATCAGACATACACGCGAGGGAGTTTGGAGGTGGACCACGCCGCAATCGTTATCTATAATGACGTCATGGCACCACTTCCGCCATATTGGATGAAAATCACAGCCACGCCGACGTCATGAACACCATACCAAATGACGTTTGACTTTGACCCCGAGGTGCCATATTGGATTTGGTAAACTTTAAATTTAATAAATAACCAAATACATATATAAATATTCGATTAAAACTAGTTACATCATCGACTTCAAACGCACGCCTTACAATTCACTTGTAGCAGTGACGACATTTTGTAGGGAAAAAGGAAGGGGGGAGTCTATGGAGGAGATAGGACTTAAGCATGGCGGCCCATATCACTCGGCCACATAGCAAAAATATTTTTGAAAAACAATATCCGTTTTATTTGGATATACTTCCTTCCCCCCTCTACCCTACACACACCTCCTGAAAAACAATACGACCTGGTTTGCATCACCGTACACAAACAGACGTTCCCATGGTAAACAAAATGTTTTGGCAACGTAATTAAATGTCGCTCGCGCAGACATAAATACTCCCGGCACTGTTATTTTTTTTTAGTCCCGACAGACTTTAAAACAGAACACGTTTGTCTGAATATGAACGTAACATACGGCTACAGCACAAGGAAAAACTTGTATAGAGACTTTTTTTTCACGTAAAAAAAAGTACAGAAACTAAATGACATCAGATGATTTTTTTTTAATATTACTCGCTCAGTGACCAAGTTGGATGATGCAAACATTATACACCCTCCTCCCCCCCCCCCCTCTTTATTCACTCCACGGTTAAACCCTAAGCGAACGTATGGGCAGAAAATTTTACTACGTAAACTGTGTCGTTTACCATGTCAATTTTTTTTATCAATCCCAGCTCTGACAGATAAAAAAATTTAAAAAATCTGAAATGCTATTAAAGAAATAAATTTTTATTCATTACTCTGCTCTGGATACACGAGTTATCAGTTTCCGCCGCTCCTGCAGAGGTTGATGACGTCATAGTGGCAGCCACCCAACAAAATACGATCGCCGTGGATCGGTTGAGATGCGCAATTCAAAGTTATTGCACAACAGAAAATACGAACCGTATCATTCTGTGCTATGAATTATTCGTTTGGCTTTTGTTCGAATGGTGAACGACGACACAAGAATGGTGAAACAATCGATAAACGCCGGGTTGCGCAGGAAGGGGGTTTTGGCTTTGTATTCCGCCAAACAGCTATCGCGTACAGCAGGAAAATACTTAGTGGTTCAAAGGCAGAAAATTATATTTTATAGTCACGCTTTAAAACATCGTATTAATTTTGTTACGAGCGAACTGCAGGCAGGACTGCGAGACATGCCAGTGGGCCTTCAAGCTGTCAGAGGGCTCATTGGCTCCGGGTGGGGTCGCGACCCGCTGACGCAGCGCATACCTTGTCGAATTAGCAGCTCGGCCTCGCTAACAAACACCCCCCCCCCAGCCCCTATCCCACACGGCACTTTATCATCGATCCCTCAGTCCATCTGGATGGTTCTACGGTCTCCCGGGGGCCGCCGGTTTGGAGTGGCGTAACTAGAACACCATTGTTCTGGGAGCTTTCGGGCGTGAAGTCGAAAGGGTTCGAGACCATTCCAGAAGAAGGGGGGGAGGATGATGGGGTATTAAAGAGGCGACGCCAAGCCTCCGAGCCAGTGGAGTGGAGAGTGAGGTGAAGAGGGCGATTGACCTCTTCTCTTGTCGAGCGATAACCTGGACGACGGACTTCATGTGCGGAGGCTGGTGTATCGGGGGCTGTGTCGTGGCGCGGACAAGTGAGTATTTGTTTTCGATATTGCTAATAGGTAATTGAAGTGTACACCGAGAGGTATAGACGCAAGTCGAATAACTAGTAATACTCTCCTTTACTTTTTTAAAAAAAATTCAAACCAGTTGTAAAAAGGCAAATCGCTACGAAAGTGGTAGGCCTACGTCTAGAAAAGTGGGTAGTCAAAAAAATGCATACTTAGATTTCAACATTAAGGTTCGTTAGAGGCCATAATACCTACAACCTGTTTTTTTCTCATATACGTTGCCAGTTTTCTTAATATATATATATATATATATATATATATATATATATAGTAGGAAAACGTTATTTCACGTTGGTTCTACAGCCATATAAACTAAATAAAATTCTGCGTGATGGAATTTCATTAGAGTTACATTGCGAGTATTTTGAATGATAAAGTGTCTCACTGAAAGGGGAAAAAAAAGTATGAGTAGACTCGTCAGACGTGCCACTGAGGAAGGGGGGGGGGGGGGGTAAATACCCACAAAACCACTAATTAGACGCGGTATTCACGCCCGCATTGGAAGCTCAAAGCCGCTTCATCGCTCTCATTCACTCTCACTCACTCTCACCTTACTCTCACTCTCTCTCGCTCCGTGAGCCGCAGGTCGAACGGAACCAGCTGGCTTTATTCCCTACTTGGACACAGAGACGCAGCGATACAGACCCGTGTTCCGATATCCGCCCCGAGCGCATTGACTCCCGGACACCTTGTTAAGACACGTTCCGTTATACCTGTGCAATGGCACGAAAACGGAGACGGTTTTCCCGGAACACTTGAACATCGCGACGCTGCTTCCATCATGCAAGGAAACGTTTAACACTTATAATTAAATATTAATTTAAATGTTTATGACGTAATTAAATATTAAATAGTGGTAAAAACATTAATATTCAGTAAATTTTTAATGGGGTTTTTTACGGTAATGTGCCACCACCTGATCTATAATAACCGATCAAAAAAGAAATTAGCAGGTTGAATATAGTCCATAATATAAAGAAGAAATGTATTTATAACGAATTAATATATCTCAGCGCTCTGAAATTGTATCGAGCATTCTTGCAATAAAAAAATATTTGAGGCGTTTATTGTTATTACTGTTGTACTGTGCGAGAGCAATAGTTAGCTAGTGCCTCCATTCGAACTTAAAAAAAAAAATCCTTTGATAATCGAATTTATCAGATACTTTACATCGTCGCGCACTTTCGATCGCGTTACTCCATTTGTAGATTCATAGATGGCAGTGCAGTCGGTGATGCTATGCGTTCTACATACGTTGAGTTTCCAGTCTTTCGAATACATGGTCGTTGCTCAGCCGAGTGACAACCGGCGGGAAAGGAAGACGAGAAGCCCAAGATGTACATCAAGTTCTGTCCCTGCCCGAAAACGCCCGAATATTAACCTTCGGCCAACCTCGGGATTTGTTTTATTTTTGCGCAGGAAAAATGAATTCAAATATTAAAAGTGGTCGGCTAGGTTAGCTACATTAAAACACTTTAAAACACTATGGACGGTTAGTTAGGTTAGTATAGCTACATTAAAATAAACAGAGAAATATAAATATATGTAAATAAACCCGACGTTGGCCAAAGGTAAATATTCGGGCGTGTTCGGGCAGGGACAGAACTTGATGTACTTCTTAGGCTTCACAAAGGAAGACGTGAGACGTTGTGATGGAAACGCGGTCACAAATGGAAGCGCGCACTGCTGTGCGCTATGAATGGGCGCGTGGGACCAGTGTTCCAGGATAAGAGGTGAAAAAGGCTGTGAAGAACTCCAGAAATCGTGAAGAATCCCAGAAATCGCTGGGCAAAGATTTTAACTAAGAAGGTTTCTTTAAAATTGTTTTCACGGTTTGTAACAAAAAACCCTCATTGAAACAAAAATAACTAAACTTACTTTCGGAAAATTCCTCGTACGTTCAAGTACAATGATTGATCAGGAAAAGAATATAATTAAAAAAATTTTTTCTCAAACATGTAATTAAAAACCAAATTGAAAACGTTTATGGCTGTCGTATATGTGGTGCAAATGTAAATGCAAGAACATTTATTTCGTATATAGTTGTTTTGTTTCGGTTAAACATCACATGATCAAAAATAACGCGATTATTCGCTGTCGCATCTGTCGCGCTAATGTGACTCCGTCGTGAGCCAGGCGTGTTGCACCCAAAAAAAAAAGAGTCAAACCGTGTTCACAAATCGTTCTCCTTGCCGTGGATAATAAATAAGATTTAGTACTTAAAAAAAAAAAGTAACTTGAACGACACACGTAAAGATAGCTCTGTGATTTTTTTTTCCTCTGCCTTTCCTTCCGCTGTTTACCGCACTCGCCATTTATTACAACGCCAACGAAATCTTTCGAGATATATCGACCAGTGATTACAGACGCCTCGACATGAAACTCCACTCAAATATCTGCAACAAAGGAAGGGTTGGGGTGAATTTTGGGGGGGGGGGGGGGAGGAGGAACACGATGCGTGAGTTAGCGATATTGTCAGCGAATAAACTTTCAAACTGCGTTGCAGCTTGCATTCGTGAGCGAAGTGCATTGTTTTGTTAGCCAGACGCCCCGGCACCGACAGTAACGACACAGTAAAACAAGAACTCGCGTCATTGCAATTTTTATTTGTTTATTTGTTTACCAGTTTTATTTTTCACGTGTAAGGAACTTGTGTGGCGCCGACCGACGCACGCTGTCTTACACTGTTACTTCAGGAAAATACAGTTGATTACTTTTACTAATTTAAAAAAAAAATCCATTTCGGGACAGCCTACAGGCGTAGGTACATTTCGAAGTAACTATTTCTTCTGTAAATATTCTGGAAACTTCTATTAACGCCTGGAACATTTTGAGAACTTACTGTAGCATACATAACATCCTATATGTTTGCAAATATTAAAAAAAAAAACATTTTCCCATAGTCATGCAGAGAAAATATGTTTATGTTTTTAACTTAATGCATCCAGTATTGAATGTCTTAACGCATTTCATATTATGCCTAAGAAGGTTATGCAATTATTTCTGACCTCCAAACACTATTTTTCATCCCTTGCACAAATACGTGGAGACACAAATATTTTTGGACAAAGGTTGAAAATAATATTAAGATGGTTATTTATAAATTCCGATCAATTTTATAATAAGAAAGTTTGAATTTTTGTTTAAATTTCCACCCATGGTTTTACGATGATTAATTGCCAGTCGTTTTTCCCCCCGTTCATTGTAATTTCACTAACAAAGTAATTTTGTCCTTACACAATAGTCATGTATGAGTAATCTGACTTGATTTCACACAATTAAAATAGTTTTTTCCACATTAATCAACAAGATCTTAAATTTTAAAAAACTAACAATATTATATGTAATAATAAACAAAACCAATAACATATTAATAAAAAAATAACAACTCTATAAAAATAGTAAACAATTTACTTTTACATATCAACAAGGAACGAAGAAAACTTCTAATTTATTAAAATAAGTATCAGTTTAAATTCATATTTCTTATAGTATACAGTCAATATTATATATATATATATATATATCTTCAAAAAAGATTCATTTCCTTTTCTGACGATTTTGGAAAAAAAATCGCAATTCTGTGTATGATCCACCCGGTGACAGTATTTTAAGATGTTTCGATCTGTTTTCCGGACATAAAAAGGCTTCTTACGAGATGCTAAGCGCAGCTTTTGAGAGACACACCAACAACCACTCGCTACCCACAACTTCCCTTTTTTTACCGGCGGAAAAACGCGACCGAAATCAGCTGTGCAGACAAATATGGCGGACAAGAAGATCAGAATGACGGTGACAAGGTAACACGAGTGCGTTTTCGTTCGGGGAAATTTTTTTTTTTTTCATTTTTACGATGCATCAAGTATAACTCATTGGCATCAACCATCAATGCATTCGCATGTCATCATTTTGGTCCCAGAAAATTCCTAGGTATGTTAACCTAAAAATGCATGTTGCAAATTATGTAAAGTATCGTCTCATGTCCAAGATTGTGCTTATATTTTATTTGAAGCTTGAGGAACTGAAATTTGGATGGGAGCAAAAAAAAAAAAAAGCATCATTTCTTTTCCATAACAGAGAAATGAGAAGATTTAAAAAAAAAATTGGTTTTTTGCATAACGAAAAATGTCTATCTAAACGTTTTTTTTGTCTCGAAAATCACGGGGGTTAGGAGAAATTTACATCCCGAAATATTTCGTGACTAAAAAGGGCCGGTATCCCGTGGAACGCGTCTCGGATGGTTCCGGCGCACAAGAGATTGCGTTTCAGTTCGGAGATGTAAACCGCGTGGTTGGCAACTCGAGGGCCGCGGGCCCCAGGTCGCACACGTGGACGCCGGGTCGTTTGGCTGTGCCGCAGGAGCGCAGCTCGCGGGACGAAGAAGGGGGGGGGAGAGGTAAGGTAACCAGTGGAGGGGATGACACGAGCAGGGGTGGGGGAGTAGGGGAAGGGTCTTGACCCGGAAACCCTTCCAGCCGCGAGATAGGTATTGATTCCCTGGGGGTGTCTCCCCTCTCCAACCCCCCTCCCTACACACCCTAGACGGCGGGGGCGACCCAGAAGTGTGCCAAGGTAGTTTGCTCCTCCTGGGACAGGGGGCGGCGTGTGCCCCGTTCAAGGGGGTAGTCACCCTGAAGCATCACGCTTCTCTCGCGTTTATAGTGTTTTTTTGCACGTTCATAATACGTAACCACCTTATGTTTCTACTGAACAAGTCCTGAAGGCCCCCAACCCCCCCCCCCCCCCGGTCCGCCCCGGGCGCACACACACGGTTTGCAAGACTTCAGGTTAAAAAAAAACTGCTCAAGATATACCCGAGTGGGGTCTGCTTGCGGAAAAAAAAGCATTTACGAGTACGCTGAGGGCCGGATTAAGTTTTTAATTTTTTTTTTTTTTTAGATAAGTTGAAATGGCTGAAAGGCGTGTTTTTTTTTTTTCATAGTAAGTTATTAGAACATAAAGCAACCCGTAAAGATTCTTGAAAGCACTCGACGGACTTGTATTACGCCATTTTTTATCTTCATTTCTCCCGCACATATAACGTTACGGTCACCTCTCGAATTTCACAGTTGTCCTGTGCACGGCGAATAAGACTGCGCGCCAGTTCAGAGCCTTGCGCTTAGAGGCGATTCCGCGGTAGAAGCACCAGCGAGCGTCGCACTTATAGTCACGCTTCACTGACACACACACACTTGACATAACTAAATCATGAGGCAGCTTACCTGAACCTGTTTTGTCGCTTCGCTTTGGAAACTCAAGAGCAAGCAGCGTGCAACAAGTGCTTCGTCATCTCTAAACACAAGCAGTGGTTTGTTTGCAGCTATAAGATTTAGGTCTGGTTTGTAAACTAAGCAAGAACACAAGCACTCAAGATGAAAAAAAAAGGTCCAGCGAACACATTTCAGAGAACCGGTTTGTAAACTAAGCAAGAACGCAATCACTCAAGATTAAATATATTCAGTAAAAACATTTAAGAGTATCTGTTTGTAAACTAAGCAAGAAAGCAAGCTTTCGAAATGAAAAAAATGTCCCGCGAACACATTTCAGAGAACCGGTTTATAAACTTTTATAAACTAAGCAAGGAGCAATAACGCAAAGCAAGTATTGCTACACTTTCTACTTTCTTGCGTTTTGTCTTGCGTTTTCGAAGGCCATATTTGAAGAGTAGTGTTCCGAAAACTTTTAAGAGTCCCAGATGTTAAATGCATAGAAGGGCTCAATGGTCTTTTTTTTTTGCATACATCATTTGTTAAACTTTCATATAATTACAGGGAAAAAAAAACAATTTTAATCAAATTACTAACAACTAATTTTTGTTTCATGATAAATATGTATTATCAAAAGGAGTCTGTGGAAAATTATTTTTTCTATTGTTCAAAAATGGTAAGTTATAGGATCAGTGAAGTCTTGCGACTTGCGTGCTTTATAAACGACTGTGATTTTCTTGCGTACTAGTAGTAGTAGTAGTAGTAGTAGTAGTAGTGATTATTTCAGTTCCATTTACAGTGTGTAGTTGAATTACATTTGTCGCGTCGCTTGAATCTCGCTGCGCCTGTACCGATATTGTGAATCCAGCATCTCGGGTCAGCGGCCGAATGCACACGCGACATACACCCGAGGATGCAGAGAATTGCGGAGACTATCCTAGAGGTAACAGAACCCATTTTGATGTAGTGTGCGGCCTTCCAACAGAGGAAACAATGTTATGTACTTTTACAAAAGATTCCTTTGGAAACCAGTTTCCGAAAAATAATAGTTTGTAATACTAAAATAAAGATATCGTAACTTTATTCAACACAATGACCATGGTTATTTTCGAGATAATACTGAGTATTTATTACTACAATTGGTGTATAATTTTATCTTTTAATTGATGTTTCAATTAAACATAATTTTTTAAGCCATGGAGAAGACTTTATTTTATTATGCAGTTAATACTGAAAAGTTATTCAGGGAACGGTTTACAACTGACTTTAACTATTGGAGGTACTGGGACAACACACACCAACACGAATCCAGTATTACTGTGAACATTTTGTAGTGATACAGTTGTTTTCATGTAAATGTACAAATATCTGCATAATTTTACATGAATATTTCTGTTCCATTTACCAAAATAAAGTTACAGTGAATTAAAGTGCAAGTGCGTGCCCACTTTAACTCCTTAGGTGACGTTCGGAATTGGTCACGTGCCCAGATATGGGCTATCAGATGTTTACTGAATCTTTGTGCCGCGATACAAACACCTAATCACTGGACACACAAGACAGTTCGATCTCTGTACAGCAGCTGGCTGAAAGCCTTAACCTACTTCTTCGCTTCGAAGTGTTTCCGGGTTCGAAACCCGGGTAGCATGAGGATGTAGCCGGCATAAAAGAGAAGGCACAATAAAAATAGTTACCTACAAGCTCATGACCGTTTTGCACATATCTACTATACTTCACGTTGAACTCAAAATGGTGTTGTACATTCATTAGAATTACAATGACAATATTAACTGAGTAATTCAGTTCTCAAAACCAAAGTACAATATGAGGTCGACTAAACATCACAGAAGTTGATGCAATCAACCATGTAAGCAAAACAATCAGAAGCGAAGTACGTAATTATATTCTGACAACTTAGAATGTTTATACATATTGTTAATTCCTTTTTTCGGTTTACATCAATTCAAACCAATATGTTTTGCATAAAGGTGAATTAAAAATACAAACAAAATTTGTACGCGAGCCTATACATCCACCAACGGACATTATGTAATAATAATAATAATAATAATAAATCAATCCACTTTAGAAACGTTGCTTATATAAAATAATATTTTACAAAATAGAAATTAGTTTTAACATAATAGGAATAAAGGAGAAAAGTTACAATTACCTAAAAACCCACAAAACTTACATATTCAGATGATTTAATGAGCATAGAATTGATTTTTTTTTTTTAAATTGTGCAGTAGTAACAAGCTGGTATGAGGATGCCTTACCACGCACAGCTACAGAATAATCTGAGACGGTGAAAAGAGACAATATAGTGCAGAACAAATGTCTTGCGATTTGGGCTCCACAGTAAGAAGTACGTCGCTCTGAACGGACCGGCAGAGCCAAACAGTAGGCGGATCCCTATGGCACCAAATAGTGACGACTCAGCACGGCCCGGATACACATCAACCGTTCCAAAAACGTCAATAATCAAAAAGACACTGGTGCGTGTATCTGCGCGTCGCTCGCCAAGCAACCACGTGGTCAACATATTTTCAACTGGCACCAAGAGAAAACAATATGCACCCAAGGATGATTTTTCAATCTCCTTAACCGCACCCCTCTGAAACGTATTCACTTCCCCTACTTCCCCTTCCGTCTAATTACCCCTCACGCCTCTTAGCCCTGAAAGACTTTTGGCCCGCACTATATACGAAGACTTCGTCGCCACGGTATTATTGTGGGAGGTGATGAAGGGAGGAGGGGAGGGGTCTCATCTCTAGTCTTCTAATCAGCCGCTATTCATCTGCGAGTCAGTCGTCGAAATTTCTCTCAGCAAGATGGCGGACATTACGAGAGGGTGCAATCACATCCCCCCACGCAGTCATATTTTCCCCTCCAACTATGTTTTTAAACAAAATTTGAGGAGTGATAGTGGGCGAAATATAGCTTCCAAATTCTCTCCATCACATACAGTGGACAGATAAGCTCAAACTTTTTAAAATACCGTTGCACTATCAACATTTATTAATGAAGGTAGCGTGTTCAAACTTTTGGATTTTATTTATATTTTAAAATATAAAATAATTAATCACAGAACTGAATGGAAGTTTCAACTTGCTATGATTTTTGTACATGTTTTAAGGTTAAAAAAAAAAGGTTAAATAAAATAAAATAAATACTCCTTATGCTCTGTAATCTTAAAAAAAGTTATACACTTTGCTTAATTTATATAATTAATTCACACAAAAAATGTATATAAACATTATATTAGTTATTTTAATTTATGGACTTTAGAGTAAAATAAAAAAAGAGTGACAGATACAAATCACCCTTTTCTCAAATACTGATAACCATCCGATTCTTAAAAGTGTAAAAGAGTGTTCCAAAAACAGATCTAGATCTTGAGAATCAATATTTAAATAATACATGAACAGAAACTGAAAAGTTACGTTCTGGAAAAAAAAATCCAATCTATTATTTATTTTAAATATATTTAATAATAAATCTAAAATATTTTCACAGATAATTTCTACGTGACCTAAGTGGACTCTCCAACTATTAATATTTAATGTGCTATAATCAACACGAAGAGATGCGTAAAAATAAATATTGCACGTTAGCGAAAAGCTGATGGGAAACTTAAGTTCCGCGACTTCTGCAGAGTTTCTGTTTAAATTGGAGATTATTTTTCGTTACTTTCCTGACCATTCCTCCAGTTCCCTTAAACATTTTTCGAGACATCCGAGTCTTCAGTGGCCTGCACATTCAGTTGCTATTGATCCGCACATTCACTTGTTATTGGTGGATTGCGGTGACGGCCCTAAAATCGGCGGGATCATGGGCCATTTACCTCTGCGGGGCCCTTATGTTTTAGTGAAGGGCCTGAGGCTATGGAATATCCACTCTCTTCAATCCCTCCCCCACCGTAGAAAATATGGGTCGGCGGGAAAAGTTAGAAAAGTTTTTAAAAACAAAATGAAACTTAAATTTTTGGACAAAAGTACCTGCTGATTTATCTTACGTAATATCGATATTTTCCTGAAAAAATTGCATTCAGGCTAGTTTTTTTTTTTTTTTTTTTTTAAATGAATGACAGCGACCAAAATGCCGATGAAACTGCGTCATTCCATGAGGCAGTTAAAATCTTTGAAGGTTTCTTAAGGGGCCCGCCTCGTCAGGGGTGTGTGTGTGTTAGTGGTGCGGGATGACAAGCGCGACGCTCGCTGGTGCTTCTAGCGCGGTGTCGCCTCTAAGCGCAAGGCTCTGAACTGGCGCGCAGTAGTCTTCAAGAATCTGTACCGTTATTTTACGTCTAAAATTTACCCTGAAAGCAAGTTTTATCAATTTTAACTTTTATATAAAAAACACAGTTTAAAAACTTAATCCGAAATCAAAAGTACTCTTCGGCCCTCGGCGAACCCTTAAATGCTTTTCGCAAGCAGACCCCACTCGGATATCTTGAGTAGTTTTGAAATCGCGTGGTTTTTCCTGAAGCTCTGCGCACCGAGTAAGTGTGTGTGCCCGGGTATAGACGGGGGCCTTAACGCGAAATAGACAAGCACCTAAAAGTAGAATCTGATAAAAACATAATTGTAATTTTTTTTTTCATTAGTGTCCATATTTTTATTAGAAAACTAGACACACAATAAAAATTAAAATGGAAAAGGCCGGGGGTGGGCCAATTGTTGACTGATTGTTTCTTTCGACAGTTTGATTTTCCTTCGACGACATTTGTTAGCAATTCCGGACCGCGGGCCAGATAACGGTCTGCGACATCGTTTCAAACGACCCGACTAAACAATCTTCCAACTTTTATATGTATTTGTTCAGCCAGACAATGTTTATGGAGTTTGATGGAACGATTTTTTTTTTGTTGCGGGAACCCAATTCAGTTATTCTTTCACAGATACACGCTTACTTAAATGTTCCGTGTATTAAAATGGACGAACAAAAATAGAGCGCGTTTAACTCAGTACACGTGACAGAACTAAAACTTATTTGGCAATTCAAACCTCGACTCGTAAGTATATCTGTCGTAAGGGGTAAATCGCAGACGGAGAGAGAAAGAGAGAAAGAAAACAATTTTCTAAATAAATATTACTGACTGTTGAAATACACCATAAACAAAAACTGTGCGTGTTACTGTTTCGACATACAAATCTGCCATTTGGAACACGCTAAATATCTTAAAGAAATATAAAATTCATTACAGGTGGCGCTATCTACGCGGGAAATGCAGGGACTGTCTCAACAACGCTCTCTACGCTGCTGGTTGAACAAGGAATAACGCGAGCGCGCTGGTGGCAAATATAAAATTCCAATGTACTAAAAACTGACTGTATTGGATACCTATATCTATTTTCTGAAACAAGAGCATACGGACACTCTCTATCTTATTCTTTCGTTCATCTATCTCTCCCGGTTCTTATTATTTTTTGGGCGGGGGACAAATCATCGCACAAAGAGAACGAATACGAGGCCAACAACGTATATAGCATAATGCTCTCTTTATATATATTATTTAGCCAAGTAAGTATTCTCTTTCCTTTCCGCGTCAGAAATGCCTCACAACAATGTTTCACGAAAAAAAAACTTTGCATTAAAATTCGGTCTTGAAATTCTACTCTCACATCGCGCCCAATGAGGTTTCATTTCAAAGTGTTGTGTCAGAATTAGTTTATTTCAGCCAGCAAAATATTTCATAACGACCACTAACTACATGTCCTGCTTATAAACATCTCTTCAATTAAAGCGCAGTCATCTCCAGGTTGCTATGCATCTCCGGAACTAGACCTCTCACCGTCGCAACAACCACCGCTCTCCAACGTCTTTGGACGTGTAGGACGAGCTGTCAGTATACACTGTTAAAAAACAATTATATTTTCACAGAAATATTAAAACAAAAATATCACTATTTTCAAACATCAATATATTCGTTCATGTTAATTTTTCTTAGATTTACGTGTTTTTTTTGTTTTTTTTGTAAGCAATATATTTTTTTAGATGATTATAATTTATTTTAATAACATTTTCTTCACATGCCATCCCAATATATTTATCCAACATAATATAAGCGATATTAAAAATATACCGTTGTAACAAATTCAATATTCATTCAAATGTGTCTGCTTCATCGGATTGGTTTCAAAAATGATATCTGGCCCACGAGAAGGATGGAGTTGGCCGTCATTGACTTAGACGATACAAATATCTTACCAGGGGCACGAACCCAGAACCCTTTTGGCCTTAAAGCGACGTCAAAATATTAATTAGCTCCCGTCCGTCTTTCCTAATGAAGTTTGACGCAATATCTTCGCTAATGTGTCGTTAAAATCCTCGTTAATAACACTCACTTCACAATGACATTTGCTTACGATTCTTCGTAGCAAGTGCCTTTCGAGACAACGGACAAACTTGTAACATTAACATTCATAAAGCTACGGCTTGTTTTTTTGGTAACCAGTTGATGACAAAAGTGACTTGAACTTTATAAAGTGGATACCCGGTTCCTAGACTCATTTCCACGGTTTTAGTACTTGGAATAAATTAATGTTTGGGATAAAATTTCCCTCCCCAACCTTTTTTTTTATATCATAGTTAGCAACTGCACCGCCATCTGCGGCGTTCACGTCGGGTGTGTTTCGTGAACCGCCTGTGGAAACCAGTTGCCCAGAGGGCGGACGAAAAGCGAGATTAAACTTCAGTCGGCGAGCGCTTCGGGTGAATTTTCGTAATCGACCCCCAATCCTCCTCTCCGCCACCACCCCCCCCCCCTGCCCTCACAATCACGGACCCGGTTGCCATGCGGGTCCGACCGGATTGTGCCTTCGCAACACAGATGCAATCGCCCCTGCGACAGGAGCTACACCGTCAAAAAAAATCCATGCTGCTTGATTTTTTTTTTTGTAAATTGTTAATGGGCCCTAAATTTTAAATCATATATTTATTATGAATATTCTTTGTACACGGACTTTAAACGCATGCACTCGCAAATCATGGATGATGTTGATTCTAAATGTTGAACCAACTTTGTTATTTTTTTTACTAAAATAATATGTTCAAGTGTAGACTGTTTACGAAAAAAAAAATTTTTCTTCTTATTATTTTTAACAATATTTAGTATGTTTTAGCTTAGAATTTAATTGCATATTTTAATACTTAAAACAACGTTAAATATATTTAAGGTTAGTATTAAATTATATTTTAATATGTTTTATTTAGTTTACGTTAGTACTAAACATGGATGTTAAATTGGTAGATAATTCATCATCAGTAATCGCTGTAATTTGTAATTTCATGTTTGATTCCTAGATATAAATTAATATACATTGTTTAAGTCTCATGGTGCAGTGGAATAGAAGGCGCACACGCCTTAAATGCACCAAAAAAAGACAAGTAAATAAATAAGAATACGCCAAGGGGGGAGGAGTTGTTCTGTTTCAGAATTTAATTTTTGGACCGATATTTTTAGAAGAGTGATCATGGCTAGAACGTGTGCTTTCAGAATAATATTTAGACATGAAACGTCCGGTAGATATACTTGAAACCACTCAAGGGACTTGCATTGTAGACATATCTCCACATCTCCGCCATATAATGTTATGGTTACCGTTTAAATCTTATAGTTGCTTTAATCTCGACGAGAAAAGACCGCGCGCCAGTTCAAAGCATTGCGCTTAGAGGCAACACCGCGCTAGAAGCACCAGAGAGCGTCGCACCTATCATCCGGTCTCACTAACACACACACACACACACACACACACACACCTGAATAGGCAGGCCCCTTAACTGTTCGACTCTCAGAATTGTGGATAATTATTTGTTTGATTTTAATCAAAGTCGTAGTGTCTCACAATACGTACATGGTGAGTCTGGATTCGACAGACCAACTTTGACTGGAGGCTCCATCACGGAAAAAAAAAAAAGTTCGAAACAAATTAACAGGCGTATGGCCTAAACTGGTTTATTTCAAATAATAGAAGAAAATATTTCAGATGGTTAACTAAAAACTTTTTTTTTTTTTAATTGAACAAATTCATACAACCACCGCATAACTTTAAGCGTCGTAAATGGGTTTCATTGAATTAATTGGGAGAACAATCTTGGAATAGATTCTTGTCGCTCCAAAACTCTCTGTACAAAATTGTGCAACGTTAAGACTTCTATAACTATTATTTACTACCACCTCTATTTTTTTTTAACCTTCTGAACCGTGTGACCGAACTTGTAAAACTGTGAGTAATAATGAAATTCATACTTTAATTTACAAAAAAAAATCTTTATTACCTGGCTCATGCCTGTTGGAACTAAGCCATCCATCGTTAACTACAAATTAACTGAACACAAATATATAAAAATAAACTCACGCTGAAAACAGCTATGCAACTACACTTATCTCAAAGTAACAGAATATTAAATGCATGCATACGCTAATAATATAAAGCAGGAGAATGAATATGTAAACCAAGTAGCCAACATTAGTCTATAAAAGGCAGCCCATGTATCGTATGATATTACCAGACCCCTTAAAAACCCTTTCTATGTCCAAGTCTGTAAAATAAATAGTTTTGTTTCATTAATAATATGTTTTAAATATAAATATTTCATTCTTTAATGCCTTTATCAATAATTAAGTTTAAATACGTTATTGCTCCGTATGCTCATACGTACTTCTTAGGACTAATTTTCACCGTCCAAACCAACTTCCACATGTAGAATTATTAACAAATTCGTCTATTTAATAATAATGGTTTTACGAAACAAAAAACAAAGAAATCATTTTCCGAATTAAAGTTCGATGTAATTACATAATGGACCCACAACATTTACAGAACATCTGTTCAGGCAGACAGGTGGTGTTTATTCTGGGAGGTTAGCAACTTGGAGAGGACAAAATTTACTAACTAGTCCAACCAGGTTATAAACAATATTTTTTTTTATTTCTCTTTTTTTCCCCCTCCCGTTGAGAAATAAACGACAGTGATCGACGCCGGAGTTTGGTGTTAGCGTTAAGTAAACCGGGTGACGTGGAAAAGGAGGAGGAGGGGAAAAAAAAGGAGGGGGGATTGTCAATCTTTTATCGTGACCCAGAGCCACTTTTGTAACGTGTACCCCTATTTCGAGCGAGAGCAATGCGGGATGAATTTAGTGGACCAGCTTTACCCCCCCCCCCCCCCTTCTTCGTAGTCGCGCTTCACTGGCTAGTGCTCGCTACTCTCGGAAGGTTGACAAGGGAAAAAAAAACTACTAACTTTTTTCCCCCTCCATTTCCAACAGCTGCAACAGAAAGAACCGCTTTCTTTGCCAAGGGCGGTGACGGTTACGTAATACCAGATCTAATCAAAATAAATAATATTGGAAATATAGAATATCGTCGACCTAATCATAAAAATCTCGTAACTCCAACATCGCAGATTTTTTTTTTTTACATTTCTGCATTGTTACAAGTAAGTGATTATCTTACTTTACATTATTAATATTCTCAGAGATAAATAAAAGTAAGGAGTTAAGATGAAGTAGTGAAGATTTGAGTTTTCTCTCTCCTGTAAAATTTGCATTCTGGGAGTTACACGTTTTGCAAATTAGACCGGTGATTAGGATTACTTCTTTGTGAGGAGGAAAATCTTGATAAACGATTTAAATGAGAAATTATAGCAAAAAAATAATAAGTTTAATATCCTTAAGGGAGTAGATATCAAAATTGTTTTGCTTCCATAATCTTTTTCTTTTTTTTTTGCCCATAAATTAAATTCAATTCATTAAATGCATATGCATGGGTATATAATTTATGAATGGCTGTATTAGTTAATAAATAAGTGATCATTTCAAGGTTTTAAAAAAAACTTAAGCGGAAGATTTATATCTCAAGGCTAGCTTACCTAAGATGATGTATTTACGTAATATCGAGTTTTTGAATAAACCGTTTGTATTATGCCTTTGTTGTCTCCGACTCTCCCGAAATCATGAAAAAAACCTAAGTCTTTAAGACACTGGGATAATTTAAACAGTTGATATTTATGAATGATAATTGCTATAAATAAAAAGAGTTTCACAACAAAGGCTACAAAAAAACGGTTAATTTAAAACTTTACATCACACGAATACACACTTTCAGTTCACGTTAGCATTTGAATATAATTCGGGCGTCAAAAGTTTTTTAATTCCTTTAAAGAAACACGTTTTGACTTTATAAAAAAATTCATTATATTATTTTGGACACAGGCCATTGCTGGTTTATATTGTATGTCACAAAAAAAACTTGAAAAAAAGAAAAAATGAAAAATGAAAACACAAACATACATAAAACAAGCCAAAATCACCCGATGTTTCATTGTAATTCCGTGGAAATAATTTTGTCAGACAGACATCACAGCACAGACGACGTGTCAGTTGTAACAAGAAAAGGAAAAACAGACAAACAACAACCTTTGACAACACAGCCAGTGTAAAAAAAAACAACAATGGCGTACTAACGTTTTCAATCACTCTTCCTCGGGTTGCAATAATCATTTAAAGAACGTTTCACAGAACCGCTTTTACACATCCAGCCAAGGTTTTATTTTGTTACAGATTAAATTCAAAATTAGGGCAAAAAAATTGGTTGTCTGTAAAGTCGGTTTACGGACGATAGTTTAACGTGACAACGTCATAACAAAACATTGATGAAATGATTGCATACTTTCATGAATAAAATTGAATCATTTGAATTATCACTATTTTGTATGGATACAAAGAATGAGTGATATGAAATCTACAATTTAATTGATAAATTTACTTTTATTTGCACTCATTAATTCAAATATGTTTATAACTTTAACGAACAGATTATTTTAACTATAACTTTTATACATGTATGCTATTTAACTTCTTCCAATCTGTGTTATTATGTTAAGGATAGGACGATGATAGGAAAAGTAGGAAACGAATGGGAGTGTTTCAAGTTGAATGTGCCTCGAAAAAGTCAAATCGATGGTTGTTCCAATCGAGTGGAAGAGAGATAGATGCGGCGCAAGCGTACAATGAGCGTGACGTAACACAGCGTAACGGGACATTGTGCGTGACGGGACACTTTTTCGTGCGTGCAGCCGGCGTTCATCGATTTATTAGACGTTGTCACGTCAAAAAAAAAAATTATACAAGCAAAATAATTTAGGGGGAACTATACACCTCTTGAAACAGAACCACGACGAAGGTCGGCTCCGGCGGAAAGTTTGTGACTTGTGTCGGCTTCTTTGAACCGCGCGACTGATTCGGCGCCGATGGTTTTGGTTGAGGCGAGCCGGTGTTTGGGACCAGTGGTGCATGAACAACACTTTACTTCCGTAGTGCACGAAGCAAAAAAAAAAAAAAAAAAAAAAAAAAAGGTGCGTGGCCGTTACGCACGTTAGAAGCGAAACTTCACACTTCAATAATTCACCTGAACGATAAAAAAAAATTCAACAACTTAACTTGAATGATAAATCCAAACGAAACGAAAGTACACAATTGATGGTTCACATTGGAAGGTTAAGTTTACCGGAAACAAACATGGCAACGAAAAACCTGCAAAGCCTTACCGACAGTTGCATGACTCTCTGGTTTGTCAGTGTAAATTGCAAAACACATTTTTTTTTGGAAGTCGTAAATTAAATCTGTACCACTAGAATGACATATGTGTGAGTCTAAAAGTACAGCGAACTGACAAACAGGACACTAATTAATTTTAACACTTAATGTATGTGAAATTTCATCTTTACATCTACGTGTGTAATTTAACACGTCAGTTATTAATAAAATAATGATAATAATTCGTGTACTTTTACCAAAGCTGCAGCACAATTTATATTTATGGAAACGCTAATATATCTACAATTACACTAACTGTAATAGATTTAAAAAAAAATTACACGACGAATATGGAAAATTACTTAACATTTGTATGTAAATTTTACAAAAAAAATTTTTTTTCAGTGTACGCTCGTGCGCTAAGATAGCACATCGCTCGGTGTGAAGACACCAATGGGTTGGGGTTATGCAGACGGGATTAATGAGAAAAGAGGGCGGGAGGGGGGGGGAGAGAGAAGACACGGAAGGAGAACGAGACAAAATTCCTGCCCGCCGAAGACGACCACGAAGCTGGCATTTACAAAAAAGAAAAGAAAAAAAAAGGGGGGGTGGGGGGGCACCGGGTGGGTGTACAATCTCTTCTGCTTTCACCACGCTCTCGTTTCACGCCGTGAGGCGAAACACCCAAGTGTTGATGACGCCCGTCTTAACTTTGTCCGATGAGAGGATTCTCAGTCGTCCGTGGTTCCAACATCTGGGCTCGCGAGTTGATTTGTCACCTACAACGAAGGAGTAGGGAGGGGGCGATCATTGTACGACGGCGAAAGTAAGGCTGTGATTGGGCCACAGCTGCGGCCAATCGGGACACTCCCCTCCCACAAAAGTTTTTTTTTTTTTTTTTTTTTGCAGAACCTCTTGAAAAATTGCAATGCGTGTTAACTTTCTCTGGTCATTCCATAATCTTCCTTGCTGTGGATTAGATTCGGTATACACCAGGCTGGCAACCATATTGGCAATGCGATTCGAATGAAGGTGCTCAATTAGATAGAGTTCGCCACAACATTAGCATTCTGCAATTCAAACGTGCCTTTAACATATGTACGCTATCAATTTAATCCTATCATTAGCTCTGGAAAATTGACTCAACAGTAGTCGGTAGGTACATATTTGCAAATGGAGGCCAACTACTTGAATTATGTTAAACAGATAAACGCGACTAAAACGTGGAAAACTAAGCCACAGCTTGCTACGCAATAATTTAAAAAAATTCTGAAACTGTTAACCTCGTCAAAATATGAAGTTATGTCCCCATGCATATTAGCAATGTTAAGAGGAACTGGTTAGCAAAGAGCTATGAAAATGTTACGCTGTAAGCGCATGAAAACAGAATTTATATAGCGGTACTGAGTCAGTCAGTGAGTCAGTCAATGAGACAGTGCTGAGCGTATTTATATTATTTATTCCGTAATCAAATGGCATGCAGCTACTTCAAAACAATATAACAAAACTCATCGTAAATCAAGGCGTGATATTACGGTCGGGAATGATCTCAAATTAAAGGAGAAAGCAAATATTTGTTTATAAACTAACACTCCATCACGCAAGGAAAAAAAATTATAATAACGCAAACTGATTAGCGCTGTATTGTGTTTGCTGATTTCAAATGAGTTTTCGTCAAGCGACAGACAGCTTTTTTTTTTCATTGGAAAGCAATCAATTAAACAACCACCTACAGCCACGACGCGCTGTCAATATTGACAGCGTATGCTGCAACAGAGTACAAAATTAATTCACCGAAGCATCGAAATACGCTGTGTAGGAGCTTACGAGATGTGACGTCGGATTAGTTCCTGGAGCGAAACGTTCGCGGGTTCATTCAGAAACTAATCCACATCTGGGGCTGTTTCTCACGCAATATTACTAATACTACGACGGCTGCGACAATAACCGTAGAAGCAGCACACCTGACATTTAATTGTAATCCAGACAGTTAAAAATAGTTTTACATGCGGGAGTTTCCACTTAAATTTGACGGTCGAAATTCCTGACATTTCCTATTTTTTCCTAACACACACACACACACACACATATATATATATTATATATACATATACATATACATATATATAGTAAAAATTATTTTATGATGTACCAGTGCATAAATTATACGAATGATAAAATTAAAAACATAAAGATCAAACGTTTTCTTATGTCTAGCAAAGTTATTGCTTATTTTTATTGCTCACATTCGTAGGCAAACAAACGTTACCTTTTTTTTATACAACACAATAAATCTAGAGGGTTTTCTCAACTTGTTTACTCTCGCATACAGAACTTTATTTTAAAACCCAGATGATCTGAAACCAAAAATATTTCCTGAGTAAAATAATTTTTTCAAGAGAATCTCCTTAACTTTTCCTGACGATTTCCAAAAATCCGGACCATTATTTCCCCCATCCCCCTGACTTTTACAGTTGTGATTACCACGTTAAGTTTCAAGATCACGTGGGTGAAAACTAAAAACTTTAGTATACGTCATGTAACTTGTCTCAAATTTGAATGTTCTCAAAAAAGCAGTACCAATAGTGACCTGCAAAATTCGCGGATTCATTTCGTGATATGCTACAATCCAAATAATTATACCTTAGCGCTGCGTCTACCACTGGTTCACTGTTGATCTGGAGTAATGAGGGCCAATTAGAGACCCTCACTCAAAGAAGTGTCGAATCACAGACACTCAATCGAGACGACTCACAAGTCAGCAGCCAATGAACAGGTGGCATTTTCCCGAGTGTGTAGAGTGTAGTAGAGTCTATCCTGGAGGTCACTGAACCCGCGAATTTTTCCTGTCTCTACCAATAGTTCAAGCATCATTCCACCACTATCGTTCTGTCAACAGTGTTTGCAAACAATTTCCTGTGATTCGTATAATATATTGATAATATAATGGCGATGCTTTGCAAGCGACAGTTGGGAACAGGCAACAATAGGTAGTACTTTTCAAAAGTGTTACATACGAAACAAGTTACATTACACAAGACTTTATGGCATGAAACATACCATACCTCGAAACCTGAATGAAGAAGTCATTCTTGTTTGTTTTAGTGTATCACTTGGACTGCAACCTTAAATTGGAAAAAGAAAAAAAGATAGCGCAGCGTTTGTAATGATATTGAGAACCAACATAATGCCTTCAATATTCACTAAAGTGAATACATTAGGTACGGGTTAGGGACATGCAGTTTTCGCAAAACAAAAAATAAATCTGAACGCGTATTAGACTGCAACAAGGTATATCTGCACCAGCGGTTTCTTCCTTTTGATTGGCGACCGTCTGCAAGAGAATTCGCTGCCAAACTTGACCGACCCACTCAGGACGCGTTTGATTCCGCACTGAATTGCTGTGATTGGTTTTGTAACAATCGACATGTACCTGGAAAAAAGACACCTAATCACGAAACACAGACGATGCTACAGTGTTTTAACTTTCAGCTAGTCTTGGAATCATTTCGCGGAAATTTGCATGCCCCTAGTACGGGTGCATACTGCCACAAGCGACTCCGCCATCTTGACGACTTCAGCACGCGCTGTTGACTTTCAACCTGTTGCACATTCGACGTGTTATGTCCGCGCGGGTTGTTGCATTTCCGTAGCATTTCTAAAAATTTCACCCTGTACGCGCCTAAAAGAAGCATAACTTTAAAAAAAAAAAAAAAGTAAGTACGGAGCGATGTTTACTGAACGGAACCGAATGCGACTTGTCCTAGGTTCGAGTCAGGTATGATTGTGAATTTTTTATGGGTAGCCTACAGTTCACAGGGATGAAAGCCAGAACCCCCAACTCGAATAGTTCCGAAGTTTACCGAAGTAAAAGGTTAGGTTATGTCAGCTCAATAAATAATAGTTTTTTTTTATCTGGGAAGTTAGATTAGGTTATGTAATCGTAACTAAAATGAAAGGTTTTTTAAATGTCAGTTTGGCGTTATTTAAAAGTACTCTATGACCATAAAATATAAGTATAAATCCTTGCAATACCTATTGTGGTTTTTCACGAGCGATCGGGAAACTTCGGAGAACTTCGGATCTGTTCGGGTGTGGCTCTCGTTCCTGAGAAAATTCAGACTTCCCAATTTGTATCGTCTGAATCCGTCACAACAAATATAGCCTCTGTCAAAGAGGAAATAACTTCTTATTTCTCGCAGAAATACTCCAACTATCAAGATAAATCACACCAGTTCACCAAGCGATAACTTCAACAAGTAGCCAGAAATATTTCCTCGGTAGAGACCGGAAAAATAAGCGGGTTCAATGAACTTCAGGATAGACTCCAATATCCTCTACACACTCAGACAAATGACAACTATACATTGGCTGCTGACTTGTGAGTCGTCTCAACTGGGTAACCTGTGATTCGACACTTCTATGAGTGAGGTTCTCTAATTGGCCCTCAGTCCTCCAGATTAACAGTGAACCAATGGCAGAAGCCGCACTAAGGTATACTTATTTGAATTTTAGCATGACACGAAATGAACCAGCGAATTTTTCAGGTCTCTAGTCCTAGGACATGTCAAACTGAAATATTTGGAATCGCAAGATGGCAAGGCCTGAATTTCCCCGTTTAGGAGAAACATTCGTAGCAAACAGGCCGTGAAGATATGCATTAGAAAGAATCGGGTATCCGAAAGAGGGAGGACTCCCGAAAGGAAAGGGATCATGGGGGTTGAGGAGGGGAAACATATATAGCGTTTTGGGTTCCAATCTACTTGTGGATCCAAGAAAACAAGCAGCGCGAAGCCAGCCGCGGTAGAGAGGCACGTAGCTAGGCCATTACGCTATCTCTCTCCGCTCGCTACGCGCCCGGTCTTTTCTAGATTTCCCCAGCGAGCCAGGGGGTAAAAAAATTACCAGGGACGGGGGTGGAAAAAAAAAAATAAACGGAGATAGAGATGGCCGTGCAATCATGACGTCACAATCACTATTCGTATAGTACGCCATCTGCAGAGCGGGCAAAGTAACCTTTTTCCGCGAGATTCCCACAACGGAATTTCAGAGCACGAAGATTTTTTTTTTTTTTAACAAGCAAAGGGCGGTATCCCAAAACGTTCGGGTAAGGTAGCGAAAAAAAAAAAAAAAAAAAAACACTACCTTGTTGGGATACGACCGTAACCTAACTCACGGGCCGTATTCCAGAACATTTCCAAACCGTATCCCAGTTAAGGGAACAAATCGGCTGTCTTTTTAATGAACGGCACCTACCTTGAGCGAAGCTACAGACTGGTTTAATGCATTATTAGAGACCCGGAAAATTCGTGGGTTCATTTCGTGTTATGCTACAATTCAAATAAGCATACCTTAGTGCTGCTTCTGTCATTGGTTCACTGTTAATCTGGAGGACTGAGGGCCAATTAGAGTCCCTCACTCATAGAAGTGTCGAATCACAGGCCACCCAGTCGAGACGACTCACAAGTCAGCAGCCAATGAACAGTTGGCATTTGCCCGAGTGTGTAGAGGATATTGGAGTCTATCCTGGAGGTCATTGAACCCACGAATTTTCCGGGTCTCTATGCATTATAGATAGAGACCGGAAAAATTCGTGGTTCAATGGCCTTCAGGATAGACTGCACATTCCCCTGTACACTCGGGCAAATAACGCCTGTTCATTGGCTGCTGAATTGTAGGTCGTCTCAGCTGGTTTGTCTATGATTCGATCCTTCTTTGGTTGGAGGTTTATAATTGGTTGAGATTCGTCCAGATGAACAGTAAGCTAATAGCAAAATCATCTAAAAGATAGATGTATTTTACTTCTAGCCTATCGCCGAATGAATCCGCGAATTTTTCCGGTCTCTAATTACAGAGGACGTTTGGCAACCATCGACACACTTGTTACTTGTTACGGCAAAAACCAAAAACCTATAGATAGTTGAACCATCGCACGAATTAAATTGTGTTTAGTCTAATTTTTTTCAGGTACTTTTCATGTTACGATTATTTCTTGTTATGACCATTGAAGTGTACAAAATATATTCCAGGATAGTTGCGCTACTGTAAAGTTTCATTTGGCACACCAATAAGTTTGGAACGTTCACGTAATTGAATATATACGTGTTGATGCCACGCGGGTGAAAATCTTTTTTGTCATTATAGACGACAAAAAAAAATTGCAATGGCAACTAATTAGCTTGTATGCTAATTATTTGTGACAAAGATCTTGTTGTCACTAATGATTGTTTTTTGAGTGTAAAAAAAAATTAATTTTTCAACGCAAAATTATCTGGTGAGTTATTTATTGAAAATATATATACATATACATATATACTGAGGTGGCAAAAATAAACTATCCCCCGTTCCTTTTTTTTCACCAAAAAGCAGAAAAAAATAAGCGCGGATCACTAAGGACATGCATTTTTCCCATAAAAGATTTCAAAGCTGGTGTCGAAACACTGTATCATTGTCTTTATTTTCGTGATTTGGTTCGGTTTTTCTGTCACGTGCACGTTTGCTGTCGGCACACCAATCACAATCATCCAGCACAGAAGCAGACGCGTTCCGAACGACTCGGCTAAAATATGGCGATACTTGCGGACGGCCGCCATTTTTTTCAAGGAAGAAACCGCTGGTGCTGGTATATCCCATTGCAGTCTAACAAAGATTCAGAGTTATGAAGGGCAAGTATTTTTCGCGTGCAACAATGATATGTAATTTAACAGGAAATATAATCTTTTTTTTTGTTGTAAATGGTACAGACGTATTCAAGTAAAATAACAGAATTTTGTACATTTGTACGTTTATACGAAAACAACTGCGTCACTACAAAGTAGTGTTCGCGGTTATACCAGGTTCGGGTTATTATCCGAAGAGTTTTCCCAGTAGAGTTATTCGTAAACCATTCCCTGAACAGCTTTCCAGTATCAACTGCACACATTAATAAGCATAATCAAACAAAATAAACGTATTTAATGTATGTAAAAAAATTGGTTGTCTGTAACGTCGGTTTACGGACGATAGTTAAACGTGACGTCATAACAAAATATTGATGAAATGATTGCATACTTTTATGAATAAAATTGAATCAATTTTATTGAATTATCACTATTTTTTATGGATACAAAGAAGGAGTGAAATGAAATCTACAATTTAATTGATAAATTTACTTTTATTTGCACTCATTAATTCAAATATGTGTATTACTTTAACAAAGAGATTATTTTAACTATAACTTATATAAATTTTTGCTATTTAACTTCTTCCAATCTGTGTTATTATGTTAAGGATAGGACGATGATAGGAAAAGTAGGAAACGAATGGGAGTGTTTCAAGTTTAATGAGCCTCGAAAAAGTCAAATCGATGGTTGTTCCAATCGAGTGGAAGAGAGGTAGATGCGGCGCAAGCGTACAATGAGCGTAACGAGACACAGCGTAACGGGACAATGTGCGTAACGGGATACTTTTTCGTGCGTGCAGCCGGCGTTCATCGATTTATTAGACGTTGTCACGTCAAAATAGCCATACGTTGGATCTAGCTACAGTTTTTTTTCCCTCCTTGTACTATTAGAAACTATTTCTTGGCAACTGAATTTCCACAAAGAAATATATATATTTTTTTGTAAAAGTGGGGTCGAACCCGATTTTTCGCAAGTTGGGAAACGTGGCGGGACGCTGCCGTGACCTGTGGGTTTTCTCGGGGTGCTCCCGTTTCCACCACCAATTCTCGCTGCTCCATAACCTCCATTCTCATTTCACTTCGCGCATTCTCCAAGCTGGCCGGAACGCCAAGGTTCCTCATAACAAAAGGTTTTTTAAATTTTCCTTTTATAATATGTTAATACTCCTAGTGCAATGTAAATAATTAAGTGATCATACGTAAAAAGTTGACAAAAGAGCAGGAAACTGCTGGCATGTCTGTACAAACCTGCAAAACCATGTACCATGACAAAAAAGAAAAATAAAAACTTATTAATTGTAATTGTAATTGTCTGTTCCTCGGATAGGGCGGCCGGCTGCAACGAGTGTGAAGCCCCGTTCCATCATTCATCACAGCTGCGCAGCATATTTTAGTAAAAAATATCAAAAAAGCCGAAACAAAACTAATATAGGACAAACCAGGAGGTTATGGGTCGCAAATAGGCGACCTGGGACTTCCTTCACGGGCCTCGGGGTTCGATGCCAGGTCGCGACACTCGGGCCCCTAGGCCCGCACTGGCGATGATGAGATACTTGTCAGTCGGACGTGAGTTTGCTTGGGGTTTGCTTAACTAAGCAATTATTCTGAGCCCCGTTCCATCCATGCAGACCCTGCCCCGGGGCGAGAAACTACGTGCGGATTTTTACGGGTCGTTACCACAACGCCGAACATACAATAACGCCGAATGACAAATTGACCACAATGCCGACAGCTAGAAAACTGATGTGTACCACAACGCCGAAATACAGTAACGCCGAATAATGTTGCTGCGGGGGAAGAGGGGGGGGGGGCGGCACAGGAGCAAAATGAAAAACAACTGAATGAATTTGTGTGTGTTTCTTAAATGTATCTTAACGCCGAAATACCACAACCTAACATAACCTAGGATAGGCTAGCCTAACCTAACCTAACCAAACCTAACCTTTGTGGCAGTCCTGCAATTACATTTTTCGGCGTTGTGGTAATTCGGCGTTGTGGTACACAGCAGTTTTCTAGCTGTCGGCGTTGTAGTCAATTTGGCATTCGGCGTTATGGTTTTCGGCGTTAATAGGCTATACGTTCGGCGTTGTGGTGCGTCCCCGAATTTTACAGACCTTTTTTTTTTCTCCCCCCCTTGGTTGGTCGGCGTTACCAGGCGCGCGTTGGCCCAGGGCCTGCGGTGGACGGTATTTTCTGCGACCACTCTCCGGACCTCTCTCTCTCTCTCTCTCTCTCTCTCTCTCTGTGAAGTGGTTACGCAACCCCCCTTGGCCGGCAGCAGGGGGAACCAACTACTAGCTCCCGCGGGCCAACGAACCTTTTTTCTCCCCCCTTTCGTCCGCCCGGGAGGAACAGCGCAACAGTGTTGCAAGCAGGACAGGCATGCGAAAGAAAAGAAAGAAAATAAGCTACTGCTGACCTTGACGCTGTGTCAGGGTCGTTGCGACGGAACCAGCAACGTTCGTTCAATTTGGGTGAGTTGGGGGGGGGGGGTGGGGGGGTATGCTCGATGTTTATTCGTCTGAACGTCATACGACATGCCTCGGAATTTGACAGTGTCGCATGGGATAACCATTCCCGAGACAAACTGACACTTGCCAAAGGAACACGTGATATGTTTTGTGGCAGCCAATTTAAAGTTTCTTACGTGTGACAGCTCTCGCTCTACACGGAATTTTCTGGGAGTGATTGGTTGAAAACGGAACGTAAGTCGCACGGAGCGGAAATGTGTAACAGACGGTGCTGCCATCTGTGGCGGACGGCGCGAACCAAAGTTCACAAAGCCGAAAGGGAAAATAGCAAAATACATAGTATTAATTTTTTTAGTGAATGTTAACAAGATAGGCAGTACTTTAATAGTTATATAGATTATACTTACATAGTTTAACCTTTCGCTCAGCAAAATCGAATGATTTCGATAGTCGACGCAGCTGCTACGGCAGCGAATTCTAGCGGCGGGTGCGGAAACTACGGGTGTTTCGCGTCGAGATAGGTAGTTGAAAACACTATTTGCGTACTTTTAGCACGCTCGGCATGAGCTCCGATTTTCCAATAAATTATAAGTGTATTTGCAACATGAGAACACATTAATTTGTTCGTTACCGAGGTTAGGTGTTAAACGTCTCTGACGAGTATTGAAAGTCTCGCTCTCATATTTTTTTTTTAAAATTACAGACACTGTTGACAGAACAACAGTGGCAGAAAGATACGTAGGCTATTGATACTACTTTTGAAGAACTCTGTCTCAATTTCAGGCAAACTACAGGACACAGACTGTGCCCATACGCACTATAACTAGGGACACCTGTATTTCGCGAATACATTTCGTGTCAAGGTATTTTACAAAACACTGTAGATTTTTCTTGTAATTATTGGCTGTGATCGGTGAAGGCTGTTTTCCCGCACTCGACGGGGCCAATGAGGACGTAGTTACCGTACTGCTGCGCGCCCGCAATTCGCCAAACCTCTAAGGAAAAAAAGCTACAGTTATGTGTGGAATGGCCTGACACGAGATGTATTCGCGAAATACAGGTGTCCTTAACGATAACCCTTCGCTGTCTTTATCTGCCATCAGTTTTTTTTTTTTTTTGTTAATATGTTTGCAGGTTTTTGCGTCACACGGTTATACACAAAGAACTAAAGGAGACAAAAAATTGTTTTCGCATTAAGTAGGTAACGTGGTGTACGTGGCATTGGGCCGCTAGTTTTTGAAGTGAAACACTCCTACAATCGTTAGTAGGGGCATGCATATTTCGCGAAAAGATTCCGGACCAGTTGAAAATTAAAACTGTGTTTCGTGATTAGGTAGTTTCTTTCCAACTTATGTCGATAGTTCCATAAACCACTCACAGTAATTCAGTGCGCAAGAAAACGCGTCCTGAGTGGCTCGGTCAAATATGGCAATGACTTCTCTTGCAGACGGCCGCCATCACAAGTAAGAAACCGCTGGTGCGGGTACACCTTTTTGCAGTCCATTAGGCGTTGAGATTTTTTTCGCGAAAAATGCCTGCCCCTAATCATTAGTAATATCAGAATCACAGGGTAACGGAAGCGAATATTATACGGAGTTAAAGCGTTTAAGAGGCCACTCCAGTGTTTCAGGGGCACTACGCAACCCTCGTTAACCTCATAAGATTCAATGCTATTTTCATTTTGCTTATAACTTATTAACTAATATAGATTTCGAAATGATGATTGCTTGATATGTAAGACAACGATGCTCTTATCAAAGCCTCTTTCTTCAAAAACGTGCATAAATTATGGTTTTATACTAATCTTTACTAATATGCATAAGTGTATTGTCTAGGTTTGAACCATAATTTATGCACGTTTTTGAAGAAAGGTGCTTTGATAAGAGCATCGTTGTCTTACATATCAAGCAAGCATCATTTCGAAAACTATATTAGTTAATAAGTTATAAGCATAATGAAAATAGCATTGAATCTTATGAGGTTAACGCTGGTTGCGTAGTGCCCCTTAAACACTGGAGTGGCCTCTTAAGGGGCCCGCCTAGTCGGCGGTATATCCGTGTCAGTGAGGCGAGGTGATAAGTGCGACTCTCGCTGGTGCTTCTACCGCGGTGTCGCCTCTTGAGCACAAGTCTCAGAACTGGTGCCCTGTCTTCTCCGTCACGGAAAAGGACAACTACGAAATTTTGAGTGGTAATCATAACATAATTTGGCTGAGACATGAAGATAAAGTTGTAATGATGCATGTCCCTGGGGTGCTTTGAAGAATCTCTACCGTGAGTTTAATGTCTTAAAAATTATTCTTAATTTGCATTCACCTAAAAATAAAGATTTGAAATAAGAGATAAGGGAACACATTAATTCATCCGCTTTGAGCGAATTTAAAATTATTATTGTAAACAGACGCCACTCGGATATCTTGCGCAGTATTCAAATCGCTTGGTTTATTCTGAAGCTCTGCATACCGTATGAGTACCCAATGGATTTTTTTTTTTTTTTTTTGAATTGAAACATTTACAGCTTGTTACAGACGGAAGCAGCAGGGCGCGATTTCGTATACTTTCCAGTACTTTTGCAAACGTTTACACGCTTTCTCATACTTTTGCACAGACATTACCAATATGGTATAATGTATCATATTTTAGCTATCATAAACCCATTATTTCATTATTAGATTTCACTGAAGTCATGGCCAGACACAAGTAAATAAAGACATATTTTCAACTCATGAATACACGTGTTTCAAATGTTAAAGAGTACCCTGAAAATTTTCCTATCCCTCTTGTCTGTGAATTTTTCCCTTCTATCGCGCGTCGCGGCCACGCACTCATGTTTTCTGAAGTGAAACTTCTTTGGGAGCGAAGAGAGTAAAATTTCAAGACCGAATTTTAATGCAACCTTTTTTCGTGAAACATTGTTGTGAAACGTTTCAGACGCGAAAAAAGTCCAGAGAATGGGTAATTGGCCGAAGCGATAAAAAGAGAAAACTATGCTCTATACGTGACTGGGCTCGTTTTCGTTCTCCTCTTTGTGCGATGATTCATCCCCCGCAAAAAAAAAAAAAAAAACAAAAAAAAACAGAGAGCCATATATGAACACAAGAATAAGATAGAAAGTGTGCACATGTGCTTGTTTAAAAAATATATATGTATACTATACATACGGCTATGAATGCCTTGAATTTTATATTTGCTACAAGTGATCTCGCGTTCCTCCTCGTTCAACCAGCAGCGCAGAGAGTGCTATTGAGACAGTCCCTGCATTTCCCGCATAGATAGCGCTACCTGTTATGAATTTCGTATTTCGTTCATATATTTGGCGTGTTTTGAATAGCAGCATCGTTTGAAGTAACAGGAACACGCGCAGTTATTCTTTATGGTGTATTTCAACAGTGAGTTATATTTATTGTTAAATAATCATTATTGATTAAAAGCAATAAACTTTTATATCCAGAACAGTTATTGTGACGTGAGTAATCATTTTAATAATTTTTATTAATTGATTTTTATTTTAATCAAATTTCTAACCTAAATACAAAAAAGTTAGGATTCTTAAATACTCTTCTCTAAGACATACAGTGCAAACTATGAATTCCGTTAGTACAAAATAACGATTTAGATTAAATTTTCTTGTTTTTGCTTACCGATTATTTTATTTTTGAATCTTTAAAATCTATAATAGGATTGGAGAAAAGTTGGATTCGATTCGGCATATTACTAGATTGTTTAATTCCATAATTTTGTGACCGTTATGAATTTGTTGGAAAGCGTTTGCCTGCGCGTAAATTCTTTGGGGTCAATTTTTTTTCTTTCCGGGATTACCAGACCCAAAGGTTACCAACGACAAAAAAAAAATTCCTTGCAAAGTTGGCACGGGTTACACAAAAATACAGCACCCTATCATTAAGGAGAGGTTAACCACAACTTAGAAGAAAGGGGGGGAAAAAAAGTACGTCGTTAAGAATTCTGCTGTAGGCACTCGCATGTTTACTTGAATCTGTTAGGCGCGCTTGAGGAACAGAAGCCAAGGTCAGTTTGAGCAGTCAAGTCAAGTGTGGAAAATATGACAGTATAATCTACAACACTACAGGGTAATCAAATAGAGTAGAGCAGCAGAAAGGGGGAGGGGTATTTTAAAGATGACCACGTAAAGGACATTTTTGAAAAAATTGGGTAATTTATATTACTTTGTATATTTTGATGCATTTACTACAATTTTAAGTTGATAAATTCTTCGACAAAGACACTACACACACGAAATATCAGTGGTGACAGATGAATGTGTGTACAAACATACATACTTATATGCTATGAACACATAGCCTACATACCCATGTGAAGTACAATTTGTGCCCCCCCCCCTACCCCCGGGAAAAACGGACAAAGTAAAAAGAACACACAAACACACACTGTTAGGTAGATTTCAAAAAAAGACTACCTATTGTAGCCGTTACCATGGCGTGACTTCCGGTGATTTTTTTTATAGTTTTTCGTTTCACTATCTATAAGACCACATAACCATTGTTAACTCTAAAGCTCTTATTTATTTTAACTCCATTAATTTGGTCTAAAACTTTTTTCTAAAGTAAATATTTATGTAATTAACTATGGCTGTAAGGGGTAAAAAAAATAGCAAAGGTTTGAAAACAAAAATAAGTCATTACATTTTTATTGGGTATACTATCAAATCTGTTATAATTCATTGTAAAAATCCTAAAAAATTATCTTCAGATATTAGCTGACACAATTTTTGATGAGCCGTACTATTACAGTAAAAACAGGGGAACTTGCAATGTAAAAATATTTAAATTTCCTTACTATTAAATTTGTTCCAATTTATTGTAAACTGTGTTAATATTATCCAAAGTCTTGGTCCAAAGTAAATTTTTCTACGCCCACGAATTAGTTCAAGGGATAAAAAAATAGTATTTGATGATAAAAAATTTCAATACTACCTTAGTAGGCATAATATGAAAAATCGTTCTAAGCTAATCAGTGCTGGATTCACTGAGTTAAAAACATTCGATAAATTTCGCTGTATTGAATTTTAAAAAAAATGTACATTAGGTTTTTAAAATATTCCAGAAGTTTATAAAAGTTTCCAGAACGATTCGAAATATAGCTACAACTGTATGCTGTGTCAAAATGGATTTTTTGTTGTCTCAGGAAGTCTACTACTGTAATCATTTGTTCTGTCATAGTCGTCGTTGTGTTACCAGAATACACTGTAAATTTTTTTTAATGAAACAAAAATATTTATGTAGAATTACAGATATTTGTAAATTTGTACATTAACATGAAAACAACTGTACCTCTAAAAATTAGAGCTCGCTGTAATACTGGTTTCGGATTCTGTTATGTTTTGTTTTGTCCCATGTTCGCAGTAATTCTAGGTTCGGATTCGTACCCGAAAATTTACGTTTTGTGTTGTCCCAGTACCTCCAATAGTTAAAGTTATTTGTAAACCGTTCCCTGAACAGCTTTCCAGTATTAACTGCGCACATTAAGAAGCATAATAAAATTAAATAAAGGCCAATTGTTGAATATTCAAATACATTTTCGATGTCTTAAAAAAATTATGCTTGAATAAAAATAAATAAATAAATAATATTATGTACCCATTTTCATTGAAATACTCAGTATTATTTCGAAAAATGTATTTCATATATGTAAAAAAATAACCATAGCCATGTGTTGTACAAATTGACAACATTGTTATAGTGCTCACCCGCGTTATATAAGGAACTCCTATGCAAAATATCGTGCTTCTAGACACACCGGTTTAAGCAGTGCGTTGTCTGTCTATAAGTCAGTGTTAACAATTTTATTAAGTAGATAACCAAATAACAAAAGAAGTGAGGCATTAGGTGGCAAAGAAAGACAAAATGTGCTATAGCCTGCATATACCACAGTTCTATACCTATGTTTTTACTTCGAAAATTTTTTTTTTAACCTGTGCTGTAATATATTGATAACGTAAAATTTTACAAATGGTATATAACATTTGCGAAATAGAAGATGAATAATGAACACTGTAAACGCGTACAGACAACAGCATATAAAGATTGTATTATTATCTTCAGTATATCGACCTATCTTAAACTAAGTAAAACTATGCTGGTATTAAAAGGAAAAATAGTTAAAACATTTATAGAAAATTTTTACACTCACATCTCTAACTGAAATACCCGCAATAAAAGTGCAGGAATTCCAAGTACATAAGTACCCTGCACCACAACCGCATGTTTATCGTCGGCCTTGCTTTGTCAGGTCACTGGATTTACAAACACGTCTATCTGCAAGTGTGTACCTACAAGTTGCAAGTGTGTTTGCGCCTTCTTTCGCTACTGTAATTCAGTCAAGGAGAACGTCATTAACCTCGTCTGCGTAAGGTGGTTTCGCGTTTATCAAGACCGTCTGTCTCGTTATTTTCTTCTGCTGATAGCCGACTTTCCAAGATCACCTTGAACGACATAGTTCGATTCCAGACCACAACCGTTGATAATTTTTATAAAAAAATCACGCTTTCGTATAAATATCATTAATTATACTATAGCACGACTAAAAACACTCTTAAAAAAATTTTCCCTGTAAAATTACAACAAAAAAAGTTATGGTAAAAAATTCCCCATGAAATGACATAACTTTACATAAATTGTCGCTTAATTTTATTTTATTGTTTTTTAGTTAAAGAAATGTAATCTTACACACACACACACACCAACACACACACACATACCTACACACACACACACACACACATATATATATTGATCAGTCTAGTGCACAGTAAATAACCAAATGAAGAATGAATTTAAAAAAACCTTCAAACGGTTGCCACCCTTCTACCCTCTCCCCCTTGTCCGGTTTTGCCTATTAATGAGCTCGGCAGAGGTTTTCCATCTCTCTAGTTTATTTTAAGATCAGTCTGGAAGTAATTCAAGCGAATTTACGGCAATTGTCGATCACTTAGAAGCACATAAGATATAATTTTCTACGTTATGCCTGTTCTAAGTTGCGTGTTTCCAATTTATGATGATCCTAAGATATGTATGACAGTTATAGGTAGTTTGTTTTTAAGTTATGATAGTTCTCAGTTAAGGTTTTATACGTTAAGAAATTTCTAAAGTTGTGTGTGATTCGGTGTTGAGGGTATCAAGTTACGTGTTTATAAGCTATAATGATTCTAACTTGTGTAAATTCTAGGTCGTGTGGATTTTTTTTTTCGAGAATATTCTTCAGTTGCGACCGTTTTGAGTTCTGTATTTTCTAAGCTATGTGTGGATATTTTCTCTCTCTCTTTCTCTCTCTCTCTCTCTGTGTGTCTCTCTCTCTGTCTATCTCGACACCTGCGCGCGAAGCCTTGATACACGCTGTACGAAGAAAGGGGTGGTCGGTGGGTGAAGGGAGGAGGAGGAGGAGGGGGAGGGGGAGAAAGAGGGGGAAGGCTAACGCACCCATGCCTTCGCAAAAGGCCGTCGCACGCATACGATATGTATATTTTTTTACTTATTATGTGAGAGTTCAGCCATTCCCAAAAAGTCTACAAGTTAAACCATATTCAACGTAAATATAAAATAATGACCTGGAACGGGACATACAAGACACCCCCCCCCCCCTTTTCCCAGCTTTTTTTTTTTATTTTGAAAAAAGACAGAAATCGGACTCGCCATGCATGATATTTAGGCTCTTTAGCCATTCCGTCGGGGCGTGATGCCGACGATCCCGGTAAACACACATCAGTTACACTTCTGTACGTTCAGCCAACACATGATCACAAGGTACACACACGCCTCCAGGGATTCCGTGGTCGCGCCAGCCAGCAAGCTGAAATGTAAATGGGGAAAAAAAAAAAATCACAGGATACACAGGAAGGGAATGAAAAAAAAAAAAAGTAGATCTGCTGCATAATTGCGTAATGGGTTATGCAAAGCCCCGGACTCGCTCAGAGTGATTTCAGAGCGCTTGAAACGATTTAATTCCGCTCTTTCCAAGGCGTACATTTTAAATGGGGCCGGCTGCGACTCGAACAGGGCATGAACAGGGCATGAACCGGGCATTATATGGCCAACGTCGGGCATTAGCCACAGGGTTCGACGCTTTGCAGTCCTGCGGGCTCTGACAGAAAATTAGCACGTTGGTCACAGAGCATTTCGGCCCGTAGAAGCGTCCGCCAACGACCCACCGGCGAATGATTTCATTATCGCGTGGTTGAGGGAGTCCTATAAGCATCCGTTACCCGTCGGGAGTAGCGGGTACCATGCAAACACGGGACAAAACTTCGCCATGGTAGGCCACGGTACAAATTATGGTACGCCATGACACTAATTATTGTATGCCATGGCACAAATTATGGTACCCCGACCCACCTGGGACCCAGTAGCGTACCATAATTTTTTACCGTACCGTAAATGAACTTGTTGTACCTTAATTTGTTCAGTGGCGTGCCAAAAGAAATTTTTGGTACAGTAATTGCATGGAACCCCTAATGTCATAGAGAGAGAGAGAGAGAAAAAAAAAACACTCGTGTGCTTTTGATCGGATGTTGTCCCTAGATCAAGAGGCGAGTAAAACTAACTTGCTCGTTCGCAATGTTTTCCTTAAATATTTTGATCCTTTCATTTTAATGGCATTGGAGATCTGTTTTAACAGGAGTTTTAAATGCAAATATAAGTCAACGAAAAAAAAAAACCCACAACATGGGAACACAAATCAGTACAAACTCACTGAACAAAAATAAAGACAAGCAGATAAGCTATGAATTGAGTAGCGAACCTAGAAGTCCACAAATATCTGCCGTGGAAATGGCAGAAACACAAACACAACAAAAAACTATGTACATTCACACATGATTCTCCGCCTTGCTTCTTATTGACTCAGGGTTCATTTATGACATGTCGTGAACTGTGGTACAACCATTAATATAGGACGTATAATGTGTTTCAAGTCTACTCTGCCACTGCGATATTAACAGGGAAATAATCATGGCTTTAGGGAGACCGTCAGTAAAGGTGTTGTAAGAAAAGGAGGGGGAGGGACGGAAATAAGCATAATGCCTGAGTCCCAGGCACCAGGTGGAATTTCAATATTTATTTAATGCCTGGGTTTATCCTGATAGTCTTAGCTCTTAGTATTATGGCATATGGTAGGAGTAATTTCGTGAAAATACAACGGACGTCGAAAGACAAAAAGATGGCGGACCCACCTGTAGCAACATAAACCCGTATATATTCACTTTCTTAAACATTAGATAACATACACTGGTGTGCCAAATGAAACTTAATGATAGTGAAAACCAAAAGTCATAGTAAAATTTTATCTCAAGTTTTAAAATACCTAAAAAAAAAAAAATCAAAAAAAAATATGACATTACACTCAATATAATACTAGTCTCCGTAAAAAAAATGTAACCGGGCTCTATATAGCACAGAGGTAGGGCTCGTGCTTTGCTAAACACATGTGACGTGGTAAGAATCTCGTCACTAAATTTTTCTCACTTTTTTATACATTATAATATAATAATATGGTTGATCTGTTTAAAAAAAAGTAGTTTGTTTGTAGTAATTATTTACAAACTGATTTCAGTCGTTTAAGCACACAACAAAAATGCAAAAATACATTTAGTGTTATAATATGAGTTTTAATATGTTTCAGGTTAAAATTTTAGTAATTCCATTAAAGTATAACATCTAACGTGTGAGTAAACTTATCGTTTTAACGGTTTAATGAATTTTAACACAATGAACAGTATTTTAATCGAATTCCTTTTCGAAAATCATGTCCGAAGCCAGGGTTGAGGATTTTTTTTTCAAGTCTTTTCAGTTTGAAATTTCCGTTCGTTTCGTGCTGACATCTGCGGGCGATGGTGCCAAGCAATTTTTTTTACGATTCAGGCAGCGAATTCTAGCGGCGGGCGTAGAAATTAACTGTGTGTTTCGCGTCTAGAAATTTCGTTTTGTATTTGAAAAAGCTAATATTTTATTGATCAGTACATTTATCACGCCAGTCATTATTTTAAAGAATTCTGCTACCTAAATTTTGGGGTCCGATTTTCGTGTTAGTTTATTTGCGACATGAGAACAACATGAGAGTTTATTTGCAACATGAGAACAACATGAGAACACACGAATTCGCTCGTCACCGAGGTAGTCGTTTGCACATCACTGGCGATTACTGAAAGACTCTTTCCCATTTCCTTTTTTTTTTTTAAATGAATAGTGTTTTATTTTTTGAAAGTTGAACACGAAATAATAAAGGAGTAGACCCGACAAAATTATTTTAAGGCCCCCCCCCCCCCCCCCCCCTTTCCAGGCCCTTAGTTACTCTCGATGGAATGGGGGCCGGGGACCAGAAAATAAACTCGAACCTTGCATGTCTCATTAAAGTACAGCTGCATTTGCATATCATGGTCAGTTTTTTTTTTAAATGCCCGTGTGTCCGCAGCGGGGCGCTGGATCGCTACGCTTCCTCTTCGCCATTTACGTAGTATATGTCACGGTCGGAAGTCTGAAAGCGGCCATGCGGCGCAACAGGCGGCCCTGGCAAAGGTACGGACAGAACAGGAAAAAAAAAATGTGTGCTGGAGTCCAAGCGGGACAGAAGTGATACTTCTTTGCTTATTAGGTATAGCTAGGGACCGGAAAAATTCGCGGATTCAATTACCTCTAGGATAGCCTCCATTATCCTCTGCATTTCTCAAGTAAACACGCGTGTTCATTGGGTACTAAATTGTGAGGCGTCTCCACTGGGTAGCTCGTGATTCGGCGCTTCTTTGGTCGATAGTCTCTCATTGGCCCAGAGAGTTCCATTTAAACTGCGAGCCAATAGCAGAACCAGCAGAAATGTACACAAGTTTGAAGTTCAGCCTATCACGAAATGAATCAGCGTATTTTTCCGGTCTCTAGGTATAGCTGGGGATAAATTATTATTATTAGTAGAGACCTGTAAAATTCGCGATTTCAAATCCTTAAAGGATAGACTCCATGATCCTCTATGCACTCGTGCAAATTACATCTGCTGATTGGTTACCGACTCGTAACACCTGTTGACTGGAATGATCGTGATTCGCTAATTCTTCTGTTAAAGATTTTTCATTGGCCCAGAGTCCTTCAGATAAACTGTGGCCCAATCACTGAAGCAAAATAATGTCAAAAGTATTTGGACTCTATCCTATCGCGAAATGAATCTCGAATTTCACAGGTCTCTACTTATTAGGTATAGCTATGGATAAATTATTAACATTTTTTTAAATTGAACAAGAGATAATAATTGAGAATATAAAGGATGCGGGTATGTTAGATACAGCCAACAGCCTTAGGTAGATTTGGAAGTTCTAATTTATCCCGGAAATATTTTGGAAACTTCAATAAACTTCTGGAACATTTTAAGAACTTAAATGTACATAGCATATTAATGTTCTCCAATACTACAAAAGTTTCGATTAAATATATGCTCATTTTCCATGCAGCAAGAATATTACGTATATAACGCAGCATTGAATAGCTTAGAACGTATTTCATATTATATGCCAACTAAGGTAATTAATTAATTTTTTTTTACCTTCAAACATTATTTTTCATCCCTTGCACTAATTACGTGGTCGAATAAAAAATTTCTTTGCACCAAGGTTTTTGATAGTTTATTAAGATGTTTTAAAATAAATTCAAACGAATTTTATGCTAAATTTTAACAATAGTTCTATGTAGTCAATATTTAGACAGTTAAACAAAAATAAGAATGGATTCGATAATGTACCAGTTAGGGAAGTTTTATTTATTTTCTCATTCCAACCCCAGGTTTTTTCCACCCACTGCAATAATGATTTGTATTACCAAAAATTGTTTCAGACAAAAGTTTTAGATAAAAAAAATTTAAGAATTACAAACAAATTGAACGGATTTAATAGTGTGCCTATTAACACAGTTATATATTTTTTTTTGTTACGAAACTCCGTTTATTCCACACCTTGTTGTCATGGTATATCGTATTAAAAATTTATTTCAAACAAAATTTTTGAGTTGACGATGATTTTGGGGTCTATGGACCATGAAACGAAGGACCGTAGAAAAAATCTTTGAAAGTTGCACCATGGTAACGGCTACAATAGGCATTATTTCTTTGTAAAATTGCCTTTTACCGTGTCCTGCTCTCTCGCATCCGTTCTCTTGATCTTATTGGCGCCTCTTTTGGCAGTTTATTCCCACGTTGCCTTTGAATATACCTATCTGCTTTTGCCTTTTTATTATTTTCAGGCATGATGTTAAATTACGATCTCCAGTTGAATGAAATGAAATAACAAAAAAAAGAAAAAAAGAAAACACTCCAATCGAACATAAATTACACTTATAAATAAGTCTATACGTATGTTTTACAGTTTAAATCACAATATTCACATAAAAATGAATGATACTAACAAAGTTCGATTGCACAAATCAATAACTATTTTCCACCTCTTTTCTATCTCTCCCCTGCAGTCTCCCCCTTACGGCCGTTACAACTAGCATAATTATAGCATGCTACGCTACGTACCTATCCCTTCTCCCTGTAGTCTTCCCATTCGACCGTTAGTGCATGCGTTGGAGTTACGTCGCCGCTGACGCACTCTCCTCCTCTAACGGTTCCCCCACAAACGTATACGGTATTTGGTTCGAGCAATTTCGTGTACCCGACAGTAGGAAAGGAACGGAAATGTGTAACAGACGGTGCTGCTATCTATAGCGAATGGTGCAAACCAAAGTTCACAACACAAAAAATTAATTTCATTATATTAACTGTTCAATGAATTTTAACAAGGGGCAGTATTTCAATAAAATTTATTGTCGAAAATCAGGACTAAAACCGATGGTTAGTATTTTTGAATTTTTTTTTTTTTTTTTTTTAACGCTTTATCGGAGTCGTTTCGTTATAAAGTTGAACCTTTTGCGCTGCAAATTTAAGGATTCGATAGTCGACGCAGCTGCTCTGGCAGCGAATTCTAGCGGTGGGTGCGGAAACTACGTGTGGTTCGCGTCCAGAAATTAAGTTGAAAACACAATTTGCGTATATTTTGTCACGCTCGGCATTACTTTAAAGATATCTAAGTTAGATTTCGTGTCCGATTTCCGTATTATAAGTAGAATCCCGGAAATTTCGCGGATTCCTTTGGCCTCAGGATAGAATTCAAAGTTATAGGTGTGTTCGACCCATGTTTACTTTCCCATTGGTTGATTTCTTAGCGAGAACATTTTTATCCTTGTTATTTGGCTCTACCTGATTCGCTTACTTCTCTCCTAGATGGTCATCGTTGGCTCACGGTCGTAGAGGGACGTGTCCAGATAACTGCGGTCCAATCATGAACACAGTGCGACAGTGTGGAGGTTTGCATTCTAGCTTGCGACTAAATTAATCCGCGAAATTTCCGTGGCTCTAATTATAAGTGTATTTGCAAAATAAAAAAAAACACGCGAATTTGCTCGTTGCCGCGGTTAGATGTTTACACATCACTAGCGAGTAGATTATGGCTTTGTTCCGTTGCCAAAGGTGCACGGGGTTGGTAGAATCAGTCACAAACGAGATATTTGACCAGATGGCTGCCGAAAGCCACGAAACGTTTTAATTACCGCGACGGCGGAGTCAGCAAACAAATTAAATTGGAGCAGGTCTATTCCCGACAACAGCCATAGGCGTGCCATGGACCCTGAAGGCAGCGATTCAAACATTAAGTATTAGTAATTTCAGTGTCTAAACAAGTACAGACAGGATTGTTGGAGATTCACAAAGATATCGGAAGCGTACAGATGGACTTTGTGATAGCGAAAGTGAAACCGAACAAAAAACACCGTTGCCAGTCAGCAACACAATTTTTTCTTTCCAGTATGGCGGTCAAATGATCCACTCAATGATTTCTGCTTTCTGGTATGGTATAAACGGATGTTTCAAAAATAGTCCCCCCCCTCCCCCCGGGGTGAGAATGCATAGTTTTATTATATTTTTAACAATTTAAATCAATTTGGAATTTTCTATTGTATAAGGAAATTAACTCCACTTATTTTCAAATATATCTATTCATATGTAAAGCATAAAAGAAAGAAGTTAAACAGTAAATTAACTCGTATAACGTATAATGTGACGTAAGTACATTTCTAAGTATACGAAGAAGTATCACATATTGTCACAAAGTAGGTCAGTAGTACGCTCACACAAGTTGAATGTTTTGAGCGTATATAATTCAGCAAATGGTGTGCCTAATAAATAAATTAATAAAATTAAAATTGCATGATAGACTTAAATACAATATTTTCATGTTAGAGAGATTCTGTATAGCGAAAAAATCTATGTCTGTACAAACAATTTTTACAAGCTACTGGGTTCCAAAAAAAAAAAAATATTATTACTTACAACGAATGAACGGGAATGATTTCACAGTAATTGTCAACGACAATTATGCATTCATATGTAATGCTTATCTGCATTCTTTGGTGCTCATTAACATACTTAAAACCCAGCCTACTTAAAACAACCTTCTTCTTCTATGTTCTGTTACTTAACATTCAGTTAATGCTATATTATTTGATGGTTATTTTGCAGATGTGTTCATTTTAACATAATTTTCGTGACTTGAGATAAGCTATTTCATACATTATAAATTAATGTAATTACCCTATTACTACATACAGTTTATTCTTCTCGGAATAGAAAACATCCGCTAAAAAATATCAGGCCTATGTACAACCATTATACTCGAGATGATCTTTAGCTTATGTACTTGGCTCAGCAACATACACTTATTTGGTTATTGTAAGTTACACAGCACATGGATTATCTGCCTAAGTCACTTGTTTAATTTTTGAAACATCTTATAACATGTTGTATAACACTGGACAACTTTCTTCAAGTAATAGTGAACCAAAACTACAGGATGATGGAAAACTAAAAAAAACACAGAATAATAAATGCACTGTTAATGTTAGGCGACATGCTTTAAGCACCTATTCAAGAAGAAAAAAAAATCTAATCTTCTTTAGAAAAATATAATCGCTTGCCTAACCATGTTGCAACTGATACATTTTGTTACGAAAAAATATCACTTTCACAAAATTTCGCCAACAAAATTTCCCCTCCATTTTAGTTGTGCAAACTTTCAAACAGAAAAATCATAATAGGTAGGTACTCCTTAAAAGTTATGGTAAGTAAAAATTGACGCAAGTATACAATCGTGATGGCATTGAAATATTTGAATATTTAGCCTACTGGTAACATTTTTATATTTCCTAACATTTTAAGTCCCTCACTGCTATAACTCGTAAGGGTATTGACTACATAACATTTTTGTTAAGTATTTGATAAACTCAACAAACCTGACCATGATTAATCTTAATTACTTAATTTTTGCGCTGAGACAATGAACTGTATCATGCGAATCAAAATACAATATCGCTTAAGAACTACGGGTTTCTAATTTTCTAAACAATGATTCACATTTAGTTATCTGCTTGGTTTTAAGGTAAAAAAAAAAAGCTAATGGTAAGCCTATTCCCTTTGAAACATATAATATGTACGTACAGCAACTGTCTTAATTTTGCTATGTAAAATTAAATATAACTTGATAAATACTAATCACGGATAAGACAACACGAAAACTTTATATATATATATAATGCTTAAAGGTGGCAATTTATTTAGTTTGATTTATGCTACCGTCGTTTCTTCGTGATAGGGCAGATAGAAGATCGATTGCGAATATTTATATTTTCATTTATATTATTAATGCTTTAGGAAATATTTCCAATTTTATGTCTGTATTTCGAGTGTGCGTCAAAGTAATCAAATAAACACATCATTTATCAGCAGCATGTTTATACTGCAAGTTATTTGGTAACCATGCGCTATGTTGATCAGTGTATTACTAATAAGCTGATTACTCTTTTGCGTAAACTATCCACAAATAAAAATTTTTCTAACCATATTTTGCAGGGAATTTTAGAAATAAAAAGAAAACCCCTCACTATGTTATGCTAAACGAATAACCCTAAACGTAAACAATAAACAAACTAACATCGCAGCAACACGATAACGACAAACAAACCAATTAGAAAATTACAAAGGAAATGGGAAATAATTCTTTCTACCGAGACCATTTTATATAGTTACGTTGGTTACATGTTTTACTGGTCTTGCAGGAGTTTAAATTTTTAACGTATTATTAAATTTTTAATTGGAATTCTGCCCTTATACACGTATAAACAACAAATGTAATATATGCATACCCTTCAAACAAAAAAAATATATATTTTCTTATATATTTTTTAAACCATAGCGTCGCCAAATATAAATGAGCATATTTAACTGTCACGTTTCGTTGAAAGTGACGTTTCATATTCTGATTAGGCGATGTTAAATGCTTATAGTAAAAATCTTGGAAACTGGTCGATCGACTAAAACGTGGTTGCGTTTAGCAAATTTAATTAAGTATACCGCGACGCCAAACGTGGATGGAATTTGTGGCATTTGTTTACACGTGTCGAAGTCTTACAAGTTATGTGTTATTGTAACGGCTAAAATCGATTCTAGTACTAACCAGCGGTACTAACCTAACATAATATGGACCACATTGAGTCAGATTTTCCCTAGCGATTCTGTTTATTAGGTTTATTATTGCGATCTCTCACCCTTCGACACGTTGCTACAATTTTTTTTTGTCGCTTACGGTGGCCATTCTACGACTGAAAGCCGGCCAGTAATTATAAGGTCACGTCCTACTAGCTGCTTGACCTTTAACCTTCCCCCCACCCACCCACCCATCATTAGAACAACGTGCCGGCTTCAACACGTCTTCACAAAAACAACCTCCTTGTGACCCCTCCTCGAAAGAAAGAAAAAAAATCAACAAACGTCTATGGCAGACAAGACTCGATAGAGTGTATTGACACAACGCGCACACACGCGCTCCACGTGAACAATTGAAGAACTAAAACTTTTTTTTTATTCCCCAAGGTCCTTTGCGGTGGAGCAGTCGCAGTAAACAGTGCGAGGTTGGAAAGTCATTTTCGTTTCCACACGCGCGCCTTTTCGTAGTCCTACGACAGCCTACGTGAGCACAGAGATGATTAAAGCTGTAAATATTTCATTATAAACTTAAGATGGGAAATTCCAATTCACTAGGTCGGCAGGGCAGACAAACACAAAAAAAACAACAAGGTTAAGGTCACAGTGACACTTGTGGCCTTAAAAATATACCCACGCGGACAAAAATAAACCTATATCTAAATTATCACTAACGCTCACCTTTAAATAAGTGGTTATACGTCCAAATCCCCGGAGAGAAGTCCAGATGTCCGACTGGGCGCAGACATACAAGTACAACTCTTGTATATATATTTTTTTTTACATTGGAAACACACGACGCAGATTATTCACAAGCAAACACACCAAAATAATATTTAAAAAAAAAAAAAACACTATCGACGGTTTTTAAGACGTCGAACACGCAAAAAATAAATCCATCCTCCCCCCGGACCGAGAGTTCCGGGAAAAAAAAATAAAACACCCGCCAATCACTAAAAAAAAAATATATAATAAATATAAAGACGATGCGTGTTTTCCGTAATGGCGGGAGGAACGAGGAAATGAAGGAGAGGGGGAGAGAGAACTTCAGAAGCACTCCGCCGGTCTCGATTCGCTCTCGCGGGTACACTACTAGCACACTGCGCGCCCGCTGCGGCTGGTGGCGGAGCCAAAACAGGCGACAGCTAGGAGCTCTCCTCGTGTGGGAGAAGCAGCAAGAGGGGGGGAGGGAGGGGCAGCGGAAAGAGATGGAGGGAGGGGAAACTCGGCGCTGCCAACCTCGCGGCGAGTAACTACACCAGGGAGCCTTGCCCCGGCACGTGGAACGCTACAATTCTCACCGGCTCCCCGTTCAACATCAACAATAACGGAAATGCGAGACGTATTTTCGTGAACAGAGACGGATTTCCCCCGATATAATTCACTGTCGCGTCTCTGCTGCTTCCGCGACGCACCGGAACGTAAAAATTTTGCAACCAATGATATTGCTTTTCAAGGTTACGAAACATTAATTTTACTAAAATATACATATGCTTTTAGACCACAGCATGGGCAGAATATACATACATAACAAAAAATAAACCACAAAAGTAAAAATAGAACATTAGATATGCTTGTACTTGAAACCATTTTTTAACGCACCTACAGTATTTAGAACGTAAACCAAACCACCGCAGCCAACACCCGGCTTCTATTGGTCACACTTAGAGACGTAAACTTTTCACAAGCACATCACAGTATTATGCATAACAGTTGAACTCCATGTAATTGAATCTAACGAGCTACAATCGTACATTACGTTAAGAATTTTCACAAACCCCTGGTACTAGCATTAAGTAAAGTTCACTCAAGGTTTAACCCTTGTTTGATACCATGTTATTACTAAAACCGCATCAGCCAGTTAAAAACTCTGAATGAGCTACTACGTCATCGTTTCAGAACTTAATTAAATAAATAAGAAAATGGTTGTGTTGACCAAATTGTGCCGAGTATTATTTCCTTTTGTTTATTATGTTCACACGATGGAGTTAAAAATAATCTCGGTCCGCAATATCCGAAGGAGGAAAAAAAAATATATTTGTGCAAAACTCCATTCCCCCGGAGAAACCCCCCGAATGGCCACCGCATGGGGAGCCCAAGAAAAGAAACGGGCTCCCAATTTGGAAGCCACCTGGAAGGTTTTTATCTGTTCCACCCACCGTTTCTTTGGTAGCCTGACTAGTTTCAAGGGATTGTTTCCCTACCAGAGAAAATGCCACCATTTTGTCTGGGCAATCCGCTTTGGAGGAGCCGGGGCGCGAACCCGGGTCCTACATGTCACAAGTCAGGCGCCCTACCCCAGAACCAGAATGGTAGAGCGAATACTTGCAGTCTTCTTAACACTGACATGATGTTATTCCACGAGTTTACTGTAATTTCGTGTGTCATTAACACGTGCAGTAACATCTAACCTCGGTAACGAACAAATGTATGTATTTTTATGTTGTTCGTTCTAGTCTGGCAAATTTTTAGTTGATTTTCTGCAAACAACCTTACAGTGTCGCTGTACAATAATTATATAGAAAAATTGGTTGTCTGTAAAGTCGGTTTACGGGCGATAGTTTAACGTCACAACGTCATAACAAAACATTGATGAAATGATTGCATACTTTTATGAATAAAATTGAATCATTTTTGACGTGACGTCTAATAAATCGATGAACGCTGGCTGCACGCACGAAAAATTGTCCCACTGGATATGGCGTTCTTACAAGTAGGTACGTATTATTTTAATTACTAGTGTAAATCAGTATATTTAAACAGTGTTGTACGAGTATTGTTTTAGCTGTGTAACTAAATATTTATTGCTGGTATGATACTTTTCACGCTTTAGTTTGACATTGGTAATTATTTGTCATGAGTTTTTATTTGATCAACTAAATCACACACCGTATTATATAGTTATGAGCCCACGAGCGTGTAAATATTTCGAGTCCAACATAGAATATGCTAGTTAAAAGAAATTCAAACAAATATCGTGCGTTGAATATTATTTATTTACAACACCTGAAACAACCTTTTCAATATGGCCTCGTGGCTGTGCGGTGAGGAACGCTGGCAACCATACGATAGGTTGACGGATCAAATCCCAGTGTCAGAAAGTTTTTTTTGTAGGGCCTACTTGTAAAAATAAATACGGCGCGCACGACACTTCAAAAGTAATAAATATATTTGAATTAATGAATGCAAATGAATGTAAATAAATTAATTAAATTGTAGATTTCATTTTACTCCTTCTTTGTATCCATACAAAATAGTGATATTTCAATGAAAATGATTCAATTTTATTCATAAAAGTATGCAGAGGTAGATTTTATCATACAAAAGATAGAAAAATTTTGAAAAAATTTCTTCCTCAAAGAATATAATATTTTTAATGCCTAAATGGTTTGGTTGCAAAAACCTATTACGGCTCAGTCTCAGGCCAAATATGATATTTCATTTTTCTGGATCAATCATTTCATCAATGTTTTGTTATGACGTTGTCACGTTAAACTATCGTCCGTAAACCGAATTTACAGACAACCATTTTTTTTTAATAATAAAAGAATAAATACTTGAAATTATATTAGAATCAGATTTTTAAAATGCAAGAATAATTAACCTTTATTGCCGAAATTGTTGTTGTAATAAGCAATGAAAACCACATTAACTTTTCGTTTAAATATTATTATGAACAAGTTTTCATATAAATAATTGTAATCAAATATCTAACATAGTCTATTATTACTGCACTCGCTGACAGATGCTACTTTTTTTTAATAATAAAAGAATCAATACTTGAAATTATACTAGTAATCATATTTTTAAAATGCAAGAATAATTAACCTTTATTGCCGAAATTTTTGTTGTAATAAGCAATCAAAACCAAATATTAAAATTCGTCGAGAATATTTTATGTTTTTATGTCTTCCAGTGCTCAAAATGATATGCAATTGTGCGGGTACGAAATTTTGTTTATAATTCATTAATAATAACGCCCCTCGCGATAAACAAAGGAAAATATGTATTAAAGAATGCCTGGTTCCCACAGCAGCTGATAGAGAGCACGATTCGTTCGGTTCGCGTCCGTCACCGTAGAGAGCAGCACCGTAAGGGAATAATATTATCTCGTTTTTATAATACGGTTTTATAACAAATACGCATCCCAAATACACCAAACGTATTTATAATGTGTTACAATATTTTTTAATACATTGTGCAAAAGATCCCGGGTGTAATTTGAATTATTATGTGTAACTGTAAAACACCATTGTTCGTTAAAAACGTATTTGAAAATTCAACATTACTTTTAAATAACCGTACCGATTGTGCTGAAAATCGGTGGACGATCGTTAAATTATATAATATTAATAATTCAAACGACGAAAACATTATTGAAAAGTCAAATCTATGGTTGTTCCAATCGAGTGGAAGAGAGATACGGCGCATGCGTACAATGAGCGTAACGAGACAATCCGTAGTGGGACAATGTGCGTTACGGGACACATTTTCGTGAGTGCAGCCGGCGTTCATCGATTTATTAGACGTTGTCACGTCAAAATTCTACATTTAATTTTGCGATATTAGTGCTATTATGGATTTAATCCTGGTAAAAATAATAGACCAACAACTACAGCAACATTTATTTTCGGAGGCTAAAACAACCAAAACAAACAAAGAAATGGGTCAATTTTATGTCTTTGTAGCCAGGCCGCTGTTAGTACTGTGTATGTGAATGTGTTTATCGCTATAACTATCAATTTGTTAATACTTTGTTGATTTTGGCAGGGCCTTAAGAATACAGTAACCTCAATTATTTTGCTTATATTATTTCGTGTTTTGAACTTATTTCTAAATAAATTCATAATTTAACCATATTTAATTGTTTATTAGTTTTCTACTAAACAAGTCCTTATTTAATAGTTTCTATGAACTATAAAAAACAAATTTTTAATGTTCTTCCTAGTATTAACTGAAAATATGAAATAATGTGATTTAGATTTTTGGATTGACCATTTGTGTACAGCCTTCGTTTAAAACTCTTTATTTTTAGTATGTCACGCATTAAATAAATAAAAATTAGTTTTTTCCAAAACCATGGACATCTAATTTGTTTAGGTTTTTGGGGAAAACAAGATTTTTATTAATAGTTTTTATTTATTTTTGTCAAATTTTAGTAGTTACCTTTTATTTGAATTAGACTGTATTTTTGGTTATTTTGTAACATTACTTTACATTTTTGACTTGATGTAAGTTTTTGGACATACGCCATTGCTAAGAACTTTTTCTGTTGAAGAAAAACTAATAAATAAAATAAATAAATAAAAATAAAAATACTCAAAAAAGATACAAAAAACACACAAAATTAAGCAAAACAATTGCTGTTGTCAACAAGGATATGAACACCACAAAATATTCCGAAACAGGAATATGGTCAGCAAACAAAGAAAAAACAAAGAAAAATGTACTAAGAGAACGAAAAAATCCCCACAAATGATGACAACACAAAAATATTGAAACCCAAAATAATTCAGCACAACAGTTGAAGCGAGACAAAAAACATGACAAAACGAAAAAACAAACAAATACAATAGTTCACGGTCTATTAGTACAATTAAGTTATCAGTTTTATTTACATTAATGTTTTTACACTTTAACACATTTAAAAGTAATATAATATTTTCTTGAATTATTGAAGTAAACACTACTAGAACATATATTGTTCATCATTTTACCGACCTACAAAACAAAATCACAACACATCACCAGCACTGCGAGGAAAAAATTTTGTTTTATATTTGATTGACATCCAGAGGTCGTGTTACACGATGGCGTAGTATATTCTGGTGAGCCTAAGAGGTAGATAGACATCAGCTAATTTTATTCGGAGTAGTTAAACAAAATAAAAGTCCAGAAATACGTGACGGATTTATTCACTTGGCAACTGTTTGACCTAACTGAGTAGGTTTATTCAATCTGATGTAAATTTCAAATCAAACCTGTTCTAGTTACGAAAACTGTCCTGTTGCGGAACGCTAGTAGTCATTAGCATTTTAAAACTCAACTGAAATCAAGTTTTTTTGTTTGCATAAAAAACGTAGAAAACATTTGAATTCTGGGATTTATATAAGTACTATAAATGATTCTGAAATTATCTACCCGAGTCATATAAAAAAATACAGTTTATCGGAATGTTTCGAAATAATTTTTAATATTGACAACTAGCTAAAGAATAATCATTTTTGGTAAAGCGTTCAATAAATATTTACGTTTAAGGCCTGGTTTACAAACTGCGCCAGAACACAAGAACGCAAGATGCAAAATGTCCAGCAACCACATTTTAGAGTACCGGTTTATAAAACTACGCAAGACGCAATAACGCAACGCAAGTATTGTTTAACTTCCAATCATCTTGCGTTTTTGACGGCCATATTTGACGAGAAGTAAGTGCTCAGCCAACTTGGTAAAAGCATAAGGTAAGTGCATATAAGCCCACGATATTCTATTTATTATTTACATCATGTTTACAACTGTTCAACCATCACACGGTGGAAGAAAACACATTTTGTTCAAATTATTGAGTTCTTTTTTATGATAAATATAAATCATTAAAGGAAGCCCGCGGTATGAATGTGTCTTCTACTGTATTTGTAATTTTAAGTTATAGGTTCGACGAGGTCTTGCTGCTTGCGTGCTTTACAAATAAATGACTGCGATTTTTTTACCGTGGTTGCTTGTTGCTACACTGTTAGAAACTGCAGTAAATTTACGGACTTTCCAAGGAAGAACTAACCAAAAAATAAACGAAAGAGTTCTACGTGAATTTCGATAACTGTATCTTCGTAGAAACTTATCCGTACTATGACTTACGAGTTATGTGTTTCGTTTTAAACAAGGCAAATACACACGTGAAGGAAAAAGGAGTGTTTTTGTTGTAGACATATTATTTTTGTATGTTTTGTAATACACCAAGATTATTCTTGTGGATTCATATATAAATGTCCGTAAATTTACGATGATAAAAGTAAACTAACGAATATCCCTGGATAAATTGTGACCAGTGTTATTCGTAAATTTAAGGCGAAAATTATGAACAGTGTAGACTGCACGATTGCATTCCTTGCGTAGTTTATAAACTCAGCCTAATAGCTACAAAGCCTATGCTGCCAATCTAACAGTTTGTTTATATTTGCTTAAGAGGTACCAAACTTACGCCTGCAGACAAAGTCACCCACTGCCGCGCTACGTAATTAATTGCTTGGGCATGACACTTTTGAGGCGCGAGACGTTTTTTTAAAATATTGACTTCTGGTATGTCTTAATATACAGATGAGAACCGAATCGGTTTCCAAACACCTCAGACATCTGTTACATAATACCGAAAATTTCACGAGTCAAAATTTCAAGTCAGTTAGCTTCAATCTTGTAGAAATATTTTTTTTTCTCCATAAAAGTGCACAATAAGAAGAAATATTCAGCATTTAAGAAGTGTTTCGTACAAATCAATTTTCAGTTGAATTTCATAAATCTCAACCACTTGTAATTTTTTTTTTAAATTTTGGGAGTTCATATGACAAGTTATTATTTTTACAAGTCAGTATTTGAGGTTACAAAAACTTTCGTTGAATGTAAATTCTTATAAATAATTCTTTTGTGGTACGTATATTATGGTTATGAAGGCTGCACTGATTAAGACAAAGAATCTATAAACGTTGAGACTAGAAGCACTCAAAGGTTTTACATTACACCTTTATCTTCGTTTCTCTACCATTTACTTTTACGGTTGCACGACGAGGAGACTGCACGCCAGTACACAGCCTTACGCTTAGAGGCGATACCACGCTAGAATCACCAGCGAGCGTCGAACTTATCATCCCGCCTCACTAACACAAATCCACTCCTGACTAGATATAACTAATACATCAGTATACGTGTAAAAACCTGATTTCTTTATGGTCATGAGAAAAGTAAATTGATATTAATTAAGTGATATATATGTTATAGTAAGTAATGTTTAGTTTGAAACTATACACCACACGATATAATGCATGTCCTCAAGTAGGAATGTAAGCAGAATTTAATTTCGGGAGGGGACGGGAAATAGAATAACTTTTTTCGCTGTTGGCTTTAAAATTCTTTCCTTTTATTGGTGATAATGATAGATTTTTGATATGGTTTCGGCGGAGGATATGAGCCACTGCCCTCAACTCATTATTCGACTGAAATATTAATTTGTTTTAAGCTTCTTTTAAGCATTAGGTACACACAGAATGATTTTATAGAACCATTCATACATTATCACTAACTATATTGATTCATTTAATTCAATTTCAAATTCGCCAGAAAAAAATTACCAAATCGCAGAAGCAAAATGCATTGGGAAACCATCCCACTAACATACAACGAACGTAGCGCTTAGCCGTATCCATATCTGAGTATGTGAGTCTATATAGCTACAGGCCGATTAAGGGGGGATTAGGCATCGCCATCTTGCAATTTCAAATATTCTGATACCGCTTGCAATAAAGCTTTCGAGCTAGATTTTTTTTTTGTTTGACATGGCATAGGAATTAGCTGTAGCTACTTTTTGAAGTCAACAGTTGTGATCTTGTGTGGTTGTCATGGTAGTTGTATGTAGTCTCCCGCGTGGGGGACGCACCACAACATCGAAATACCACAACGCCGAACGTGCAATAATGCCGAAAACCATAACGCCGAATGCCAAATTGACTACAACGCCGACAGCTATAAAACTGCTGTGTACCACAACGCCGAATTACCACAACGCCGAAATACATTAACCCCGAAAAATGTCATTGCAGGACTGCCACAAAGGTTAGGTTAGGTAAGGTTAGCACACAAATTCATTCAGTTGTTTTTCATTTTGCTCCTGTGGCCCTCCTCCCCGCAGCAACATTTTTCGGCGTTACTGTATTTCGGCGTTGTGGTACACAGCAGTTTTATAGCTGTCGGCGTTGCAGTCAATTTGGCATTCGGCGTTATGGTATTCGACGTTATTGTACGTTCGGCGTTGTGGTATTTCGGCGTTGTGGTATTTCGGCGTTGTGGTAACGACCCGCCCGCGTGAAATAATAAGTTATATTTCCTCGCGCCACTTACAGACTACATCCTGATAGTAAATATGTGGTTGCTAAACGGTAGGCCTATAGAAGGTCTGGGATATATGTTTTATGTCTTGACATGACAAAAAAAAAAATTATAATTCAAAATTAAAATCATAGCAAAAAGATGGAGAATCCGATATGTTGGGGTCTAATCTCCATTAAGTTTATATGTTAATGCACAAAACAACGTATGTTCATGTGAAATACACTTTTTACTGTGTCATTGTTGTTAGAATAGTCTATTACCATTTTCTAAAAATTAATTCAATTTCTATTTTACAACACGTTCTTAACATTCTTCTTTTTTTTCCCACTCTAGACATACTAAAAGTCTATCGGTATGTTAACATGTATTAATATCCGCCATTATTAGGTCAAATAATATCATATTTGTTTTGAATGTTTGATTGATATCCCTTTGACTAAATTTAAATCTTATTTTATTCACAGAAACTCCTGAAGACTTACTTATATGGTTTTTTTTAAGTATATAACTTAGCCTACACACGTTTGGTAAAAATTTAAACTTCTGATAATTAAGATTTTATAACAGTCCGTGACCTGGTTTACAAACGATACAGCTAACAGCCATTAAGAAAAATTAATTATTCTCAAGTTAAATGCGGTTTGTGGTATCTCTTGTTCTCGACTTTAAAAGTTCAACTCTTCGCGAAAAGATACCAGACCAGAATACCAAACTTTAACGTAATACATAGTTAGTGTGATGCATTCTTCGTTCTTATGATAAGAAGTTATTTACGGAAATGGCTAAAGTCCAGTCATTAGGAACAGTAGTATGACTTGAATTTTAATGCAGTGACATTACGAAAATGTTATTACACAAAAACTAAATATATCATTTTTAAAAAATGCTTTTTATTATTTTTTTTTTTTTTGGATTTTCTAGGTATATATTTTTATTCATGGCTAACAATTTTTTAACTACCAACTTTATATTTTTTGTTTTAATATTTTGCTGTGTACAAATCCAAAAATATATATTTTTATGAGTTATGCAAGGTATGTCGCCTAAACTAGGATCCAATGAAATTCGCCGAGTTAAAATGTACTAAAACGAAAATCGACTTTCAAAATTTGTGATTATTATTCGTCAAAAGGAGATTATTAGCCCAGTAAAAATAAGTTTTTACTTAAAGAAAAAATTCCCACAGTTTTAAAACTTGGCATTCTTAGACGTGTCACGGGCGAGTTTTAGTGGCAGTTCCGTGAAACATATGACTTTGTTCTGTTTTCCGTTTGTATCTCCAAAACGGTTGGTACTAGCAAAATGTATTTGTGTACAAAAAATAAGCATAACTTTTTTTAAATACAAAAGTGGTCTTTTTAAATTGGTCTTTTCTCTGTAATCGTTTAAGAGTTATTGGGCGGTGAAATTAGGGCTTACTTTTTGACTGCCAAAAAAGCGCAGGAATTGATGCAGCTCATTTCATCTGTTATTTTACGCTAATGGCGTTATTTTACGCTAATAACATAGGTTTATAATCAAGGAGCCAAGCATGATATTCAATAAAAATGCTAAACTGATCAATTTTTTACTATAGATGGGCCAATAAAATCCTCAAATCTTCAAATACCGTCAAATCCTTAGTATTCGAAGGATCCGTCCGATATTCGAGGAAAACATTTCTAAGATAAATGTTAGAGGAAATAAAGTAAATTAAAAAAATTCAACAGTTTACGAGGTCAAATTTTCTTCCTCAGACTTATCCTGCTACCATTTCCCAAGATGTTATAATTTAACATTTAATTATATAATTAAAATATGCATTTATTCCGGAAACGTAGCTTGTGAAATGAACATTTAAAGAATGAATGTTTCAACAACATAGTTAATAAATTTTATTTATTGTGCGTTATTTCATTTTTTGGCCCTTGAGACATATATTTGGATTAGAGGTGTATATGCGAGGTACTCGAGATTCGTATTCGAGATTAGGATACGAGAAAAATTGGGTTCCGGCCTATCACTTTTTTTTTTACACTTTGTTCGAGTCCGCCTTCCGAAACCAGTTTGACATCTATCTCTGAGATGGTAATCTTTTGATCACGCCCCAACCAGCACAACATCCTACGTCCGTCATGATCTGCTTCACGTATTCTAGTCTTTTATCACCTCTGGTGCACCTGCGTAGCACAGCTGAATGCTGCTCTGTCGAGTTCTGTCAGTGAGGTCCGGGGAACTACACGTGTGTAAAAAAAAATTGGTTGTCTGTAAAGTCGGTTTACGGACGATAGTTTAACGTGACAACGTCATAACAAAACATTGATGAAATGATTGCATACTTTCATGAATAAAATTGAATCATTTGAATTATCACTATTTTGTATGGATACAAAGAATGAGTGATATGAAATCTACAATTTAATTGATACATTTACTTTTATTTGCATTCATTAATTCAAATATGTTTGTTACTTTAACGAAGAGATTATTTTAAATATAACTTTTATACATGTTTGCTATTTAACTTCTTCCAATCTGTGTTATTCTGTTAAGGATAGGACGATGATAGGAAAAGTAGGAAACGAATGGGAGTGTTTCAAGTTTAATGTGCCTCGAGAAAGTCAAATCGATGGTTGTTCCAATCGAGTGGAAGAGAGATAGATGCGGCGCAAGCGTACAATGAGCGTAACGGGACACAGCGTAACGGGACAATGTGCTTAACGGGACACTTTTTCGTGCGTGCAGCCGGCGTTCATCGATTTATTAGACGTTGTCACGTCAAAAATAAAAGTATCGTTTGTTTGTCCCGTTTGAAACTCTGGTGAGTTGCTATGCGCATGCCCGCCAAAGGTTTCTGAATTAGCACAACAATTTTACACTTAGTTGGCGCGCGAGTAGTTTCCGACAAATGTATTTTATATATATTTTAGCGGCAGTTCGTTTTTTTTTGTGTGTATAATATGTGTACCTACTTCAAACAAATTACAAAAAGAAAAAAAAAATGAATGGGCATAGCAGCGCATGCCATGAGCTAGTTCGCACTAAAATATTTCAAAGCCGTTTACATGCAATCGTCATATCAAACAAATTCATGTTAATTAACATGAGAAAAAATCACAATGAATAATTAAAAGCGCTCTTTGTTAAAAGGTCTATTTTTTTTTTTTTGCAAATCCCTGGAATTGTATGAATGTGTTTGAGCGTTTTTAAATTTAAAATTAGGTTTATTTATATTGCAGGCAGCCCTACAATCAAGCTAAAGGCGTAACAGCGGGGGCGTAATAAGCCGAAATTAAATACAAGAAAACGATTGGGCTACGTAGTCGATAATTGTCAGGAGACGGCAGGCTGTGACGTAGTAGATCTCACTTTTTTTTTACCTCACCGTCACCTTATTGTATACGCCCAAAACATAAAGGAAATGGTGCTTGATCACGTTTGGTGATTGTTAGTAAGTACGAATTAGAATATCCAGTTGTTAACAACGGTTAGCCTACTTCCTTTGAAAAACAAAGTAATTTAAACTGTTTTAACAATGCAAACGTTTTAGTCTTCCAACCAACATGGCACAGGCAATTATCTAAACTAAAAATAAAAATGGCTTCACCCCGTTATCATGTATTCATGCCGATGAGGCCACCACTTGGTTTAAGCAACCTTTATAGTTATCTTTAACCGCGTCAATATACTTTTGAAATATGTAATATGAACGAGAAACCAACAAAATAAAAACCGTGGGGCCTATTTTTTAAATTATTATTTATTTCAAATGAACTTCGAGTGTCGTTGAGAACGACGTCGTTAATAAGGCCCGTCTACAATAGCAATGTCCTAAACTGTGTCCGAAGGACACTCGTCGCTGATTGGTCCACGTGACCCTCTGACGTCATGCGTCAAGTGGGCGAAGGTCCGAACCTACCTGGTCCGAAGACATTCGTCAATTTGAACTTTTTGTCCCAACCTGTGTACTTCGGACACAGAAAAAGAACAGAACACTCACGATATTTGAATTTCCGGTTCCCGTTTGAAAACGTGGTGTTCGTTTTTTGTTATTGAAGGAAATGGAATGTGTTGTTAGTCACTTATAACTTTCATAAGTTCATTCTCAAACTACAAAGCATCAAAACAATAAACAAAAACATTTTGTTTGGCACATTTACTGCGCTCTGGTAGCAACTTTAGAAATCAATACATTCAGACATCGGACATCGCAATTGTGGACAGGGCAGTTTTCGTTGAGACAATGTGACGTCACTCACATTCGGATAAGGACACGGACCACGCACAGGTTCCGACTATTGTAGACGGGCCTTTAATGACAGTAAAACGGTGAAAAAGGAGGGGGGGGGGAATCATGGCCAATAGAAAGGCGCCATGCCATCAATCGCAAGAAGAGATGCGAAACCGTAAGGAAATAGACGGGATTACAACCGCGGATCTTCACGTATGCTAGGCCAGTGCCAACTACTAGGCTGGGCGCAACAGAACAAGACATGGCAATGTCGCGACATGTCGCGGACACCACACGACGTCTCGCGACTGATGCAATAATGTAAACAAACTTAAAAAAAAAAAAATGCTGAAAATTTAATCATTAAAAAAAATAGTTTCATGGTTATAAATTTTCTTAATTCGCTCGATGAACATAACATATAGTAGGTGAAACACTTGGTGGGGCTTAGAACGACTAGCTATATCTTCGAATCTGAAAAAAAAAACTGTTCTTATTCTGTCTCAAAAAGCTATGGCAGCACTGTTTTCCTACCTCTGCATTGTGTATATGTAAATAGCTACATATGTCAACGTCTGGATGGATGCTGGCTTACGATTTGACCTACATAAGACTCATCGTTTATTTTCATGTCAAAAAGAAAAAGGGTTACGGAAAGGGGGGAAAAAAATAGTAGAGTCGTCAATACCATCTCACGTGTTAAAAAAAAAAAAAAAAAAGATCTCCCGTCCGTTACGTAAGCGGCAATGATTGTCGGATAGCGAGCGGCCGGTGACAGGAAGCGAGGCGCGCGCTTCGAACGCAGTCTGGCGGCGCGCCGTCGAACTGAAAGCGCTCTGATGTCAACACAGGACGAGTGAGATAAAAAAAATAAACTAGCGGCATGGAGTGGCACTGAGATACTTATTTTCTTAATTTACATCTAAATAATGTATGTACATTATCATTTCGTGATAAACATATAATTTTACCTCTATTAAGAAATTTGAATAACTGGAGGTTTATTTTTACATTACATTTGTATAGCGATACAACAAAGGTTTGCTGAGAGAAAACTTTTTAAAAAATAATTTAATGTTGGTATCGTAAATTTTAAACAAAGGCAGTTAAGGTTGATAAAATGTTTATGAAATATAAAATAAAGTGTTCCTAAAATATCTACGAAATATACTTAATACAAAATTTAAAAAAATATCAAAAGAAATTTTATAAACTTAAATGTCTCATAGAACCTTGTAATACAATGTTAATACGTACTGCTCACATCTTCTAACATCCACCGGACTGGTGTGACAACAATGACAGATTTGTTATTGTTCACAAAATTGTCCTGTATTTTTTTCCCCCAGGTTATTTGCTGAAAGGTACGTCGCGAACTCGCGGGTATCAGAAAAGAGACCAGGGTCCTCCATGATGAAACCATACAGACAGGTCTGACAACTTACCTTCATTCCATGTCGGTTCAGTGAAGCTCGCGGCGGCCTGCGAACTAACGGCGCTATTAGAAGTTGAACCCATCATCAACATTTTGTTAAATGGGTGTTCCGTATATAATATGATATTTTTCCTAATTAATTCTCAATTTTGTCAATTTTTTTTTCCATATTTTTTTTTTCCATTGTTAAATGACTAATTTGTACCAATAACTTAAATATGTTTCCGCAATTGTCAGTTAAGTTTAAGTTGTGAGAAATAATGCCTCGCTCTTGTATTGTACCTGGTTGTAATTAAGGTTACGACTTAGAACCGTCAAGTTTTTTTCTTCCGTTTTACACCCACCTAACTACCCGGTTAAAAAAAAAAAAAACAGCAAGCTGCAATACCAGGAAAATTAAAGAGTTGATATTTTACTTACATTAAAAAGAATTACTGGATCTAAATAATCACTTTAAGAAAAAAAAGACACTTGCTTGAAGTTTATAATGTATAGCAAACAAATACTCTTTATTTAAATACGCAATCAACATTTAAAAAATGCTTCCTTATGGGAGATCCCAGTTTGTTTGAGTTTTTCATTCTCAGCACTCTTAACTCTAACTGACAATTGCGGCAAACTTACAAGTTATTGCTAAACATTTTCCACCTAAAAATCTCCTTAATAAAAATATCCTAAACTATAACCGAAGTTTAAAACTAAACAGACTTTTAAAAATATTCCCAATTTTATACGAAACTCCCATCAAACACAATTTCAATAATGGGTTCCCTTGTTATTTCCACGCCTTGCGGTAATGGTTTGTTACATAAAATTTACTTTAACAAATATTTTCAACAATATTTAAAAAGTTAAAAAAAATTATAAACATTAATTTGATAGGGTAAATGGTAGGGAAGTTTTATTTATTTTCTTATTTGAACCCCAGGTTTTTTTTAACCCCTTTGTTTGTATTATCAAAAATTGTTTCAGACATAAGTTTTAGATAACAATTATAGGTCTTTGTTTGTATTATCAAAATTGTTTCAGGCAAAAGTTTTAGATAAAAATTATAGGACTTACAAATAACTGGGACGGATTTGATAGTGTGCCAACTAAGGGAGTTATTAATTTTATTGACATTCAACCCCTGTTTATTCCACCCCTTGCAGTAATAGTTAGATGTATAAAAAGTTATTTCAGACGAAAATTATATAATAATTAAGGATTTTACCATAAATCAGAAAGGATATAATAATGTACATGGTAAGGAAATTATGATATTTTAAAATTCTATTACTTTATTTTTTCAACCCCTTGTAACAATGGCTCGTCTTATAAAAAGATTTTCCAGACAAAAGTTTTAGATAAAAATTATAAGATTTACAAACAATAACTCCTATTCTGAGAAGAGAGTTATAATTTTTTTGTCCTACAATTTTTGTTTTTTTCCACCCCTTGCAGTTACGGTTTTTCGTATCAAAAATGTATTTAGACAAACGTTTATGGTATTACTCCTATGAATTATCATACGTTCAAACATATGTGATCTTCGTCATTTTATGGAAGTTGTAGCGATTTTTCTGTTTTTTTCAAAAAACGTTTTCCATTTCTACTCTTTTGGTCGGATATTGACCATTAACGAATTTGACCGAGATTTTCCACTAGTATATTTTATATCTGATTTGAAAGTTATTTGTGAAACATTGTGGCAGTTATCGTGTCCATAAAATTTATATATATATAGGTATATATATTTATATACTTTTGAGTTGGCGATGGTTTTTGGATCCATGGACTATGAAACGAAAAAAATATATAAATATTTTCCATGGTAATGGCTACAGTTGGTAGTATTTCTTTGGAATCTACCTAAAAATAAAGATGAAAACAGAACTATTCAATCGTCCTCATTATATTATTGAATGATTTTCGTAAGCAGATACAACTCGGATATCTAGAGCCGTTTTTAAATCGGGAAGTTTTTTTTTTTTTTTTTTTAAATCTCAGTAGACCGTATGTGTGCCGAAGTAGGTGGGACCCTTAAAGGACCAATAGCTTAAATGATCCTTGAAAATTCTACTCACTTTTCTTTTAATCTAAGAAGGGGTAGGGGATGTATCTACACATCACCCCCAATTATACAAAAAAAAATTTCAAATCTACCATTTCCACCAACAAAAGGAAAGAATTCGAAAGTAAACAGCAGGCAAAGTGGTTATCTCCATTGCTCCGATAAACCACTCCCCTCCCTTCGCTAAATGAAATTCTGCCTACGTTCCTAACTGAAAAATTCGTAAACGCAAAAAAAAAAAAAAAAGTAGATTCCGATTATTGTTTTCTTTTGTTGGCGCACCATGTTGTATTGAAGTCTAAATAACTCGGATACATTTCCACTGTTAGTTTCTCTCTGCATGCAGCCTTGAAATAAATTGACATATCCTTACCCGTTTTGTAACGGCGCGGAAACGGAGACAGATCTTCCGGAACATTTTGCTCTCGCGTCTATGTTGCTTCCCCGACGCACGGAAACCTAACAAATGAGAAATGACAAACAATGATATTGCGTTCCAAGGTTATGAAATATGAATTTAATTAATATATATATGTATATATTATGCTTCGAGATATTAGCACGGGCAGAATTTGAACGTATAATGGGGGAAAAAAACACAGAGTAATATTAGAAAACTAGATATTCTTGTACTTAAAACGAAGTTTTAACGTATTTAGGACATAGACAAACATGGCTAACATCCCAGCCAAATACTCGGCTTCTATTGGTTGCACGGAGCGACGTAAACGTAAGAGCTCAGCATTGCCGAGGTGATCCGTACGGGTCCGTCTCCATCTGCGTGCCGTTGCAGATGCGCCCCCGTTTACGTGTAGTTGTAGAAAGGGCCTAAGTATAATTTCACGTGCTTCACGACGGAAAACCTGAAAGCTAGTTCGCTGTCTTGACTGCAGCGGTGACGTGTTGTTTTCATCAACGTCTCGTTTTAGAGCCGCAGAAGGTTTTTAAGCTGGATTTCCAACCTTCACCTTTCTCTTGAGACCTGAAAAATTCGCGTGTGCAGTGGTGACCCACAGGATGGACTCCACAACCCTATGTATACTCTCGAAAATGCCATCTGCTCATTGGGTGGCCTGTGATTAGATACTTCTTTGGTTGTGGTTTGTCATTGGTAGGGACCGGAAAAAATCGAGGGTTCAGTGACCTGCAGGATGAACTCCATAGTTCTACGTACACTCGGTCAAATGCCACCCACTTATTGGCTGCTGTCTTGTGAGACGTTCCAGCGAAGCAGCCTGTGATTCGGTAAAGCTTTGGTTGGGTGTTTCTCATTGGTCCAGAGTCATCCAGGTGAGTTGTGAGCCAATAGCAAAGGCAGCACTAAGGTATAACGATTTGTATTTTAGCCTATCGCGAAATGAACTCGCGAATTTTTCCGGTCTCTAGTCATTGGTCCTGAGTCCTTCATATTGGATGTGAGCCAATGGCAGAATCAGCACAAACGTACCTACAGTTACTGGCATTTTAGCGTATCTCAAAGTGAATCTGCGAATTGTTACGGCATCTATCACGGTTAAAAGGCGCACAAGGCAATCACTAGATACAGGAAATATTCGCGGAGTCATTTCGTAATAGGCTGGACTTCAAACTCGTTCACCTTCAAGCTACTTCAGTGATTGAACCACCGTTTTTTTTTTTTTTTTTTTTTTTTTAACCTGAAGAACTGCCAGTGGAAAGACACTCAACTAAATAAAGTATCGAATTACCAGCATCCCAGTTAACAGTTGTTACGAGTCAGTAGCAGGTGGCATTTGCCTGAGTATGCACAGGGGATTATGGAGTCTATTCTTGAGGTCATCGAAAGCGCGAAAATGTATTCAGTCTCTAGAGTATCAATGAAGGAATACGTTTTTTGGCATGTATTTGTTCGCATTTACAAATTATTAACATTATTTTCAGGAATTTTTAAGTTTTGCACGATCACGTTCATAGACAAAAAAACGGAGTAGATATCAGTTGGCTGGCTAAGCAAAAGAATATCATTAAATTTTATTTTTAGTAAAAGATAGCACCACACACCCTTCAAAGCCAGCAAGGATGCACGAAAGGCCGCGAGAGACTTGTCCTTGCGACTATTCGGAAGGACAACAAAGCTCAACGAAAATGGCTGACATCCTTTAAGATGCACTTTGCAAGTTCCTTTATGCTTAAGTGTCCTTTAAGGAGGTATTCAGAAACACCCTTTAAACATATTTACACCGGCATTTCATAGCAGGTATACTTAATCAAACTTACTTGTGATAGTAGATCAACTTTAAACTATCATATGAAATTATTCTCTCCTAATATTTGAGAAAAATTAACTATCGGCTAAATTAAAATTATTATTTGTAGTAAATTTTTTAAATAATATTTATTATTTATAGTCTTAAAAAATACCTACATGCTTGTAAGTTTGGCGGTTATTATTTGATATTTTTTTTTCTTTTAACGTCCTTTGCTATGAATTAACCTTATTTTAAAAATTGATATTATTTGTTGAAAAAAATTTTTTTTTAGGTTTATAGGTAATGTGACTTCGCGAATGCGCCAGAGATTGCTACATACGTACGTTCAGCGAAAGGGTTGCAGTCAATCCGATACCACGAGCGCGCGAATGTTTTTCAAGGTCTAGGTGCGTGTCTCCACAGTTGGCAGCACTGGCGCCGCTCGGCGAAGGGAGCGCGGTAGCAGACGATGCCACGCGCTGCGCGGATCTGCGCAGTGACCCACTGCGCACGTTTACCTCCCCATTCTCTTTCACACAGGCGCACACACAGTCTCCCTCTGTCCCTGCCCCGTTCACTCATCAATGTCTCGCCACTGGGACAGCAGGGAAGGGTAATGGAAGAGTAACGGGAGGTGAACCATTGATACATCAACCGCCTTTTTTTTTTTGCAAGATATGTCCAATTAACAATTATTATTATTTTTTTTCTATCGTTCGAATACTTTCTACCCGGTTCAATGTTTTCAACGGTTACCGGCGGCACGGTAAGATAAATCACGAGAGAAAATTACCGTATTATCTTTCTAATGTATGTGAATGTCGAATGTCTCGTCCCGAGAAATTCAATACTGGTGAGAATGAGAGTTATTCTGGGCAAAAATTAAATTTGCTACCTTATTTGTAGCGGAATACATGTTTAAGGGTTTGCGTTTCCTATAATTTTATTTCAAAATATTTATTGGAAATCAATAGTTTAAAAAAAACAAATGAAACCTACTAGCTTTCTATTACATAATTTGGATGGAATAAAAGTAAAACTGAAGTAAATTAGATATTAACAAAAGGAATTTGAATTTATTTAATACTAGTAAAATATATGTGTCAGAAGTGGGATTCGAACCCACGCCCACAGTAGTGGACTGCGACCTGAACGCAGCGCCTTAGACCGCTCGGCCATCCTGACAACTGATAAGAGCTAGTAAATAAATGATATTTATATTCAGTATAATCATCATTTTAAGTAAATTATTAAAATGGATTAAACAAATCAGAGTAAATATATTTTATTTATTCATATTCAACCTACATTTTATTTTCACCTGTAACGAAACGATTTCATGAGGTTTAAAGCTCACTTTAAATAGTTTACAATTAAAATTGAAATCACTTAAAAAAAATAATTAAATAACTGTTCATAGTCGCATTAAAATTTTTATCGAAGAAGTTCCTGACAATCCGACGGAAAAAAAACCCTGTAAGTATATAGAAAACAAATTTGGAGCAAAATTCAAACGAAACCATGGAATTGTATGTTTGTAACAGTCTTATTTTATTATTCAACAGGGCCATCAATTTTTAAGTCTTATTTTGTAGCCAAGATTTATGCTGCAATCTTGAACATCCGTGGATGCTAGTTCAATGTGGCTAAACTAATGTAAAAAATCTGAGAAATACTGTAATTTGTTTTTACTTTATTGCGATATATTAAATCGTCATTTATGTACTGTTACAAGGATTCCACCGACGATGCTGGCCCGCCAGCGCTCCTACCTGTGGACAGGAAGGCATTGGGAAGTGATGCAGGTAGCAAGTGATCCATTAGCGCTACACGCCTAATCCTACTAGCAGCGGTGCCACACCTTTGAATATATATATACTGTATAGAAGTCGCGAGTGGATAGGATTTACTCTACGTTTTTCAGAAGCGTATAATGAGCAGCTTGGGAACTTCACCGCTGCAGTGCGCTACCGTAACGCCCTGTATCGTCTTAGTTGTTATTTACACGTTAGAGCACAGCTCTGTCGCCCGCTGTCATTCCCCACACCCCCACCTGTCATTCACTGCAGCTCAAGGTCGTTCAAAGGGAGGGGGAAGGGGTGTTTGAAGAGTTCGACACTTGTCCGCTAGGGACCACCACAAGTCGATGCCCTAGAGATGGTGGCGATTGCGGCGGTGAATTAACCAACTACCTCAATACCGTATTAGAAATTTTAACCTGGGCTGGCGACTTCTATACAGTATATATATTCAAAGGCCACACTAACCCCCCCCCCCCCGCCCCCTTCCATTTCGCCAACGCTTTTCCATTGTGCCCGGATAATTCTCTGTGGCTATCGAGGGTTTGGCATGTTCCCAGAATCCCGTCTGCGGGACACCATTTTTTTCTCGCACCTTCGAGTGTTAAGGGGGTCCCTTCTGGTCAGGGGTGGTATGTGTGTTAGCGACGCGGGACGATAAGCGCGACGCTAGCTGGCATTTATTTTTAATATGAAGGAATTTATACTTTACAAACCGTACGTATAATATCACTCGAGTATTTTTATTATATCTACTAATTATTTGCATGCTAAATCGAAGTAAGTTTTTATTACATTAAGTATGACTTTTCTTCTAACGCGCGTACATAAGTGCACGCACTCATTATTTTTTAGCGGCTTTTGGGGGGAGGGGGTAAATAGAATCTCCTTGCCTGCTTTCAGCTATTAAATTCTTCCCTTTTTTTTTTTGGTGGGAACGATATAATTTTTTTATTTCTTAGAATTCCGAGGAGGGGAGAATAACTCTCCCTTCCTCCCCCCTCTACTCCACTGATAGTGTATTTATCAACACTAAAATCAATGTAATTACGCGCAGAAGCTTTCTTTGAGAGAAAACCGCAAGATTCTTGCACTTTCGCCCTAGTGTATTTGGTAAACATACATAATCTTCCTTTGTAGATGACAATTTTAAAAATAGAAAATTTTAGTATCTTGCCAACGAAATAAAATGAGGTATTTATGGGAGTTTGTGTCCCACGTCATATTTTTCAATCAAGCTAGGAAACTGGAATACCATATGTGGAAGGAATAGTAGTTAAATTAAAAAGTAACAGTTTATATTTTATTAATTTTTTTAATACATTAAGACGTGTCTAGCATAAACCAATAGAAAATGCGTAAACCACGTTAACGATGGCAAGTAAACCATTATTTGGCTTTTGAAGATATAGTTATTATCACGCTGTTTCAAGCGGGCTGTGTATTAAGAAATAAATTACTTGAAGGCAGACTGTTAACATTCAAAGCAAGTCTCGGTGGTTTCTGAGGTGACTCCCTTATTCAGAGGTGCCCCCCCCCCCCCCCAACACTATGACTCACCCCTCCCCTAACCTAATGATCCCCCCCCCCCCCGAAATTGTTTGTGCCTTTTTCTCAATGATTTTATAATATTATAATTTTTTAGTATTATATTTTGTCACATTTTGCATTAATTAAAACTAATTTTCTAATAATAATAATAATAATTTTGGTCATATGAGTGTATGCGCTTGTTGTCGAAGAGGGGATAGGGACCATCCTGAACCGACAGATGCCAAACTGCTTTTGTTGAGGAAAGTGCGGGGTTGCCAATTTGATATACAAGATCCCTTTCAATTATCAAAGCACCAGAAACGTATTTTCACATTAGAAGCTATAAGTATGTAAATATATATATTTGTTCGTCTTTTGACAAACCCCCCCCCCCCCCTGAAATTTTAATGACGCAGTCTGCGTCGTTACCCCCCCTTGTGGGCACCCCTGCCTTATTGATGGAATTATTTCCCCTGGGACGTATAATTACATGCAGCGGTTATTTATTAACTTGAAAGCGGGCCGCACACTATCCTGACAGCCTTGTTAGACTTCGTGCATAATAGCTTTGAATATATATACTGTATAGAAGTCGCCAGCCCAGGTTAAAAATTCTAATACGGTTTTGAGGTAGTTGGTTAATTCACCGCCGCAATCGCCACCATCTCTAGGGCATCGACTTGTGGTGGTCCCTAGCGGACAAGTGTCGAACTCTTCAAACACCCCTTCCCCCTCCTGATGAACGAACTTGAGCTGCAGTGAATGATAGATGGGGGGTGCGGGGAATGACAGCGGGCGACAGAGCTGCGCTCTAACGCGTAAATAACAACTAAGACGATACAGGGCGTTACGGCAGCGCACTGCAGCGGTGAAGTTCCCAAGCTGCTCATCATACGCTTCTGAAAAACGTAGAGTAAATCCTATCAACTCGCGACTTCTATACAGTATATATATTCAAAGATAATAGTGACAAACTCGAGAAATTACGAACATAATAAAGAAGAAAAACTGAGAAATCAATTTTTTTCCCAGCATTATCTGATTAGCATAAGCGCGTTAAGTATAGGTATAGCCTGTGCCACGCAACTTGTCTAAAACTTGACAGTTCTCAAAGATCACACGCGAAGCATCACACGGTGTTTGTTCACACGCATTGACAACAAACACGTGATAGTTGTTTACCTTTTGACAGTACAACACAGGCGGAATGATACGTAGGCCTCTGGTACTACTTTTAAAAACTGTCGAATCTGAGTCATATTACACGACACTGGCGCATAGCTCTTTGAAATCTACGAAAAACACAATTATGCGCGATTTCATAACTTTTTAACTATTTGGAGTATGTTAAATGTCGCTTACTTAACCCAGAGGTGCCCCCCCCCCAAACACTATGACTCACCCCCCCCCCTAACCTAATGATGCGCCCCCCCCCAGAAATTTTTTATGCCATTTTCTCAATGATTTACTCAATTATTTTATTATATTATACTGTTTTAGTATTATATTTTATCACATTTTGCATTAATTAAAACTGATTTTCTAATAATAATTTTGGTCATATCAGGTAATATTTCCATCCTGAACCGACAGATGCCAAACTGCTTTTGTTGAGGAAAGTGCGGGGTTGCCAATTTGATTTACAAGATCCCTTTCAATTATCAAAGCACCAGAAACGTATTTTCACATTAGAAGATATAATTATGTAAATAATATATACATTTTTCTCGTCTTTTAACCCCCCCTCCCCCCCCCCCGAAATTTTAATGACGCAGTCTGCGTCGTTACCCCCCCATTGTGGGCACCCCTGCTTAACCAAATCAACATTTCAATTTAATTATGATCATACAGACGTGAAAACCCTACCCTAAAATAAAATAACGGCGCGTTTAATTATTTATGCGCATTAGAAATTGTACTACTTTTGATTTAAACTATTTTAAAATTAATATTTCAAAAAATATTATAAAAATTTGGTTACACAATTTCTGTAAGAGAAAAATATTTGCAGTACATTGTACATTGGATATAAAGTTTACGCAGTGCATATATATATATATATATATATATATATATATATATATATTATAGAGCAATTCGAATAAAAAGATTTTTTCCCCCTTGAAATTTTAACTTCTGTCTGGGGGATGGAAGTTGTATTTTTCGAAATCAAAAATATATAATTTGGACTGTTTGAATGACAGATATTTTAAATTATATAATGAAACGGTTCCAGTATAAGCGAAAAATAATTTTAAAAAAAACTAAAACCCGTCTGGCCAGATTTTCGACAAGGAATTTTATTGAAACACTGCCCATCTGGTTGAAATTCATTAAACAGTTAATACTATAGTTTCCCGTTGGCTTCGTGAACTTTGGTTCGCTCCATCCGCCACAGTTGGCAGCACCGTGGTCACGCCATTTTCCGTTCCGAAAAGCCTAAGATGTCCATCAAGTTCTGTCCCTGCCCGAACACGCCCGAATAAACACCTTCGGCCAACCTCGGGATTTGTTTTATTTTTGCGCAGGAATAAATTAATTCAAATATTTAAAGTGGTCGGTTAGGTTAGCTACATTAAAACACTTTAAAACACTATGGACGGTTAGTTAGGTTAGTATAGCTACATTAAAATAAACAGAGAAATATAAATATATATAAATAAACCCGAGGTTGGCCGAAGGTGAATATTCGGGCGTGTTCGGGCAGGGCCAGAACTTGATGCACATCTTAGGCTTCCCTTCCGTTCCACGCGACTTCTGTACCGAGAGCAGGGCCGGTGCAAGGTAAATTGGCGCCCTAGGCGAAAAACCTTAATACCCCTCGCCGGACACCCCAAAAAAAATTTCCTTGCCTCTAAATACATCACGTAAGCTCAAGATTTTGTCAACAATCAAATGTAAGCAGGCTTGTGTTTTTTTTTTACTTTTTTTCTTATTACAAATCATAAACATGTCGCCGTGGACATCAAATAATTACTTATATCAATATAAACATTCCAAACTGTTACAAAAATCCATTTTCATCTAGTTTCAATAATCGTTAAACATATCATATGAGCTGTTATGTGCCGTGCTGCGCCGCCCCCAGCTACTTGGCGCCCTGGGCGGTTGCCTAGTCCGCCTGTGTGGACGCGCCGGCCCTGTCCGAGAGTAAGTAAGATGATGCACGGTTTACTCGGGTGTCCGGTTCGGATCCAGAGTGCGTATGTACTCTAGGTCTCTCTCTCTCTCTCTCTCTCTCTCTCTCTCTCTCTCTCCGACTCGTGGGGAGTGGATGATGACGCAGCAGTCGAAGCACGACCTGGCGGTTATTAACGACCCGCGGGTCTCCGAATGTCGCGAGTCATCTCGCTCCCATTTGACTGTCAGTCACACGGGCATTGTGCTCGGGGGGGGGGGGGCAACCAGTTTCAAATTTTTATTCATTCAATTCGCGAAAGGGGCCCTGATTGTTTTTCCCGCTGCCCCCTTAGGGTTCGCCAAATCCGTGACCATGTCAATCTCTTCAGTCCGCTTTGCTTCTGTTTATTTTCTTTTTTTTTATATATAACCCCCCCCCCCCTCCTTTTTTCACTTATCCCGCAACGCGATCGCCATTTTGGCACGGCTTCAAGGTCGCAAGGTAGCGCTCGAGGCTCCACAGCGAGTCCAAAAAAAACAGTCCCTTGCTCGCCGGCCGAGCCAACCCCGTGTCTCTTTTAGTGAGATTGATTCGTGGTTTCGGCAATGATTATTTTTTTTTTTTTTAAATCTTTTAATTTATTACAATGTTAAAGTTTTTATGTTTTGACGTGAATAATAAAATACTAAATAAAACACTAGGTGTTCTTGTACTTGAAACAGTTTTTTTTTTTTTTTTTTTTTTTAACATATTTAGAACGTGAACAAACATGGCTACTACCTCAATCAAGAACTTGGTCGCACGGAACAAAATTAAACGGAAGAGCTCGGCATCGGCGAACTAATTAGCGCTGGTCCGTATGTGTAATGTATTATATATATATTCAATGTTAGGGGCACTTGTATTTCGCGAATACATTTCGTGTCAAGGTATTTTACAAAACACTGTAGATTTTTCTTGTAATTTTTGGCTGTGGTCGGTGAAGGCTGTTTTCCCGCACTTGACGGGGCCAATGAGGGCGTAGTTACCGTACTGCTGCACGCCCGCAATTCGCCAAACCTCTAAGGAAAAAAAGCTACAGTTACGTGTGAAATAGCCTGACACGAGATGTATTCGCGAAATACAGGTGTCGTTATGACTAGAGACCCGGAAAATTCGCGGGTTCAATGACCTCCAGGATAGACTCCAGTATCCTCTACACACTCGGGCAAATGCCAACTGTTCATTGGCTGCTGACTTGTGAGTCGTCTCGACTGGGTGGCCTGTGATTCGACACTTCTGTGAGTGAGGGGTCTCTAATTGGCCCTCAGTCCTCCAGATTAACATTGAACCAATGACAGAAGCAGCACTAAGGTATAATTATTTGAATTTTAGCATAACACGAAATGAACCCAGCGAATTTTTCGGGTCTCTACTTATGACAATGGTACCCGTCTGCGCGTCGTCGCAAGAGACTCCGATTGCGTGGGATCCGACCACGCTCTTCTGCGGGCTGTTAGCCAGACGCGTGTCGCAGACTGTGACGGAGAGTTGTGACGGCGCGTACGTACGTACGGGCGTCGGTCAGAGCCGACGGCTATCGTAATCCCGGCTTTGTTCGCCGGCGAGGAGGTGTAATTAAGTCCCGCAGACAGTCCCTCGCTCCAGTTTCCCCCCCTCCCCAACAGCTCCACATATTAATCCACTTACACGCGAGATTAAAGCCCGTCGGGTATCGGTGCCCCTGGCACTCCGACACGAGTTGCAAGTCCCGCGTTGTTCGCGTACGGAATCCCACGAGAGGGAATGTAACACAATAACGCGAACGGCTACTTGTTTTTTTTTTTTCAAATAATATATACGTGTGCGAGTTTACCTTTCCATCTCCGAGGTTGAAAATGAACTTGCATGCTCTCTGTAATAACAAAGCCGCTCTCGGCGAAACGGAGATATCGATAAATGTACGCTATATCGAGTACAGCAGCTACAGGCAGGTTGAATTACGAGGGGAAACGATGGGAATCGAATGACGCCATCTTGATTTAAAAAAATTATACGCAATAACAATTTTTATTCCGTTTCATTGTGAAAACTTGGCTACGTTGAACCATAGTTTATAATTTAATGTAATTCCTGCATAGAATAGTAACTGGCTGCTACAAATAATTTCTCTTGTGAAATAATTGGAGTTAAGTATTGAATAAATAGGGGCCGGAAAACATTCGCGGTTTCGATGGCCTTCGGGATAGACTGAACATTCCCCTGTTCACTTGGGCAAATAACGCAAGTTCATTGGCTGCCGACTTGTAAGTCGTCTCAACTTGTTTTGTCTGTGATTCGATCCTTCTTCGGTTGAGGGTTTATAACTGGTTGAGATTCGTCCAGATGAACAGTAATCCAATAGCAAAATAATTATAAAGGTATATGTATTTGAATTCTAGGCTATTGCCGAATGAAAATGATAGTTTTTCCGGTCTCTATGAATAAATAATTTTTAGGATTTGCTACAACTGTAACATTACTGTCAATAGACTGTAATTCTCTTAGTGTGTAATTTCTGCCTCAACTAAAAGCTAATTTTAAAAAAAGTAAGCGATTCTTTCAGTACTCTCCAGTGATGTGTAAACATCTATAGAGCATCCCACTCTTAGATTGCAGTGTGAAAGTAAAATTGGCACTTTTTCTCTCTTTCTAACACACGTCGACTGCCGTTAGAAATGTCCTTCTTTATTCGCTCGCTGTTACCATACATCTTACGATCCTCTATGTACTCCAGAAAATTACACCTGCTCATTGGCTACTGACTTTTTACACCTGTTAATTGCGATGCTTGAGATAAGATACTTATTTTGTTGATGGTTTTTCACTGGCTCAGAATCCTTCAGGTAAGCTGTGATCCAATCACTGAAGCAGCATGAATTTTTCCGATCTATAGTGATTGGTGACCGTCTGCAAGACTGTATAATAGATATATAGTTAACAAATCCATGTGATTGAACTATTTACAGGGACGCCGATACATGTATAAATTAAAATGATTTTTTGTAAAATGGATTTTGAAGAAAGAAAGCTTATTTTGGTTCAGTTTACACTATTTTAAATTAGAATATTCACGTAGTTATGGCCGACCGTACATAGCTCGAGTGATCGGAACGAACGTGTCTCTCGCCGCTAGCGATGAAAACCCATTTGTCTGTCGTGGAATGTCAGGCGACATTCGTTGCGAAGAGATATTGTCAAACACGCTCTTGTGAATGCGAATCATAAAATTCTATTCTCTGCATAGTTTACGATGTTGCTTCGTTCTCCCATTGGCGTTATGATCACTTATATTAAATGGTTGCCCTTTCTTTTGCTGGATCATCCTTTTTTTTTTAAAAAAAAAAGTTGCTATACCCACCCTGTTCCCTCTGAAATTGAAGAGTTCTCTCCCATTCCGTCAGAAATGTATCTGGGAATCCTTTAACAGTCCTGTTTGCACATAGTGGAAGTGTCACCGTGCGATTCTTCCACGACTATTCAACAACGTTCTTAGATATCCCCCCCCCCCCTCTTTTGCAATATCATCATATGGATTGTCTCGGCAAGGAGAAGAAAGCACAAGAATCGCGTTCACTTCTCTTTGGCCATATTCTCTCGCCCAGCATCCGCGCGTCCCATTTTGACCAGTTTTTCTTCTAGATCAACTGTTTGCATGTTAGGTATTTTGATAAATTTACTTAGCCGTACGATAATAAGGCGCTAGTAGGGATTGAACGCTTACAAAGTGACCACATAAAAAAAAAAAAATTACGATGATCCAAAACGACGTTTAGAAACGGTCCGGATATACGAACAACATTAAATGAAAGAGTAAAAACCAATTTAAGAAAGTGTTATCAGTTGGTCTACTTGTAGATACCACAGGTGTCGTTCGTTCGCGCGTCGTCGCAAGAGTCACTATGTGAACGGGTCGTGCCAAGGCAAAATATAGGATGTTGCCACACCTACCTGCATGACCTTGGACACGGGTGTTAACGCGAAGTGTAACATCTAACCTTGGTAGCGAACAAATTCACGTATAGGGGCATGCAGATTTCGCGTAAAGATTTCGAGACTAGATGAGAGTTAAAACACTATAGCAAGCACCGTCTGTGTTTCGTGATTGGGTGAGTTTCTTTCCCAGGTACATATCGATTTTAACAACACCAATCACAGTGATTCAGTGCGGAAGTAAACGCGTCCTGAGTGGCTCTGCCAAATAAGGCAACGGCTTCTCTCGCAGACGGCCGCCAATCACAAGGAAGAAACCACAGGTGCGGTTATACCTTGCTGCAGTCTAATAAGTGTTCATATCTTTTCGCGAAAAATGCCTGCCCCTATCCATGTGTTATCTTGTTGAAAAATTCACTCATAATAAGAAACTCGGACACGAAATTTAACGAAACCTTCTTTTAAAAATATTGCCGAGCGTGACAAATATAGGCAAATTGTTTTTTTTTTGTAACTACATTTATTGGATGCAAATCACATGTACCTACTCTCCGCACCCGCAGCAATGTCGAGTATCGAATCATTCGATTTGCAGAGCGAAATTTTGAACTATATAATGAAACAGCTCCGCTGAAAACGAAAAAAAAAAAAAAAAAAAAGTCTGATAAAAATATTATACCCCTGCTTTGGACCTGATTTTCAACAAGGAATTTTATTAACATACTGCCCATTTTGTTTAAAAAAAAGTTAATACTATAAGGTATTTTCCTTTGTATTTGTGCGACTGGATTCGCGTCATTCGCCACAGATGGCATCACCGTGGTTACACATTTCCGTTCCATGCGACTTCCGTTCCATTCACGAAATTACTCCTACCAAATGCCGTATACCGAGAGCTAAGATGTTACACATCAGAAAGTCTAATAAGTATTTATTTAAAGGTGTATGATAACGAATGTCATTTAAAACTATCGCTAGGAACTGAAGAATTCGCGGTTTCAATGACCTCTAGGATGGATTTCACAATACTCTATGTGCTAAATTTTTTCCTTTTTATTAATTTTCAAGTCTTAGTACCAGCCTGTTTTAAGTTATATTTATATAATTTCATATGGACAGACATGACAAAAAATAATGTTAAACAATGTGACAAAAAGAAAAAAATACTTAACACGTAATATTTCGAAATGACGGGTATTTGAATCGGCACATGCTAAAATGGCCTCAGTCACAAAAAATTGACAAAGTGAGTTAAGCATGAAAATCGCATGTTATAGGATAACTTCAACCATCTATGCTAAAAGGGATTGAGTCACACGCGCAGGTAATCTAATATTAGCCAGGAGAATTCTTAACGTACGCTAAAAGGTTTGCTTAGAGACAGGCAGATACATTCGTTTTTCCCCCCCTCAAAACTGGGTTGCTTGGACTGAGGCCCTTTTAGCATGTGCCGAATCAATTATTATAATTTGTCGTTTTTAACATGGTATCTGATTAAATATTATGTATTATTCAACTTGTGCGGAAAAAAAAAGGCAGGAGAGAGAAAAAAAAGTCTCTTGTTTTAAGTTCAGTAATATTTGCTTTTGTAATAGAGGTTACAGTACAGGGTGAGTTTTTTTTTTTTTAGCGGCAACCCTCGGGGGCAGCAGAACGAACCAGCAGATGATACTTAAAGCTGCATGCTCGCGCGAGAACACAGAAGCAAACGAACGGTTAGGTCCTGGAGCGCAGGAACTTCATGGCGTTACGCTCGGGCGGGCGCTGCAAAGGTTATCGGTGCCTGGCGTGTAGGGGTTGCACCGGCGATGAAAACGACCTGCTTCTTCCCCTACCGCCCCCCCCACCCGCTCTTCCCCCCCCCCCCAAAAAAAAAACCTTTCCATCCTACTGCAGGAAGCGCGCACGAGACTGCAGTTCACGAACCCTCGCAGCGTCTCTGGAGCGCCCTCGGACATCGCGTTCCTGCACGCATATTTTCCGGACTCCACCGGAGCGAGATATCCCCTACTGGTTGGCTACGAGGCTACGACGTCATCTGACAGCAAAGGAAAAAAAAAATTGGTTGTCTGTAAAGTCGGTTTACGGACGACAGTTTAACGTGACAACGTCATAACAAAAAACATTGATGAAATGATTGCATACTTTTATGAATAAAATTGAATCATTATTATTGAATTTTCACTATTTTGTATGGATACAAAGGAGGAGTGAAATGAAATATACAATTTAATTGATAAATTTACTTTTATTTACACTCATTAATTCGAATATGTTTATTACTTTAACGAAGAGATTATTTTAACTATAACATTTATAACATGTTTGCTATTTAACTTCTTCCAATCTGTGTTATTCTGTTAAGGATAGGACGATGATAGGAAAAGTAGGAAACGAATGGGAGTGTTTCAAGTTTAATGTGCCTCGAGAAAGTCAAATCGATGGTTGTTCCAATCGAGTGGAATAGAGATAGAAGCGGCGCAAGCATACATTGAGCGTAACGGGACACAATGTAACGGGACAATGTGCGTTACGGGACACTTTTTCGTGCGTGCAGCCGGCGTTTATCGATTTACTAGACGTTGTCACGTCAAAAAAAAAACGCGTAACGCTCAGAGCGTTACAGACGGTGTTAAAAGTTCGGGAAGGGAGTGGCGTGCAAACCATTAAGATGTTAGTAGGGTCATGCATACTTCGCGAAAAGATTCCTCAACTAGCTGTAAGTTAAAACACTGCAGCACTGTCTGTGTTTCGTGAGCGGGTGATTGTACTTGTCGATTGTTACAACACCAATCACACTAATAATTCAGTGCAGGAGCAAATGCGTCCTGAGTGGCTCGGTCACTTAAACCAACGTCTTCTCTCGCAGGCGGCCGCCAAGCACAAGGAAGAAACCTCTGGTGCGGGCATATACCTTGTTGCAATCTAATAGGCTTAAAGATTTATTCGCGAAAAATGACTGCCCCTAGGATTCAGTCCACGGGGTGGGTGTCTATTCTGAGTTTGGTTACCATTCGGTAGATATCGGAGAAATCTGCGGATTCATTTCGCGTCAGGCTAGAACCCAAAACTCGTTCACCTTCATTTTGCTTAAGTGATTGGACCACAGTTTACCTGAAGGACTCTGAGCCAATGGAAAATCCCCCGAAAAAGGCAGGATCTAATCACGAAAAATACCAGTTGACAGGTGTCACGAGATAGTTGCCAATGAGCAGGTGTAAGAGGTAATTTAAACTGCGAAATTTTCCAGTCCCTACCAATGTTCTAGCAATAAAAACTGAAAGTGTATAAAGGCTATTGCTAGAAATAGCTTGAAAATAACTCACTTGAAAGAATCATAAAAAAAAATTAAACCTTGAACTAAGTATTGTTAATCAAAGAGAAGCAAGGAGTTGACGTTAAACTTAATTCATAACCGAAATAATGTCATGCTGTCCAGATGGGAATTTTCTTAAATGAGCCATCTTTTCAAGATAGTATAGTAAATTTTCGATGTGTAGCATCTTAGATCTCGGTGTACGGCATTTGGTGGGAGTAATTTCGTTAATGCGACGGAAATGTGTAACAGGAAGTATAGAGCAGCGCGCGCCATTAGCGGCCTACAGTTGGCGTTTGTGGTACAGCGCAAATATTTCAATGGCGTTTGAAAAGACAGAGAGATAAAGGGAGAAAGAAAGAATAGACAGTTGTTTACGTTCAATCTGCTAACAACAGTCTTGAACAGCAACGCATTGCCATGTTGCTTTTCTAATACGTTTTCAAATACATAGTGAAATAATAAGGTATAATATATAACATAAAAAATTTATAAGCGTATCAAAATAAGTGTTATTTTTGGACATAGTTAATGATACGAATTCATTCCTGGAAGTTATTTGTATAAAGTGAGTCTTAATACATAAGTTCCATAATTTATATTATAGTGTTTTAAAATTTGAGTTTCATTCATTTTAATGCCTAGTTAATTTATCCTTTTAAAAATTGGTACTTAAGAAACTAGTGAATTAATTATAAAATAAATAATTTTCTTAATATTATTAATAATAATTTCCTGAACCGATTCTTCACATCAGCCGAGGAACCATCACTATATTTTCGGCTCATGGTGGAAGGAACGCATCTTCTTCGTCAAAAGTTAAAGTTCGAGGTCAGTGTGGTTTCGTGCGCGAATAAATTATGAAATAACGCCTCGAAGAGGTCGAGTCGCGCGCGAAACTTACCAATAGTCAGGGCCATGCACAGGATATCCATAAAAGTGTGTCCATAAAAGAACGTCCCAGTTTCAATGGCATATAATAACAGTTTAATTTCGACTATTTACAACAAATCATACATCAAAAAGAAGGTAAACTAAACTAGTTTTTTGACGTGACAACGTCTAATAAATCGATGAACGCCGGCTGCACGCACGAAAAGGTGTCCCGTTACGCACATTGTTCTGTTACGCTGTGTCCCGTTACACTCATTCTACGCTTGCGCCGCATCTATCTCTCTTCCACTCGATTGGAACAACCATCGATTTGACGTTTTCGAGGCACATTTAACTTGAAACACTCCCATTCGTTTCCTACTTTTCCTATAATCGCCCTTTCCTTAACAGAATAACACAGATCGGAAGAAGTTAAATAGCAAACATGTATAAAAGTTATAGTTAAAATAATCTCTTCGTTAAAGTAATAAACATATTTGAATTAATGAGTGCAAATAAAAGTAAATTTATCAATTAAATTGTAGATTTCATTTCACTCCTTCTTTGTATCCATACAAAATAGTGATATTTCAATAAAAATGATTCAATTTTATTCATAAAAGTATGCAATCATTTCATCAATGTTTTGTTATGATGTTGTCACGTTAAACTATCGTCCGTAAACCGACTTTACAGACAACCAATTTGTTTTAATGTTCAATATGTGCACTTTTAGTTATACGGCACACATCCATCCTAAAGTACAATTCTTCCCACATTTTTGTTAACACGTCCGGAGAAATGGAAACCTCTTCAATTCTGTGTCTCAACTCGGACAAAGTAAGCGAATCAGGTAGTTCCAATTAACCAGGATAAAAAACCTTCTCGCTAAGAAATAAAACAACGGGAAAGCACACATGGGTTGAGCATACATATGACTTTGAATTCTACCCTGAGGCCAGACGTGTCTGCGAAATTAACGGGTCTCCAGCCATGATGCGCGACAGACACGGTAAATACGACCCCCCCCCCCCCTCTCTCTCTCTCACTCTTCTGACTCTGGAAGCCAACTGACAAGTCACAACTTGTTTAAACTCTACTCTGGCTATATCAGCGTATCGGGCTGTTGGGGTTTTACTTCAAATAGATGTAGCGACAGCAGTTTTTCATATAAAAATTCAATTTCATTCACTGTAATTTTTTTTGATCACGTCTCGTATACAAGATGAGTGGTGACGAAGTGTTTATATATACGTATTTATATATATTATGTATATATATATATGGAGTAGCTGGTGACTGACTTTATTTGAATGGTTACCTGGCTTCACAGTAGATGTTCAAACGCACACCTTCTTGCAGCAGTGCGTTCCGCCACACTCATGTGAACTGCGCGCGTTGCGTTTCTCATCTCGCGCGCTCCCTGCGATGATTAATATCGTTCAGTGATGCGTGCGAGCGCGCTTCACATGGGTGGGTTTTCGTTGCGAATTGTAATTCCATACGGACCGCGATCACAGCCCGTGTTGGAAAATATATATTTTTTTTTTTTACCGACTATAACGTCAGTCCACAGTTCCTTCTTTATTGCTCTTCGCCACGGGTCAAACTTACGTTCGTTTCAACTCTCGTCGAGCTAGGGTTGTCGGTTAGCTCTCAGCACAGCATGGCCCAAGGCAGACCAAACCCACTTTCCAGTGCATAACCGTGGGATGCGTTGTTCTGTCTGTGAAGTTTCTTCGCCTGGAGTGAAGGGCCAAAGTGTCTGGTAGCTGAAGCAAAATACCCGGAATATACATGACATGCAAAACGGGCGTGCATTTGTCAGCAGCGTTTACCATAACCGATTCCTCAAGAGGGTGCTTGTTTTCGTGTGGAATAAACTTTTTTCTTTTTTTTTTCTTTCTTTAACCACTTCAGCTCTTTTATCATTGCTGCGAGCTTCAGAATGTGGGTTACAGGGCGACGCAGTTAAGACTTGAGATAAACAGCGAAAGAAAAGAAGGTAAAAAAAAAAAACAACGTTGAAACAACACACTAACTCAATACAACCTTTGAATATATATACTGTATAGAAGTCGCCAGCCCAGATTAAAATTTCTAATACGGTTTTGAGGTAGTTGGTTAATTCACCGCCGCAATCGCCACCATCTCTAGGGGCATCGACTTGTGGTGGTCCCTAGCGGACAAGTGTCGAACTCTTCAAACACCCCTAAGGGAAAAGGGGGGGGGGGAGGAGATAAATAAATCCCGGGGTTCCGGGCATTAGGGAATGCGAATATAACTGGAGTCTAATCCCGATTATCGTTTACCGAGATCACTCGCTGGTATCTATATGCGTTGCGCTCGTTGATTGTCGTTTCACCAGACACATGCAAAATTCCGCGTTTTATTTCCGGAACCTGGATGAACTCTCCCCGCACTTGAACACAAATAACTCGGCGTGTATCGTCCCCTGCCTTCTGCCTCATCTTACCTTCCGACCAGATTGCATGTGAACGGTTAATTTAGTTTTATTATTTTTTTTTTAAATAAACACCACCACTGTTTTTTTTTTTTTTTTTTTGGTCATCTAGAAAAAGTCACTGTAGTACAATAAGAACTAAGATCAGTTGTCTGCAAATAACAAACCAGAATTTGGCAGGCATCTACCTGTTACTCGTCGATGAGACGTGAAAAAGAAAAAAAAAATTCCAAGCGTGGTTCCACGTGTTCTCATGTTGCAAATACACTCATAATACGAAACTCGTACATGAAAATTTACCTAGAATTCTCTGAAATAATTCCGAGCGTGATAAATATATGTAAATTATGTTTCCAATCACAGGTAGTTTCCGTACCCGCCGCTAGAATTCGCTACCGTAGCAGTTACGTCGACTATCGAATCATTCAATTTTGCAGTCAAAAATTTCAAACTATTAAATGAAATTGCTCCGATAAAGGCCTAAAAAAAAACTCGATAAACACAAAAACCCCGGCTTTGGACCTGATTTTCGGATAGGAATTTTATCAAAATACTGCCGATCGTGTTAAACTTCACAAGAAAAGTTAAAAATATAAAGTTTCCTTTCATCTTTGTGAAACTATGGTTCGCGCCATCCGCCACAGATGGCAGCACCGTGGTTGCTACACATTTACGTTCCGTGTGACTTCCGTTACATTCACGTAATCACTCCCACCAAATGCCGTATGCCGAGAGCTAATATCTTACACATCAAAAAGCAATAAAAGCTTCTAATGATGGTCACGGACGCGATCAAAATAATTTCCATGTGAATCACGTTCGACACATCTGCAACAATATCGCGAGGGAAAAAAAAATCACGGGCGCGACAGACTTTCCTACCGTAAAGATGTTTTCTATTTTCCATCGCGTCGCGGGTGCGAAGTTACTGAAATGAGCTTCAGAATTTTTTTTAATTTGACTGGATCAGTGTTAATGCTATTATTATTATTATTGTATTTTAAAGATTATGTTTACTGAATAATCAATGAAATTTCCGAATTAAATTTAAAACTGTAATGGCCAGAAACAATTTGTGTTATATATATATATATATATATATATATATAGGCTTATATAGTTAAATGGTTTGTGTCTTCGTTAGTTTTTTTTTTATATAAATGTTTAGGTTATTAAATATCTTTAAATCTTTATAACTTTACCATTAGATGTATTAAAAAAGCCCTTTCTTTATATTATGTCATATATATATATATAAACCGCATGTTCACAGCAATATGATATTTTCGCTGTCGCTTCGCGTCCGTCGCGCTATCGTGATTACTCAACCGCGCTATTTTTAAAACCGGTCAGTATGTCCAAGTGATGCCTGTTTACGGAACGGTTTTTAAGAACGCGGTAAGGGCGGAATGGAATGTTCCGTTCCCGTATTTTTTTTTTTTTTTTAGGAGTATGAAAAGGACTGAAATACGTGTTGTCAGAGTTATTATTAGACTTGTAACGCCATGCACAGATTTCTTGAAAGCAGTCAAGGGCATTCATTGTAAGTATTACACGCAAGGGCGGATCCAGATTGAATGTCAGGGGAGAACCGAATAATATTTTCTAATACAATTTTAGTACATTTTAGAATTAAAGTATTTATCTCATTTTATTTGTTGTTCAAAAACTTCCTATTATATACAGTACTGCAGTAAAATAATACTTAAATAATTTTGCTAAAAATAAGGAATTAGGAGAAAAAACTTAAAATTATTCAGTATTCTGGGAGGGACATGCCGCTCTGCCCCCCCCCCCCCCCCAATTTTCTTTATCCGCCAATGATAACACATTTATCTTCATTACTCCGCTATCTAATAATATGGTTACCGCTCGATTATCATTTTTGTCCAATGCACGACGAGAAGACTGCGCGCCGGTTCAGAGCCTTTACGCTTTAGAGGCTAAACCGTACTAGAAGCACCAGCGAGCGTCGCACTTATCATCCCCGCCTCACCAACACACATACACCCCCGGACCAGACGGCCCCGTTAAGGATGAATGAAATTTTCTGCAGTTTAGCTTAATTTCTAAAAAAGAATGAGTTGGTGTAGAAGCTGATAGAGAGTGAGAGAGAGGAATTAACAGCCGGTGGCATTAACCCGGGCCGCCCACTCAGTTTCTAACCCAGTCATCAATCCTCGGATGGACGGGACTCGAGAGAAACTGCTAGAGGGTGCGATAACAGGGGGGGAGGCGAGTCAACGTGACGCCTAGTTAGCGGCACCTCAGGGAGCACCGGGTGTCGACGTCACTCGCTTGTCATTTTTCACTCCCCGCCGCAAGTATCGGGTACCTCAGTCAGCTGGGGTATCGGCCCGGTGTCAAGGTCATAGCGCCTGAACGGTTCATCCTCACGCAGGGAAAAAATAAATAAAATAAAGGGTATGGAAACAGCACCTGAGGGGGACGCACCACAACGCCGAAATACCACAACGCCGAAATGCCTAATTGACCACAACGCCGAAATGTCTGATTGACCACAACGCCGACAGCTAGAAAACTGCTGTGTACCACAACGCCGAAAAATGTCATTGCAGGACTGCCACTAAGGTTAGGTTAGGTTATACTAGGTTAGGTTATACTAGGTTAGGTTAGACTAGGTTAGGTTAGACTAGGTTAGGTTAGATTAGGTTAGGCTAGGATAGGCTAGGTTAAGTTAAGTTAGATTAGGTTATATTACGCTAGGTTAGGTTAGGTTAGGTAAGGTTAGGTTTGATTGTGGTATTTCGGCGTTAAGGTACATTTAAGAAACACACTCAAATTCATTCAGTTGTTATTTCGGATGTTGTGGTACACAGCAGTTTTCTAGCTGTCGGCGTTTTGGTCAATTTTGACATTCAGCGTTATGGTATTTCGGCGTTGTGGTAACGACCCGCACCTGAGTAAAAAAAAATTTTTAACCAGACTTAAAAATTCCCTTTCTGTGTTTCAGGTTGGTACTTTCTTAACTCCCGATAATCAGGTTTAGCTGAGGTATTCGATATGTGTGATTGAATATGTGTGAATGTACGTGTATATGTATGATTTATCGTAAGAAATTTTATTGGCTTATATAGTTAAATGGTTTGTGTCTTCGTTAGTTTTTTTACATAAATCTTTAGGTTATTAAATATCTTTAAATCTTTATAACTTTAACATTAGATGGATTAAAAAAGGCCTTTTTTTATATTATGTCTTAAAAATTTTATTCTTTAGGTAGCTCATGTGCATCTTATTAGCAAATTTTTTGTTATTTTCATATTTGTACTGATATGTTAATTCAGTTTTTATTTAAATTTATTTGTGACAATTTTTGGTGCGTCTAGGCTATAATATTTATCAGGTTTATTTTGCATGTACATAGTTAGTAAAGATGTGTGTGGTTAAGTGTAAGACAAGGCGCTACACCTTAACTTAGCCACTTAAAATAAGCAATAAATAAATAAAAATAAACACTTCTATAATTTATCCACTCTAAACCTAAACGTATGGAACTCACATCTTGATGGCTGAAAGAGGGTGGGGGTGAAAATCATGTTCCCTCTACTGTGTCAAATTTCAAGTTAAGAGTTACTGCAAGGGGTTTTACACAGAGAGAACACGTAGAAAGACAGAGAGAGAACAAAATAACAGCTTCTTAGCGCAACATTTACGTTATTTATAAAGACCGAAAAATATTCGCTGGTTCATATCGTGTTATGCTAAAATTCAAATGATTATAACTTTGTGCTGCGTCAGCAATTGGTTCACTGTTAACCTGGAGGACCCTAGGTCTATTTGAGAACCTCAATCAAAGAATTATCGAATCACGAGTCACCCAGCTGAGACGACTCACAAGTCAACAGCAAATGAACAGGTGACTTTTTGCCCGAGTATTTTGTAAAGGACTGTGAAGTCTATCCTGGAGGTCATTGGAAACCACGTAATTTTTCCGGTCTCTATAGTTATTAATTTACTGGAGATCGGCTAGAATGCATAGCATTATCCATTCTAAATACATTATTATTGGATAGGACCATATAATTCTCCGTGATGAGTTTCCAACCACGAAACATAAACAATGCTACAAAGTTTCCACACACACCTGGTCTAGAAATCTTTTCGCGAAATACACATGGCCCTGTTCATAACAGCTCCAGCATTTGTAGCAGAAATTATCGTATAAGTAGATATTGCATACAATCAACTCCTCATATAAAAATCTATAAACAAGATGGGTCTGAATCTGTCATACAGAATTAGGGTACAGGTTCGTCACGTCAAAATAATAAGATGACAAGTCTATACGACTTATGGTTATTGACAGGAAATGTTTGAAATTTCGAAGACCCCAAGAATAGACTCCACGATTCTCTACATGCTCGGGCAAATGCCACCTGCTCATTGGCTGCTGACTTATGAGTAGGGGCATGCTGATTTCGCGAAAAGATTTCGGGACTAGATGAAAGTCAAAACACTGTAGCATCGTCTGTGTTTCGTGATTGGGGGCGTTACTTCCAGGTACATATCGATTGTAACAACACCAATCACAGTGATTCAGTGCGGAAGTAAACGCGTCCTGAGTGGCTCGGTCAAATAAGGCAACGACTTCTCTCACAGACGGCCGCCAATCACAAGGAAGAAACCACATTTGCGGGTATACCTTGTTGCAGTCTAATAAGTGTTCAGATCTTTTTGCGAAATCTGCATGCCCCTACTTATGAGACCTAATCAACTGGGTTTGCCTGCGTTTTGATACGTATTTTGTTTTATGGTTTTCATTGGCCCAGAGTCATCCATGCAAACTGCTTTCCAAGCACATAATTAGTGTTATCTCGAAATTTAATCCCCGCGAATTTTTACGGTCTCTAAGTTATGTTTATTTTAAATAACGGAGAGATTAATAAATAAAAAGGCCACTCCTCGAAAAGAATGTTTGCTTAGTTTTACTTATCAATAAAATATCAACTTTGTGGTCTCCATTCTTCACAAGCTAACTTAACACAACGGAATGCAAATTGGTCATTGAGGTTGTTAATATATAATCAATACATTATAATTAATTATCTCGTGTTATTGAAAAAAACTAAGACGACTAAAGACAAGTGCACAAAGATGCTTTCGGTTTGAAAATTGCTACGACCCCACAAGGATATTATATCGGCTACTTTAAAACTCGCAGGGGTAGCCTCAGAATCACAGGTTCTCGTGAACACAGTATTTTTTTTGTAAATGTAACATAAATTTTCATGGAAAATTATAGTTTTTCGTAAATTTGTACGCTTACATGAAAATAACTTTATCACTCCACAGTAGTGTTCGCAGTAATACTGGGTTCGGATTCTCACCCGGGCATTTATGCCCTCTGTGGCCCCAGTACCTACAATAGTTAAAGTTATTGGTAAACCGTTCCCTGAATAGCTTTCTAGTATTAACTGCGCACATAATAAGGACGGTAAAATTAAATTAAGTCAAATTTTTTAATATTCGATTATATTTTCCACTGTTAAAAAAAAATTTGCTTAAAAATATAAAATTATGTGCCATTATTCGTGAGAAATACTTAATATTCTCTCGAAAAACGCATGTCAGTTATGCAAAAATAACAATAGTCATGTGTTGTACAAAGTTACATATATATATATATATATATATATATATATATATATATATATATTTGTGTTAAGATTTACCGCGGGTTTGTAAAGGATAGCCCAATTAATAGATTTTACTACACACTACACAGTTTTATTGATGGCCACTACTTATTTCACTTACAATTAATCTTATAAAATTGCAAAATAATCAATTGCACTTAAAAATGTTGCTTCACCAGTCACTCGTTTCTTACAATCCACACACCTCGCTGGGCCGCACCTCTGGAGCAACTCTCGCCGCAGCGCCCCTCGTGGATCTCAGCCGGTGGACTCCGCCGCCGCACTTCGCCGCCGCCGACGCACTTGCCTTCGCCGAGATCCCACTCGACGCCTCGCTCGGAACTTCGCTTGGAACTCCGCCGCGCCCGCGACACTATCGCCCGGAACTGAACTCTTCGCCCTGGAACCTTCGTCCAGGGACTTCGCCGCTCTATCGCCCGGAAACTCCGCCGGGGGAAAACTCCCGACTCCACTGAACTCACTCACTCCCTGCCCTGGAACCTTCGTCCAAGGACTTCGCCACTCTGCCGCACCCGCGGCACTATCGCCCCGGAAGCTCTGCCGCGGGAAGGCTCCCACCTGAACTCTCTCTCTCTCTCTCTCTGAACTCCCCTGCTGAGGCCGACGTCCTCTTTTTATATATCAGCCGCCATTTCTGGAACTCACGAGCGCGGCTGGGGCCAGTCGCGTCATTCCGCGCCGACACGACGGCAGAAATCTCTCGAAACACGTGTCGGCGGCTCGCGTAACTCCGCAGCTGTCCGGTGTCCGTTGCGTGTCAAAGACATGGTGCCGCGCGGGGAGTGGAGGGAAGGAGGGGGGGAAAGCGAAAATCCTTGTAGTCTTCCAGGCGCGCGCGGCGCATATCATGTTGCGGCAGCCGCCAGCCAGCTCTGCACCTGCAGGTGTCGCGGCCTTGCTCACGTTCGTAACAATATATATTTTTTTGCAACTGGTTTTCAAAGGAACATTTTGTAAAAAGTATATAAAATAATTTTCTGTGCAGCAATAGCTTACAAATGACTACTATTCCCGAGAAAGAACTTCACTGCTGTCTGGCGAAACGTTTTCAGTGTGGCAAACTTCTAACATTTATCTTCCCAACGTTGGTGTTGCTAAACGTGCATGCGTATCAGTCCAGACCACCGTGTTAGCTTCTGCAGCTTCTCCACTGTTAAATTTGAAGCACCAAAAAAAAAAAAAAAAAAAAAGTGCAATGACCATCCTTGAACTTTGAGACACAATGTATTTGAGACGTATTTTAAACGCAATTACAGTCGTGTAATATTTCCTGAATTTTGCCTGAAGTTGATTAAAGAAAGATCGGGAAGCCTTTGTTCAGTCGAACCAACCTTTCTCCTTGTGAAATAAAACAAAAGTTCAGTATGTATTTTAGATAGCCGAGGGAGGAAAAAAAAAACTTAAGGTCTTCATTACTCAGGATTTTCTAATTTCTGAGTTTCTTCTTCTCTACTGCGTGACCAGGGTGGCGGTATAACAAAGGAAAATAATTGAAAAAAAAGGGGGTTAATTAGAGTCGGGGGTAATAAGACGGGTTAACTTACGGAGAAGAAGCAGACGGCAATTAAAATATAACGCGCGACTTCCTGGGCAGACTCCGACCGGATAACTGTTTCTCGCTGTTGGAGCGGAAATTTGTTAGGGTAATGAGAATTGGAGTCAAAGTGTCGGCGACGCTTCAGGGCTGTTGAAATGTTCTCGGGGGCTGGGTGTTTGCGACGAGGAAACGATTTTGGTATCAGATCCACGGAGGGGTAGAAAATCTTGGGAGGGGGGAGGTAGGTACAGTAATTGCATCATCTCACACAGGGACATCTCCCCCCACCCTCTTTTCCCGAAGCAGCTTTGCCAAACGTCGAAGATGAAACCCGAGTGAAACAACTTTGAAAACTAAAACTCATTAATTTAAATCCTTATTTCGGACACACGCTATTGCTAGTTTGCGCTGTATGTCACGGAGAAAACCCCAACAACGGACAAGCAAACATGAGTACACAAACACACAGAAAGCTAAGCCGACGGCAATGTTAAATGTTGTCGGCAGCACAGAGAATTCCGTGGGAGGAAATAATCAGAACAACATAACAGCACTGGGCTGACACCGACGAAGCAGTAAATACAGACAACCTTGGACAACACCAGACAGAGAAACCCAACGGAATTACTGAACAGATGAACTGGAAAACGCGACCACACATCAGCGACGCAAATGCGAACGAAGCGATGAAATTGAACAGGAATTCCGACAACACCGCGAGGACAGCACAGATGAACCCAGAGTGACAGAACAGTTGCGACGTTACTGGAATCAGAATCTGTTCCCGCGATCAGGCGGAAACAGACTGACAGCGGGTATCGTCGCGCGCGGATGTGATTCTGCGGTGGTTTCACCATCGCGCGTATTTTTTTTTTTTTTGTAAATTCAATAGAAATATTAAAGTAAAATTACAGATAATTGTAAATTTGTACATTTACATTAAAACCACTGTATCACTACAAGATAGTGTTCGTATTAATACTGGGTTCGGATTCTTGCCCCCCAAAAAATTTACGTTTTGTGTTGTCCCAGTACCTCCAATAGTTGATGTTACTTGCAAACACTTCCTTGAATAGCTTTCCAGTATTAACTTCACACATAAATAAGCATGATACAGATAAATAAAATCAAATTGTTAAATATTGAATTATATTTTGCACGGTTTAAAAAAATGCTTGAATGAAGCATCAATTAAAATATAAATTTATCCGCCAATTTTCCTAAGAAATACTCATTGTTATCTCGAAAAAAGTATTAAAAATGTACAAAAATCACCACAATCATGTGTTCTACAACGTTACAATATCTTTCTTGTGGTATTGCAAACTATTTCTTGGCAACTGGTTTTCAAAGGATTCTTTTGTAAAAGTACAGAAAATTATTTATTTTTGTGTATCACCATAAACAGAAGAATACACTTAAAAAAAAAACTTCAAAATTACAGAGTATTCTAACGGTTCACATTTACAGCCGTATAATTTGGAACTGTTCACAAAATTTCACATGTGAGGAGTTGCTTGCAAAATGGCCTTTCGGTGCAACATGTATCCGAGTATCAGCAATCAAATATATGACGTATAAATACGGCCAAAAATCTATCACTAGTCAAAGACTACGTCAATAAGTCAAGTAATTAGCACAAAATAACTGAGTAATGGATGGATGTTTGGCTCACTGATAATGAATATTATAAATAAGCCAGATTAAAAAATTTTTTTGAACGTTTGAGAGATTACTAGTGAGTTTTGTTCGAATTTAAGTTCATAAATATTTAAATATATGTTTGTTACCGTAATGACCTCGTATACAGGCACTTGACTGGTCACAAATTAAAAATAGTTTTTGAAATTTCATTTTCTAGGCAAGGAACACAATAAAATAATAGTAAAACATTTTACGGAAATAGTGGATTCACATAAAATATTTTTAAAATTTACGGAGTTCCTAGATATTTTTTTAAAAAAATTACTCTTTAATTTTAACTAAAAGTTTTTTCTATCAGTGTTCTCAAATTACGGCTTTAAATACTTTGAAGATGTTACTACAAGGCATGCCGAAACGTCGGGCACGCCAATTTTTTTTCAACACACAAGCCAAGATAAGTTGTTTGGTGATTCTAGCCACGAAAGACTTCGATCGAAACGTAAGAAAGTTTAATATTTAATGTTAGTTAAGGTTTATGTATGTTTGTAATCCCCCAAAATAGTTTTTGCAGTTCCATTTCGTAAAAAATGAACAAAATAAAATAATAGTAAAACATCGACAAGCTTACCCGCATCAAAGATGGAATGTTTATTAGCAAAAAAAAAAATTAAGGCAATATTTATAAGGTTTTCAGTACCATTTCTCGAATTGTGTTTAACTAGCTGTTCCAACGGCTTCATTCGCGTAGTAAAATAATTCACATACATTATTTGATTAAAAAAGATGGCCAACTATTGCTAGAGACCGAGAAGATTTGCGGATTCGTTTCGCGATATGCTAGAGTCTAAACACATATACCATTAAATTGCTTTTGTGAATGGCTCACAGTTTATCTGAAATACTTTGAGCCAATGAAAAAATTTGAACCAAAAAAAGATAAAATCGCAACCATCCCAGTAGACAGTCTCGCGAGTCAATAGCCAATGAGCAGATGTTATTTGCCTGCTTATGCAGGATTTGTGTAGTCTGTGTTAGAGGTCATTGAACTTGCGAATTATCCAGTCTCTCACTGCTGATTATAAATATGTACAATTAAGGCTTACTTGTAAACTACTATTTTGGTATTACATTCAGAAGCATGCACAAACAATTTGGTGGTATCACTTACTTGAGAAATTTATATACATATAGGCCTACGTAAGAGCCAGTGATTTCAATAGATGCTGTGTGTTTAAACTCTTTATTATCGCCTGTGTTTCGTGATTGGATGAGTTTATTTCAGGTACATGTCTACTGTGAGCAACACCAATCATAGCCATCCGGTGCGAAATCAAACGAGTTCTAAATGACTTGGCCAAATATCTTCTCTTGTAAATGGTCGTAAAAAAAAAACATAAATTACTGACGCGGAAGAATCGTATTACAGTCTAGTAAGTGGACAGACTTTCGCGGAAAATCACGGTCTCTGCACACACGTGATCATTAACCTACTAACTAACAAGTTTATGACCACACAGAACTGATGAAATAAAAAGTCACGTACAAACACTTTAAATTTTTTCTATTGATTCTAGTATTTATTTTCTTATACTTATTAATACAATCAGAACTGAAATGTAATCATCCCTTTTTAGCAAAAAACCGCAGTTAATCCATATAAATTTGGTTTAATTATTTAGATATTTTTTATAATTGAGTTAAAGAGAGCACGAATTAAAAAAATATATTGTATTATTTTTTATTGAACATCTATATTATTATTGGAATTTTGTCTGTTTGTTTGTTCGAGTATCGCGCAAAACTACTCGATTGATATTTATGGAACTTCTTGTGTGTTAAAGCTTATGATTAGATTTAAAACCTGTTGTATATTTTATTTCGTTATGATGTTGGGAGTCGGAGATAAATAAAAATAACAATACAGTAGTGCGTTTGTCTGTTTGTTACTTCGAGAATAAAGCAAAAACTGCTACACCGATTTTGATGAACAGTTTTGTGTTTAATATCTTGTGATTAGAATTATAATCCTACATTTTACCTCGCTACGATGACGGGTGTAGGAGATATAACAATAAAACCACCTTTAACCAAGTGTAACCAATATAAATGAGCTCCCATTTAAACCACCACCTCCTTCTACCAACACATACTATTAGCCACATTCATAACCTAATTAATTTGTTCTATCACAATCAATATTTCAAGATTGATGATAACTTTTGACGTGACAACATCTGATAAATCGATGAACGCCGGCTACACGCAAGAAAAGGTGTCCGGTTACGTACATATTCCCGTTACGCTGTGTCCCGTTACGCTCATTGTACGCTTGCGCCGCATCTATCTATGTGTCTTCCACTCGATTGGAACAACCATCGATTTGACTTTTTCGAGGCACATTAAACTTGAAACACTCCCATTCGTTTCCTACTTTTCCTATCATCGTCCTATCCTTAACAGAATAACACAGATTGGAAGAGGTTAAATAGCAAACATGTATAAAAGTTATAGTTAAAATAATCTCTTCGTGAAAGTAATAAACATATTTGAATTAATGAGTGCAATTAAAAGTAAATTTATCAATTAAATTGTAGATTTCATTTTACTCCGTCTTTGTATCCATACAAAATAGTGATAATTCAATAAAAATGATTCAATTTTATTTATAAAAGTATTTAATCATTTCATCAATGTTTTGTTATGACGTTGTCACGTTGAACTATCGTCCGTAAACCAATTTTACAGACAATCAATTTTTTTTTATATTACAGGATGTGATAATTAAAGAATAGAATTAATCCCCCGTGAGATTATTCGCACAGGGGACACACACACAATAGCAACGCAATGACTCCAGTTCGTGCGATGTGGCAACATTGTCTCCGAGCAAAAGTGGGGAGGTTTACTCGCCTCCGAAGCACAGCAATCTTGTCGGCCGCGGCGAAGCAACAGCGGCAACGAGGAGGCTCCGTGAAACGCACCGACGGAGGATCTGGTAAAACGAGACGATGACGACGGAAATGAAAGAAGAATGTAATGCAAATGTGGGTACACCCATTAACCATGAAGTGCTGACCCAGTTTCGGTGTAATGGTCTCTCGGGGCTTGGGGACGACACACCATCGACAAGAAAGCCGACCATTAGCGGGCTGAAAATTGTGCAATTTTCTGTTGGCTCGTACGAACGCAGTTTTTTTTTATGGTATGTTTGTTAATCTTCCTTTAAAATTTTTTTCTCCCTCCTCTCTCTCCCTTCATTTACAAGCCTTGGAATGTATTCTCATCAGTTTAATGCTGGTCACATAAATTATATGGACCCAGGAATTTATGCGCAGAAAAGTTTGAGCGTAGTAGTTTTTTTTTTTTTTTCAGACATGAAGGTAAGAATTTATAGAGTGGATATATGTGCAGTATTTTATCCTTTTAATAATAATTGAAGTTGATAATTTGACGTCTAAGTCATCTGGATAACATATTTTTTTTTGGTATTGTTTTCATGCTGTTGTGTACTTAACATATTTGTTTAACATGGAATTTTTATGATTCTTCCGAACCAGTTACTTTAAAGCTATTAGACGAACTTCTAGCATGTTAAGTACGATTTGTTTTGGTATTCAGTTGTTAAGTCCAGTTGAGAGAAACCCATGGCCCTCCTTTATATTAATTAATAAATAACTTTTCAAGCCCCTCAATTTGAAAAAAAAAATCATAAGACTATAAGTGTGATCCACGCGTATCACATAACTTGTTATTTTCATCGTGCTATCAGGGTAAACTCACGCACTATAAAACCATTTGAAAACTAACCGGTGGCCACCCCTCCATTTTAAAGTTATCTTGGCCACAGGGATTTTGGCCCCTCCTCCCCCTTCACCATCCCCCTAGACTACGCTGCGACCGTTGACTTTAAAACAGACACTCACTCCACGGAATAAATAATACCTCCATGATGGAAGACGTAAGTTTACTTAATCTTTGCATATGGGACGCCTTAACCTTGTTTTCTTATTTCGTGATTGGAACTGATGTCCCTTGGAACGGAAACGTGTTAACCACGATGCTGCCCTCTGTGGCGGATGGTGCAAACCAATGTTCACAAAGCCAAAGGAATTATGTTTACTGTGTACTTAAGAATTTTTTAAAAGAGTTTGTCACACTGTCGCTACTACGAGATATACCTACTCAGTAGGTAACTCTACCCTGATGATGGCGATTGCAGTGTCAACCTAAACGTCGGTGATATATTCGCCTTGGACGCGGCTACAACCCAGAAGCCAAGCAACTTAAACACAGCGTTTTTACATTATATGCACTCTCACATATGCCAATTTCCCTCACACACAAAAACACTTGAAAACACCCTTTTTATGTATATTTTCAACAAGAATATGTATCAAAGTGGTTATAGGTACATGGGAGTTGATTCCTTATCATTGAAAACTATAAAATAAAATTTAGACAACAAACTAGTTTTTACGTAACTAATTTTATTTTAATTAAAAACCAAACGACGGGATCCTCGTAACAACTGTCATTGTTTTATTCGAACTAATTATAACAAGAACTTTACTAACATAATTAACATTATATCACAATATACTATATTATAGTTTTTATGCACACTGCAACTGAACACCTTTGGCATCATATTTTCCATAGTTAATATTCACTTGCTAGTCGTGAATTTTTTTGTAAGCTGCTTGCGTATTCCCCTGAATATGTTTACTTTCAGCGCGTTGCAAGCATCAGCTTATGAAGAAAAAAAGCATAATATCCTCGCACGTGAAATGTACGAATGTGCATAATGTATACAGTTGGTATCTCTGTAACATTCAGCGAGAACTGCATTAATAACGTTAAAAAGAGAGGCGAAAAAAAAAAAAGACGATGCAACGAAGAGAATATGCGTTACGGTTGATACATTTGCGTTATGAAAGAGAGCGAGAAATGTCCTTGATATTCTCTCCCTTCACCACTTCATCCTACCGACTGCTTTTTTCCTCTCTAACGCCGTTGGTGATACGCTAGCAATGACTGTCTGTGACAGCGAAGTAGAACCCCATAATGAAAGGGGAAAGAAAAGTGAGGGAGTCTTTCAGTATTCGCCAGTGATGTGTAACATGTAACCTCAGTAACGAGCAAATTAATGTGTTCTCATGTTGCAAATACAGTTATAATTCGAATCTCGAACACGATAATTAACGTAGAATTATTTAAAATAAAGCAGAGCGTGATAAATACATAAGCAATTTGTGTTTTTTTTTCAAACTGCTACATTTATTGACACGAATCAACACGTAGTTTCCGGACTCATCACTAGAATTCGCTGCCGTCAACTTTAAAATTATTGAACTGCAGAGCGAAATATTGAACTATATAATGGAACGGTTCAGAAAACAGCGAAAAAAAATATTTAAAAATGACTAAACCCTGGCTTGGACATGATGTTTGAACATTATTTAAAAAAAACATACTGCCCATGTTTTTGAAATTTACTAAAAAGTTAATGCTATAAAGTTTCCTTTGTCTCTATGTACTTTGGTTCGCGACATCGGTTACAGGTGGCAGCACCGTAATTACACATGCGACTCCCGTACAATTCACGAAATTACTCTTAAAAATGGCCCTATACCGAGAGCTAAGATGTTAACACATAAAAAAAAAACCTCATTCACGAGCTTATCACTCTACTTTGGACGTAGAGAACGCAAGACTCCAGACAAGCTGAAAGATAACATAAAAATAAACTACATATTCTCAAACTCTCGGAAGGAATATATTGGGCTCGAAATAATCTTTTTTGGTGTATCACGTCGGGAGCATTTAAATCTGCTCTGTTACAAAAATTTGTCTGCTTGTAAATAAAAAGCTGTGGAGGAAGGTGGAAGAAATATTTCGTATTAATCACTCTTGATGTATTTAAATCTTACCATTGTCTGTAGAACATCACACTTTACTACATTTTATATTTCTAAACAAGTTTTTTTTCTCGAAAGTTTTAGTTAGTTTTTTGATAAAATTTTTTTCACTAAATATAATTATAGCATTGGATAAATCTTTAAACAACCTTTTAAAACCCATTTTTTTAAGAGCTTATAGGTACGTTAAATAATGTTTATCATAATTGCTAATCTTGACTTGTTTTTAAATTTGCTAGTATTTGGTTAGTTAAATTTGTTTTCATTGGATTTGAAAGTACTTTTCGTTTTTCTTCGCTATAGTTTTTGAGCTTATTTTGCATATATCTACTTAAATTAATAAAATATTTTTTATTGGATTACAAGTAAAAGGCTGTAAATTCTACAACATTATTTTTTTTAGAAAAATAAATGTTGAATTATTACAAGGGTTTTTGTTTGAATTAAGACATTTGGAAAACAATCTTTAATTAATTTAAATTTCGTAAACTGGTAAAATGATTTTAAGGTTTTCAAATCAGCATGCGAAAAAGCCACGTTTCTCTGTTTAAACAGTTTAAACTCTACTTGCTCTGCATCAACCCTCTTAAACAGCTTAAAATGTAGCCTTTCACTCTTAAAAATGTCATGGCAAAACTACTTACTTCTCAAATTAAGATTTAAAAAAAGCTTGCTGATTTCTTTCGCCAACTAAGGACACAACATAAATATTATATATACATATCTATGTGTATATATATATACATATCTATGTATATATATATATCTATGTATGTATATATATATATATATATATATATATATATCTTACATCAGCCACCCTACCACCTCTTTAGGTACTATATTATCTATCAATTCATTTAGTGCACAAGTATATTCCTGTCAGAACCTTTTAAATACTAGCATTGAGTGCCATGTGTTCTTATGAAAATTCTTTGAAATTTTCTACGTTGACGTACATAATACATTAAATTAACTAATTATGGTGTTAAGATTTCCTAATAGCAGGTAGATAAATGCATCAGTTTAGTGCTATATGACAAAAATGTGCGTTTGATTCTGTGCATTGCCACGACATCTGAAAAAAAAAATTGCACACGCAAGATTTTTTTTTAGTTATCTAAATTAATTCATAAAAACTTCCAAAATTATATCAGACAATTAAATTGAATTTTGAATTCAAGGATATCGATTATTTTCATGCAAAAAAAATACATTACATTCAACGAGACATTCTACTGAGTCGACATGCCTTAGAGCAAAAGCTACTATATCACTGGTATGAACAGAAAGTTATAAATAGTTACTTACTGCGTATCAAAGTTTTACAATTCATATATTCACGGTTAAATTTATTTTGTTATAAAGTACAGTTTTGTATCACAAAAAAACTGTACCATTAAAAAATTGCAAAATTAATTGTAATATTTTACGTTAAAATAAATAAAACTGGATATGTTACACAGAACAGTTGCTTACGGAAACAATGTTACTCAAAGTTTTATACCTATTTTCAAAATCAATTATATTTCGGTAATTACAGCTTTGCATCTCAAACACAACCAATTACGTTTATTATTTTTACATTTGATTTTAAATTACAACTAGATTCGCGAAAAGGAACAGCAACCGATTAGAAAACGCAAATTTCGCGTCAAAGTGACATACATATTCTACCGACGTTTCCCTCAGCGTTTCAGCACTTCATACCAGAACACGTGGCTCAACTTCGAATGCCAGGTATTTTAATTAGACAATGGCCGCGAAAGCATTCAATCTACATTTCGAATATTACACTGGGAAAAAACATTGTCGTACTTTTTACAAAAAAAATTCTTGGAATGTCAATTCCCAACGATATCACTCGAAAAAATTGCAAGGCAGAGCTTTGAACGATTTGAAATTTTACAAAGCTCTGCCTTGCAGTTTTAATAGTTATATCTTTGGAAATTGGGTTTCCAAGGACTTTCCTTGTAAAAGTACAAAAACATTTTTACAGTCTATGTTTCTGGGATATTTAGTTTTATTTTCACAAGAAACAGATGTGGCTTTACTAGGCTCTTTCAAACTGATTACTCTCTTCATTTATTTCTATTTATCTGATAAAGTGCTCCAAAATATTTAAAAACAAAACCTAAAATAGACAACCAAAGCGTTTACATCTGTTCATTTGTGTCATATTTTGGCGTCAGGGTAGACTAAAAAAAAGTGCCTGATCAAGTAAACGTCTTATGTTCAGGGCAATGTATTTTTCGCGGAAAGATTTGGAGTATAGTTGAGAGTAAAATAAAAAAAACTTAGCTACATCTGTGTTTCGTGATTGGTTAAGTTTCTTTCAGGTACATGTTTACTGCTGGTACAACAATCACAATAAGTCAGTGCGGATGCAAATGCATCCTTATTGGCCCGGTGAATTAATACAACTGCTTCTCTCGCAGACGGTAACCAATTACTAGGAACACACGGTCATACCTTATTGCACTTTAATTAGCGTTTTGATATTTTTCCGCAAAAGAATACATGGTCCTAATTACGTTCACTGGATCCTGCTGCAATAATTAAACTTCTCTCCGGGTCGCACAATATGGCGGTGGCCAGATGTTTTAGTAGGTATTTTTTCTTCTTCACTGTCTACTAGTCCTTCAGAGCGTGTCAAACAGCCCTTGATCCAATGAGTAGGGACCAGAAAAATTCGCGGGTTCAATGACCTCTAGGATGAACTTTATAGTTCTACGTACACTCGGTCAAATGCCACCCTCTCATTGGCTGCTGTCTTGTGGAGGTGTCCCAACGTAGCGGCCTGTGATTCGATACAGCTTCGGTTGAGTGTTTCTCACTGGCCCAGAGTCGTCCAGGTGAGTTGTGAGCCAATATCAGAGGCAGCACTGAGGTATAACTATTTGAATTTCAGGCTGTCGTGAAATGAATCCGCGAATTTTTCCGATCCCTACCAATGCGTTGAGACGTTCAAGTGAACATACATTTGCATTCTAGACTGTCACAAAATAATACTTCGAATTACCTGTAATAAATGAAGAGTTATTCGTAATTTCAGATAACTGAATCTTCGTAAAAAAAACTACGCCGTATTGCAACTTCCTAGATCCGCTCTTCGATTTGAAGACGATGAACAGGTAAGCGTAAGGAAGGAGGGTGTTTGTTCTTCCTGTTGCCTTAAATAGTTTTTGAATGTTTTGTGGTGTACTAAGATTATTCTTGTGAATATCGTGTTCGATGCAAGTGAAATCATTACCCGTTTATTCACGAAGATAACTGTAAATTAATGAAGATCGCTGGATAATTTTTAATAGCGTTCTTCGTAAAATCAATTTAAAAAATTTATAACAGTAGAGAGACTTGGAAGTTTTCGCGCTCTGAGTGACCTGTGGGATGGACTCTACGTTCCTCTATGCACTCGTGGACAACTGTAAAATGGGATGCTTGTGATTCGATACTTCTGTTTTTTTTTATGGCTTTTCCACTGGCCCAGAGTGACCTTCAGGTGAACTGTGATCCGATCACAGGAGCAGCTTTTGAGGTGATGGAGTTCGGAGTTCCAGGCCCTGTCGCGAAATGAATCCGCCAACATCCCCCCCCCTTACAGGAAGGTGCGGGAGGCTGCGAAGATCTCTGGAAGCGTCGCGGAGGAAATAATTGAGGCGGTGACATCGGACTCTCCGGCGGCGAAAAACGAAACAATTAAAAAAAAAATCGGAAGGATTTCTCTGAGGAACGAGTTTAATTGGCAAAGTTTGGAAGCAGTTACGCCGCGGAAGGCCCGAAAACTCTGCCGCAAGTCTGCAGAGTAGAAACCACCAGCGGACCAGAGTATATATATATAGGTATATATATATATATATATATATATATATATATAATATATAGTAGCTTGGCTTCTGGGTTGTAGCCACGTCCTTGGCGAATAATTCACTGACGTTTCGGTCGACATTGCAGTCGCCATAATCAGGGAGCAGTTACCTCCTGAATTGTTAACGGTGAATTATTCGCCATGGACGCGGATACAACCCAGAAGCCAAGCTACTTCAGACAATGGCCGTGAAAGCCTGAGGACATTATTTTATTTATATAGTAGGATGTTGGTATGTACGACGTTGATAAACTCCGACATCGTTTGACCACTCGCCATGAAAGTCAGCAAATTGAATTTTTTTTTTTTTCACGGAGAAGATTTTTATGCAATCCATTTTTTTTTGTTTTGTAACTCGCCGCTAGATGACACTGCAGCGCATCAACTTCTGAACCGTTCATCCGATCGCCATGGGTAAACAGAAAATCATACACAGGTCATAAGACATACGAAAAATAACTGTGTGCCATTCCTCTATATCCGCCACACTGTCATACAGCGCTATCCATTTTTCTTTAATACTCGCGGACAATATATCACCCTGTGTTCAGTCCGAGCAACGCCTGGTAAATGCATATATATATATATATATATATATATATATATATATATATACTAGCTGCCCGACCCGGCTTCGCACGGCTATACTAATGGAAAAAGAATTATGCCACATCTCCCATTTACAGTAATGGTAAATAATAAAAAATTCCGTGAAAATTTATTACAATGCTGTATAATGTACCGATGGTTTCCCGACTCGTGCACGCAACATAAAACTGATGTACCCGTACTTCGCTACGGCAGTCTACAGGCAGATCACTCTTGCGCCGCTCATTATACATGCCCCTCCTTGTGGGTACGCCACTGCCGCGCGATGCCCGTTGCCATGGAGACGCAGAAGGCATGAACAATTGAAAATCCTGTTCTCATGCAGACAAAGTACCCACTGTTTCCTGGTTTTAACCACCTATGCTATGGGATCTAATTTTCGGAAAATGTCATCCTGCGTAACATAAGGAACATTACTGTGAAGTTTCAAGTCTGTAAAATATATATACTTGAAAAAAAAAGGGCAATTTTTGATATTTAAAGTACCCGCAAAATTTCAACGGTGATGAGGACTGCACTAACAATGAAATAGCCGTTGCCATAGAGACGAATGAAGCATCAACAATGCTACAGCCGTTGCCATGGTGATTTCCTACCAAAAACTGGAAATAAAAAAAAAATTTAGGGGTGGACTACCCCTAACATTTAGGGGGATGAAAAATAGATGTTGGCCGATTCTCATAGATACCGGATAAGCACAAAAAATTTCATCAAAATCGGTCAAGCCGTTTCGGAGGAGTATGGCAACGAAAACTGTGACACGAGAATTTTATATATTATATATATATATATATATATATATATATATATGAAGAGTCTTAATTTGACCGACAAACTTCAGCTGCAAGATCGTCACCACAAAGCATGTTGAAAACATGAACGACTTACATTGTGAAGTGCTTTCCAAGTCTGGAATACGTCTTTGAATCTTGGACTGAACAACATTTTCATTGTGAATAGTATATAGATAGGCCTAAATTATTTAAGATTGGAACACTGAGCGTCTAAAATATATTTAATTGAACAAAGTTATACAACTACCGCGAAATTTTGTCACTGCAGCAAAAATTATTTCATTGAAAAAAGAATTGCCCGTAACTCCTTTATCATCCAGATATTTTTTTTTGTAGCGTGTTTACTACCCCTCAGGGGTGCAAATCTGTAGGATTCGCAATTAGTGCCCGCGGAAATATCCGGGGGGTGGGGAGGAGGGTCGAGAGTTTTGCATGTGGAGTTAACCGACACAAGACATCTCTGGATACTGTGCTTGTATGTTGTAAACTGCCCATATTTTGGCCTACTTGTATGTAATAAGCAGGAAACGTCGGCACTATGAGGAAATGAAAATTTGACTTAGAATCGGACCATATTGCGCTCAAATAGAGTACAAATAGACTTGAATATCATTTTACGTTTAATTATGGACAAAAAATTATTCTCTAAAAATATCTCTCGTTGCTGTCATACATTATTTTTGTGATAATTATAGTAATTTGGGACATCCAGATATAAGCAAGCATTAATGAGTGCTATTCATACTTTATTATGCATTTGGTTTAATAACTGTGAAAGTATTGGTAATTTCGTAAGTACATCCACAGAAAACGGATTAAGTAAACTTTAGGACGGAAAGGATCTTCCTCAATATGTATTTTTCATACCATCTTTGATTAAACTGTCATATTTCTTTAACTTTTATTAACAATAAAATCTTTATGAAATTTTGTTTTATCTCTTGCTGTAAAGAAAGTGTTTTTTTTTTACTGTGTTCAACCCCCCCTTCCTATCCAACTCGACAAACAAGGCAAACGCGATAAACATGGACCGGAAAGAATGAAAAAAAAAAAAACGGGAAAGAAGGAGAGGGGGATAGAGTTTTGAGTGGCGGAGACACAAAGATAGCTATTTCACGACTGACGTCACCATCTCGCGGAGGATTCGAAACACGCCGCGCGGGTGAAAAAAAAAAAAAAAAAAAAAAAAAATCAGCATCTCCGAGGCGTTACCAGCTTAAGTGCTTCGGCGATAATCTAAACACATTTGATACCCGACTTACATGATACTTAGGGTCATCCATGGCCGTCATGGACGACGCTACAAACTTCCTTACCCCCACCCCCTTTTTTTCCCCTCTCCTCTCACACCGTACTTCAACCATCCTGTAGCGTGACTCCAATTTTGGAGCAACGAGTTCAAAATAGAGAGGTTTACGAATACAACAACACACAAAGGTTACGGCAAATCTGTGCGTCACAAGTTTTCATGCTCTTAATTCATGCCAGGATTGAAATACTACTTAAATTCGCTTTTAAATTTCTGAAAACCTACTAAATAAAAACTAATGAAATTGATGAAACAATATATTTATATACACTATCAAATAAAGTTAAACTATCGATTCATTTTAAATTAGCGATTTTTTTTTTACAAAAATTACAGGAGCCGAATAATATAAGGGAGTAAGTATTATCAATAAATATTTGTCATCTTAATAGTTCATGTTTTTTTGTCATATTATTTTTAATAAATTCGTAACACTACCACATTAGATATTTTACAAAGGTTTTTTTCCCTACTAAGTCCCTACATGTACTTAAAGCAGAAATTATGTGATATACAGTTAAGTATAAATCGTTATTATGTAGCCTTTATCTTAAAACTCTTTATTTTTTGGTATTTAATTTATTACATAAACAAAAAAAAAAGTTTCTTCCAAAAGCATAGAAACCTGAGTTTTGCAGGTTTTGATTTATTTATGACTGGTATACTGAAATATAACCGAAGTATAAACGTAACAAATGATATCCGATGAAATTACATTTCAAGGTCACGAATTATTAATTTCATAAAAAAAGATTATAGCCCTGGCAGAATTTGAATATATATATATATATATATATATATATATATATATATATATATATATATATATATATATATAATTAAAGTTAACCACAGAGTATTAACAGAACACTGGATATTTTTAACGTATTCAGAACATAGACTAATATGGCTACCACCAAATACTCGGCTTCTATTGGTCGCACGTAGCAATGTAAACGGAAAGAGTTCAGCATCGGTGAGCTAAAACGTGCGGGTCCGTCTCCCGTCTTACGCGCTGCTGAAGAAACTCAGTTCCTTGCGTTTACGTGATCCGTTTCCGTTTCCGCGTCACTGTGGAACGGGCCTTAGGGGCGATACCGCGCTACAAAACACACCGCGCGTCTCACATTATAATCCCGCCTCTCTCTAATACAATCACAACCATGGCCCCCACAAGGGTGGAGCCCTGGGTCCAATGGCCCGGTCCCAGCCATGTTTATTTTTAAATATTTAGCTATTATAATTTTTTTTACAAACTGGAAAAACATTAAATATTTTTTTTTATAAATAAAGCTTTTTGGACTTACAAAATAGTAACCATAATTAAACACTGTATCTTCAGGTTAAATAACATTCTAAAACGAGTGTAGGTAATACATCTGTATCAAGCGTGAATAACTAAGTAAGTCGATATCTCATATTATAAGTAGGGACCGGAAACATTCGCGGAATCAATGACCTCCATTATCCTCTGCACATCTCAAGTAAACACGCGTGTTCATTGGGTACTAAATTGTGAGGCGTCTCCACTGGGTAGCTTGTGATTCGACGCTTCTTTGTCGATAGTCTCTCATTGGCCCAGAGAGCTCCAGTTAGACCGCGAGCCAATAGCAGAATCAGCAGAATTGTACACGTGTTTGAATTTCAGCCTATCACGAAATGAATCCGCGAATTATTCCGGTCTCTAATTATAAGACTTACTTACTTATTCACAACAGGTACAGAAATAACCATTCAATTATAATGTAGCACGTGACTGCAAGATTGTGGGGGGGGGGGGATGGGAGAAGGGGGCGTCTTCGATCCTGGTTCCACGGCCCGTAATCGAATGTGGGGGCCATGAGCACACCCCTGGAAAGGGCGGGCCCCCTGGAGGTTCATGTTCCAGTCGCCGGGACAACAGCGAGCTGTATACCGGGTCACGTAGCGTTGAGGGGAAAAAAGAAAAGAAAAAGATTGACACGTAAATGGCATTCACCAGAGCGCGGGCAAGCCGGGACTCCGTGGTGAGACACAAACAGGCGCCATTAGCGGGGCTCTGAGCGAATGCAGGACGGCGCGCGATCGGGTGTATTTTTTTTTTGAACGTGCAAATGACAAAATATCCCTACAGATATTATAAATGCGAATGTGTGTTTGTCTGTTTGTCCTTCTTTCACGCAGCAAACGGAGCAACATGATATTATTATTTTTTGCATATAGTTTATGGGCCGGAGAGTGACATAGACTAAATATTATTATGATGTTCCTTCCCTAAAGGAAGTTAAAAAAGGGGTGAATTCTGATTTATGATAGAAAATATTAGAAGGTAGGTCATATACACACGAATAGTGTCATTTCTCTATGTCCGCCACACGGTCATATAGTCAGTTCTGGCGATTTCCTATCCTTCTGCTTGGCGAAACCCATCCGCTTAGTGAAGCTGGCAGCTGCTAGCGAACCAAAAACGCTAACAGTTTAGTTTAGAACTTAGTCAGAAGATGGCGTTGCCTTGAATTTGTAAAGCAACTATAGTTTGGTGTGTCCGTCACGTCTTGTCTAGAGATTACCTGTCTTCCCGCGAAATGAAGCAGAAGATTTGCGTCCCGGGTTTTGCTGATGAGTAGCCTTGATGCACCGAGACTGTGCAATCAGCGGGACTTTAAAATTAAAATTTCCCGTTTTTCAAGCGTAAGTCCTACCGACTTGAATCTTTGTAATGACGTTCCTTATATTATGACGTGTTTAGCCCGGGTAACGCCGGGTACTTCAACTAGTACTTATATAAATAAAAATAGAATGCCTGTCTGTTTATAATTAACTTACCGCGGCGACTGTTTGACATAGATACTTAAAATTTCTAATGTGTATTAAAAATTCTCTTTTTGACGTGACGTCTAATAAATCGATGAACGCCGGCTGCAAGCACGAAAAAGTGTCCCGTTACGCACATTGTCCCGTTACGGTCACTGTCCCGTTACGCTTAGTCCCGTTACGCTCATTTTATATTGCTCTTAGCTACCCTGAACCTCCTAGCATTGCGACCGAGTCCGTGGCGTAATTCTGTTTCCATGCATTTCAATGTAACATTTTCATTGCTCTTTGCTAACCCGTTCCTCCTAGCATTGCTGCAGAGTCCGTGGCGCAAATATATTATTTTTGAGTGCATTTTGGTGTTGGGTAAGCCATTTTCCTTCACGTCATCCTTGAAACACTCCCATTCGTTTCCTACTTTTCCTATCATCGTCCTATCCTTAACAGAATAACACAGATTGGAAGAAGTTAAATAGCAAACATGTATAAAAGTTATAGTCAAAACAATCTCTTATCGTTAGAGTAATTAGCATATTTTAATTAATTAGTGCAAATAAAAGTAAATTTATCAATTAAATTGTATATTTCATTTCACTCCTTCTTTGTATCCATACAAAATAGTGATAATTCAATAAAAATGATTCAATTTTATCCATAAAGTATGCAATCATTTCAACAATGTTTTGTTATGACGTTTTCACGTTAAACTATAGTCCGTAAACCGACTTTACAGACAACCAATTTTTTCTATTTTCATGTGTAACATTTTAGCTTTCGGTGTAGGACATTTTGTTGGTGGTAATTTCGTGAATACGACGAAAGTCAAAGAAAGGAAATGTGTAAAACCACACCGCGATGCCTGTTGCCATCTAAGGCAAATACAAAGGAAAATTTTTTATAGTACTGGCTGTTTTATGAATTTTGGCAAGATGGACAGTATTTTAATAAAATTTACTGTCGGAAATCAGGTACAATGCCGGGGTTTAGTATTTTTAAAGTCTTTTTTCGCTTTAATCGGAGCCGTTTCATTCTACAATTCAAAATTTTTTTCTTTGCAATTCGAATAATTAGGTAGTCGACGTTACTACTCCGGCAGCTAATTATAGCGGCGGGTGTGGAAACGTTGTGTGATTCGCGTCCAGAAAAATCAGTTGCAAACACAATTGCGTAGGTACATGGCTTACGATCGGCATTATCTTAAAGAATTATCCGTTAAATTCCGTGTCCGAGTTGTGTGTTGTAAGTGTATTTGTAACACGAGAACACGTGAGTTTGCTTGCTACCGAGGTTACATGTTACACTTTATTGGCGAGCACTGAAAAACTCGTTAACTTTTTCTTCTTAATTTCAGTCTATTTGTCCACTGAAGTAAAAAAAATTATAACTCAATGGTTTAGGTATATATTTTTTAGCTTTTATCGCAGCTATTTTAAAATGTCGGGTTGTTTCGTGTTGCCATTTGCGGGAAATGGTGGCAATAAACGTTTACGAACGTGTATTATTCGCGTCCAGAATTTTTTTTTTTCACTTGAAAAGCTAATATTTTATTTATCAGTATATATATATATATATATGACGCTCTGAGTTATTTAAAAATAATCTGCGTTAACATTTCGTGTCTGAGTTTTGTATTATAATTTTATTTCCAATATTAACAACACGAGAACTCATGAATTTGCACGTTAACGAGGTTAGATAAATGCCGAGCACTGAAAAACCAGCTCACTTTTTTTTTGTAAATAGAACAGAAATATTTATGTAAAAAGACAGATATTTGTTAGTTTGTACGTATACATGAAAACCACTGTATCACTACAAAATAGAGTTCGCAGTATGACTAGGCTCGGATTCTTACCCCGGCATTTATGCTTTGTGTTGTCCCAGTACCTCCGGTAGTTTAAAGTCATATGTTAACCGTTGCCCTGAATAGCTTTCCAGTATTAACTGCGCACATTAGTAAGCATAGTGTTTGTAAGCAATACTCAGTATCATCTCAAGAGAAAAACCTTTTTTTCAATTATGAAAAAAAAAAAAAACCATAACCATGTGCAGTACAAATTTACAATATATTTCTTGGCAACTGGTTTCCAATGGAATCTTCTTTTTTGTAAAAGTATAGAATTTTTTTTTTGTGTGTGAGAAGGAATTTATATATAGGGCAATTTATACGTTCATTTCTTTCTCAGTGGACGAAAGCAAGTCTACCTCGTCTTTGATCCGTATGTGTGTTTGTGTGTGAAACGAGGGCATAAGACGTCTCGTCGCCGACGGACATTCGTACCAGAGACCTCTGAGCGACCTTCTTGCGGCGACAGACAGATCTCCATCACCTGTCAGTCCCCCCCCCCCGACGCCGAGCGGAGCGGACGAGATTGGAAAAGAAATAAATGAGGGAGGAGAGGGGAAAATGAGAAAAAACAAAAAGTACTGTTAGAGACGGGGGGAAAGGTGGGACACTTGAAGTATGCAATATTCATCAGAGCAGTCCACAACGGTGCAGACATGTCACAAAGGAAACCCAACACGCATTCAGAAGCTTTGTTCGTCGCTCCATCAGGACAATAGTGTCAGTAGAATACTTAGATCATCGGTACCAAATTTTAGATTTGTTGAATTTGAAATAATTTCCATGGCACAGGCTATGCTTACGGCGTAGAGAGTACCGAGACTGATCTATACCTGTACTTGCAAGTGTTTGTAAGGCTGTGGCATGGCAGCTGCTTGGCGTGTACACAAACAAGCATGTTTAAAATTCTAAAGAAGACTGTGCTGTTTATGGCTGATTTTTTTTCAAATCAATGCTGTGTTCGTGCATATAATAATACTAGCTGCAGTACCCGGCATTTCCCGGGCTGATCACAGCGTGAAATATTGTCCGCGAGTTAAAGCAACATGGATAGACGCTATATGATAGTGTGGTGGACATAGACAAATGATACACAATTTTTGTTTTTATGTCTATGACTTATGATTTTATATTTACCCATGGCGATCGGTTGAATGGTTTAGAACTTGATGAAGCTGCATCGCCATCTAGCGGCGAGTTACAACAAATGGATCGCATATAAACCTTCTTCATGAAAAAAAAAACACACTTCGGTGAGCCAACTTTCATGGTGATCGGTCAAACGGTGTCGGAATTTTTCGATGTCATACATACAAACACAAACACAAACACATATATATATATATAACATAAATTACTTTGGACAATTGGGATTGGGAACTGGCCTTCAAAAATGGCGGGAAAGGAACAAACGTCTCGTCAAAATCGTGAAGTGTGAAACAAGGCGGAGCAGCTAACGGAATTCATTCGGCGAAAGGAAACGGTAGCACCCCGAGAAAATTCGAACCATATCACGGCAACATTTAAATTGTAACTGCAATTGGTAATATTGATTAAAAAATTTTTTCGGACATACGCAATTGCTTAATTTACTGTATGTCATAAGAAAACTAAAAAACACAAGCCAAAAAAATAGTATGCAAACATACAATCTATTAAAGTTAAAAAAAAAAAATTACGTGGAAGAAATTAATCAGGAAAAAAATATTTTTAGCACAGACGTACCCAGAGGGCTCACAAAGACGAGACAATTGGAACAAGAACAGTAAAAAAAAAAGATGTACGTCGACCTTTGACCACACAGCGACAGACAGACGAACCCGACTATGATAGTGAACAGATAATGAGGAAAGCACAATGACATAGAGACACACAGGTGAATCCAGCGATATGACAAAACATATATTCTGTACACCACAACGACGACAGAAGAGAGGAACACAGTATGCTTCCTAAGAAATCAGCTGATTTTAGCTATTTTCCGTATGTTTGAATTATTTTGTAATATTCATTTTTTGGTCCATTATTAAGGTTTCTTATGACAAATATTGTAACCAGCAATGGCGCATGTCCAAAATAACATCTTGAATCAATCCTCCAGTTAGTTGCAATACACATTCAAAGAGCGACATAGAATTCGCCTAGCGGTGATATAAGCAAAACACACCGTTGTAGTTCCTGTGCACTACACGCCGTTAGCACGTGAAGCGCGGAGCGAGGAAGCGAAGTGGTAACACGCTGAACTCACATTCTGGAAGACCTGGTTACGAAACCAGTCCCCATACATCCTGATTTCGGTTCTTAACGTGATATCCTAAAATCAGTTCATTGTAAATCCTGGGATGGTTCCTTACCATATCTCATGACCAAGTTCATTCCCAATATTCCTTGTTTTCATGGTTTCGAGTTAATCGCCTATAAGAAAAAAAAGTTACACGCAACTAAAATAACGTACGCGAACGACGTTTATCTGAGACAAACGTGCAGCCCTACCAAAATCAGACCTGTCACAGCACAACACACGCCGCCAGTACGCAGAAGCATCGCTGCTAATAGACCTGTCACAGCCCAACACACGCCGCCAGTACGTGGAAGCACCGCTGCAGACAGACCTGTCACAGCACAACACACGCCGCCAGTACGGAGAACCATCGCTGCTAATAGACCTGTCACAGCCCAACACACGCCGCCAGTACGTGGAAGCATCGCTGCAAACACACTTATCACAGCACAACACACGCCGCCAGTACGCAGAAGAATCGCTGCTAATAGACCTGTCGCCTCCAGTACAAAGTGGCACCACTTACAAATAAACGTGTCACAGTACAACGCGCGCCGCCAGTACGGAGTGGCTGCTAGCCCAACTAGTCGCGGGGGGGAAGGCTTGCTTCTGCGTGTTAGTAGGTCGCCGCAAAGCCAATCAGCGTTCAGCGCGGGGGCGGGGGGGGGGGGGGTCGTGATTGCCGTGGCATTATCTGGGGGCTGTGGCGGGAGGGGGCGGTTTATGCCCCTACGGAGTCATCAAGGGCTGGCGACCCGGGACTGCGCGCTGCTAACAACGAGAATAAACCCCTGCGAGTACGTCTGGCAACAAGAAGACACAGGCTGATGAGACCTCCCATCCCTTCTGGAGATGGTAGAAATCAGGAGAGGAGGAGGACGTAATTCTTGTGGAATATTTTGTTCCCGAAGGAGTTCGCCGCAAGGCTCCATAAACTATCGTTAGCGTCGCGAGACGCCGCAATCACTTTCAGAAATCCCGGTCCTGGGTGTCTCTCGATGAAATTGCAAGTCTAGTGCTGTTACAACTTTTGCAGTAGCGTATAGCTTGTCCTTGGTAAATATGTCATCTTTGAAACAGGAACCTCAGGAGAAGGACCCATATTCTCTCTTCGAAATTTTAGCAGTGTATTTTACGAAAAATACGTGCACTTCTAGGACAGGTAACTTTACAATATTTTAAGTTTTATGATTTCCGAGAAAAAGCTAGTAATTGGTTTGGCTTTTTATTTAGTGCTCCACATAAAAAAAACTTTATATCATTTAACGTAATAATTTCTGCAGAATGACAGTTCAATATCTCACACGAATCTTTCATACTAGATCCTTTAATTTAAAAAGCTGCATTCATTGGGAAACTAGCCGTTAAAATAAATTCAAATTCCTTCGACGTCAACGCAACCCCGGCGTAACAACAAAGGAATTAATTTTTCAGCAGTAATTTGTTTGCTTTTGAAACTTTTCGTGCTCTATTTTACAAGCAGTTTTCAATTTTTAGCACACGTTAAAGTTAATCATCTGACTGTAATCGATAAAACCTAAAAAAAAAGTCCTATATCAAAAAATAAAATATCTTCATAATTTTAACTAAATTACTGTGCCACAAACCTCTGAAAGGTCATAAAAATGCATGTTAGGACGCCAGAGAGATCCGTCCTTTCACTGAATCAGCGATTTTTTTTTGGGAGGATCCTTGCTACTACGATCCGGAAATCATAAAATGGCTGACATCTTTCAATCACCTACTAGATAGCGATGGCGATTTACCACCCGTGAGGAGGAGGGGGGTGGGGGAGGAAATTTTCGCAAGACAAGAAAATCTCAGATAGCTATTTATTTCGATTTTATCACACGGCACAGTTTTATTTCCAGACGAATCACTTAACGCGTCCGCGCGGAAGTCACTTATCCGGGCGACATGTCACGTGACAAGTATGCGAATACTATGAAGGAGGGGAGGGGGGGGGGTAGAGGCCCTCCGTGTCTGGAATTAAAACTTCCTTCACTGCGCAGGCAAACGCAACTGTGAAACGGGTGTGATAAACATTAAAAAAAATAACGCCAAAACTATGTTCTACGGAAAACGTTGGGGTGAAACTTACCTGCAGTCTTAAGTAATTATCCATTTAACAGACGATCTTGAGCTAAGTGACTTTAGTTTCTTATTTTGAAGAATCCTTATTAAATAAAGCAATCAATCTGTACTTCAAAGAATGCAATTTTTTTTTCCGAAGAAAAAACAATTCTCACTACATCTAAAGTAGTATTCAATCGAATTTATGAAAGAAAAAAAAACTATTTAATTTTTCTTACTCGAGAACACCTTTAAGGAAGTAGTTTTCTTTTATAACTTTGTATTTGGACTAATATTTAACTTAAGTCGTTATAAATTTGATATAGATCAATTCAATTATAAATTATTAACCAACACAAATTTTTTTTAATGATTTTTAACCATACTGAGGCTTTTTTATGTTTCAGTCCTAGCATGAACTGAAAGCATGTATGCATGTAGTACACAATTTTTTGAATAAACCGTTCGTGAGCAAGATTTGTTTTAAAATTATTAATTTTTAAGATTTACTTCAAAAATCTCAAAAAATTAAAAATTTCCCAAAACAAAAAAAAATCGTTTCTGAGATTTTTGGTTACAAATAATTTCTTCCGTGAAGCCATTGGTATTAAAATTTAATTAATATTAAGGCAATGACTACAACTGTAATATTACTATCAATATGTTGTGGTCATTATTAATGTGCGATGTCTGTTTTAACGAAATCCAAAATTACAAATTATAAATTTTTTTATACCATTTATACAGTAGAAACCAATATGGAAAGATTTTCAGTTCCTATCTTTCCCCATTTAAATATGTTCTAACTTTTCAAATTATACTATGATTGTTCTTTCAGAGTCCATGTAAAATACGGAGCTGAACGCAGGATCAACAAAAAAAAAAGTAAAATGGTTCTTAATTTTAGTCTATCATGGCACGAAATCGTGAATTATTTCCCTATAGGTACCTACTAATTACTACACCAATGGACGGGTTACAAAACTATAGTTTGTCCTAAAACTCATGCTCACAATGATTCTTGCGTTACCTAAAAATATATGTCCAATATATACACATACAACTTTTTTTTAACATATGAATTGTATTATTACTTTTTTTATTTCCTTAAAACATTGACCTGTGATGTGAAGTTGGTGACATGATAAAACTGATAATTTACCAGCGAGTTGATTCTTGAGTAGCTAAGTCAAATATATGTTACGAGAAATAAAGTAGTTTTTATAGAAAGATACGTGTCACGGTCAACTTTAAGCCCGACAAGAACGGAGTTTGTCAACAGGCTACGGAGATAAAAGATTAGGAACAAAGCTGCAAGGTTCTTAGGTTTAAAATTATAATTTTTTTATTAAAAGTGTGTTAACATGTTTTTTTTCCCACGTCAACATGTTGGTGAACAATCCCTGAGCCAAAAAACTAATTTTAAGTTTGAATGTAAGAAAATGTCTTTCAGAGAAGTGAGTTGCTGTTAAGGGGCCAGCTTTTTTTCTTTTTTTTTTTTTGTGTTAGTGAGGCGAGATGATAGGTGCGACGCTCGCTGGTGCTTCTAGCGCGGTGTCGCCTCTAAGAGCAAGGCTGTGAACTGACGCGCAGTCTTTCTTCTCGTCGTGCACAGGACAACATTGATATTCGGCGGTAACCATAACAATATGTGGCGGAGAAGTGAAAAGAAAGGTACAATGCAAGTACCTCGAGTGATTTCAAGTGTTCTGTAACGTACAATGTGCACTTTAAGAAAATAAGTCAAAAGAATATTTAGCCAATAACCACTGCGATAGTATTAGCTGCACAGTGGCAGAATTTCATCACGTGACACCGGTCTAATTCGTGATCCTTAAAACGATTTCCGGGACTTGATATCTTCGATGAGTGGTTGATGACTTGGCGTCAAAAATTATTCTGGAAAAAAAAAACGTGTTTTAGTCTTTTTTTTTTTACTTTCCCAAGATTACAATTTTAAAAAGGAAATTTCGGAACGGAACTAATCATCGCACGTTGCGTATTTTTAAATGCATTTCTTCAGCGGACACCTTTTCGGATTCTCGAGCAGTTTTCGAAACGCGTGATTATTTCTGAAGCTCTGTACAATGTATGTGCACCCACGTAGTCAGTTGGGGTGGGGGGTGGAAGGTTGTCCTTAAATAGTTAATTGCGTAGTGCCAATCAGTGGAAAGTGGTCAAGGGTAAACAGCGTATCCTGCACTGAACTCTTCGCACTTACTAACAAACACACTATCTTATCTGACGGATTGTAACCTCGTGCAATCTAACCCGGAACAGCCTTGTAACTTCTCAAACAGAGCGACGGGTTCCCCCGCCCACCTGGGCTGCGCGTCGATAATTAACGACGCTCTTAAAGGTGTTTCTCACCGGTGTAATTAAGGCTCGTTCCCACACACACACACACACACACACACACACACGTCGAGTTGGTTATTCTGCTTTCTTGTCGCAACTTTCAATCAACGGATTTTCCTGCAAATTTGTTTAGCCTACTTAGTTTCTAGCTTTGTTTTAAGGGTCACGTCTTTTCTCACCAGATGTCTACTAAACTTTTATTTACGAGATATTAAAAAAAAATTCACGCTCTAGAAACGGACCAGAGAGTGAGGTTTGTTACGTCCAAATGTTTTTTTTTTTTTTTTTTTCAGTGAATAGCACAATCTGAGCTAAAACTGCTTTAAGGGAGATACGCAGAGAAAAAAAAAAGTTTGTTTAAGACAAACAAATATTTGTTTCCATATGGCGAAACAAATATTTACTTCATGTGTCAAATATTTGGTTGGCCATACCAAATTTTATGTGTAGAAAAATTGATTTTGTGCCACTATATATATTTATATTTATATATATTAAGTCAACGAAATCATTTTGTCCGGTCATCCAAATTTTTACTACGAAAAAATATTTGTTTGACTCAAACGTATACATATACAAATACTGTTTAGTTGAGACAAACAAACAGTGACTATCCTCAATTATTTTTCTTCAATGATTTAGTGTTTTTTTCATGATTTTAAATAAATCCAAAATATAACCATATTAAATTCATTATAATAGGGTTTTATCGACTAAAAAAGTCATTATTTAGCGTTTTTCATAAAATTTGAGTAAAAGTTTTATATAATTTTCTGGAATATAGCCTACTGAAAGCACACTGTGTGTATCAAAATTTATACATAAAATTTGTTTGATGACTTACGAGTAATACATTTAAATGAAGAGTAAGTTTACTACAAAGGCTACGTACGAAAGGTTTATTCAAAACTGTATACGAAACAATACCATGTTTTGAATACACGCCGGGAGTAATATAAAAAAAATTCATTGAAGTTCCTTACACGCATTTTTAGACATTTTAACTCTTCTAAAAACACAGCTTAACAAACTTCACATCCGGAAACAAAACTACTTTTCTCGGCCTTCAGCGAATTCTAAAATGAATTTCGTGAACAGACCCCAACTCGGATATCTTGAGCAGTTTTCAAATCGCGTTTTTTTTTGACGTGACAACGTTTAATAAATCGATGAACGCCGGCTGCACGCACGAAACGTTACGCACATTGTTCCGTTACGCTGTGTCCGGTTACGCTCATTGTACGCTTGCGCCGCATCTATCTCTCTTCCACTCGATTGGCCTATGCGTCCGAGGAGAAGAAAGACAGCGGCAGCACACAACTTACATCTACACGTGAACTGTTTCGTCAACTGTTTATAAAGTGAAGTGAAAAGTTAATGTGGTTTTTCATTGCTTATTACAACAAAAATTTCGGCAATAAAAGTTAATTATTCTTGCAATTTTAAAAATCTGATTACTAGTATAATTTCAAGTATTTATTCTTTTATTATTAAAATAAAAATGATTCAATTTTATTCATAAAAGTATGCAATAATTTCATCAATGTTTTGTTATGAGTGACGTTGTCACGTTAAACTATCGTCCGTAAACCGACTTTACAGACAACCAATTTTTGTTTTCTTCCCTGAAGCTCTGCGCACCGTGTGTGTGTGTCCGGGTAGGCGAACAGGGACTCTTGACACGAAGGCAAGCCATTCGGGCGTGTAAAGGTAAAAAGGGATCTGTGGATCGTCGTCGGTTTCCCTCCCCTTCCCTTCCCCTACGACACCTTCAGCCGTACGCGCACTACAGCAGGGTTCAGTGTTCGGCCAGACGGCGAGATAAGCGCTGGAGACGACACCTCTCCTCTCCTCCCAAGGTCACTGTGTCACCGCTGCGACTGGCGTATCTTACCTGCCGCGTGTTTGCCCGCAAGATAAGGGAACCCCCCGACCCCTCACACCCTCACGTACCTGCGACCTTGGAGCGTTAGGGGCGCGTGTTTGTGAGACGTCATTGCACGCACGAGGCCGCAGAGTCGCTGTGTCGACAAAATCTATCGATTGCATACATAAAACATTAGTGTAAAATAGTTCACAAACAGTGAATATGTATGGAGTAAAAATTAAAAAAAATTGTGTATTTTATATTTTTTTATAGAAAAAAAATATTTGTTACGTACACGTATTCACGTAAAACACACGGCCGTGTCCATGACACAGCCACACCCCATTTATTATTTTTTTCCCATTGGCTATACTGACGAAATAGTCGATTGCAAAACTCGATTGTTTCGGTGACTCTTGGCAGGTTCGTTAATAACGTAGGCTATTCGACAGCTGGACATCGGGACGACACTCGAGATGTCGAGTTGCAGCCCACTACGCTCTCCCAACAGCGCAGTGGGCCGACGCACTCGGACGACATGTCATTTCACGTTTTCTTTTTCGATGTGGTTTGACTGCGTGGCGGTTGATTGAACTCCAGCGCGCGTGGGACGCGAATATTTTTTTCCAAACCAATCACATTCAACACGTCTATGACGCCGGCATAAATGGCGGACGCGACAGATTTCTCAACAAGAAGTAAGTATTTTCCATTTAACACCTTCACCATGAGCTAACTTCAACCAGTTACGTGCAGTTTTTGTTACGTGTCTGCATTTAGCCTCTAAGGCCACCAATTCAAAAGACACAAAAAAAAAATAGGGGTCATGTGTCGAATATGATACACCTGTTTCCCTAACTATATTTTTGGTGCACGATAGGTAGAGACCTGAAAAATTCGCGAATTCATTTCGCGATAGGCTAAAATACAAATAGTTATACCTCAGTGCTGCCTCTGCTATTGGCTCACAACTACCCGGATGACTCTGGGCCAATGAGAAACACCCAACCAAATCTAAATCGAATCACAGGCTGCTACGTTGGGACGTCTCACAAAACAGCAGCCAATGAGTGGGTGGCATTTTACCGAGTGTACGTAGGACTATGGAGTTCATCCTAGAGGTCATTGAACCCGCGAATTTTTCCGGTCCCTAACGATAGGGCACGGCCAGTCCCTTGTTTTTTTAGGAAACGGACTTTGATGTCCTATCCGCAGGGCCTTGGAAATTTCGCGAAAAGATCCCGAGAGTAGCTGGAAGTTAAAACACTGTAGCATCGTCTGTGTTTCGTGATTAGGTGAGTTCCTTTGAGGTGCATGTCGATTGTTACAACAACCAATCACACTAATTCAGTGTGGAAGCAAACTCGTCCTTAGCGGCTCGTGCACACAAGGCAACGACTTCTCTCGCAGACGGCCCGCCAATCACAAGGAAGAAACCGATGGTGTGGGTATACCTTGTTGCAGTCTAATAGGCGTTCAGATTTTTTCGCGATAATTTCCTGCCCCTACCTATCCGTTGCCGTACTGTTGCCAAAATTACGCGCATGCGCAGAGCTCAGTTTTTCGTTGAATTCGTCCAGATGGCGGACCAGCGTCTCGCATATAGTCATTTCTGTGATCATCGGGGGACCTACCAAGCTTGTTGGTGTGCCGAATTAAACTTTATGGTAGCGAAACTACCCTGGAATACATTATGTACACTTTAATGGTCACCATTTAATTCGTGCGACTTTGCTGATATCTCTAGTATTTTTGCCGTAAAAATAAATTGCATCGATGGTTGCAAAACGTCCGCTTGAAAGCGTTCGAATCAGTTTCTAGCCTCGTTCAGAGCACCGATTATTAAAACGGATGTCGATTTGTTTCCTTACTGGGATACGGTTTTGGCACGTTCTGAAATATTTCCCAACAAGGAAGTGCTCCATTCACTACCTTACCCGGACGTCTTGGCATACCGCCCTAAGAGCACACAATAAAATACTTTACCTCTTGCTATAAAGATAGTTTATACGCAATTGTTTTTGTTTTGTACCATTTTTTTGCTAAATTTATTCTAAATGCATCTGCTTTTTGTATATAAAAAAGAAGCGAATATTAAGATTCTTGCCCTGAGAATTGCATCGAGTTCGCTCACCACAAACCATTATACAGCTTTCCAAATCAGAGAAATTATAAATGTCTAGGTAAAACAAAATACATTTATCTGAAAGAAATTCAAACCCATATCATGAAATAGACAGCAGCACTATATGTAAACCTAAAGGGAAAAAAAATCAGTTTTGTAATCCATTCTAAAAATTTTTTTATTCCTTAGTCACAGGGACGTAACTAGACTATTTTCCACCCGGAACAAGAACTCTTCTTGGCGCCCCCCTCCCCTTTTTTTAAAAACCAACCAAACCGAAACCTTCCCTGACAACACCTCATATCGCCACCACATATTATTTCCACTATTCCAAATATTTTTGGATCAACTTAGAGGGTAAATAAATAGATTTGTTTGCAGTCATTTAATTTTTAAAACATCGCAAGTTGGTTAGTACGCAAAAAATTACCAGTTTTTAAATATTTGACGATATTAATGTATGTAGCTTTCAATACAAATAATTCAGTTTATCTGCCCCCCTCCCCCAATTTTTTTTGTGTTCTAATACTACGATATTCAAGTAAATAGGTATAGCTATAGCACAAATTACTCAACCAGTTTAGGGGACTCCACCCTCCTTACCCCCCCTCCCCCCCAAATTCAAGCGCCCAGGGTTACAAGCCTCATATGGATTTTTGTTAGCTAATAAGACAAAAATATTGCATATTTATCTGTACCCCGAAAGTAAAGAATACCATGTCCATAGTTTTAATATAGTTGCACCATGTTCGTGATATGCATTTTTTTCTGTTTTGGTATAGAGCACTCATATCATTAATTCCGATGTGGAATCTTTTATATACAAAGACCTACAACACTATCATAAAAACATTAAAATATTAATCGTGAAAATAATCTTTTTGTCTAATAAAGAAGTCTAAAAATAACTTGTTAAAATTTCGTAATCTAATTCATATTACTAGCAAAGAAAATTGAAAAAAAAAAGTTGAAACAATTTGACAATTTGCTCCTCTGAAAATTTTAAATTTGGATAAATGGTGTCCGATACATAGGTAGGTGCAGATATATTCCCAATGTTGTGAAAGTTAAACCGCTTAAATTTCTACACGTTTCAAAGTTTTTGATATACATATAAAATACAGACCTGAAATGGGAAGAATGCACATCCTTAATTGTGCTCTGCCAAATAATATAAGTGGAAGTTGAGAACAGTGAGGAATGTTACTTTACTGGTTTAGATCCACTTTTAAGAAAAACAAAAAACAAAAAAGAATCGGACCCAGCGTTTCGTCATCATGACATACGGCCCGACGGCTAGGTTAGCGACAGTGAAAAGTAGCACCAATTAACCTTAAATTATGATTAAATTTATGGCATCGTTAACGTAGGATACACGGAAGTCGAAGAAGCGTTGCGATTTGGCTGGGGTCTTAGCTAATCGTCCCCGCCCTCAAGAAGATAGTCGTAATTAGAGATCGACTTCTTGGCCCGGGAGGGGGGGGGGAGTTGTTGTCTCCCAGTAGTCTGAATACTGCTTCCCCCCCCCCTAACCAGCGGACGGTGAAGCTTTCGTAGATAAATTTAAAATGTTAACAGGTAAATATATCTTTCAACTGAACGAATATCCTTACAAACGCTTTCCTGATCTTCCTTTTGAAAATGAAATAAAACAGATACAGGACATCAATAAATCATGCAACAGTAACAGAATCGCGCCTACATATTTATTCATGCAAAAATAATCATGCGCACATTATCGTGTGGTAATCCGGTTGAATACAGAGTAAACGAGCTTAATTGATTTAACACACAGATACGTACTAACATGGGCGTGGCCAGGATTTATAGAAGACGGGGGCCAAAGAGGAAGTTGTAAGAATGTATTTTTGATGAGTCTGTTAACCCCCAACAAAATTTAAAAAATATATATAATATGCATTTTGTTACTGTCTGAGGAAACTTAAGTGCTTTACTAAAATTAAAAAAAGAAAACTTAAATTTTCTCTTATAAAAGTTCGATACTTAACAAACACCAGTTATTTTGATTATGTCTTCGTGTGTGTTCAAAGAGAAGTCTCAGACTTTAGTTTCTGCTTATTCAGTAGCCATGAATAGAACCGCACTGCAGTCATCTTAAGCAAAAAGCTAACCCTCAAGCCGATACGGCTTTTCTACATTTTCATTAAAATGAATTATACTTATAAAGTTAATTGCACAAATCCATGACTCTATTCACACACTGATAAATAAATTGTAGATAAAATAAATATGGTAGCGTCAATCGTCAGCCGTTACGAGAACTGAGGAGTAGACAAACTCAAGCAGCGTTACGAGAATTCCGTAGCATCGCTGCTGCGTCATTTCTACCTCTCCCCTGCCGTCTTCTCTTCCGGCCGATACAACTAGCATACAGCATGCTGTGGTACGTACCTCTCCCCCATCCTTGCATTCGACCGACAAGCTTCGTTTGCAGGTTTATCAGGAGAAAAAAATAGTGCGTGGAGTCCCTCCGCGCGGAAGAAGTGAAACTTCGTTATGTGGAAAGGAAAATAGGAAGGGGTAGAAATTGATTTTTAGTGAAATCATATTGTTTCTTTAAGACAAACTTTATTAACATTGCTTACAATTCACAATTGATCGCATCTTTTAATTATCATTTTCGAGTGGAGAAATATCCAAATCTATAACATTTACAATGGGATTGTGATAACTAAAGTAAGATACGCTGGCCTGTAACAGGTATACTACGCGCATGCGTTCGAGTGCCACGCATTCACTCTCGCTCTGTCTCTTTCTATTCCCCCTCTCCAGGAGCGTTGAACGTTTAACGCAACAGTGCTTTCATTAACGTAACCTTGTTGGAAGTCGCATTAGAAGTTTCACTTCAAAAAAATTTAAAACATACATACGACTCATGGGCAGGGGCAGGCATTTTTTCGCGAAAAGATATGAACACTTATTAGACTGCAACAAGGTATACCCGCACCTGTGGTTTCTTTCTTGTGATTGGCAGCCGTCTGCGAGAGAAGTCGTTGCCTTATTTGGCAGAGCCACTCAGGACGCGTTTGCTTCCGCACTGAATCACTGTGATTGGTGTTGTAACAGTAGACATGTACCTGGGAGAAACTCACCCAATCACGAAACACAGACGATGTTGTAGTGTTTTTAACTCTCATCTAGTCTCGAAATCTTTTCGCGAAATCTGCATGCCCCTACTCATGGGCTTAAGTGTTTTCCAATTCCATATTTACTGTAAATAATAGATAAATTAGTTTAGACAGACCACTGAGCGTCTGGATTATGTTTAAGTTCTACAACCAATACCAGTGGTGTTGCAAATTTATTCCATTTAAATAATTTAGGAGTATTAACGGATGTAAAAATATGTGCAAAATAAAGGTGTTGCCCCCAATTGTTTCAACGATATATAATTTGTGACGGTGGTTGTAGAACGTCATTCAATTGTCCATTGTTTGTTACATTTTAAATACTTTCTCTATCATTTGCAATAAATATGTTGCTCGGCTCCAGTTTCAAAGCTTTTTAGACCATGAGTGGGTACAGAAGATCTCAACATAATTTCATCACGATGAACCCGCGGTTAAAGTTTGTCGGCGGAATTCCGGACTCATTCTGTATTCGCACCCGGAGATCCGAAGGGGAAAGTTCGCAGAGGATCGCTCGCGAAATCGCTTCTGCGGCAGATAAGGGAGCTGGCGGAGTTATCGCAGTCCCAGTTTTCCAAATGGTTCAAGGTGACGGAGACCCCAGAAACAGCAACAACGTCATCGGTTTAATGACCCCTCGAAGTGGTGGCACGAGAAAGCTAAACATTCACCGACCTCTAATGTTCGTGTATCTCCGGAATTTTTTTTTTTGAAATTATACTTTTTTTAAGGCGCGTTATGAAAAAAAAATGATGAAAGTGAATTTTTACGATGCACACGCACCATGCAACGAAATTTCAACAGAGTTAAAAAAAAGTTACATTTTGGCTAATCACTCGTAAAATCTATCAACTGGGATGCTAGCGATCCTGTACATTTTTTTGGTTTGAAGGTTTTTCACTGGCTTCAGATAAACTGTGAGCCAATCCCAGAAGCAATATAAATGTAGGTACACTAGTTTTAATTCTAGCCTATCGCGAAATGAATACGCGAATCTTAGGGGTCCATATCTTTAACAAGACGAGCCCTTCGCTATCTCTTCATTTTGATGTTAACCATGAAGTATAACTTCTAACGCACCTACATAAGTACGTACGTTAACCCTTTTTTTTTAATTTGCAGGATGATAGACTTTCGTTCGTCTAAGTGTTTGTGAATGAAATTGAGGTTAGATCTGGTTAGATCAGAGAGATTTTTTAATTATTACGGCTTTTTTTTGCAAACAAGATTTTTAATATCAGCTGTTTGTTAAAACTTTGTATAAATGTCTGTGTTACGTAATAATTATTGTCTGGGTTTATTTCAGACGCATGTCCACTGTCAGCACACCGATCAAAGCCATCCACGTACAGGAAGCAAACGCGTCCTGAATGGTCTAGCCAAAATAGGACAATGGCTTCTCTTGCAGACGGCCGCCAATTGCAAGGGAACAATCATTAGCGCCTGAAAAATGCGCGTTGTTTTGGTGCCAGAAAGAACTCCATACTATTGTACACATATAAGTGGTTGGCTATTTTTCCCTTCCCGCAGAATTGCATTTTATTGGGTCATTTTAATTTTGTAATGTTGTTATTGGTCTCTTTTTTTTCTTGGGGACGGGTAAAAAACACTACCTACGGGCCAATCAGGACGCAGTTTAATTGTATTATGTTAAGATGACCATCCTCTCTTTAAATAATAAGGAAAAAAATCAGGTCTCAATTAATGAGCATCAGATTCTTTTCGCAAAAAAAAAAAACTATTAATATGCCTTTTCTTTTTCGTTCCAAGCAGTGAACGTCGATTTTTTTTCTAACCTAAATTAAAACTAAGTGTGTTGGGGAGGGTTCCGCGTTAGGGAGGGAGACTCAGTGCGTCTCAGGCCGAAGCCCATACGCTCTAATCATGCAGGGTATTAGCCATGCAGGAGAGGTAGCATGCATCGTGTGCTAGGAGGGGGATTGGCCAGCCATGACAACGATCGGCGCCACGACTAACTCCCCTCACTGACTACACTAGACTAAAACTAGATATGTCAAGCCCAGGTAAAACCTGCATAGACACAGGGAAAACCCCCGGGCTCTGACATGCGGGATGAAAAATTTCATGCATTAATATCAAGCAGGAGACTTACGGAAAACAGAAGGATGGATCTTGAAGAAGAGGTGGACAGAGTAGAAAAGAGTCTTCCATGCGGGGGGGTTGGGGGCTTGGACATTGCTGTCCGCATTGGCTTGGGTGGCACTGGTTGTTTCGGGGGCGACTTTAGTCGTTTCCCGCCGGGCTGCCAGCCAGCCAGCCCAACGTCGTAACCTTTCGTAATGGATCGGGAGTCAATGAATCTTACGCTTCCCGGAGAGAAGGCGGGAGAGATCTCGCGAGCATCGGAAAACAACTCTAACTGGTTTATCTCCGCGCTGCTGTGGCGGGGTTATCGCGTGGTCGCCTCTCGAGACAGGCGTCAATCACATACGTCCCCGCCATTCATGACCGGCTCGGGCGGCGAGAAGCACACTGTGACGCCACTGTTCTGCAGCATACCGTACACTGGGGGGAAAAAAAATTGGTTGTCTGTAAAGTCGGTTTACGGACGATAGTTTAACGTGACGTCATAACAAAATATTGATGAAATGATTGCATACTTTTATGAATAAAATTGAATAATTTTTATTGAATTATTACTATTTTGTATGGATACAAAGAAGGAGTGAAATGAAATCTACAATTTAATTGATAGATTTACCTTTATTTGCACTCATTAATTCAAATATGTTTATTACTTTAACGAAGAGATTATTTTAACTATAACTTTTATACATGTTTTCTATTTAACTTCTTCCAACCTGTGTTATTCTGTTAAGGATAGGACTATGGTAGGAAAAGTAGGAAACGAATGGGAGTGTTTCAAGTTTAATGTGCCTCGAAAAAGTCAAATCGATGGTTGTTCCAATCGAGTGGAAGAGAGATAGATGCGGCGCAAGCGTACAGTGAGCGTAACGGGACACCGCGTAACGGGACAGCGTAACAGGATAATGTGCGTTACGGGACACTTTTCGTGCGTGCAGCCGGCGTTCATCGATTTATTAGACGTCACTTCAAAAAAAATTCTGTTCTTTTACAAAAGATTCCTTTGGAAACAAGTTGCCAAGAATTAGTTCCTAATACTACGATAAAATTATTATTACTCTGTACAACACATAGCTAGGAATACATTTTAATAATAAATATTTTCTTACAAATATTGTTGCATAATTTTATAATTTAAGTTGACGTTTTATTCAAGCATAAATGTTTTCAAACCCTGGGGGGGGGGGGTAAGTAATGGATATTCAATAATTCGACTTTAATTTATTTTATTACGCTTAATAATGTGGAAAGCTAACCAGGGAACGATTTACTTTAACTACTGGAAGTAGGCTACTGTATAATAAAACATATATTCCGTATTTTTTGTAAATTTCGGACGTATCCAGCTTAATACGGAAGAGGGAAAAAAAAATGTGGGAGGGGCACTTTACTTTATTAAACCTCTTTCATGGGGAAGGAAGATATTATGAATAATCACAGATGACACACAGTACAGTATATCTAGTTCGTATTAAGTTGCTTTCAAAGTTTTGAAACACCAATGACCAAAATGTTAATAAATGTTTCAAGAAAATCTATAGACATGGTATATATCAATGTTTTTTTTTTTTCGATGGTGTGTTCCGTATGCGTTCCTATTCCATTTCATCCGACTGCGCTGAAATTTTGTACACTTGACCTTCGAAACACGAGGAAGGTCGCTGACTAGGTGAAACTTCGAAGGAAAAGAAGAAAAAAAAAACACTTTCGAAACAGAATTGAATCATCGTTTGGTGGAATTTCGCCATGTAATTGTTGACGCTTTCTGCGTCTCCATGGCAACGGCTTTTGCTAGACAGTGGCGTACCCACGAGGAGGGACGAGGGACGTGTATAACGGAGAATGCGAGAGTGTTCTGTCCGCGGAATGCCGTAGCTAAGCGCGGATACGCCAGCTAGTGGTTTACAAACATTTTCCCCACTGCACCTACCCACACCCGCGGATACGCCCCTTGGCGCACCAAGCCACCGCCTGAGTTATGTCACATCGGGCCCGCTTAATATAAAAGCGAGACCCGCGCGCGGCGGGAGAGTCAAATCATTTGTTTCACCCTCACAGAGGTCGCTGCGATACGCGAGTCGTATATCAAGCGAGCCGATCATTCTTCTGCTTCAAGGCCGCGTCTCATTACGATGCGAGTATATAGAGTGTGTTTGTGTATGTGTGTGTGTGAGCTGAGACCAGTTCCTTGTTCTGACAACAACCGCAGCACAGGCTGTGTGCCGGAAAACTGCGTTGTCTCCACAGCTGCTGCAGGCCTCTTGGTCAAACCGTCGGATCCGGGCATCGAACCAAGCACCCTCCAGAGAGTCCCAGGCGATAGAATGCCACCTATACTTACTTAGGGACACCTGTATTTCGCGAATACATTTCGTGTCAAGGTATTTCACAAAATACTGTAGCTTTTCTCCTGTGGTTATTGACTGAGGTCGGTGAGAGGTGTCGTCCCGCTCTTGACGGGGCCAATGAGAATGTGGTCACCGTACTGCTGCACCCTCAAAATTTGCCATGACTCTTAGAAAAAGCTACAGTGTTTTGTGAAATACCTTGACATGAAATGAAATCGTGAAATACAGGTGTCTCTACCTATACTGCTTATTTGCAGTATTTATTCATAGCGGTGGAAAGGCAGGGAGTTTTGTCAGTTTAATTTATCACCCGGGGCTTGAATCCCCGTTATGTGTATCGCTAATATGTTTCTGTAATTTTTTTTTGGGGGGGGGGGGGGGAAGAGCGGATATTAAATGATTTGATATTCGGGAGAAGTGGGTTTGAATCCTTGTGCAAGCAGTTTAATCTGTGTTACCTGTTTTTTTCCCGTGTTTGTCTATTCATTTGGCCTCTCGTTGCTAGTGCGGCGTGTAGTTGCAGTTTTACTGCATTGCTGCATGTAGTTAGCGTTGTGAGCTTACGATACGTCTGAAATGCGAGTGAATAGGTGCAGTTCGAAATGTCTGAGATGTATTAGTGGGATTTGACTTGTTTATGCGAGTATACTGGGAGGGTTTATATGTCTGAGAGTAGTTTGCCTGTATGTATGTTATGTATATATATATGTATGTGTGTGTGTGTGTTTATCTTTGAGCGAGTGTGTTGTTTTGTGGCAATGAGCAGGGATGAAGCAGGGGGTAATTTTAGGATATATGTTCCCCCCTCCGAATTCAGTGGCGGTTTTACAATTCACACACTTAATTTGGTATCTCGCGTTGCTTTATTTTAAATTTTTATTTTGGTAAACAGTTTTTTTTTTTTTTTTTTAGATTTTACTTAAAGTACCTCCTTTTTAAGTTGCCAAATTAAAATTAACTCTTTTGGAAAATTATTAGTAGCTATTTTATATTTTGGTCAGACAGCTAAATATATTTATATATCCTTGTAAATATAAATATATATATATTCGTTCCAAATGCAACTTGTCTTTGTTGATCCCAACACATCACTCCAGAGCTTGTTCTAAATCCTTCTCTGTAACTGCAGTGCGCGCTTGGAATGCACTTGGTTGAAGAGCCAATACGGAAACTAATGTCACGTTCATCTTTCAGAACGTCTTTTATAAAATAGCTCAACAAACAATAAAATATTGCAAAGTGATATAAGTGTGTATGTTTATTTAAATTGTATGTTATAGATTAAAATTTTAAATCTTAAGTTTAATGATGAATAGTATATAGTTTTTAATGTATTTGGCATTAGTTTTATTTTCAATTTGTTGTTAAATATATTACTAACTTGAGTTTACTATTGAAAAATATATCGATTGTGTTATCAGTAAATTACTTGCTAGTAATTAGTTTGTTTATTTAGTTTGTATTGTATTATGTAAGTTGTTTATCATGTTCTTGTTTATTGTCTTTTACTTATGTTTGCTTAGTTATGTATGTTTATTTTTATAAAACTTTACATTTAATTTCAGTACATGTCAGTGGTTAAGTGGTAGATAAGGTGGCACGCCTTAACTTCGCCACGTAAAATAAGTCGATAAATAAATAAATTTGCACATACTTTAAAAATGAAACACTATATCTCATATGATTAAAAAAATAAATTTTGTTCAAAGGATAGAGAGGCATCATTAGGCTTTGTCTCACAATACGAGTTTTTTTTATTATCTTGTCATTTCACTGAATTAAGGAATTTTTATGTAAATTTATTCCGACAAACCTCTTTCATTTGTTTTGAAGTCACATTTTCTCACCATATTTTTACTAAACATTATTTTCCAGCTGTAAATGGTAATGCAAGTGATCATAATTATTAGCAAGGATGAGACATTTTTGAGATGAAACATAATATTGAAGAGTGCTATCCTGCACAGTAAAAAATAAATTTTTGTGCATTTACAAAACATCCTATGGAAACCAGTTGCCAAGAAATAGTTTTTAATATTACAAGAAATATATTGTAACTTTGTACAAAACTTTGGCTATGTTTTTTTTTGTAAATATGTAATACGCTTTTAGAGATAATACTGAGTAATTTTTTTTTTTACGAAAATGGGTGAATAATTCTATATTTTATTTGATGTTTCATTTCAGCATAATTTTTAAAAACATGCAAAAGATAATCGAATATTCAATTTGTTTGTGTTATTGTGCTTATTAATGTGCGCAGTTAATACTGGAAAGCTACCCATGGAACGGTTTACAAATAACTTTAACTAAAACATATCTCTGATTATACATGAATATTTCTGTTCCATTTACAAAAAATAATTACTGTGTGATTTATTCACAGGAAAAGCCCTAAAATAATAGTAATGGAAAAAATAATTTCATGGATTTCATGGCGTGTGAGACTGAAATTTAAACAACACCCTGTTGTTGCAATGCAACTTTACAAACTCAATGGCTATTTATTTTGCACAGTTGTCCTTGATGAATTTGGCAATTCATGCCTCCAGCTACGACAAATAGGTACGCGCAAGGGACAAAGAAAATGTATCGTAACTCCCAGGCAATAATTTAGAGTTGAAACTTTCTCAACTAGTGTACTGGCAGAAGTACTAATTCAGTTTACAAAGTACAGATCGTTTGTCAAGGTGGCAATTCATTCCCTCAAACAAGCTGTTACGTCGGCTAGGCGGGAAGATGGGAAACATCAGTCAACGTTCATTTTGACATAATTGAACAAGGATAAATATACGTTGTTCTTTCACTGTTAAAATATTCACCCCCCCCACCTTAAAACCACGAATGACACTGGTTATTATTTTCACCTTAAATTTACAAATAACGTTAGTAAATGTATCGTAATCTTCGTAAATTTACGGGCACTAAGTTCACTTACTTCGTACATGAATCCAGAAAAAAATATTGGTATAAAAGCAAATCATTCAAAAAACTGTTTAAAACTTACTGCAAAAAAAAACTTATTTCTTTGACGTGTATGTTTATCCTGTTTATTCTGCAAACCGACCTTGGAATTTCAAATGCAGCATAGATTTTTTTACGAAAAAATACGCCTTGATTTCTACGAAGATCGAGTTGTCTGGAACTACTGAAAACCATTCGTTGAAAACGCCGTAAAAATATTTACCGTAATTTATAACAGTGCGACTTTAAATTTCGCAAACGATTTCATTCAGGTCATGAAAAAAATTATTCCTATCAACTGGATGGAATCGCTTTCATAACGACTAACTATGAGCACGCTCGCAAAAAATTGTATTCAGCAACGCCTTCCACACGTGCTGTCAAATATGCGTGTAGACGGATCACAAGTGCGTTGGTTCAATTAAAAGCACAGTAATTACCAGCATTACATTACATTACATGCGAGGTGATACTCCTCCAGCGAACCGATGGAAGATTGTCGTCTGATAACTGTAACTTACTCAGTATCCTACACGCCATTCGCTGGCCGTAAGCACAATTCACCAGTTTCCTATAAAGCATGGGCGTAGATACGGGGGCGCGGGTGGGCAGGGGGGCTTGGAACACTCCTCACTGAGGGGACCCTCTTGCGCTCGCAAAATCGTGATGAACGTAAACGCAAAAGAAAATTGGTTGTCTGTAAAGTCGTTTTACGGACGATAGTTTAACGTGACGTCATAACAAAACATTGATGAAATTATTGCATACTTTTATGAATAAAATTGAATCATTTTTATTGAATTATCACTATTTTGTATGGATACAAAGGAGTGAAATTAAATCTACAATTTAATTGATAAATTTAGTTTTATTTGCATTCATTAATTCAAATATGTTTATTACTTTAACGAAGAGATTATTTTAACTATAACTTTTATACATGTTTGCTATTTAACTTCTTCCAATCTGTGTTATTCTGTTAAGGATAGGACGATAATAGGAAAAGTAGTAAACGAATGGGAGTGTTTCAAGTGTAATGTGCCTAGAAAAAGTCAAATCGATGGTTGTTCCAATCGAGTGGAAGATAGATAGATGCGGTGCAAGCGTACAATGAGCGTAACGGGACACAGCGTAACGGGACAATGTGCGTAACGGGACACTTTTTCGTGCGTGCAGCCGGCGTTCATCGATTTATTAGACGTTGTCACGTCAAAAACATTTTTTTATGAAAACAATTCTGTGTATTTAAAATTTCCTGCTTATTGGACGCATATAGGCCAAAATATGGGCAGTATGAAACATACGAGCACCCTGTCCAGATATGACTTGTGACGGTTAAAACCCACGTGTAAAAATCTCGGGGCCGCGTGCTCCCCCCCCCCCCCCTTAAAATCCCAACGAATTTTCGCAGATTGGCGCCCCTGCCTATAAGAATGCGTGTGTAGGTATGTTTCCCGATAGCGTCCAAGGTACTTTTAGCTGATACATATTATGTTGTTTGGCTGGAGTTTTATCCTGTTCTGGGGGTAGACAGGTTGTTTTTTTATCTACAAAAATACTTTATTCATCATTATTTTTTTTCTGTTCTTCCGTTTGGTTTTCCTTTCTATCGCATAATGCCGTTTTGTGAAATTAAGGGCCGAGAGTTTCGATTACATTAAATTTACAAGCGCCAGGATGGCCACCAAAAGAGGTTCGGGATCCAACATTACCTACGAATTTCCTTTCAGTATACAGTAGTTTTGCGACTTTAAAAGTAAAACCAACATTTCCCTGGCCTTTGTTCCTTTCCTCAGTTTTCAAGGTAACGGGTTTCCTTTCTGCACCAGCGTTGAAGTCTCCGTTCATTAGCGTCGGCTCGGGAAACTTAGCACCCCTCATATTCGCCCAAGAACCTGGCAAACGTCTCGTTTAGTTTTTGAATTCGAAGAGTCTGGAAAGTCTGCCGTAGCCTGTAGTATGTTACTTTGTACCGTCGGGAAGCGACTGGCATTTGCAACAGCTAAGTTTTTTAAGTGTTAGGCTGAGTTTATGAACTTTACGAGAAACGCAAGAGCAGAGCACAAGGACGCAACACGCAACAACCACCCCAAAACTACAGTAGTTTACAAAATACGCAAGACGCATGACATCACCAACCTTACAACTTGAAATTATAAAACTGTAGATAACATTTGCTTCATAGGAATTATTCTCATAAATAATATATTTCGTGAAAACGCATGACATTCTTAATAACTTATATAAAAACTCATTTAAATTCACCGTATGATATACTAATTATTAAAAACGTGATGAGAGTGATGAAAATAAAAATTCTATTTTCTACAGGTATACATAACATTTGCAGCATTAGAAGATTTCGGAACACTCACTTCAAATAAAGAATGACGAAACGTTAGCCAAAATGCAAGCAGTTTAAGAGTGAGCAATGCTTGCGTCGTTTCCGCGTTGTGTGTAATTTATATACGTCGTTATTTAGCTCTTTGTAACTTGAATTTCTTGCGGTTTTTTACGTTTCTTGCTTAGTCTGTACAACGGGCCTTAAGCTTCAAATAATATTGGGTTGAGGTAAACAAATATGTTGAGTACTGCAGCATTCTCATCGTAGCTTATACAGTCAATGCCAACTAATCTTAGTACTTTTAAATTATTGCTAATTGTTTTATTCTGGCCAAGAAGGCAATAAAATATCAAACTTCTTATACGGAGAGAAATGATTGTTTAAAAAAAAAAACGTTTGTTTGTATTCGGATTAGAAAAGTATAAATTCATTCAAAAGACGACAGAATACTTTCCACAAAAATTTTTTTTTGAAAATCTCTTTTAGAATTAAAATATTCCATTGACATGTATATATATATATATATATAATTCAAATATTCTATTGACATATATATAAAAACATTTGAATTTACAAAATTTTGGGATATGGACCATGAAACAAAAACTTATCTCTTCGAAATCTACCTAATAATGTTTTGTTCACCCAACAAAATTGTTACTTCATTTCAGCTGTATATTAAGTTGCACGGTGAATTTTGTTCCGCCAGAAAAATATTTTGTTGCAGCAACTCAACCTTTTCTCAGGTGGAAAACACAATTTCCAATTAAGATAAATTTTATGTGGTTGTCTGCAGGAATGGCTGGTAGAAGCCCATTACAAATATTTTACGGTTAGCTGGAATGTTTTGTAATGTTTTTTTTCTTTTTATAATAATTGCTCTACGCCATCCGCTTACATAAATCTTATTTGTTAGGGTCAGTTATTTGTCTGATGTAACGCGTATCACCACAAATGTCTGCACGTAATTTCAGAGCTGTGCTACTGGAAGATGACGCTGTCCTTAAGGGAACAAGTGGGTATCGCTTCGCATTTAAAAACCCTCTTAAATTCGCAGAAAACCAAATTAACTTTCCAAGAACTGTCGACACTAATGAGTTAAAGTCTGCAAGCCAGCTTCAGAAGTGCTCGCTAGCTAGGCTTGTGCTTTCACATAAGTTCTTCACAGTTATTAAAATGATTCATGCAATGGAGAATTTTTATCCAATGCAATTCTTTGGACATACGCCGTTGCAGTTTTGCACTGTTTGTCATGGAAAAAAAATTCAAGAATGCAAAATAATAAACCCCTGTGGCAACACAGCGAACAGATGTCTCCCACGATGGAACTAAACAGGTATTATGGTCAAAACAACGATGACAGCATACAAGAACACAGTCCAACTTAAAATATAAGATAGCTCAAGAATTAAGTGGGAGGAATTTAGTCACGAAAAAATAACAGCACAGATGAACACAGTGGGTCAACAATGACGAGACAGTTTCAACAAGAACAGTAAATGCAGACAGACAACAAACCTTCACAACGCAGCTAACACACGAACACGACGATGCAAATAAACAGTGTTACGGACAACACAACGAAGGCAGCACAGGAAAACACAGTAGGCTTCGTATGACAAAACAGTTGCGACGATTCAAGAATTGACATCTGTTCCCGTCTGGATGCGATTTAAAATTTAATTTTTTTTTCATGACAGTGCAAAAACTGTCATGGCCTATTTCCGAATAATTGGCTTAAATCACTTCTTCGCAGCTCACTCATAAGTGGCATTAAGAGTGTTCTGCAGGGTCAAATTCACTCATTTAAGCACGAAACGTGCGAAATAACTCACTGGTCTGGCGGAGTACTATCCAAAAAGTACCAATCGTTTTCTGTGAATAAAAAAAATCAGAGCTGTGAACATGCCCCACTTTTTTTTTTACGTGGTTCTGCTTAGAAACTGTGATATAAACTGCAATGGTTTTATTTTCAAAAACCCGTTATTTTCCAGTTGACTGAAAATAATTTGCAAATTTAATAATTTGCAAATTTGTGCCTTTTATTCATCAGATAATAATAATTTGCGTTGATGTAATTACTCGAATACTAGTTTTTACTAGTATTTACTAAAATAATAGAATACTAGTTTTTACTTTTGGGAAGATGGGGGGGGGGATGATACATGTTGTCGTCGTCGTCATATCTACAACAGCATTAGAGTGATGGTTTGAGAAAGTCCATGGTGTTCTTCTCATTCATGATAAGACTATAGAAAACACTCTTAACTACAACGCAGAAAATAATAATGTAAGTATACTATATATGGAATATATTAAACTAATGGTCTATCTCTTCAATTATCCTAGTATTCCATTAATTAGGTATATCTCACAGCAGTGTTTCAGAAAATGTACAAAATATTTCTTGTAGAACTACGAAAAATGTTTAATAGTTCTTTTTTCATTGCATAGACAAAAATAAAATAAACTATAAAAAAATTGTGTCCACGAAAACAGCAAATTTCTCTCATTATCACTTGTTTATGACTAACTAGTCACATTTTATCTGTCCTTTTGCGCTGACTCGACTCTTGGAGAGACCTATACTCAGAGAAAGAGAGAGAGAGATAGCGAAAGACAGAGAAAGGCGGAGAGAGATGGAGCGAGAGTGAAAGAGGAAAAACTATAGATAGCGCACCAACACATTTGGACAGCTTTTAGCTTTTCAAACAAGAAGAAACGAAGACATCATGTTCTCGGGGTAGCAATTACTGCAGCAGCAGAAAACGTCCGTTGTTATTAGCACGTTAAAATTTTCCACCCGGTTGCGTTTTTTCAAATTATCTCTCGTCTTCTGTGCTTCGCTTCCGCACAGACGAATAGCGAGTTTTGTTACTTTTGGAAACTCTATTTGCATGTCTCACGGTAGAGCGAGCAAAAAGTGATGATGACTACTGATGGAAGACGAAATTGTGAAAGATGAGAACTGTAATTTGTTTTGTAATTGGAATATTCATTTAAAATTACAGATATTTTTATATTTGTACATTTACATGAAAATAACTATATCACTACAAAATAGTTTTCGTGGTAATACTGAGTTCGGTTTGGATTTTTACCCAGGCATCTATGCTTTGTGTCGTCCGAGTACCTCCAATAGTTAATAAAGTTATTTGTAAACCTTTCCCTGAATAGCTTTCCAGGCTTAACTGCGTACAAAATAAGCATGATAAAAAAAATTAAGTCCAATTATTGAATATTCGGTTATATTTTACATGGTTTAAAAAATTATACTCGAATGAAACATAAATAAAAGTTTAAGATTATGCGCCAATTTTCGTAAGAAATATTTTGTATTATCTCAAAAAACGTATTTCATATATTTAAAAATAACCATAGTCACGTGTCGAACAAAGTTACAATATATTTCTTTTATAGTATTATAAAATACTAGCTGCCCGATCCGGCTTCGCACGGTTGTATTATTTGGGGGGGGGGGGAAATGAGACCAAATCTCTTATTTACAGTTATAATAAATGAAATAAAATGAAAATTAATTAATTTTGACAAAAATTTAATACAATGCTTTGTAATGTACCGAAGAAAAAACGAATAGCACCGATGGTTTCCCGACTCTCGAGCACGCAACGTTGTCATGGAGACGAAGTGCCCACTGTTTCCCGGGCTTAAACACCAATCAACATTGATGATCAGTTTATTATTAATAATAAATTTTTAAGACCATTGATAGAAATAAAAACTACCCTATCTCTCAAGTTGGAAAAAATTACACATAAATGCCCATTTTCATCGAAATCAGTTGACTTGGTGAAGGGGACCTTTTTAGAAATCAGATGTAGTTAGTAATTGTCTTCTTAATTTGAATAATTTATATCACTTTCAAATCCCGACCGACTTTGTTCTACCAGTGTATAGTTATTTACCTGTATATATATCTAAAAATTGGTGGTCTGTATTTAATGAGTGATGAGGACTACACTAACAATGAAATAGTCGTTGCCATGGAGACGAATGAAGCATCAACAATGCTACAGCCGTTGCCGTGGTGATTTTCTGCCAACTCATACATACATCACATTAGAAAACTCTAAAATTATAAGATTAAGACCATTAATCGAAATAAAAACTATCCTATCTCTCAAGTTGGAAAATATTACACCTAAATGCCAATTTTCATCGAAATCGGTTAAGTGGTTTAGGAGTCCATTGAGGACAAACATTGTGACACGAGATTTATATATATTAAGATATCTTGTAAAACTGGTTTACAAAGTAATCTTTTGTAAAAGTAGATAAAATCTTTTTCTGTAAGGACTGGGAAATGCTCGTTTACCCACGACTCAGCTATAAAGTAAAATTTACAATGATGTTACTATTTTAAAAAATTTATTTCTTCGTACTATTAAGCCCACGGCAAATATATTAATTTTTTATTAAATGTAACAACTTTACAGTCGGCAAGGTAAATAGAGGCGATGACTTCATCGTAGCCCAATAAAAAGTGTAACTTTAAGATAATAACGAACAGTGCAACGCGAATTTATGTATCACAATTGAGTAAAAGAATTACTTTCTAGAAAAACGATGGCAGCAGCAGTGTTCGACGACATGTACAGTAAAAATAAATTTTAAACTGTACTAAAATATTTGTTTGTAATGAAACAAATGTTTGCAAAGTTCCAAAAATAACCTGTTTTATAAACATATGCCATCTATACAAGAACGTAACTTTAGCAAATATTTGTATTAATACAGAACTTCTGTAAGTGCCCATACATGGTTATATGGACTCTGTTTATGGCAGTTAATGTTAAATACGATCCAGACAGTTGTGTTGTGATATGTTGTGCAGTGAATTTGAGGGAAATAGTGGAAAGTTAAATCGTCTTTGCCAAGAGGGAGCGAACCTCTTGTGACATTGCAAAACATTTATTGTGAAAGTGTTAGCCATATCTTTACAATTACTAGTAATTTTCTGCAGTATTACAAAACATATTACAATTTCGAACAAAATTTTACAAAGCTCCCACTGTTTCTAGCTCCTGGGTGATAACAGGTTACTGAAACCACTCACTCACACACACATTATTGCAGAAATGCAGCATTTTAATTGGTATTTTCAACCATAAAAAATAATGTTTTGACGTGACAACATCTAATAAATCAATGAACGCCGTCTGCACGCACGAAAAAATGTCCCGTCACGCACATTGTCCCGTTACGCTGTGTCCCCTTACGCTCATTGTACGCTTGCGCCGCATCTATCTCTCTTCCACTCGATTGGAACAACCATCGATTTGACTTTTTCGAGGCACATTAAACTTGGAACACTCCTATTCGTTTCCTACTTTTCCTATCATCGTCCTATCCTTAACAGAATAACACAGATTGGAAGAAGTTAAATAGCAAACATGTATAAAAGTTACAGTTAAATTAATCTCTTCGTTAAAGTAATAAACATATTTGAATTAATGAGTACAAATAAAAGTAAATTTATCAATTAAATTGTAGATTTCATTTCACTCCTTCTTTGTATCCATACAAAATAGTGATAATTCAATTAAGATGATTAAATTTTATTCATAAAAGTTTGCAATCATTTCATCAAAGTTTTGTAATGACGTTGTCACGTTAAACTGTCGTCCGTAAACCGACTTTACAGACAACCAATTTTTTTTTTTAACTGTGTAGTTACGTAATTTTTAAGCTTGCATATCCGCATACTTACGTTTCTTAACGCATTCATTTCATCTCCCCGTCTGCTGCGAAGTCCCTTCCTCCGAAGCGCTTGGTAGCAAACGCACCTGGATATATTTTTTTTTTTTTAAATTTTGACCAGCGACGGGGGTTTGACCTTGTCGGTCCCCTTCCTCGCGAGGAAACTGGAAAGGTCATCGCCGGCGCCGTGGGTCCCTCTCCCCCCCCCCCCCCCCATCCTCTCGCGGGATGGGCGCTGCGCCTCCCCGGGCCAATAGCGCGGCGACCCTGATCTCTGGCGGCCAAGGACTCTATGGGGCGTGCACACCCGCCTCTGCCGACGATGCGTGGGTGCCCGTGAGAAAAGGCCCTCCCCCCTCCACGCATTAATTAGAAAGTCACGACCTATAGCACAGACATAACTTAACATTTTTTTTTTATAAAAACATTCCAACAATTGTCATGAGTTGGAACGGGTCGTTACCACAACGCAGAAATGCCATAACGCCGAATGTCAAAATTGACCACAACGCCGACAGCTAGAAAACTGCTGCGTACCACAACGCCGAAATAACAACTGAATGAATTTGTGTGTGTTTCTTAAATGTACCTTAACGCCGAAATACCACAATCAAACCCAACCTTACATAACCTAACCGAACCTAGCGTAATATAACCTAACTTAACCTAGCCTATCCTAGCCTAGCCTAACCTAACCTAGCCTAACCTAGTCTAACCTAACCTAGTCTAACCTAACCTAACCTTTGTGGCAGACCTGCAATGACATTTTTCGGCGTTAGTGTAATTCGGCGTTGTGGTACACAGCAGTTTTCTAGCTGTCGGCGTTGTGGTCAATTTTGACATTCGGCGTTAAGGTATTTCGGCGTTGTGGTAACGACCCGTTGGAACGACCACAACCTAGAACTATCATTACTTAGAAACACACAATTTAGAACTGTTATAACTAAAAGACTAGAAAAAAATTCGCGGAATTACTCTTCCTCCATCTTCCATACCACAGGCGACTTGAAGAACTCTGAGCCAGTTAAAAAGCCCTCGACAAAAGAAGTACCGAACCGCAAGCATCCCAGTTAACACGTGTCACGAGCAAGTAGCCAATGAGAAGGTGTAATTTGACCCGTGTGCTTAGAGGATCTTGGCGTCTAACGTAGGGGTCATTGATACCGCGGATTTCTCCAGTCCCTAGTCATAACTTATAAACACTCAACGCCGATTTACATAAATTAGAAACAGAAAAAATCACAATTTAAGAAAACACACAACTTGCAACTGTCATAATTTAGAAACATGTAACGCCGAAATACACAAATTAGAAACGTCGTTACATAGAAAATCATAACTTAGAACTTTCAAAACTTAGAACTGTCATATCTTTGAAATACGTAACTTAGTGGAGTCGTAATTCAAAGAATCACAAGTTTAAACTACCACAACAATTATTCAAAAATTGGAAAAGTTATAATTTAGAAACACACAACTTAGAACCATCACAAAGATTTAACCACATAACATAGAAAAGCCTTTTTTTTTTGTGTATTTCAGAATAATGTATTTCTAGGTTTTGTGTTTCTCAGTCATGACAGCACCCGTCTGCTGAGAGTCTTGTGCCCGTCAACTCGACCCCCATATTCGTTTTTGAGTGAACCGGTGGGGTAAGTCAAGGCGATGGCTCATCAGAGAGTAACGAAGAATAAAACGCTTAGGAATGGGGCTCTCGATGGCGCTGAGGGGGAAGTTGAGGGACAATAACGAGTTATAGTTGAGAGTCAGGCAAATGTAAGACTCTTTGCAGGATTTTCGTCGCCATGTTTGCTGCAAACGTGAACCTCCAATGTGAACATTTGTTTGGGTTTGTCTTTCAAGTGGATTATTCAAGTGTGAAGTTTCGCTTCTAACGCGCTTTACGGCCACGCACCCATTATATTTTATATGATGATATCATAGATTGCAAAGATTTGTATATCTAAATTAAGTTTGTCATTGGATCACGAGTTAATTGACTAGGAGCCCATGCAAAATACATTTAAAAAAAAAACGCTGACAAAGCACGTGCGACCATGAGAGAAATGTGGCAGCAAGCGAATGAACAAGTTACATCGACTTGATTCTGGTTCACATCTATGACACCTAAATTGCGGCCAGAAAATAACGAGAATTTAAAAAAAAAAAAAAACACTAGGTCAAATTTTTTTTTACTGCCATTAAGCAAACATTTCGTGAATATTAAATTAAAGTGTTTGTTACATTCATCCTTTTTCAACTGGTGCCTTACATAGGTGCGTTACAACTAACTAGTTTACAACAATTGAATGTCCGGAATTGAGATTTAGTAGTTCAGTCTCTCTCTCTCTCTCTCTCTCTCTCTCTTAAGCACCTATGTGTTCAACTGCATGGCGTTAAGGGGCCCGCTTTGTCAGTTTGGCGGAATGATAAGGTCGAAGCTCGCTGCTGCTTCTAGCGTGGTATCGCCTCTAAGCGCAGGGCTCTGAACTAGCGTGGAGTCTTCTCGTCGTGCATAGGACAACTATGAGATATGAGTGGTAACCATAACAATATGCGGCGGAGAAAAGAAGATAAAGGTGTCGTGCAAGTCCCTTGATTGCTTTCAATAATCTGCACTGGATAGTTGGTGGCATTTTAACTTTTTATAAAAAATACAGTTTAAAAAAGAAATACCTACTTAAACATAACTACTCATTCGCTCTCAGCGTATTCTTAAATTATTTTCGTAGAGACCCCACTCGGATATTATATTTCAAGTCATGTGGTTTCTTCAGAAGCTTCTGTACACTGTAAGGTTGTCTCACCGATTCATCATATTGCCATCCGGGGCAGTAAGCGTGGGCGAGGCCAGAAACCGAAGTTTCTATAACTCGCCAAGTGCATAGTAAATCAGGTGCACCCCACACTGGTGAAGAATCCTTTGAATCGACGGCGGGGGTGCGTGTTTTGTGGGATAGGTTTGGCACACGGGCCTGTGTGTGCGCTGGTAGGTTGTGTAATGCTAGAAAAGTTACGTGAACCTAATTCGGCGGGGGAGTGGTAAGGTTGTCTAGGTAGGCGGGGGCCTTAAAACCAAAGACGGAAGATCTTTGAGTCACGTGTCAGAATACGCGACTCACTCTCACACTGGTCCGTAAGGTCCGTGGGGTCAATTCCGTTCCAGTACACGGCAAAGAAAAAAAAAGTAAAGATGACTTGTCCTTTAAAAAAAACTGGGCGCGTGCGATTGGTCGTTACAATAAGCAATCAAGAGAGAAAAAAATGTGCTCGATTATTTTAATTTTTTTTTGTTTGTTTTGTTTTGCAGACCATGGCAGGTATTGTACACTTCGATTACTTCATCTTTCTTCGAGAGCGAATCGTTCGGTCAGCACACAGCAGGCGGTCAACTTCCCTCACTCCCCTTTTCACCTCATCGACGGAACAGTGTTCTGAGATGTTTGGCGAGCTCCGTTGTGCTGTCTACAGAAGACAAAAAAAAAAAAATGGCGCGTCGAACTCTCGAGTCACGTCTCAACGTCCTCCTCGGAACATCGACGGAGCGAAAACATTGACAACCCAATCCACGGCATCAAAAACAAAACTGTACCGCGCAGTGGTTCGCGTGTTCCGACATGTTTACGTTGAAAGATTCCTTGTAATGGGAGAAGATTGATTCAAAAAAAAAACTTCGCGGACGAAATACCATTGCTGGTTTACACAGGTTGTACCAGGAAAAAAAAAAATTCCTCAAGAATGGAACAACACTGAAAAAAAAAAAAAAACAGTACGACATCAGCTGATGTCTAATGTTACAAGCCTAGACAGCACAGATAATTACGTGGAAGGAATTTGATCAGATAATATAGTTGGGATAGAGTCTTTTAAGGGGGTGCCTCCCATTTCAGGTCATGATTATATATTTATAATAATCACTGATCAACTTTTAGACTTTTTCAATTGTTTAACTTTCACGAAATGAAAAATATATACAGCGAATACTTTTTGCATAATTAGCTGCCAAAGTTACATTTCTATCGTTTTTGGGTTGTACAAATAAGGAGAATTTAATTTATTACGGAACTGAAACTTTTTAGGTTTAACTGAAATGCCACTGGCTACTTCAAGACATGGTTTGAATTTCTTTCAGAAAATATTAATTAATTTTACCTGACATTTCAAAATTCTCAAATATTTTACGATTTTGACAGGCAACAAACATGAAATAAGTTTTTGTGATAGAAATGCAAACCATATAATGAAGTAGCCAGTGGAATTGCAGTTAAACCTAAAAAAAGTATGCGCTGTATATATTTTTTCATTTCGTGAAAGTTAAACAATTGAAAAAGTCTATGGGTTAATCTGTAATTACTGTAAATATAAAATCTTGACCAGAAATGGGAGGCACCCCCTTAAGTACTCGCCACAGTGATGTGTAAACATCTAACCTCGGTGTGTCGTCGTTCATGCTGCAAATAAACTTCTGATACAGAACTCGGACACGAAATTTAACGGAGAATTCTTTAAAAATTAATGCCAAGGGTAGTAATTATACTAATAAATAAAATTTTCAATTTTTAAGTAAAAAAAATTGGTTGTCTGTAAAGTCGGTTTACGGACGATAGTTTAACGTGACAACGTCATAACAAAACATTGATGAAATTATTGCATACTTTTATGAATAAAATAGAATAATTTTTATTGAATTATTACTATTTTGTATGGATATAAAGAAGGAGTGAAATGAAATCTACAATTTAATTGATAAATTTACTTTTATTTGCACTCATTAATTCAAATATGTGTATTACTTTAACGAAGAGATTATTTTGAATATAACTTTTATACATGTTTGCTATTTAACTTCTTCCGATCTGTGTAATTGTGTTAAGGATTGGACGATGATAGGAAAAGTAGGAAACTAATGGGATTGTTTCAAGTTTAATGTGCCTCGAAAAAGTCAAATCGATGGTTGTTCCAATCGAGTGGAAGAGAGATAGATGCGGCGCAAGCGTACAATGAGCGTAACGGGACACAGCGCAACGGGACAATGTGCGTTGCGGGACACTTTTTCGTGCGTGCAGCCAGCGTTCATCGATTTATTAGACGTTGTCACGTCAAAATATAAAATTATGCGCCGATTTTTGTAATGAATACTTAATATTATCTCTATAAAAGTATTAATTCAAAATCCCACATTGAATGAATCATTTAAAGAACAAGCAGATGTACGAGCTGTTTTAAGAGCCTCTGCATAGCTGTGGCTAACCGGCTGAATATGAAAATTTAATTGCCCGTGCGAAACTGGTACCGTAGCTAGTATGCTATAAATATGTTTAATAACTTGAAAAGGAAGAATCTAAAATATGCAGTACCCGGCTTTGCCCGGGCTGAACACAGGGTGAAGGGGACCTTTTTCTAAATCAGATGTGTTTGGAATTGTCTTCTTAATTTAAATGTCAAGTGTGCAAAATAATTTATATCACTTTCAGATCCCGACAGACGTTGTTCTGCCAGTGTATAGTTTTTTACCTGCATACATCTAAAAATTGGTGGTCTGTATGTAATCTAGGAATTTCACATAAATATGTAGCCTATGTGTTAATCCAGGTTATAAACTATCTGTGTGCCATATTTCAATCAAATCTGTTCAGCTTTTTTTGTGAGATTGAGTAACAAACATCCATCCATCCATACTTACAAACCTTCGCGTTTATAATATTAGTAGGATGTAGTGAATATTGCTAAACAAACATATGTAATATCAACACCCATGCAAGAAAATCGTGTTAAAATTCATTATATATATTAAAAAAATGTTTTGCTATGCAGAGAGAAAAAAAAGAAGGGGGTGAGGGATCGTTCTCATTTTGACTTCAAGTATGTATAAACACGACAAAGACTGTACACACCAACTCCCTTACTTTTTCCCTCTATGGAGGAAAAAAATACTTTTTTTTTCATTTTTGCCAAGTTAGCGATTATGTATAGCGACTACGAAATAGAAACAATTGAAAATATTCAATAATACTGAGTGTCCCGCCGGTAATAATTCTTAATTTATTCTATGCTATGCCTAGCTACATGTACATCATGTAGGCAGCGAGGGGCGTCCGTAGAAACAATACGTATTTTTCAAAACGGAGGAACAGAATCGTTACTCAGAGTTGAATAAGCAAATGTTCGTGGCGTGTGTTACTTGTCACTGACAACTGATTCGTTTTTTTTTTTTTTTAAGATAAATGTACAATGTTAATGCTACATGCCTGTATACATGTAATATTTATGAAGCACTCATTGCTGCCTGTTTATGAAACAGACCGCTCGACCAAGTATCGAACGAAGGCCATAGCATACAAATTTAGTAAGAGGAAATTTTTGAAAGAAAAAAAAAGTGTTTCGATTGAAGGATGTGCACAACTCGTACGCAGAGTTAAAAAAACTTTTTCTGGTCAAGGACTAATATAAGGCTCTGGAAAGTACTTTTCTCTAGAGTCACGATTATTTCTCGGTTTCATTTCACTCCAGGCTAGACTGGTATTGCCTATGAAATAATCTAGCATTTTTTAGATTATTTATTGGTACATAACAATCTCACATCATTTGGTGGCGTTACTACATGTGTTTGGGCAGTCAATTCTTCTCCTTGTTCATAACTGGGGGCAATCATTTTTCGCGAGAAAAAAAAAATTCCGAACGCTCATTAGACTGCAAACAAGGTATGCCCGCACCAGCGGTTTCTCCCTTGTGATTGGCGGCCGTCTGCGAGAGATTTCGTCGCATTTTTTTTTTTTTTTACCGAGCCACTCAGGACGCGATAGTTTCCGCACTGAATTACTGTGATTGGGGTGTTGTAACAATCGACACGTGCCTGAGAGAAACTCACCCAATCACGAAACACTGAATATGTTACAGTGCTTTAACTTTCATGTCGTCTTGGGATCTTTTTGCAAAGTATGCGTGCCTCTAATGATTAGAGACTGGAAAAATTCGCGCTTTGGATGACCTCTAGGATAGACTCCACCATCCCCTACACACTCGGGAAAATGCCACCTGCTCATTGGCTACTGACTCGTGACACCTGTCGACTGGGACGCTTGCGATTCGATACTTTTGTGGTTGAAGGTTTTTCATGGCTCAAAGTCCTTCAGATAAACTGTGAGCCAATCAGAGAAGCATCATAAAGGAACAGTTGTTTGGATTCTATCATATTGTGAAATGAATCCGCGAATTTTTCCAGTCTCTACTAATGATAAGTTTCGAAATTGTTCCGCCCCTCTTGTCTTCGACACTGGGCCAGTCAGCTACCGGCTAGCAGTCGACAGATCGAATCACATCCACCACACTCAGAAGAGGGAGAAGTATGGGATTAATGAATCAGCCAGTGGGAAAGGTAAATGTGGACAGAGTATCCATAGTAGTGGGGATTTTAGCCTGACACCAAATGATATTCACGAAATAATAACGGCTATTCTTATCACCCAGGGCCGAAATTCGACAGCAGCGGTCAGTAATTTCAACTTGATGTCATTGATCATCACTAGGGCCAGTAGTATTCCGCGAAAATATTTCGAGACAAGCTATTTGTTAAAAAAAAAGTGGGGGGGGGGGGGTTTGTCTGTAAAGTCGGTTTACGGACGATAATTTTAAGTGATAACGTCATAAGAAAACATTGATGAAAATTTGCATACTTTTTAATTTTCAAATATTATTTACAGTTTTTGCAAATTTAATTTCAATAATTTGTTTAAATATAATCACGAACAATTAGTTAGAAAGCTAGTTAGAAAGACCGTCTTAATCTGTTTGATATTATAGAAGATTTTCTCGCACGGTGGTTGGCCGGTTCTTGCACGCTCGGCTCAGGCGGAACGTGATAATTTTTCGTGCCTGCAGCCGGCGTTCATCGATTTATAAGACGTTATCACGTCAAAAATATTACCTTATCATCGCCTGTGTTTTGTGTCTGGTTGAGATTATTTTAGGCAGATGCCTACTGTCAGCACAACAATCACAGCTATCCAAGTGCGGAATTTAAACGCGTTCTGAATGACCTGGCCAAATAAGGCTATATCTTCTTCTCGTGAAGAAATTACTGGTGCAGAAACACCTCATGGCAGTCTAGTAAGTGGACAAATTGTTTCGGGAAACAACCTCCGCGAAAAAAAAAAACTTCCCTTATTAATTATCACCAGCTACAAAATTCCTTAGTGTAAATCTAATCAGCATACTCGCGAAAAATACTGTTAATCAAGCTGTATATATTTCCATACATTACCGTGCTTAGGTTGATAAAACTTTTATTTGTGATCTTTAAATTCCACGATGCGACCATAAACGAGTTTGACTTCATTGTCTCAAGTAGTTTGAAGTAGCACATAAACTAATTTTTTTTTTACACACACACTTGGCCATAAATAAATGAGTTTAACATCGAAGGCAAACCTTATTCTAACTTCAGGCCTCGCTTTGAAATTTAATTGTTTTATTTTGCTTCAGCCTATCGACGATAATTGCGGTTTTTTGTTTGGAAGGGCGAAGGAGGGGGGGGGGAGGTATTTATGCTCGCGGAAGATGACGATTCTAATGACCTTGAGAACCTGTCCGCAGATTAAAGCTGAAAGACTGTTAACCTGATCTGCGGAGAGAAATGTACTGAATAAGAACTGGTCGTGACCTTTACTTCACCTTGAACATTAAAACGCCGCAACGCGCAGGTTAGCAGCAGAACCGACGGCCACAGCGACAAAATGGCCGTCGGTAGGAATGTTCGTCTACACCGCGCGACAACTTTAGTTGGTACTCTAAAATGTTATAAACAGGTACGTGATTTCATCGTTGGTGTACTTAGGGGGCAGAGCAGAACTTGAAGCACATATACATCTGTATTATTCTAGCGATAGAACTACGGATCCTTTGAATCACAGTAAAATTTGAGATGGATTAACCGAACCATACGCAACACAGTCCCATTACTTATGTAACGATGAATGAGCATACTTAAGTGTGTTTCAATTACTTGTAGAAATAATTTAGACTTCAGTTATTAAAATAGAACGGAAAAAAAACTATTGATTGTCTGTAAAGTCGGTTTACGGACGATAGTTTAACGTGAAAACGTCAAAACAAAACATTGATGAAATTATTGCATACTTTTATGAATAAAATTGAATCATATTTATTGAATTATCACTATTTTGTATGGATACAAAGAAGTAGTGAAATGAAATCTACAATTTAATTGATAAATTTACTTTTTTTTGCACTCATTAATTCAAATACTATGTTCATTACTTTAACGAAGAGATAAGTTTAACTGTAACTTTTATACATGTTTGCCATTTAACTTCTTCCAATCTGTGTTATTCTGTTAAGGATAGGACGATGATAGGAAAAGTAGGAAACGAATGGGAGTGTTTCAAGTTTAATGTGCCTCGAAAAAGTCAAAATCGATGGTTGTTCCAATCGAGTGGAAGAGAGATATATGTGGCGCAAACGTACAATGAGCGTAATGGGACACAGCGTAACGGGACACTTTTTCGTGCGTGCAGCCGGCATTCATCGATTTATTAGACGTTGTCACGTCAAAAAAAATTTCACGGGTTCATTTCGCGATAGGCGATAAACAAAAAAATCGTTCACCTACATGAGCCGCGCTCGAGCGCCGCTGCAAAAACATCCCCTATCCTCCCTCCCCGCCCTTCCTGGCCCGGCGACACCGATGACACCCCCCGAGGAACCAACCCCTCGAGGCGTCCGGAAACCCCATTACCGCAGGCGTCACGGCGATTTACCCGGACGAGCCCGCAAGCGCACGGGGTGGCTACCTCGCGCGACCGCCTTCGTAGTCACCCGGTAGCTCTCAGGTTCGGACGGAATCCCGAGCGAGCGTCTACTCGCTGCGTCGGACGCAGACTCTCTCTCTCTCTCTCTCTCTCTCTCTCTCTCTCTCTCTAACACACACGTGGCGGGAACTACCGCTCGGTCCGGCTCGTTGCATTTTACGTGAATGGAACAGATAATAGGTATATTTGTGAATCTATACGTTTAAATGAAAACAACTCTGTCGCTACAAAAATTGGTGTTCGCATCAATGCTGGGTTCCGGGATTCTTACCCGGGCATTTATTTAAGCATTATGTTGTCCCAGTACCGTTCCCCGAATAGCTTTTACAGGTTTGACTGCGCACATGATTTAATATTCGTTTATCTTTCCTATGGCTAAAAAAAAAAAAAAAAATATTGATATGCTTGAATGAAACTTCTACTAAAATATTTAATTATGCGTAAATTTTCATAAGAAATACTCAGATTAATATATGCAAAACTAACCATAGCCATGTGTTGTACAAAGTTAGAATATATTTCTTGTAGTAATTACAAACTTTTTTTCTTGGCAACTGGTTTCAAAAAGGAATCTTTTGTGAAAGTGCAGAAGAATTATTATTATTATTATTATTTTTTAACAGGCTGCCATCTGGATTCGTCGCGAGGACTAGCGCTTGCGCGCGTCCACAAGTCGGGAAATTTTCGCCCAGGCCGGCCGGCGCCTCGACGCGCCTTCAAGGTCTCTCTCTCTCTCTCTCTCTCTCTCTCTCTCTATCTCTCTCTTCCCTTCTTCTCCCCCTTCCCGAAAAAAAACCCACCGTCGACAGGTTGTGCGAAGTGTGGCGCGCGAAGAAGTGGTTCACCAGTTCTGCCCGGCTACGACCTCGTCACACCGGCTCGCTTGCAAACGAACACGGGTAAAAACTTAATAAAAATAAATGCCGGCTAGTTACTGCCTCCCGCAGCAAAAGCTTTCACCATGTAAGTCAATTAAGGAGGTAGTACCCTAATTTATTTCGCTTCTAATATTTCTTGTTTTATTCACATGATTTAATATTATAACCATGATTTTTGATTAAAAAAAAGTTTGTTTTCAATTTATACTTCTTTAGGTGTGATATGAAAAAAAAATATTAAATGAATTTTTACGATGCGCGTACAGCATGCAACGAAATTTTCACAGGTGAAAAAAAGAATAGGAAAAAAAGTGCTTTTAAATAATATTCTTTAGTGATTGATATTTAATACTGGTCCATATAATTAAAAACATTTATTTATTGTGAATATTCGTGATATAAATTGTATTTAGGTATATACTTTTTTCAAGAGTATTTTTATATGTAATTATATAACTGAAGTTATGGTTATACTTGTTTATGAGCGTTATGAAATTAAAAATATGAGAGTGAATTTTCACGATGCGCGCGCAGATTGGTGAATGTAAAAATGTACATTTATATATATTATATATGTGATTTTAAATCATATTGTTTAGTGATTTATATTTAATACTGGTCTATATAATTAAAAACATTTATTTATTGTGAATATTACTGTTAGAAATTGTGGGCATAAACCTTTTTCAAATATATTTATATAAGTAAGATTATGTTCACGTATGTATAATTTATTTGGGCAGTAAATTATATATTGTTATTTTATAAATGATTAAATATGATTAAACATTCAGCATATTTATTAATTTTATGTCTTATTTTACTAAATTTAAAAATTAATTTTACACACGTGTTTATATTAACATTGAATAGGCCTACTAAGTATTTATTTAAAAAAATTATGTTATTTTTTTGACATCGGCGATTATAAAATAACTCCAGTCATTTTATTGTTTTATTTCTATTAATTAACTGCATTCAAAATAAAAGTTAGTTTCTTTTATAACGTCAAGTAAGTATAACTTCTAACGCGCGTACATAAGAACATGGAATATTTTTTTTTTTTTAACTAAACAAGTCATTATCTAATGTTTCTTATGAACTTAAAGGAGAATTTTTATGTCAGTCCTAGCACGTATTGAAATCATTAAACACACAATTTTGGATTGACTGTGCGTGTGTAGACTCTGTAATAAAATACTTTATTTTAATTATATTATAAAAAAATCAATAAATAACAGGATCTCCCAGAACTATAAAAACTGTAGTTTTTTTCATGGTGTTGGGCAGACATAATATTTTAAGTAGAAACAAAAGCCGGAGCACCCCTGCTTCGCTACGGGAGTCTACAGACCGAAGCACTCGCAATACTCGTTATACATGCCCCTCCTCGAGGGTACGCCACTGCCACGTCTCCAAAAAGAAGAAGGAAAACTAAATTTTATTTACATGTGTTGCGTGTGTTAAAGACGATATTCCTGATTGAAAACTATGTAGTTTTACAGAAATAATATTTTTAGGAATAAAATTCATGTGCCTCCTAAATATTTTTTCGTCAAGAACTGACTAGAATTTAACCGTCAATAATACTTCAAGAAAATATATACAGTAGTATGTTTTGGGGGCTCCTGAAACAGGCTCCAGGCGGTGGATTGTGATTGTCGGTCCGCCATCTTGGACTGTGACGTCACGGCGGCCATCTTGGATGGTAGTGACCTTGACCTTTGACCCTCAAAAATTGCCAAAATTTGAATAAATTGGGCAAAATTTGCCCAAAATTCCTTAAAATTCGCTAAAATTTCCATTTCTGTGGAAAAAAATTCCGTCAAAAATTTTCAAAAAATTCCACAAATTTTGAACACACAACATCGGTATACAACCACTCACTGACTGATACACACTTAATTCAAATATTTTATGTACAAAAGCAAAAAAAAAGTATGTTGGTTTGAGCTTTATTTATAACATGGTGGAATGATAATGCTACAGTTACTATAAACTAAAACGCTACAAAACTAAAAAAAAAAAAAAAAAAAAAAAAAAAATATTTTTGCAAAACTCCGTTCCCCCGGAGAAACCCCAGGAATGGCCACCGCATGGGGAGCCCAAGAAAAGAAAAGGGCTCCCTATTTGGAAGCCACCTGGAAGGTTTTTTTCTGTTCCACCCACCGTTTCTTTGGTAGCCTGACTTGTTACAAGGGATTGTATTCCTACCAGAGAAAATGCCACCATTTTGTCTGGGCAATCCGCCTTGGAGGAGCCGGGGCGCGAACCCGGGTCCTTCAAGTCACAAGGCAGGCGCTCTACCCCAGAACCAGAGTTGTAGAGCGGATACTTGCAGTCTTCTTAACACTGACATTATGTTATTCCACGAGTTTACTGTTGTTTCGTGTGTCATTAACACGTGCAGTACGTACAGTAACATCTAACCTCGGTAACGAACAGATTTATGTGTTCTTATGTTGTTCGTTCAGCATGAATTATGTAATTCCATAACAGTGAAATATAATTTGTATAACGTCTGGCAATTTTTTAATTGATTTCCTGCAAACAAAATTACAGTCCCGCTGTACATTAATTATGTAGAAATATAGACTAGTAAAAAAATATGTAAGAGCTTGCACTGTCGATCGTAAAGTTATTTTAAAATAAATGTTAGATATTAAAAGAGTGTGTTTAGTTTTAATATGTGTGTGCTTACGAGCATGAAGTTATTGTATAAACATTTTATTCATTTTGTTTTAAATCCACAGAAAAGTTAACTTTTTATATTACTTTTGGCTTTCTTTTTTTTCCGTGCTTAACATGCGCAGCTAATCCTAGAAGGCTATTCAAACAAATGTTTGCAAATAACTAAATATTGGAGGTACTGGGGCAACACGAAGCATAAATGGTAACACTATTTTGTAGTGATACATTTATTTTCATGTAAATGTACAAATTAACAAATATGTTCCATTTACAAAGAAAATTTACAACGGCAAACAGAATAAATCAACGATGAAACTTAACAGATAAAAATTGAAAAAACAACGGCTATGACGCACAGGTGAACCCAGCTATGTGAACAAAAACAGTGATGACAGCACAGACGAACATCGTAAGCAACAGTTGAGCGAAAAAACAGATATTTTGAAAACCACAACGATGATAGCGCAGACTAACACAGTATATGATTCCTAAGAGAACAGTTGCGACGTTTCGTAAAAAAAAAGAGATGTATTCCCTTCTTAAGGCACAAACAGACTGATGTTTGTCATGATAGACAGTTTAATGAGTAATTGCGTATGTACGAAACTACATATTGAATTAATTTACCTATTATTTAAAATGTTGTTTGACAGTGGTAATTTAATTTAATGAACTGCACTGAATTTGTTGATATTCACATAGATACCGAATTTCTTCAAACATATTTGTGTTTTGTTTGTTTTATGTGTATCTTTGTTTATACTTATGTTAAAAAGGCACAGGTATTAGTGCAGAGAAGCTTATTCAAAAGAGGAACCTGTTTCTGTAACAATAAGTGTCAAGAGCGTAGTAAAAAAAGGGGGAAAGTAGGGTTGCAGGTTTTTTTAGTCAAAGAATATTATTTTTTCAAAAATTACAACCGCAGGAATTTCAAAAAGTACTTAAGGGATCGTCAACTAACCTAAAAATGTATTTTCAAGCATTATCTTTGTAAAAGAGTTTCCGGAGATCGCGGTTATAAGTTTACAGTGCTGCTTCCTATAACCCATTTTTTGGAAACATTTGTTTCTATTAGTGCGCGATCTGTTGAGTTGATTTATGACTGGAACTACAGAAAGTAACCGTCAAAAGCGCTATCTGTTGCCTTTTAAGTTAACCTAAGAAACAGCTAGGGGGTTAACAGTGCTACCTATCGACGTATTCTATACACTACTTCGAGAGCAAAGCAGCTGTACTCATTCCATGGAGTGTATAAGGAAATATGGTAGAATTCCGTCTCTTCCTTTGAACTTATGGGAGATTTCCGTTATGGTACTTTTCCGCCTTTTTCGAATAGGCCAAGCGGAATACCGTCATTATGGTAGTCTTCCGCGCCCCTTTTTATTCTGCAGACGTTAAATAGAGAAGATTGTGCCATTACGTAATTTAAGCGAATACAGATTTAGTTTCCGCAGAAAAATTAATGATCGGAGTGTTTGAGGCAGTGCAAACGGCATCCCTGGTACATTTGAAGAATTCAAACCAATTTAATGGGAAGCATCAACAATACAGCATCCTTTGCCAGGGGCCGAATTATGCATCAACAGTGCAGTGGTCGTTGCTATGAAGACGAAGCAAGCATCAATATTGCAACAGTCTTTGCCAATGGAGATTATAGGGAAATCGTTTTCCCGAAATCGCCTTAGGCTAACTAACTATAAGTTATGGCTGATACTCCGAATAATATCTCTCATCGGTGTTGTTATTTTTGTGTGTCTGTATCTCTTATAACATCGCCTTTCAACTTAATAACTTTTGAGCAGAAAGTTAAAAAAAATGTTTACGTATTTTGATATATTTTATTTGTATATTGTATATTGATATATAAAACATCATTCAAAACAATTTGATTTAACTATAAGAAAACTAGATATATTTGACTGAGAGAGACACATGTCATACCTAAATAGCAGTAGGCCTATTGAATAAATTTAATATGCCCTGATATAAGAGGCAAAAATTAAATATAATTAAAATTCTAAACCTAACTTGTACAACACAAGTTTGTTTGTATTTATTTTTCAATTATCAACGTTACCTAAAATCACGGATGTTTAGAGCGATAAACAAAATGAACCACAAAAATTATTATTATAAAATTATATATATAGAGCCCGTTGATAACACAAGACAAACTTCAGTAATAATAGAATTATAGTAGCTAAAAAAATGTTTCGAAATTATTATTTTTTTTTGCTTTTATTCCAAGGCTGATTCGTTCATGATGAAAACAAAATAAAATGAAAAAAAAAAGGTAAAATTGTGTTCATTATAAACTCCCTGACAAAAAGTCGGGACTATAAAAAGTCTGGGCATTAGCAAAGGTCTCGTTGTCACATATGCACTTTATTCCACGAAATTAATTAAAATGCAAATGTGCACGCAGCCGCGGGGCGAAAGGCTCTAGTAAAATGACTAATAACGAGACGCCGCCGCAGCATGTATTCAAGGCCGGCCTTGCCTTCGGCCGGGAAGAACTGCAAATTAATGTCTCGCAGTTCTGATTTACAGCGCGCTCTCAAGAGCGATAAACGGAACGGATTCGTGCGTTTCGTGCAATGAAACTCCAGCGTGCGTGTGGATGAACCGTACGAAACCGATACTCGGTTTGATGCCGTCCACTGAAGCCTCGTGTGACACAGCTGAAACCACCTGGTTGAAGGAGGAGAATAATCATTAAAAAAAATTAATAATATTATGGACGTGCGTCATTGCCTGTTTTACAGCAACAATAATTACATTCCTCAGGAATGGACAACGAAGATGAGTTCGCGAACACTCCGAGAACTACTTAAAATCGTCTGATGTCGGGAAGCCTAAGATGCACATAAAGTTCTGCCATTACCGATTACACCCGAACAATTCACCTTCGGCAGAACCTCGGGTTTATTTATATATATTTATCTGTTTATTTTAATGTAGCTATACTGACCTAACTAACCGTCCATAGTGTTTTAAGGTGTGTTTTAATGTAACTAATCTAACCGGCCACTTTTAATATTTGAATTAATTTTTCCTACGCAAAAATAAAACAAATCCCGAAGTTGGCCGAAGGTGAATTGTTCCGGGTGTAATCGGGAATGGCGGAACTTTATGTGCATCTTAGTGCTCCCTCTGATGATGTCATATGTTACTTGCCGAGATTCCGCGAAAGCATTTTTTTTTTTTTAAATTTTTTGGCAAGGAAAAATTATAGCACATACGTAAACATCAACTTAAAAACTACAGTTGAAAAAAGAAAAAAAAGTACATAAATAAAGTACAGAAAAGAGACTAAAAAATACGCCTAACGATGATAATTAAATTTTGCACACTTGATAATCCATATAAGAAAAAATTACTGTCTTCGTCTGATAAAAATATCTTCACTCTTCTCCCACATTAAAGGCGCAATGGTAGAATGTTTATAACACTCGCCTCCCAACAATGCGACCAGTAATCGATCCCCAGAGGGTTTGAACGCGGATTTTTCGCAAGTAGTGGGAAACGTGGCGGACGTTGCCGTGGCCTGTGGGTTTCCTTGGGGTGCTCCCGTTTCCCCGGCACCAAGCCGTTCCGTTACTGCAATGTGCCTCGTCTCTTCTCACCTCGCGCTATTTCCAGGCCGGACCTAAAGAAAATTTAAGACTGCCACTCCCGATGAAATTCCCGGAAACGTTACCAGATGCTCATTTTAACGGGAAGCCTCTTTTTCACAGACGAGAGAGCCAAACGCCCGATCATGCATTTTCGAGGTTTTTTTTTTTTTGGGTTCATTGTAAATAAATATGGCGGTGTTGATAAAAGGATACTAATGGTCAATTACATAGGATAGGTTAGCTACATTATAAATACTTTAAAACATTGTGAACGGTTGATTTGGTTAGGATAGCTATGTACATTAAAGATACGGAAAAAAAAGCATGAGCTTCGGGGAACTTCGGGTTTTGGCTCTCTCGTCTGTGAATAAAAGGCTTCCCCAAGTAAGTTACGTCAGCCACGTATATGTAGCCTGTCTGGAGAACTGAGGCTCCACCCTTCCCCCCCCCCCCCACCTCCCCCAACCCAGCGTATGGTCCAACACATTTTTTGGCGTCCATTTTTTTTGGAAAAAATTTTGTTTTGCGGCCAACATATTTTTGGAAGTAGCTAGACCTGTGGGTGTGTGTCACGCCTTAAGCTCAAGCCGTGTGAAGGGCGGCCTAAAAGGATTTACCCGACGTGAGAGTAACTTTTCGATAGAACTATGCACTTACTACAAGTAATATCCATTTCATATGAACAGAAATACATACGTGCTTAAGAGATGGAACATTCCCGTAAAAGGGACGAAAATGACCGGGCGTTATGAAAAATAACTTTAAGGATTTATTTTTTATCATTATATGTTGCGTACCACATTTTTAAAAGGAATGGCTTTTTAATGATAATAGTTTACGTATCAATTTGTAGCATTTTAATAAGAGTTCACGCTTTCAGTTTACACGTAAACTTACTTAGTTTTTTTGATAGTTTTAGAAACTTTCATTACAGCACTATTTCATTGCCAGTTTATGCTAAATGCAATTTTAAAACGTTTATACTTCATTTTGAAGTTAATAATAAATGTGGAAAATTTAATCCTTAACCTTATTTCGACCCTTCGTAAACTTTGTTTTTCATTAAATAACGTCTTTGATTTGTGTAAATCATTTGGTGGGAGAGCGGTGTTTTGGTTACGTGTGGTTTCAATAAGTGTTCAATTAACTTTAAGAATTTGTGGTGTTGTGGTGGCTGACTCGGGAAGAGAGTAGCATCCATAAGATAATACAATATTGTATAGTATAATATATAATATTTATAATATAATATATTATAATACAATATATTATAGTATGTTAGAGACCTGCAAAATTCGCGGATTCATTGACCTCTAGGATAGACTCCACAGTACTTTAATACTCGCGGAAATGACACCTGTTCATTGGCTACTGACGCGTGAGACGTTTCAACTAGGCTGTCCGTAATTCGGCACTTTCTTGGTTTAGTGTTTCCCATTGGCTGACAGTTCCCCGGATAAAATGTGGGCCAATCGCAGAAGCGGTACGAAGGCATAGTTGTTTTGATGCTAGCCTATCGCGAAATGAATCCGCGAATTTTGCATGTCTCTAAGTATGATGTAAAGGGTCTCGTAATGCCCACGGTTCACTACTGTTTATGGATAAAGTCCTGTGCGATAACAGAAAGTAGTCCATACTCAGACTGTGACCGCAGTCATATATTGCCGGACAAACGTCTGACAAGCTGTCAGCTCTTGGGATAGGATCGCGAGGGGATAAGGGGTCCGGAAGGGAAGCCTAATACTCACACGGACTTTTCGTCACGTCCGAATATTCACCTTCGTGTAACTTGGGTGCCCGAACAGTTCCGAAGTTTACCGTTCTCCGCTCGCTCGGGAAAAATTTCGAGTTTTCTTTCATGGACTTTAATGACGGAGAAATGAGATAATTGTAAGACTACAATAAAAAAAAACTTTCAAATAGTGCGAAAGGTTGGTTAGGTTAACTCCAGTAAAAATACTGTGAAAACGTGTGAACTATTGGTTAGGTTAGGTTATATACATTACAAACACTATAAAATAATAAGGGAAATTTATTGCGTTAATTTAGCTACATTTTTTTAATTGTCAATTCATAACCACAGTAATTTTAACGTAACAAACCTTACGCAAAAAAACTCCACTGTTTTAATTTATGACAGATATGAACAGTAAGTATTAACTTGGAATTGCCAGAAATTTACGGTAGAAAACAGTCTTGGCCCCCGGCTGTAATGTAATGACATTAAACATCGCTGTTAATTATGAAAATGGCCTCAGCTATGCTTTATTCCTAGGGGATCTCTGTAGACTAAATTAACCTAACCGACCATTCTCACGATATCACAAAAAAAATTTCTAATATTTACACCTAGCTTGACCACTCGATGACTAGGGACCGGATAAAATTCGCGGTTTCGATGACCTTCAGGATAGACTATACATTCCTGTATATACCAAGGAAAATAACGCCAGTTCATTGGCTGCTGACCTGCGAGTCATCTCCACTGGTTTGCCTGAGATCCGATACTTCTTTGGTTGAGGGTTTCTCATTGGCCTAGAGCCGCGGAGGCGAACACTGAGCTAATAGCAAAAGCAGCTTAAAGGTATAATTATGTGAATTCCAAGGGTAATCACTAGAGACCTGCAAAATTCGCGGATTCATTCGTTGATAGGCTAGAATTCAAACACACATACCTCTTAGATAATTGTGCTATTGGCTTACTGTTCATCTGGACGAATCTCAACCAGTTATAAACCCTCAACCAAAGAAGGATCGAATCACAGACAAAACCAGCCGAGACGGCTTACAAGTCGGCAGCCAATGAACTTGCGTTAATTTGCCCGAGTGTACAGGGGTATGTGCAGTCTATCCTGAAGGCCATCGAAACCGCGAATTTTGCAGGTCTCTAGTAATCACGGAAAAAATTAGCGAATTTTTCCGGTCCCTATCTATCGCATACATGCTGGACGTGGTGTGTGTTTAGGGTTCCCGACCCGACTCGCTCTGGCGCCTCGGGTCGTTGAACCGGAGAGCCGGACCTGCGACGACCTTGATACCAGTTCTAGTCACTGCTGTCGGAGTCAAGGCCAGTTGGCGACGTTGTCTCACACGCAGCGACAGCGCTTGCCGTTGCGTTGAACAATCAGAGTGTAACGAACTTCGAGTGTTTTTTTTTTTAAGTGAAAAAACTTCTATAGGAAAGTTTGGATAGGGAGTAATTTCATGCAAGTCGTCATCGACATGGTCACGTGACGTGTTAATTTTTTTATATATTTCAAGGATAAAACTTAATCTATTCTATTTTTAAAGATACAAGTTTTCTTTTATTTTATCTTTATCTTCCAAGGAAATTTTAACGTTATTGTATGGTACATATTGCGAGTATTAGATATTTTTTAGTAGGTAGTTGAGTTGAGGTTATGTTTTTTTCTTTTGTTTATTTATTTACGATGTGAATTTCTTCAAATGTCAGGTTATTGATTTATTAGAGATAATGTTGATTATTTGTAGATTTAAGTTAGTAATTTTTTTTATTCTTTCAATGAAAAAACTTCATTTCTTCTAGTTTTAAAGTTACTATTGGTAGGGGCAAAACTTATGGGTTTCGCGTCACCGACGTGCTAGTGATATAATACCAAAATCATTTTCTTGCGTACATTTGACGTAGAAATGATTTCATATTACACATTTAAAAACAAAATTTTAAGTTTTCACTTCTGTCGACAGTCACCATGACTGACTTTTAGTTTTTTTCTTCTTTTAAGCGCAAATAAGATTAACAATAACACTTATATACGGCACTGGCTGAAGTACCCGGCATTGCCCGGGCTAAACACATCGTGACATATGGAACATCACTACTGAATTTGAAGTCTGTAGGACATTTACTTGAAAAAACGGGAATTTTTTTGAATTTAAAGTCCCATGTGTCAAGTCTCCGTGTATCAAGGCTACACATGAGTAATTACGGAAGCAAATCTTCAACTTCATTTTGTGGGAAGGCAGGTAACCCCTAGGCAACACGCGACGGACGCACCAAACTATAGCGCGTTACAAATTAAAAGCAACGACATCTACTGACCAAGTTCTAAACTAAACTGTTATTAGCGCCTTTAGTTCGCTATCAGCCACAAGCTTCACTAAGCGGATGGGTTTCGCCAAGGAGAAGGATAGGAAGTTGCCAGAATTTACTATATGACCGTGTGGCGAACATAGAGAAATGACACAAACTCACTGTTTGTGTGTCTATGATTTACCTCTTAAGATGTTCTATCATAAATCTGAATTCACCCCTTTTTTCACTTTCGTTTATGGAAGGAATATCATAATTATTGTATGTAGTCCATGTCACTCTCCGGCCCATAAACCATCCACATGCAAAAAAAATCGTGTTGCTCCGTTGATGCATGAAAGGACAAACAAACAAACACACTTTCGCATTTATAATATTATTAGGAATTACACTGAATAAGTCATTTTTTATTTCATTTTTTTTATTTAAACAGTCACGTTAAGTTTTTCAAGAAATTTTACACTCATAAAAGCAAGGCTGTTACTAATCTGTTCTGCCTGGTGCTCTATTTTAACTCTGTTAACAATGTAATGAAAAAAATATAATTACAATTATAAAACCACGGGTGCGTGGCTACCGCGCGCTTTAGAAGTGAAACTTTACAGAAAAATGGAATAGGAATTTTTTTAGAATACTCTAATATTTGAAACCGAGGTTTTAATGTTTACACATCACTAGAGACCCGGAAATATCGCGGATTCATTTAGTCGCATGCTAGAATGCAAACCTCCACACAGTCTCATTGTGTTCATGATTGGACCGCAGTTATCTGGACACGCCCCTCTACGACCGTGAGCCAACGATGTCCAGCTAGGAGAGAAGTAAGCGAATCAGGCAGTGCCAAATAACAAGGATAAAAATGTTCTCGCTAAGAAATCAACCAATGGGAAAGTAAACATGGGTCGAGCACACCTATAACTTTGAATTCTATCCTGAGGCCAGAAAAATCCGCGACATTTCCGGGTCTCTACACATCACTGTGACGAGTACTGAAAGACTCGCTCACAATTTATTATTATTATTATTTTTAATTTTAAATTAAAATCGCAGAAACACGCATGTTTCAGAGCAACGCGGTGGTCAGACATACATACCGCGGAACAAAAGTGTCTGTAATGACTAAGAGACCTGAAAAAATTCGCGGATTCATTTCGTAATATGCTACAATTCAAATAATAAATCTACCTTAGCGCTGCTTCTGCAATTATTGGTTCACTGTTAATCAGGAGTGATGAGAGCCAATTGGAGACCCTCGCTCAAAGAAGTGCCGAATCACAGACACTCAGTCGAGACGACTCACAAGTCAGCAGCCAATGAACAGGTGGCCATTTTCCCGAGTGTGTAGAGTGTAGTCGAGTCTATCCTGGAGGTCATTGAACCCGCGAATTTTTCCGGTCTCTAGTAATGACTAGAGACCTGCAAAATTCGCGGTTTCGATGACCTTCAGGATAGACTGCACATACCCTTGTACACTCGGGCAAATAACGCAAGTTCATTGGCTGCCGACTTGCAAGTCGTCTCAGTTGGTTTGTCTGTGATTCGATCCTTCTTTGGTTGAGGGTTTATAACTGGTTGAGATTCGTCCAGATGAACAGTAAGCCAATAGAAAAACTATCTAAAAGGTATATGTGTTTGAATTCTAGCCTATCATCGAATGAATCCGCGAATTTTGCAGGTCTCCAGTGATGACGGAGCCACCTCCCTGCACACCAGAACACGCATTGTCCCCGCCAGAGTTCAAGCACCCCTCTTCACCGTAACCACGTGACTCACGCAAGAGGAAGGCGCGTGTGCCGCCTCGGGAATAAGATCCATTGAACCCGAGTCAGTCGCGCGAATAATATGCGGGAAGCCTTCTTTTCACAAGACGAGAGAGCCAAAACCCGAAGTTCCCCGAAGTTCATTTTTTTTCCGTGTCTTTAATGTAGCTATCCTAACCAATCCCGGGAGTTCACTGCCTGTTGTGTTAGGGCTGACTCCCTATGTACGATGGGCATGGCACGCCTGGCAGGCTTCACCTCCAGTGCCGGTTGTGTTTCTGAAAAACATAAGATTTTGAATTGCAAGCTTGCAACAAATACCAAAATGCGAATAGGTCTTGACTTAATTCACCTGTTACTTTATACGCCGACAGTTACTCTATATTTAACTAGTAGTATAGTAGTAGATATAAGAGATCTGTAGATTAGTAATAAGTCCTAGCTACTAAGTAATAGTCACCAAAAATATATATTTCTAAAATAATAATAAAAAAATTAAAAAAACATCAAAATAATAATATGTATAGTTATTATTTTAGTTTTATCTTAAGCACTGCACGTCCATCCCTGAGTTGGGTGTTTGCATATTTAGTAACGAAATGCCTAGTTTGTAAGTCATTTATCTTTTTTCTGTCTTAGTTTCTTAGCTTTTTAGGTGCTGACTGGCGGCGGAGTGAGTGGTCAGTGTAACCACTCACCACCAGGGGCGCTTGCGTCCCTGGTCAACTATTCCAGATACAAATAAAATTCAAAGCGGACCACGAGTCCAAGTGCCCAACCCCCGCATGGTAGACATTTGCCCTAAACGTAGGGCAAATGCCTGTAGGGCAAACGATGTGTACCCTGTAATGCATGCCAATTTGCAACCCGCATGAATGTGCCCAGGGTTTTCCCTGTGTCTATGCAGGTTTTACCTGAGCCCAACCTATCTCTAGTTATAGTCTAGATTTAAGAGTAAGGGGAGTTAGTCATGGCGTCAATCGTTGCCATGGCTGGCCAATCCCCTCCTAGCACACGATGCATGCGACCCTCTTCCTGCATGGTTAATCCCAGCATGACTAGGCGTATAGGCTTCGGCCTGAGACGCACCTAGGTCCCTCCCTAACCCGGACCCCTCCAAAATACACTTAGTTTTAGTTAGGTTAGAAAAAAAATCCTAACCAAATCAACCGTCCACAATGTTTTAAAGTATTTATAATGTAGCTAACCTAACCTAATTGACCATTAGTATCCTTTTATCAACACCACCATATTTATTTACAATGAACAAAAAAACCGAAGATGCACGATTGGGCGTTTGGCTCTCTCGTCTGTGAAAAGAAGGATTCCCATAATATGCATGTTCGGAAATTTTTTTTCTCGATGTGTAACAACTTGGCTCTCGTTACGAGGAAAGGCGTTTGGCGTGGAGTAATTTCGTGAACGCGACGGAAGTCGAGGAACGGAAGAGTGTAACAACCTCGGGCTGTCATCTTTTGCGGATGACGTGAAAACGCACAGAAAATAAATTTTCTTTTACTTTTGTATTGATTGACACCTTTATATTCACGGTATATTTAAAAAAAGTTTAGATAAGAATATATACATATAAAATTAGGTAATTTGGATATATATCATACAGTTCACAGTCATTTAGTAGATATTATAAAATTATTATACGCGCCTTAAATTTCACAATTTTTTTTTTAGTCTTCAAACATTTGTCAGTCCATCCTGTGCCCCTGTTCCAGGGACAGACTGACAACACCACCCCCCCCCCCCCCAACTCCTTCCCCAAATCAGCCCAACACTAGATCCGTCCCTGCAAGCAACGGAAAGTCGCAACAACGCAAAATGCAACCACCGCACGGAAACCACGAGCGTTTATACAGAGTTCACCAACCCTAGTACTTGGAAAATGTAAAACTTTAGTAAGTAAACAAATTTCTCCCCCAGAGCTCTTCGGTTGAGGCATATTTATCGTGAAAAATTTATGAAATGGTCCATAATTTTTATTTGAAAGTGTTATTTTCTTTTTCACTGTGCGAAAGTTTAACGGGTGAAAACGTCACGAATGTAATAAAATAAACTTCGTCGCCTACTATGTACCTACGTAGCGTCTGTGCGTATTTAAAAGTATTCGGAACATTGCACTTCAAATATGGAAAGCAGAAATCCGAAACAAAATAAGTTGAAAGTTGGGAGATGCTTCCCTTGTCAATTTTTTTTTAAATAGTGTTTCGTAGTTTAGAAACGAGTATTTAATAAAACCAAATCTTATAACGAAATGTATTTGAGTGATATTCATGTTCAATTGCATAACATAATGTTTAAAAAAGTTAAAATTAGCTTAAAATCTAAGTTTCTAAGAGGTGGTTATTATAGAGACTTTTCTTTTAATAATTTTACAGCAAAGTGCTTTTCATATTTTTTTTCTGGTGTCATTTTTTTTAATGAAAAACCTTTAATGAAAATATCTGGCCAACAAACCAATCTCTTTGAACTTTGTCAAGTCGTACAGATACTTTATATATATATATATATATATATATATATATATATATATATATATATATATATATATATATTCTCACAATTCATGCACACGGTGTAACCTGTCCTATCCTCTTAAAGTAAATATAAATTACTGATATGAAACGTTAGTCTCCCCTTTTTGATGTCTCGTCAACAAAGTGGTCATTAGAATAGACAACACTTATTCAAGATTATCGAGGAATTCTCGTCCGCTGTGACACTCTTTGCAGATATTGTGAAATATTAAAAAAAAAAAAAAAAAAAAAAAAAAAAAACGAGTGTTTCTGATAACTTGTAAACTTTCCTTTGTGTTTATGAAATAAAGCTCGATAGATCATGCTTATAAAGAACAAACAAGGTGTCCTGAATAAACAGCGCTCAACTTGGAACAGGAAAGGAGAATGAAAACTTTACGACAGCTAGCTTTTTTTTTTTTAAAAAAAAAACTCAATCTCATCACCACTTTATAATTCAAACTAAACTCCTTGAAAGTTTCGGGCTAATTAGTTATCGGTAAGTTGTGTATTCCTCGTACTCATTAATTATCTATAGAATGAAAACCCAGATGAAGTATTATTTTCATAGCGACGCGAGAAGTTACTACCAACTATTACACCAGGAAAATTAATAAAAATTTTCCCGGAAAGTCAGCCATCCAATTTGAACATATTCAGACTATTCTGACTAAAAAAACCCCGTAACTTTTTTTTCCCTCGGAACTGTGATGCGAACACTTAAAACTTTTCACCTTTCCAAAGTTTAACAAAGGTAAAAAAAATGCTAAACTGCATTTATTAAAAATGTATGCTCTAAAGTACTTTTGTATCATGTATCATCGTTTCCCATAATTTCTCAGCAGTTCCATCAAGTTTCGTTGCCATTCCTGGCCAATATTAAATTTATAGTTGCTTTTTACTTAGTTATGCCATTGAGTAGAGACAAGAAAAGAGAGACGTATAGATGGATATTGATATTCGTAGACGTTGCATGTCCGTATTTGAATTCACGGCTAGAAATCGTCACGATATCCACAAACAACAATTTAAAATAATTTCTACAAACCCACTTACCTAATTTATCGTCTGAACGCGCTAAATATACGTTCTTACATATATTTGATAACGTGCCTAAGGCGCAGCTACAGCCTTAATGTTTTAGAAAAAAAATATTCTAAATTGCTAAATTACTACGGGCCTGAAATATTCTGTGGATTTATTTCACGACAGTTTTAACTATAGAACTTTCTTGCTTTTTGCTGCTTACTGCTGCAATTTGACACACACTTCATGTGATAGAGACCTTCAAAATTCGCGGATTCATTCGGTGATAGGCTAGAATTCAAACACATATACCTCTTAGATAATTTTTCGATTGGCTTACTGTTCATATGGACGAATCTCAACCAGTTATAAACCCTCAACCAAAGAAGGATCGAATCACAGACAAACCAGCTGAGACGATTTACAAGTCGGCAGCCAATGAACTTGCGTTATTTGTCTGAGTGTACAGGGGTATGTGCAGTCTATCCTGAAGGTCATCGAAACCGCGAATTTTGCATGTCTCTAGTGATAGACCATCAACACTCTCGACAGCATACTTTCAATTCAAGGAGTAGCTCTACCCAATCAAGTGCGTTTCAGCTAAAATTCCAATGAACACACGTCATTGGCCCGAAATCGCACAGGCGTATGTAGCACCGCCTACGGATAATTTAACCTTCAGATTTTTCCAATGCTTACAGTGTAAAATTGCTTTGAAAAATTGAACTGAAATAATCGTGTAAAGTTGCAGATATTTATAAATTTGTATAATGAAAGAAACTGTTTCGCTGGGTTCGGATATTTACGCGGGCATTTTTGCTTTGTTTCTGCTCCACTACCTTCATTTAAGTTATTTGAAACCCGTTCCCGGGATAATTTTCCAGTATTAATTGCACGAATTATTACGCATAATATAACAAAATACAGTCAAATTTTGAAATATTTAATTAGCTTTTCAATTTTTATAAAACATTTATGCCTGTGTAAAACAACAATAAAAATTTAAAATCATGCGTTAAGTGCAACGTGAAATATTCAGAAAAAAATTTACAAAAAACTTATTTCATATATGTAAAATAACCATATTAAAGTGTTGTACACATTTACAAAAAATGTTTATTAAACAATTAAAAAAATGTTTCTTGGCAACTGGTTTCCAAAGGAATCTTTTGCAAAAGCACAAAATTTGTTTTTCTGTGCATAAACAGAGACCTCCGACACGTTGCTGTATATTTTACCACCAGGCTGTCCTGCAAACAAGTGTGCGTTCATAGATCTTGCGTGGTTGATGTATCGCCCATCGCCCAATACGACAGGCGCTAGAAGATCTCTAGCAACTAGTGAAGGGTGTGCCTGTGTTATTGAGGCAGGACGACAAGTGCTACGCTCGCTAGTGCTTCTAGCGCAGTGTCGCCTCTGAACTGGCGCGCAGTCTTCTCGTCGTGCATATAGGGCAACTATGAAATTTGAGCGGTTAACCGTAACATTAGAATGAGTAGGAATGTAGTTAAAGTTTCAAGCATAAAAATTATTATGAAAACACTCGTTTCAGTCATTTTCACTCTTGTGGAATTACAGTTTAAAAACCGAAATAACTGAAACAGAACTGAGTACACTCCAGTTGCCCTAAAGTCATTCGACCTAAAATGAATTTCGGCTGAATGCCTGTTAGGTCGAATGACTAGTAGGGCAAATGACTTTTAGGCGAATTGACTTTTAGGGAAAGTGACGTTTAGTACATATGACTTTTAGGGCAAATGACTTTTAGTCCAATAGTGAATTTTAGGCCAAGTGACAGTTAGGAGATATGACTTTTAGGGCAACTGACTTTTAGTTCAAGTGACGTTTAGGAGATATGACTTTTAGGGCAAATGACTTTTAGGTCAAATGACTGAAGGATTATTTTAAATTTTAGGTCAAGTGACGTTTAGGAGATATAAATTTTAGGTCAAATGACGCGCACCGACAGAACCTACCCCATACGCAGGGGCATGTATTTCCCGCGAAATTATCTGATCGCTCATTAGACTGTAATAAGGCATGTCCGCATCAGCGATTGTTCCCTTGTGATTGGCGGGCCATTAGCGAGAGAATACATTGCTCCCGCAATGGATGGCTGTGATTGGTGTGCTGACAATTATAGACGTGTACCTGAACAAAACTCCAGCCAACCACGAAACACACACACGCACACAACGCCACAAGGTTTTAAACACACGGCTGGTCTGGAAATCTTTTCGCGAAAAGTACATGGCCCTTGTCAGATACGTAATTTCTGCTTTTCGACCGGGGTAGCAAGGCGTTCCGAGGTCTGGGGGGTGTGTAATTCCCCCCCCCCCCCAAAAAAAAAATCATGGAGTCCTGTCCCGGAAAATTAAAAAAAAAAACTAGCATTAAATTGTTAGTTTTTTTTAAGCTTTTTCAGACTATTTTCACCACAAATCACAAAATAATTGCTAACATTCTCTGTTTACCCTAAAAGACTAAAAGATTCATTGTTAATTAGTTTAATTAACAGCCAAACCATTTGTAAAGTAGATATATCATTGACACACAACTCAAGATTATGACTTTTCAATTGAATGAGTGTTTTGTCTGATCTTTTAACATGTAAGTAAAAATAAAGCTAAAAAAAAAGACGATTTACTCAACTTTTACTCACTGTCACCATCACATGTTATTTTTATACAAGATAGAGTTTTCACGCCCGCTACTCCACTATTTATATTTAACCTTATAGTATACACGTTCCAATATAAATTTTATTTTTCTGCGTTACAAATTTAATAATGAATCAATTAAGTTCCGCGCTTGTAAAATTTTATTTTACATTTTTTTTTGGTAAATTATTGATATTATTTTTACTTCAAAATGGTGTGGCTAAATACTGGGTTGCACAATAATTCTGGGGCCGACAATTGCCACCCCTCGCCACCCACGAATCACGCCCATCCGCCATCGGGGCCGTGTTATTAAATACTTTCCGTGAACAGTCTGATATCCTGGCGTGCCTACAATTGACGTGCTTCTTCGAGGAGTGTTGAGTAGAGAGTTCTCTGACGCGATACTTCCAAGGGATATGAGACCTCTTGCAGGGCTTGACCGAGAGGTGGTAGGTTAACGGAGGGATTGGCCCGTCAGGGCGGCGGAGTGGGGATGGCGTGTGACTCCTTGGCGAGCGATAGCGGGCGACGAGAGATGGGGCTTCCGTGGGCGCAGATCGGAGTCACGGGCACGGTGTCACGTCGAGCGAGTAGTGCGAGGCAGTGTGTTAGAGTTTAGAGACGAGCAGTAGAGAGAGAGAGAGAGAGAGAGAGAGAGAGAGAGAGAGAGAGAGAGAGAGCTACTGTCGAGGCGAGCTCCAGTGGGGAGAGTAGCAAATGGACTTATTAATAGGGGCCGGCAAAAAAATCGCGGTTTCGATGGCCTTCAGGATAGACTGCACATTCCCCCTGTTCACTTGGGCAAAAATAACGCAAGTTCATTTGGCTGCCGACTTGTAAGTCGTCTCAACTAGTTCTGTCTGTGATTCGATCCTTCTTCGGTTGAGTGTTTATTATAACTGGTTGAGATTCGTCCAGATTAACAGTAAGCCAATAGAAAAATAATTATATAGGTTATTTCAATTCTAGGCTATTGCCGAATGAAAATGCTGATTTTTTCCGGTCTCTACTTATTAAACGTGTGATGCATTTGCGGATAGACCATTAAAATTTTTATTTTTTATTTTTTAATCCACAGTGTAAACATCGGTAAACTCGTACAACTCTGGTTAATTAAAGGGTAGGCGAGTTCCACGAGTGACCCCTAGGTAAAGTGGAGTCTGCTAGGGATAGGTAAGAGGGGGACCGGCAGGCAGATGCGAGCTCTGACCTTGGCGGCTACCTGCAGCGGCTCCGACCGAGCGCATCTCCTGCGTGCGGGCGGCCCACGTGACCCGGGCAAAGTCTCAAGGCCGCTGCCGCTGTTGCCGGTCCCGTGCGTGCGCCGACTGTGCCGCGCTCTGAGTCCCTGCCGCCGGGAACACCACGTAACTTAGAAAGTCACAACTTAGAACTGTCGTGACTTAGAAAACTTGGAAAAAATCCACGTAACTTAGAAACACACAACTTAGATCATAACAAGAGTCCCGGAGATTTCGCGGATTCTTCTGGCCTCAGGATAGAATTCAAAGTTAAAGGTGTGCTCGACCCATGTTTACTTTCCCATTGGTTGATTTCTTAGCGAGAACATTTTTATCCTTGTTATTTGGCACTGCCTGATTCGCTTACTTCTCTCCTAGCTGGACATCGTTGGCTCACGGTCGTAGAGGGGCGTGTCCAGATAACTGCGTGCCAATCATGAACACAGTGCGAGAGTGTGAAGGTTTGCAATCTAGCTTGCGACTAAATGAATCCGCGAAATTTCCGTGGCTCTAATCATAACTTAGAAACACACAACGCAGAACCACACGACTTAGAAACGTCATAATGTAGAAACTCATAACTTAGAACTATCATAACTTAGAAACACTCAACTTAGAACTGTCATAACTTAGAAACACGCAACGCAGAACCACACGACTTAGAAACGTCATAACGTAGAAAGTCATAACTTAGAACTGTCATAACTTAGACAATTCAAAGTTATGTGTTTCTAAGTTATGACAGCACCCCTCTTGCCGCCGTGTTACCGTCTCAGCTCTCGGGCGTCATTTGGTGGTGGCAACATCGCGGATGAGACGGAAGTCACTATTTACTTGCTGTGCTCTGGTTTTTTTTAATACTTTTTTCCTGGAATTTGTAATGATGATATTTATTGTACTTTTGTGTTGTTTCTATTGTATCATGTATTTATTTTTGAGCACGAAAGGGCTAAGTCAGCTGGGGCGTGCAATTTTATTGGCTGTTGTGTTCTTTTGTAACTATGTATTTTATTGCTGAAATAAATGAATTTAAAACTAAAAATATAAAAAAAATGTTCTAACAATTGTGCTGCCTTTTTTTTTGTGGCGGGGAAACTTTATAGCACTAACTGTTTAGTGAAATTTAACAAGATGGGCAGTATTATAATACAATTCCTTGTCGAAAATCAGGTCCAAAAGCCGGGGTTTAGTCTTTTTTTGTAATCTTTTTCGCTATTATAGGAACAGTTTCATTGAAAAGTTCAATGTTTAGGTCCGTTAATCAAATGATTCAATTGTCGACGTAGCTGCTCTTGCAGCGATTCTAGCGGCGGGCGTGTAAACTACGTGTGGTTCGCGTTCAAAAAAATGTAGTTGAAAATAGCAGTTTGCTCCCGCTAGACATTATTTTAAAGAATCCTACGTTAAATTTCGTGTCAGAGTTTCGTAACGTAAGTGTAACTGCAACATGAGAACACGTGAATTTGCTCGTCATTCGAGTACTGAAAGACTCGCCCACATATTTTTTTTTGTGCCGGATATTCGTCTGACCGCTTTTCTTAGAGCTCACAATGTTTGTCTCTCAAATAATGCACTAAGAAAAAGTATCAAAATAGAACAATATAGCACATCCTGTAAAATAGTTCTGTAACTAAAAAAATGCAAAAAAAGTATTGTATGTAACTTACGCCTTATTTTGCTATCTTTGAGATACAAATTTCTATAGTAAAACAGTGAAGTATTTGCACTACAATTTCTTTTTACACCAAACACAAAAGAGTAGTTTACTGGAAGAGAGCCTCTTATTTAATCTTTTCGTGTAGTACGAAAAACAATGGAATTTTTTTTTAGTTATGACACTATTTTACTGGGTGTACGATTTTATCTAGAAGATATTATCTTTGAAAGATTTGTGCAATGGGAGTGCATGACTTGATGTAAGCTTTTGGACATACGCCATTGCTAAGCACCTGTGTTTTCGTACCATGTGCGTCTCTGCCTGAGGACGGGAGCAGATAGCAGTTCCCGAAACGTCGCTTGTTTCTGTTTTGGAAAACTATTGTGTTTGTTTCGTCTTTTCGTTTTGTTGTGTTTTTGTCTCGTTTCAACTGTTGTGCTGGCTTGTTTATGTTTTGGAAAACTATTGTATTTGTTTCGTCTTTTCGTTTTGCTGTGTTTTTGTCTCGTTTCAACTGTTGTGCTGAATTTTTTTTTTGTGTTCAATTCATCATTTGTGGGTTTTTTTCGTTCTCTTAGTCCGTTTTTCTTTATTTTTCTTTGTTTGTTGACCATATTCCTGTTATGGAATATTATGTGGTGTGTATATCCTGTTGACAACAGCAATTTTTGCTTAATTTGTGTTTTTTGTCTTTTGGTGTTTTGTAGTTTTCTTCTACAGACATACATGTGCTTAGCAATGGCGTTATGTCCAAAAGCTTACATCAAGTTATATCTAGAAGAAATCACCAAGAGGGAACTGCCAAACCGCGTAATGTGACAACGGGCTTCAAAGGTCTGCCACATCCGCGCAGTCTCGCCTGTCTGGTGTTGTCGGAGCCGATGGCGCAGATGCGGTACCTACATGGCATTTGATTGGCCCGCGTGACCCATGACGTCAGGTGCTGTTGTTACAGTCACGCGGAGCGGATCGGCCTGGCTCAAAACAGTCGCTGGTGCATGACGTCACGTCAAAGTCAAGGACTAGCGAGTCGCCAACTATTGCCCTCGTGACCGCGGCATGCGAACTTGAACTTCCGAAATCAGGCAGGTCAGACCGCATCGTCTGCATCTGACGTCATCAGCTATATCCACAAACGAGAAGCATAATGAGCACAAACAAATTTAAGAAAATTATCTTTTTGACGTTACAACGTCTAATAAATCGATGAACGCCGGCTGCACGCACGAAAAAGTGTCCCGTTACGTAAATTATCCCGTTACGCTGTGTCCCGTTACGCTCATTGTACGCTTGCGCCGCATCTATCTCTATTCCACTCGATTGGAACAACCATCGATTTGACTTTTTCGAGGCACATTAAACTTGAAACACTCCCATTCCTTTCCTTCAGAATAACACAGATTGGAAGAAGTTAAATAGCAAACATGTATTAAAGTTATAGTTAAAATAATCTCTTCGTTAAAGTAATAAACATATTTGAATTAATGAGTGCAAATAAAAGTAAATTTATCAATTAAATTGTAGATTTGATTTCACTCCTTCTTTGTATCCATACAAAATAGTGATGATTCAATAAAAATGATTCAATTTTATTCATAAAAGTATGCAATCATTTCATCAATGTTTTGTTATGACGTTGTCACGTTAAACTATCGTCCGTAAACCGACTTTACAGACAACCAATTTTTTTCATTAAACGTTTATATTTAATGTGTTTTTATAATGGATGTAAAAAGCAATGGGTGGCCACGTCTGCATGATTACGTGGCAAGTGTGTGAAGCCGTTTTTTTTTCCTTCTGATAATTCTTTAGTCATATTGGTTATACGCCCAAAACGTTGGCTGAAGTGTAGTGCTTGCAGTGTGGTTACAGTTTTAAATGAATAAATTTTATTAAAGTTACTGTCTTTAACAACGGAGATTCTAATCCAAGCTTACTCACCATCACCAGATTTGGTCAAGCACCATTTTCGCAATGTTTTGGGCGTGTACAACATGGCGACGGCGAGGAAGAGAAGTGACTTCGCCTACGTCACTGCGAGCCGTCTCCTGACAATCCCTGACTCCATGGTGAGAAGCAAGGGAATTGGTAGGTGCAATCTTTTCGATGATAATACTTGAAGTCTGATTGAGTACGACCCTTCACTCCCCTTGCCCTTCAGCATAGCAAAACCATTTTTATTTTATATTGAATTTAACGCCAATTCCTTGCAGATGTGTTCGTTGGTATTATGATTGCTTAGCAATATTCACTACATGACGGTATTTTTTCTAGAGCGTTCCTTCCATCCTATTAAACACAAATTTATAGCCTATTAGCCGTTATACATTTACGATTTCTTTTGCTATCTAATTGCTAACCAGTTTACTTCAACTTCGGAACAGACATCTTAGACTAATACCGATAAAAGTTTATATCTCTTTTTTTTTTTTGGTATTTATGGTAATAAAGGTACTGAGGCAACACAAAGCATACCTAAATGTCAATGTAAGAATCCGAACCCAGTATTACTGCGAACACTATTTTGTAGTAATACAGTCGTTTTCATGTAAATGTACAAATGTTTGTAATTTTATATGGAAAATTTGTTTCATTTACAAAAAAAAATATGATGTGCTATATAAAACGTATCAGTCGGCATGGTCGGACATCACGGTCTAACTAAACCCCAAAGGGGCGCAAATATCAAGGATTAGCCCTTGGGAAGGATCCGGGGAAGGAGGGGGGGAGAGAGAGTGAGTGAGCCATCTGAGGAATTAATTAGGGCCCTTCTGAGTGGATTGGCGTAACTAGGATACCATTGTTTTTTTTTTAGCATCTTCGAGTGTTAAGTCGAGAATTATCTGACGCGGTACCTCTAAGGGATATGAGACCTCTTGCAGGGCTTGACCGAGAGGTGGTAAGTTAACGGACGGATTGGCCCGCGAGGGCAGGGGAGTGGGGAGGGTGCGTCACCCCCTTGGCGAGCGATAGCGGGCGACGAGAGATGGGGGCTTCCGCGCGTGCAGATCGAAGGCACGGGCACGGTGTCTCGTCGAGCGAGTAGTGAGAGGCAGTGTGTTAGAGTTTAGAGACGAGCAGCAGAGATAGAGAGAGAGAGAGAGAGAGAGAGAGAGCTACTGTCGAGGCGAGCTCCAGTGGGGAGAGTAGCAAATGGACTTATTAAACGTATGATGTATTTGTGGACAGACAGTTAATTATTTTTATAAAATTTTAATACACACTGTAAATATTGGTTTACTCGTGCAACTCTGGCTAGTTAATTGAGCTTTTGCACCTGTTCTTCTTAATCTCATGTCGATTCTACACCTTTCACGGTATAAAGACTCGACAACAGGCAACGATATTGTTATTGACACTGAGTCTCAAAGATACCTTTAAGAAAAATTTAATAACCTTTTTTTTTGTTGAAATTTAGTCACAGATAGTTTAACGTTTTTTTTTTACAGATATTAAACAATTTGGCTTTTTTCTAGTAAGAGCTGAGTAAGGGTTAAGTAATAATATCATGATAAGGAAATCAAGGGTAAAAGTTTCGATATTTCGATAACCATATATGCATATAGATACCAATATTATGAAGCTGATATTTGATTAGCGTCGATATAATCCAAACGACGTATCGAAAGAGACTGATGTATCGATTTGTGTGAAAAAAAAATTCAGCCGTCCTCTGTGGCACCCGTTTCCCAACCGTCGCTTGCGGAGATACACACGTGATGTTTGTTTACGAACACCGACGACAACCGCGTGGGAGATGCTATATGTGCGAGCACCGGTAAACGGAACAACGACGCGTTGTCTGTTGTTGGATACACGGCAGGACCTGTCGAACCTAGGGAACTGTACATACAGTTGGAGACAGGTTGAGCGAAGCGGACTTCGCCGAAGAATTAGACGCCGAGAAGTACTTTTGCGGGGGGAGGGGAGGGGGTCCGCCACTCCCCGCCCGAACAGACTTCCTGTTGCGTCGGACTGGACTGGGCCCGCCCGCGCTGGGGCCTCAGGTGCAACGTACCTTCGACGGGGGAAAACCCATCATCCCCCCCCCCCAATCCTCCCTGCATGACGTCACCCGCTGCGCGACCAACCTCTGCAAGAGAAGCGCGCTGCGGGAGAGACACAAGAAGAGTCTAGCGGCAGCAATGCTACCTTCCTGCAACTGGCTGCAAATGCCGCACCGCTCACGCTCGTTCCGGGGCCGGCGGCACAATCATATATGTCATCTGAAACTTTTAATTATCAAATATGTCCTCGAGGCTGAGCGCTCAGCGGCGCTATCATCTTATCGTAGGGTTGATGGTTCAAATCCCGGCAGGTGCGAATTCATTTTTGTACTTGTAAAAATAAATACGAGCACGTAACATTTCAAAAGTAATAAATATATTTGATTAATGAATGCAAATAAAAGTAAATTTATTAATTAAATTGTAATTTTCAGGTAAGGTCATGATAACTAATGGTCAATTAGGTTAGGTTAGCTACATTATAAAAATTTTGAAACATTGTGTGGACGGTTGATTTGGTTAGGATAGCTACATTAAAGATACTGTGAAATCATGTAAACGGTTTCCTAGCGCTGGATAGCTACATATTGAAAAGTTATTTGCTAAGCAACCATAAAATTATTTTACAGTATTTTTAATGTAGCTATACTTATGTTTTAAAGTATTTATAATGTAGCTAACCTATCTAATGCTTCGTTTGACTAAAAAAAAACAGATACCGTTTTATCTTCATTTACTGAATAATTCTTTAAATTACTTCTTGCTAATTTTAAGAATGACATCTTATAAGTTAAACCCGCGTATTTGGAGAATAAATGCCCGCGAATTTTTTTTTCCCCTAAATAAATACACCTGTTGTGGTACGGAAAAAAAAAGCGAGCATGAACTTCGGGAAACTTCGGGTGTGGCTCTGCCGTCTGTGAAATGAATACTTCCCGTTTTCGCCAGGGACTGCGTAGGTTATATTATGCACGTATCAATGTATCGATATATCGATACATCACGCTATCGAAATATCGAAACTATTACCCTTGATATGCTTGTTATGAAAATTAAGTTCTTGATTATGTTTTGTGCTTTTTGTATTGAAATCCCATAAAGACAAGTTAATTTTTTTGTGGCCAAAAAAATTGTGTTTTACTTGCAAACATTTATAAAATAATAGCATTTTCATGAAGCTAACACTACTAAATTTTGTACTCTTATGCAGTTGGCTCGTTCCTATACACTATCTCATCTGTATTTTCAATGACTCTTTTAATATTTAATTCAAAATTTATTATTCCAAACCTAACTTCTCGTTAAAATGATAAACTCTTAACATTTTGGAATTAAATTTTTTTATTTTCAGAGAATACTTTCCTTCATAATTTACGTTTTAACCAAATACAGCACACACGCTATAAATAGAATTCAGAATTCAAATCATCGATGTGTTCATTTTAGGTAAACAAAGAAAAAAAAAGAGAAGAAAAATAAAACCAACATTAACGAACGCGGCCGCGGAATGGACTGGTGTGAATCTTAGGTTTCTCAGGCAACTTAAGAGAGGATGAGTTAGGAGGGGGGGAAACGTTTTGATTTACGAGTAAATGTAGGGAAGAAGAGAAAAAAAAGGAAATGGGCCGGGGGGGGGGGGGGTGTGGAACGAAACAGTCGCGGGCGGGCGATGTTGCAACTACGTCATGTCTCGGCTGCGGTTTCTCGGGTGCACCTGGCAACATCGCAAACAGCATAGGCACACTTACAAATGTTTGACATCCCTCCATCTTGGTTTAGGGGTTTTTCCGTAGGTTACCGAAATCACGTTAAACCACTTTCCCTATGGCGAAAAAAATAACACAATAACACATTTTTGTTCAAAATGAATTGAACTAAATTGAAAAAAAAAAAAAACATATTTAGTATTTCTTAAATTTATTTATTTAGTTTTTTTTACTCTAATATTTCTTTAAGGGTGTATCACAATCATTTCTTTTAAGTAAAGTAATTTTGTTAACGTAGAGAAAGTTTTTCACTATTTTATTGAAACTGTAAAAATACATTTCAGATACAAATGTACCTTGCATCAATATATTATTTGCAGATTCTCACATTTAAAACAAAATGTTTTGCATCGGAATAAACCATTTGCTGTGGCAAAGAAAGTGTTTTAGTATGTGTGTATCTCTCTCTCTCTCTCTCTCTCTCTATATATATATATATATATATATATATATATATATATATATATATATATATATCTTAAGGTGTACTAGAGCATTTAGGACGCGAATACCTTTTTTGGCTTTTAGAAGTGGTACTAGCCAGATAAACAGATTGTTAACAAATCATTTTTTAAGTTATAGGTACTTCTTTACGCGTGTTATGAAAATAGACGAGAGTGAATTTTTACGATGCGCGTGCATCATGAAACATTTTCACATGTGGCATACAAATAAAAATTATGTGTATTATTTTAAATCTTATACTTAGTGATTGCTATTGAATGCTGGTCCATATCATTATAAATATTTATTCATTGTGAATGTTAGTGATATAAATTGTGTTTATAAACATCTTCAAGTGTACCTATTTATGTAAATGATGTTATTTTCCCGTATGTATAATGATGACATGTTGCTTGTAAGCTTCCATTGTCGCTGGCAGGGAGTGTCTGTGGAAGTTTTAGCAGTCTCCTGGCCGTTTTCATGGAAGTGTTTTTGAGGTTGTGTTCCCGTATGTATAATTTATTTTCATTATACATGATTATTGTTTTTAAAATGTAATAAAAATTAATAAATTAGAATAAATATTTAAATGTTTTATTGATTTTCATTATTAATTAAAATTATCTCGATTATTTTAATAAATCAAATAAATAATATTACATACGTGTTTACATTAAAATTTATACTGAGTATTAATTTAAATTTTTTAATTGGTTGAATTTATACTTTACAGGTACATTTGTTTTGTAAGTTACGACTGGTAAAAGTTGATTTATTTTTTGAAACTTTATAATGAACGAATGAATGATTTTTTTTACTCTTTCTATGAATACGTTAAACCGGTGAATATATATAATGTGAAATACATTTTACGAGTATTTTAACAACTAAAGCGTTCAATAGAACATAACACACAAAATAGCTTTTTAAAACTGGCGACGTTTAAATACTTGTGAGTGCGCGAGAAGTACACTGATCCGTGTACTGCACACTCGCGTACTTCACTTGCAGTTCGAACAGACCTGGTGGTGTCGCTTCCGGGGGGGGGGGAGGGGGGGGGGGACAAGCGCGTATTCAGTAAGTACTTCAAAGCGAGCTCGGACAAGGTCTTGAACTGGCAGGTGGTAAACTCTGTTAATAGCGCGCGTGTCACGATATTCCGTTACGGAGTGACTCAGGACGTTAACTGAGTGCTTTCTGCTGTTAGCTTCCCGGCCTGCGCCGACACCTGGCTCGCAGCCTGCTCTTTCCCTCGGTCTCCCGAAAACACTGACATGCAAATAACTTCCGTGGTCCCTGCCACCTTATCAAAAGGGAAGCCTATCATTTCACAGACGAGAGAGCCACACCCGAAGTTCCCCGAAGTTCATGCTTGCTTTCTATTTCCGTTCTATCTCATTGTATGAACCGGTGTGACATTAAATTTTGCGGTCGATTAGGATAGGTTAGCTACATTAGAATAAACTTTAAAACATTGTGGATGGTTGGTTATATTAGGTAAGTATAGCTACATTAAAAATACCGTAAAATAATTTTACGGTTGCTTAGCAAATAACTTTTTAATATGTAGCTAGCTATCCAGGGCTAGGAAACCGTTTACATGATTTCACAGTATCTTTAATGTAGCTATCCTAACCAAATAAACTGTCCACAATGTTTTAAAGTATTTATAATGTAGCTAACCTAACCATTTACAATGAACAAAAAAAAAAACGAAGATGCACGATCGGGCGTTTGGCTCTCTCATATGTGAAAAGAAGGCTTCCCTTATCAATATATATTCGACCACAAAGTTTGGGAAGTAACATTAGAACAAGTATGGCTTCCAGTTTTCTCAATCGATTTAAATTAACCTCGGACATGTTTTAAATCCTATTACTCAATAAAAGTTTAATATTGAAATAACCAGCTCAAACTTTCTAATTACAACCATTTTTTTTTAAATTAAAATAATGTATCACATCGCTGTACTATATAACTGAAGTTATTATACCTATATTTAGTGTATTTATAAAAAGTATTTATAAATTGATATCACGCTAATACTCGTTGCATAGTAAAATAAATGTTATATATCTACGGTGTTAAAAAGTTATACGTATATTCAAATTTTACAGATAAATTACAAACAACACTCAAAATAGCGCATAATTTTATATTATTTTTTTTTCAAACCATCGAAAAAAAATTTTTTTTAATTTCCAAAAGTTTGACATAATTTTGTTTTATCATGCCTACTAATGAGTGCAGTTATTACCGTAAAGCTATCCAGGGAACGGTTTACAAATGACTTTAACTATTGGAGGCACTCGGACAACGTAAAACATAAGTTCCCGGATAAAAACCCGAACCCAGTATTACCTACTGCAATCACTATATTTTTTTTTAGTGATACAGTTGATTTCCCTTTAATGTACGAATTTCCAATTATCGGTACTGTTATATGAATATCAGGTGAACTGTTAAGACTATCGGAACCTTCACTTGGGACTCCAAACGTGAGTACAGAGTATACAAAGTCAGCGACCAACGTCATAAGTCTCCGACCAACGTCATAAACACAAAGCTGCCAGGGGCGCGCTATAAACTCGCGCATTGGCAGCCGGGAAATAATTTTCGCGCGCGAAAACGTCTTATAGAAAGTTGCCGCGGCCTCGTAAAAGCTTGGCCACGGTGAGGCAAGGAGCCATAAACAACGCCCTGGACCACGCAATAAAACCGCACGCGATGAGATAAACCGAACATGCCATTAAAAATAAATTAAAAAAAAAAACCAGCACGTCTAACCTCGAAATACCAAGTCAGGGTTAACTACTTACGAGGGGTGGGCGAAACATACAGTTGATAATAATCGCGGGTAAATTAGAGAAAGAAGCAAACTAGGGGGAGATAAAGGTACAGAAATACGCCATCTTGGCTTCAATAGTTTTTAGGCCATAACAATTTCCTATTGTTTCATTTTTTTTTTTTTAAATTTCAAATTTAGGCTTCAAAATAGCATTGTATATTATTTAGTAGAATTTCTGAATTTAATAGTGACTGGCTGAGACAAATATTTTCTGCAATTAAGTAAAAGGTGTTTAGTATTTCACTAATTTATGGGCATGATAATAACTGTGATAATACTGTCAACAGACTGTGTGTTATGGTCTTTGAAAATCTTTAAAAGTGAATATCTGCTTTAGCGAAGGCAAATTTTCGATATAAATAATTAATATGTTATGGCATAGAAACCGTTGGAACCAATATGGTGTCTTTCAGTTTATATGTATTCCCCTAAAGGCTTATGGTGTGTTAGTGCTACCCTGAACACGTTTGAAATCAAAATTGTAATCATTTTTTTATGATTGGGTTTGCTGGTCGGTTACTCGAGTGGGGTGTGGACGCTTCCAAGCAAATTTAACTTTATCTTTCAACTAAAAACATCAAATATATCTCCACAGAAAAAAAAAAAAATTGTGTACTGTTACAGAAGATACCTTTGAAAACCAGTTGCCAAGAAATAGTTTGTAATACTACAAGATATATATTGTCACTTTGTACAACACATGCCTATGGTTATTTTTGCGTATATGAAATGAATACGTTTTTTTGAGATAGTACTGGGTATTTCTTACGAAAATTGGCACATAATTTTATATTTTAATTGATGTTTCATCTAGGCATTTTTTTTTAAAACCATGGAAAAGACAAGCGAATATTCAACAATTGAAATTCATTTTGCTTTATTATGCTTATTAATGTGCGCATTTGATGCTGGAAAGCTATTCAGGGAACAATTTACGGATAACTTTAACTATTGGAGGTCCTGGGACAACACAAATAAATAATTCCCAGGTAGGAATCGGAAACTAGTATTACTACAAACACTTTTTTCTAGTGATACAGTTGTTTTCATGAAAATGTGCAAATTTACAAATATCTGTAATTTGACACGAATATTTATGTTCCATTTACAAAATAAATTTACAGTGCATTACATTTAGTAACAGTCAGATTTGAGACACGCGACATGAGACAGACTATAGTATCTATATTCTTAGATGCGACAAAACCGCAATATTTACCTCGGTCTAACCTTTTTTTGTATCGTAACTATTGTATTCCTTGCCCAAAACCTCTTTAAGCGATCAATCAAAGACTTGCTTAGCATCTAACCTGTCGTCCCAAGTTTTAAGCCACTGTTTATTGTCTTAATTTTTCTGCTTAAAATTGTTAGTGCTGCCGCTAGAATCCCTATAATGATATGAAATTATAAAGTTTCAACAATACCCTCACTGTTTAAGAATGACTACAGATTTGGTAATGTGATCAGCAATCAGTCGCTAACAGTCTGCAGTGAGGTGTTGGCCAAGAAATGGACCGGAAAAATAAGTGTTGAAACAGTGTAGCAACGCATTTTATGCTGGTTATCTTTATATATATATTTTTTGTGTGCGTGTGTATGTCACTGAACTCCTCCTAGACGGCTGGACCGATTTTGATGAAATTTTATGTGTGAGTTCACGGGGATTCGAGGATGGTTTAGATTCACAATTTGATATTTTAACTCGATTCTGAGTAAAGAAAAAACTAAAAAATGTAATGTGTGTCATAGATATACAAACTGTTAGTGTCATTCCTCTATGTCTGCCGAGCAATAGCTTTCAAGCCATTACGTTACGTTTTGCTATTGTAAGGAACTAAGTAGAGAGTAAGAAAAAAAAAGCTCTTGATAGTTTGTAGTGTCGCCATATTTGTTTCAATATTTCAATACCGTTTTTGTATATTACAATTTAAATTGCAGAAAAAATCATGTTTCATAGACGCATAAATAGTGAGTGTGTCATTTCTCTATGTCCACGAGGTCTCGCCGCGTTATTTTCTCCTTGGGGCGAACCCGTCCGCTTAGTTAAATTAAACAGGTTTTATCGTTGAATGATATCATGATATATTTCATGAAAATCTGCTCTCATAAAAAAGTTTGTATTAAAAACATTCAATAGGTCTCTCTCTCTCTCTCTCTCTCTCTCTCTGAATATCAATCTATGAATCGTTACAAATGTATTTCCTTTATTTTTTTAGTTTGATTTGATACAATATGATTTCACTAAAAATCAATTTCTACCCCTTCCTATTTTCATTTCCACATTACGAAGTTTCACTTCTTCCACGCGGAGGGACTCCACACAATATTTTTGCATGCAATTAAAAACTATTTTTTAATGATGCCAAAGAAGTATAACTTCACATGCGCGGACCTAAGTACACGCACCCATTTTTTAAATTTAATTTCTTCTATATATATTTTTTCTCCTTACCTAGGGCACTCATAATTCTTTTAAATTTCACGTGTATGTTTTCAATGTCATTCGAGTTGTACAATTTTTTTTTTTGTCAAATTAGTCATTATTTATACTTTGTTTCATTTTGGAAACATACGTATTTTAGGTATTATGACAAACAAAAAAAATTAGTTTCACTAACATTCTTAGGTTTTTATTGTGTGGATAGTTTCAAGTTTAATATTATGTAGGTACATAAATTCTTAAACTTATAAATTTCTTCGAAATTTATTCATAGGTAGGTAGGGCCTACTAATATTTTCTATTTGTTAATATTGTTATTTTTTTTACATTACCTACTTATTTGCAAGGAGTTTGGTTTAGTGTTTATAATTTATCTGCTGAGCGTCAAGAGTCTTAGGGCTGCTGAGACCGAAGACCAGAAATATTTATCAATTATGTAATATATAGTTGAAAAATTTGAATTTAACTATTTCAGGAAAGTTGATTTTTTTTATTAATTATTTTATTTCATTTTAAACATTATGTTTGGTTGAGTGTGAGATAATTTTATTTATGTATGTTTTAATTTCATTTAATTTCTTATAAATATATTCTTACCTACCTACTTCTATTAAATTTCAGGCGGATGTTAACATTGTCATTCCAGTTGTATAACTTTTTTGTCAAATTAGTTGTTATTTATACTTTTTGTTTCATTTTGGACTATGTTTTTTTATACTTATTCAAAGATTTGTGGTGTGTACAGGGAGTGATGTCTCTATTAATTTATATACTCCTTTGGATAAGCGGAATATTGCCACCACAGTTTTACATATAAAGAAATCCTACAAATGTTTTAAACATTATGACAAATAAATATAGTTTCACAAACATCCTTAGTTTTTTTTTTGGTGTGTATAGTTTGAAGTTTAATATTATGTATGTACGTAAATTCTTAAACATAGAGTTATTTATAAATTTATTTAGATAATTATTAATAGGTAGTTAATAAGCTTTCTATTTGTCAATATTGTTATTATGGTAGATAGGAGTACAGTAAATGCCTACATTCTTATATTCCTATATATCTCTTTCGATTTGGAGTGTTTCCGAGCCATTCGGGGTCCTCAACGTCAACCCCCCCCCCCCCATGTGGTTAAAGCCCCAAAATTTGAAAGTTTAAAAAATTTGAAAAATCTATCTCTTTCGATTTTAAGTGTTTTCGAGCCATTCAGGGTCCTCGAACCCCCCGCCCCCCTCTGGGAATAAAGCCCCAAAATTTCTACAATTTCAGGAATTTCAAATATCTATTCTTTCGAGATGGAGTTGATCCAAACCAATCGAGGTCCTGAACATCCACATTCCGCAAAAGTGAAAGCCCCAAAATTTCGAAATATAAGAATATAATATAAATTGGATGTTGGCATGTATGTCGTCGATTAACTCTTACACCGTTTGACCGATCGCCATGAAAGTTGGCACATCGAAGTGTTTTTATCATGGAGAAGGTTTTTATGCTAACAATTTTTTTGTAAGTCGCCGCTAGATGGCGCTGTAGCGCATCAACTTCTAAACCTTTCAACCGATCGCCATGGGTAAACAGAAAACCATAGGTCACAGATACACAAACAGTAATTATGTGTCAAATCTTAATGTCCACCACACTGGACATATCGCTATCCATTTTGCTGTAACTCGCGGACAATATATCACCCGGTGTCCAGCCCGGGCAAAGCCGGGTACTGCAGCTAGTTTTATGTATATAATTTGAAATTTGTATTTGTTTTGATCATAATTTATACCTTGTATGTTTTGGATTCATGTGTTTCTTTATCTTACAAAATAATTAATTATATTTCTCATATATTTAAAAACGTAATAAAAAATTGTGTGTGTATCCATCCTAAAACAAAACGAATCCGCGAAATTATATAGGGTTTACTCAGGATCACAAAACTGTTGGATTCGCTTGGTTTTGGTGGGGGGGGGGGGGGGGCTGGGATTTTTTTTTGTACTTTGGTTTTAACAGACACACAAGTCACCTCTGGATAGGGTGTCTGTCTGTTATATACTGCCCATATTTGGGCCTTTTATGCACGCAATTAGCAGAAATCTTTTGTTTAAAATGCACAGATAGTTTTTCATAAAACATGGTTTTTTGAAGTTTACGTTTATCAATCCCATTTCTCAGTTCAGTGAGGGGCTTCTTAATTCCAGGTGGGCCAGGGGGGAGGGGGAGAGCTGCCACCCCCCCCCCCCCCGGATCTATGCACATGGGTTTACTAATCATGATAGATTAGCGAAATTCGCATTATTCAATGGAAATATGCTGGACTGCATACCATCGTACACTTGAACTGCGTTCTGTTCTTTTTACCACGCGTAGTTTTGGCACGCTCTCCGAAGGAACAAAACTAATGTGAACATTAAACAAAATAATAATAATAATACCCAATCAGTTGCGATCTGGCCGGAATGTAAAATGTAGCAGCAGCCGATGGACAATACACAAATGCTTATTTGTGTATAAATGTTTGAGGTTCATCCTGGTACCGTTTAAAAAAAACAGCAAAATTTGCACATCGCTATATATAATTATTTTGTTGATTCTGTATGAATGTTAATCTGTCAAAGTGTGATTGTTCACCAATGTTTATCAAAAATTATATTCATTTGAATTCATATATATGTATACGTAAAGAATATTACCAGGTCCATGTTGAAAATTGGCAGCTGTTTACCAGTTGAATACCTTTATTGTCCTTGCACATTTGCATTTTCAAAATGACTGTGTTGTTATTTTACAGAAGGTTTTAGGCTTTGACGTAGAGTGAATATGATTTTAAATTCATACCTTACTTATACTATCTATGTCTCACCTACTAGAGGTTAGGCCACGAGGCCGGCCAGCTGGCTCGTAAGCCCGTGGGTGGGGTGCGGCCCATTATCGCTACACGCCTAATCCTACTAGCAGCGGCGCCTTCGCTAGCCACTCCCCTTGAACAGAGTGTACAACCTGCTCGCGGGGGTGGGAGTATAACCGGGTTTATAAACTAGGCTATGCAAGAAACGCAAAACACAAAAATATCAGCAACCACATTTTAGAGTACCGGTTTATGAACTATGTATGCAAGGCGCAACAAAGCAACGCATGTATTGATTAACTTCCATACTTTCTTGCGTTTTGGCTTGCGTTTTGCGACGGCCATGTTGGAAGTGAAGTGTTCCCAAAACTTCCAAAGACGCAGACATTAAGTGCATAGGAGTAGACTACGATGATTTTTTTTATTATAAATATGATGCTTTCTTTATGATAAACTTTAGCTAACCACAATGCATGGAAACGCAACAAATAACAACCAATGAGATGGCATTTCAAGGTTACGAAAAATTAATTTTAAAAAATATTTATATAACGCTACAAGATAATGGCACGGTTAGAATTTACGTATGTAATAGGTATAAACTTCAAAGTAGTAATAGAACACCAGATATTCTTGTACTTGAAACAATTTTAACGTATTTTGAACATAGACAAACATGGCTACCACCGCAACCAAATACTCGGCTTCTATTGGTCGCACGGAGCGACGTATAACGTAAGAGCTCAGCGTTGCCGAGCTTATCCGTGTGGGTCCGTCTCCGTCTGCGTGCCGTTGCAGAAACTCTTGTTCCGAGGGGGGAGCTGAATTGTTTCCCCTTGGAAGGGCAGCCCTTCAGGAATTTTCTGGCAATGGTTTGTTTGAACAGAGACTGGAAGGGCAGCCCATCCAATTTCTGAAAACATGTTTCTTTAAGTATTTAAATAATCCTGAAAACTTGCCCCTCGGATGGGCAGCCCATCAGGATTTTTCTGACAGTAGTGTTTTTGAAAGGTTGTCTGAATTGTTGCCCCTTGGATGGGCAGCCCTTCAGGATTGTTCTGACAGTTGTTAGTTTAGTTTAGGTTAGGTCAGGTTAGGTTAGGTTAGGTTAGGTCACTTTACAAACTAACCACTGTCAGAAAAATCCTGAAGGGCTGCCCATCCGAGGGGCAACAATTCAGACAGCCTTTCAAAAACACTACTGTCAGAAAAATCCTGATGGGCTGCCCTTCCAAGGGGCAAGTTTTCAGGATTATTTAATCACTTAAAGAAACGTGTTTTCAGAAATTGGATGGGCTGCCCTTCCAGTCACTGTACAAACAAACCATTGCCAGAAAAATCCTGAAGGGCTGCCCTTCCAAGGGGTAGCATTTCAGTCGCCCCGTTCCGAGAGATCCGACTCCGTTTACGTGTCATTGTGGAACGGGCATAAAACATAGGTAGAAGTCAGGACCGGTGACGAGGAAGGCTGGTTGTTGGGGAAAGGGGGAAGGGGGTTTGCGTGTTGAAGGGGGTTGGAGGAAGGGAAGAGGGTGAAACCAGGCGACGAAATAGCATCGGGGGCGTCTATTTCCGTGCGACCCTCCAGTGGAGGATATTCTCGTCGCCGAGACTTTCGGACGAATGGAATCAGGGAGAAATGTGGGAGGGTTTGTGGGACGTATGGGCGGGGGTAAATTCATTCCCGCTCGAGGCTTCCTGTCTGGACGCGGCTACGTCGATAATAGGTTAAAAGGAAGGGGGAAAAAAAACAGTATTCCTGTGTTCGCTCCATTCATGACACCGCAATAAAGATGTTGTAACTTTGTACAGCACTTGGCTATGGTTATTTTTGCAGATATTAAATGTTTTTTTTTTCAGATGATACTGAGTATTTATTACGAAAATTGGCTCATAATTTTATATTTTAATTGATGACTCATTCACGCATTTCTTGTAAAAGCATGGTAAAGATAATGGACTATTAAACAATTTGACTTTAATTTGTGCTATTGTGCTTATTAATGTGCGTAGTTAACACTAGAAAGTTTAGCAATATCGAGTGTGGTTGTTACTTTGATGGGTGACCACAATTTTTTCTATAAAACTATTATACATACTAATATATCACGCGGGTCTTTTCGAGGTTTCTGAGGCTTCTATGAAGACACATTTCCGTTTCATATTCACGAAATTATTCCTGCCAATACTGCATACCGAGAGCTAAGATGTCTACACATCAAAAAATGTAGCTCTTTCCTATTCCTGATATATATATATATATATATATATATATATATTAACTGGGCAGTTATTATTCAAGCAAAACTCCGATATTCATTGGTGCAGCAAAAAAAAAAATTCTGATTACCATGACGAGTAACAGAATAGAGCTCCTAATTTCTATATATAGCTAGACAGAGAAATCAGTCGCGGATTCATTCCTAATCAGGCTGAAATGCAAACACCTTTATCTTCCTGCTGCTTTATTATTCCGATTGGCTCATAGTTTGTAAAATTCTTTGCCAAGGACAATCCCAAAAAATAAAAATAAATAAATATCAGTTTAGGGGCGAAACAGTCGCGACGTCACATAATGCCAACAGCAAACGAATAGCTGGTATTTGTGAATATCTTAAGAGGACTTGGAAGCGAGAATTTTATCCATTCATTGAAATACAGCCTTTGTAAAGAAAGGAACTTTGTTGCCATGAAACCCAGTATCAATTTTTTTTCCTATTAGCACGTTGCTTTTATTTATTTATAATTTGGTTTTACAACGCCTTATAGAGGCTTATTGTGTCCTTGCTACGTATTTAATCTGCCGGACGATTTGCATTAGCAGCTTGTCAAACTTGAAAAAGAGTAGATCAGTTCTAAGGAAATAGGAGTGTGCAACGGCGATGTAGAGCAACGACTGAATCTACTCGTAGGGGAGGACAGATGGAAAAAAACATACGTTTCTTACACTGAGAAAAAATTTTTTGTTAGATTCGCGCGAATAAGATTTTTTTACATACGACGAAGCGAAATATATTTTTTTTGACATAACTTGATTCGATGGTTTTGTACAATAAAAATTTAACAGTTTAACTGATGAAACCATTTTTTTGGGGTAAAAAAAATAATGCCTACATAAAAACACATTTGTTTGGATAAAACTCTATAAGTTTATAAATAAGTACGTTTCCTTGGGTTGATCCCGTTTCCCCAACAAATTCAATCCATCCCTGCTGACCGTAAATCCAGGTCTGTCCCTCTGGTAGGACAGCCGGCTCCTGTGAGTGTCAGTCCCCGTTCCATCCATGCCGACCCTGCCCCGGGCAGAACACTACATGTCGATTGTCATTTGCAAGTTTATTTCGCTGTATGTAAAAAAAAATTAAATTGTGACCAACAATTGTCAAAATCATGCAGGTGAGAAGCGTGCGTCAGTGTTAAATAATTTAAGTTAAAAACCTGAATGGCAAAATTTGAAATCCGGGTTTGAATCAAACCGAGAATTTAAACCGGAGGCGATTGACGTGAAAACATTAATATATACATATATATGTGTATTTTAATTTCAATTAACAATTAGCCTACAAATTAATATATGTGTGTGTATTATTTACTTCACAGCTTCCATATTAAGTTGGGTAGACATAATTTGATGAGAATGCAAAGATAATGTTGGCCAGACGAAATTCCTTGCAGTAGAAGAAAAGTGTATTGTTCTATGCACACCTTGGTCCAAGTACATGACAGGAATGTGATGAATTATATATATATGTATATATATATATATATATGCAATTTTACTAGAGTGTGACAAGAGTTGTGACTGATTAAGATGATTCGAATAATTGACACATGATATCTCACCCGGGACTCGAACCCGGAAACACTTGCCCCGACAGCCGGCTGCGCTACGGAGGTTGGCACCACTAGAACTACCGTGGCCCGAACAAGGTAGAGAGAGAGAGAGAGAGAGAGAGAGACAGATGATGTGTGCGCGAGCAGACGAGGAAGGGGAGAGAGGGAGGAGAGAAGGGGGGGGGGGGAATGTCGTGTTCTGACTGTGTCCGAGGGTCAGTGCTACCTCAAGGTCGAGTTGCGCAAAAACTTCCGCTAATTATACACGCGGGACGCGAGGCGTCGACCGCCTCCCCCCTTCCCGCTTTTTTCCCCTCCCCCCTCCCACACAACTCGCAAAAAACCCGCGCCGGAGACTCACGCATGCAACAGCGGCACATGTCTCACTCCCACTGCAGCTGGGCTGGTGTCGTTGAGTGCGAAATCGAATATCGTTTTTTTTTTTTTTTTAATGTTTAACATCTTAGCTCTCGGTGTACTGAATGTGGTGGGAGTGACATCGTGAATAAGACGGAAGTCGAGGAACGGAAAAAGTGTAACAACAGCGGCGCTGCCATCTGTGGCGCGAGCCAAAGTTAACAAATACAAGGGGAAAACTTTTTAATATTAACTGTTTAGTGAATTTTAACAAGATGGGCATTTTTTTAGATAAGTTTATTTTACTATTTTCAAGTGTTTTTTTTTCTCGCTATTATTGGAGACGTTTCATTATATAGTTTGAAATTACTACGTCAGAAAAATATATTTGAAAACACAATTTACGTATGTTGATCACGATCGGCATTATTTCAAAGAGTTATACTTAAAATTGCGTGTCCAAGAGTAATTATAATAAGTGTATTTACAACACGAGAACACACGAATTTGCTCGTTACCGATGTTAGATGTTACACATCAATGACAAGTACTGAAAGACTTGATCACATTTTTTTTTATTTCGAGAATCATATACTTTGCCGTAAATTTTATTGATACTACGAAAAAATTAATTCCTCAAAGCTAACTCGTTAAAGTAAATTGAAATATTTTTAGTTATATTTTGTTTTAAGCTATCCTACATATTATGGCCATTATTTTTATATGCTGAAATAATTAATCGTAAGATGAATCCCTAGGCGAGTATTAGTAAAAGTTTTTGTATAGATTGCCGTCTCTTTGACATGAAAGGAATAAGACATTTCATTGCTTTTCACTTTCAATTATTTTTTTTTCCTCTCTTATGCTCACGAGCCTGGAAAATTAAAATTACTTTTTGACTACAGATATTGAGAGAAACTTTGTACGATCAAGATGAAAGTGTGCACGAAATATTTTATTAGTGCCAATTTAAGTAAAAAACTTCACTTTCATTCATTTTAGTAACTTTCTGAATCCGAAAAACTTACTTAATTTTTTTTATATATTTGCACTTATTAGGTATTTTTTATCACAGTTAAGCTTTGTTCCTGAACATAAAGTGGAAGGTATTAACTTAAAAAAATGTTAAAGGAATTCACTATGAATCAATAGAATCTCTTATAAATTTGTCAATAACTGTCAAATGCATTAGAAATGTACCATATTTGTATGGAAAATTTCCCCATAGAATTTTATACGTTAATAGCTTCCACAAATTTTCTACAGTGTATCTTTGTCATAGTTCAGGACAGATTCAAAGCAGAGTGAATGGTTGTAAATAAATTTGAAATAAAAAAATATATAATTTTGGCTATCTATGCTTCGAAACTTTGGCAGAGTTACCCAAATCTATTTATAGTACAAAAAGGAGCTGTTAGTTCTGGCAGTTTTAATTCAGTCCTTTACATTACTCATGAAGAAATTTGAAGAAAAAAACTATCACAGAGTTTAAAGAATAACAAGTTCTACCAGTTTTTTATCAAATGGTTGTACTTTTTCGATGTAGGCCAGTGTATATTTTGTGTAATGTGTATGTAAATGTAAATATATTTGTTCTTAACAACACTCTTTATTTAATCAAACAATCATGTGTTACAGTGAGAAACATATACAATTCATGTTTAATTTATTTATGTCGTACAGAGCAAAGGAGCTGACTTATATTAAATCTTGTCTACATTGCCGACCTCCAAGGAAAGAAAGGAATAGGATCAGGAATGGAAAAAGTACCGGCATCCTACATTACACCTAAACGGATTCAATGGATGAACATGCGTTGCAGAAACATATTATACTCTGTCCTTTAAAAATAAATGCTACTTCGAAAAAAAATTCTGATCATTAAACATTTATACCGATACAAAGTCAGCATTACCTGAACCAAGATCTGAAATTTCTTTCTGAATAAATGACCAGCCCTAGACTATATTTAAAGAAGTTGAGCTATAGGCGCAAAAGAGATTTCAAAAATCATAGTTTTTTTTTCAAAAACTACAGTCTTAGATGAGGTCTATTGCAGTCCTAAAACAGTTATGCTTTAAACCATTGCTATCTCCACTAAGAAGGTTTCTCTCTTTATCAAATATTGAAATCACCAGTTCGAGAGCACAAATCCTTTAAAATCGGTGATTCGTCCGCTTGTGGTCCGTTGGACTTGGTATACCCCGCGACTCGGGACGGGACAAACACTCCTGCGTTCACCAACTTACTGTAGAGTAACATTGCCTCGAAGCACTCATCGGGCTATTTATCCGACGTGACTCGCTGTCGATGAGATGCAAAAAAAATTGGTTGTCTGTAAAGTCAGTTTACGGACGATAGTTTAACGTGACAACGACATAACAAAACTTTGATGAAATGATTGCATACTTTCATGAATAAAATTGAATCATTTTTTATTTTTTTTATCATATTTTTTATTATCATTATTTTGTATGGATACAAAGAAGGAGTGAAATGAAATCTACAATTTAATTGATAAATTTACTTTTATTTGCACTCATTAATTCAAATATGTTTCTTACTTTAACGAAGATATTATTTTAACTTTAACTTTTATACATGTTTGCTATTTTACTTCTTCCAATCTGTGTTATTCTGTTAAGGATAGGACGATGATAGGAAAAGTAGGAAACGAATGGGAGTGTTTCAAGTTTAATGTGCCTCGAAAAAGTCAAATCTATGGTTGTTCCAATCGAGTGGAAGAGAGATAGATGCGGCGCAAGCGTACAATGAGCGTAACGGGACACAGCGTAACGGAACAATGTGCGTAACGGGACACTTTTTCGTGCGTGCAACCGGCGTTCATCGATTAATTAGACGTTGTCACGTCAAAAAAAAAAATTAACGCGAATTTCCACTTAGTTCGGGTACGTTCGGTTTACCTCCAAGTCGCACTTTCTTGAAAAATTACCAGTCAACAGACTCAATGCGGTGTGAACAACGCCTCGATGTCAGGCGACCCGCAACACAGCAAAGAACGACTAGTTGCGTATTCCCGAGTGCATGAGGCGCGCGATCAACACTCCGGCAAGTTCACAAAGGAATGGAAAGCATGCTCACACTTGTATCAGATCAGCGTATCCGTAGAAGGATTTGATACGCGATCACGACACAGCCACTTAATTAGAAGGCATTTCGATATGTATCACGTGTATCTGAACGTGTCTTCAGTTTACCACCCGCTAGTTTTGTATCAACATATATGAGTGCTGGCTCCGGTGGTGGTCTTGTCTCTCCAGCTGCAGTTGGCTGCCGCCAGCTATGTCTTAACGCATCACACATTAATATGTGAGACGAGAATATCTCTAATATGGTGGACGAAATGAGATTTTTTTTCAACAGAGAAAGTCAATGGGTTTCAAGCAGGGGCGCAACAACAAGGGGGGGCAAGGGTATTTTGCCCCCCCCCCCCCTCTGAATCCTTGAAGTGGGAGCAAACGGGGGCAAATAAAGTGCTGTGTAATCAATTTTTGATAATAAAACTGCTTAAATAGTAGCCCTACCATTTTCCACCTTGAAATACAAATTTTCCCGGACCCCCCGCTTCAATAGGGGAGATCGATGATTCTTTATAAAAAGGTATATTGCCCCCCCCCCCTTGGAAATTTAGTTGTTACGCCCCTGGTTTCAAATTGAAATGGAAGTTCAGAAGCTCTTGGACGTTTGAAAACACTACCGCTATCTTCGTATGTGGAACTGGTTCTTTTATCAGAATGAATTACGTGAATGTGGGAAGTGCAAAAGGAAACTATTGGGATGGTTCTGCGGCTGCGCAGATGTAATGATCGAGAAGCACCTCGTGCAAACTGTCTGTATCACTGTCACGTGCCTACCCTTTTATGTGACGGCGGAAGGCAGACTCCTGGTGGGATCGTCTGCGATCCGATCGTGGTATCATTTTTGATACGTGCACTTGATACAGAAACGGTTATCTGATACAAGTGTTGATGCGGCTTCATAGGAATGGCCACCGTAATAATATAATTTTTTTTGTTGCTTAAACATTAAATTTGATGAAGAAAAAAAATTGGTTGTCTGTAAAGTCGGTTTACGGACTATAGTTTAACGTGACAACGTCATAACAAAACATTGATGAAATTATTGATCCAGAAGAAAAGGAAATATCATATTCGGCCTGAGACTGAGCCGTAATAGGTTTTTGCAACCAAACCATTTAGGCATTAAAAATATTATATTCTTTGAGGAAGAATTTTTTTTAATTTTTCAATCTTATGCATGATAAAATCTACCTCTGCATACTTTTATGAATAAAATTGAATAATTTTTTTATTGAATTATCACTATTTTGTATGGATACAAAGGAGTGAAATGAAATGTGCAATTGAATTAATAAATTTACTTTTATTTGCATTCATTAATTCAAATATATTTATTACTTTTAAAATGTTGCGTGCGCCATATTTATTTTTACAAGTACAAAAAAAAATTCGCAGCTGCCGAGTTTGGAACCGGCAACCTTTAGTTTAAGAATTAGGTACGCGAACCACACGCCCACGAGGCCATTTTAAGGTAACGTTGTTTAAAATGGTATATATATATATATATATATATATATATATATATATATATATATATATAAACTTTGTTCACGGTAGGGGTATAATATTAACACGATTTTATAACAAATACGCATCCCAAATACACCAAACTTATTTATAATGTGTTACAATATTTTTTAAAACATTGTGCAATAGATCCCGGGTGTAATTTGAATTATTATGTGTAACTGTAAAACACCATTGTTGGTTCAAAACGTATTTGAATTTTCAACATTACTTTTAAATAACCGTACCGATTGTGCTGAAAATCGGTGGACGATCGTTAAATTACATAATATTAATAATTCAAACGACGAAAATATGATTGAAAAGTCAAATCGATGGTTGTTCCAATCGAGTGGAAGAGAGATGCCACGCATGCGTACAATGAGCAAACAGAACACATCCGTAGTGGGACATCCGTAGTGGGACACTTTTTCGTGCGTGCAGCCGGCGTTCATCGATTTATTAGACGTTGTCACGTCAAAAAAATGTTTAAGAAAATAAATAACCTACTCGCCCTTAATGCTCGGTCTAATGCACCCTATTTTTTAGTTATTACTTTTATTTAATGTATGTTTAAAAAAAATTTTAACTCGACGTCTCCTTTGCATTTGTTTTTTTTTTCCTGCCACGAATTTTTTTCCCAAGATATTCACTTAGGGTGACTAAATGAGTGTTCAAAAAGTCGCGGTAGTGTTTGTAATTATTAAAACTTGCATTTGTTGTTCTGTCTCAAGTATGTTCAACAGATATTCACTGGTGATTATATCTATGGTTTTGGCTGCGGCAGTCAATTTGTTACCATAACACAGGCCTGTGGTGCTTGTATAGGTCGTTCAGAAGATTTGTACAATTAACACTGCTGTTCTTAAAACTCATGCTCAAACAATTTAATCACGACCCTGAGTTTTTCCGAGGATACGCTACTACAATACGTATATAAGCACGAGCGTAAATAGCTAACAACTTTTATATGAATCTCCGAGAGAGAAAAAAAACGGATTTTTTGCAGCACTTGTTTGGGAAAATATTCTGACGGACGGATGCAAGTCGAGTTGTGAATCGCTGTGGCTAGATGCGTGGCGTTGACGGACGAAAGATTGACGGACGGACGGACGAATAACGGCTATTGTAATTCCGCCTTATAACTAACCAGAAGTTATCACTCGTAACAAACATGGCGCCGAAATACCTGCAAAGAGTCTTGCAGTTGCCTGAGTTCTTAACTACATTTCTCCACCATATGTGATGTTACGGTTACCTGCTCAAATCTCGTAGTTGCCCTATTTGCACGACGAGAAGACTGTGCTACTGTCCAGAGCGTTGCTCCAGAAGCACCGGCGAGCGTTGCACTTGTCATCCCGCCTCGCCAACACGGGGTGCTGTCACAACTTAGAAACACACTACTTAAAACACGCAACTTAGAAACACACAAGACAGAATCTTCTAAGTTATGCCTGTTCTAAGTTGTGATTGTTCTAAGTTATGACTTTCTACGTTGTGACGTTTAGAAGTTGTGTGTTTCTACGTTTCGTGTTTCTAAGTTATGATCGTTCTAAGTTACGTGGATTTTTTTCGAGGTTTCTAAGTTGTGTGTTTCTAAGTTATGTGTGGTTCCCATCCCTGACCAGTCGTCAGGTATGTTTGGTGGATATAGATCGGGCGTATTACGGAAGTGATTTCGGGATAAAACATTTGACCATCGGGACTCGAACCCGAGGCCCAGCTTCTTCGTCGCTGCCGGTCAGCTTAGCCAGGCTTCCACCACCGTCGGAAGTCCCGTTTCTCCAATCGTCGCTCGGGGCGGATTACCGCTGAGACCGATCAAGTCCCTCGACTGTCGGAGAGGATTAACAACATCCCCCCGATCCCCTCGAAGCGTCTCTCCTCCTTCCCCCACCCCTCCTAGGCTGGATTCACCGTTAGAAAAACGTCAACAGCAACAGTACACCGTTAAATATGTTCACCCTTCAATGCTGGTTACAAATTATCCAGGGAACTTGGTACATTTTCGGCCAGTGGGTTCTCTTACTTCGGACATGAATCCGAAAATAATATGCTCGGTGTATTAACAAATCATTAAAAAAAACTGGCGAAGTCTACAGCAAGAATACACTCTCCTTTTGTTCACCTTGTTTTAGAACGGAGCATACAATTCGGAAGTCTAAATACGGCGCAGTTTCTACGAACATTGAGTTGTTTGAAATTATGAAGAAATCTTCTTTTATTTGAGTTAAATTATTCGTTGAAAAGTACGTAAATTTACTGTAATATCTTACATGTAGGTAGTGCGCACAAGACTAGATCGGTTTGTTTTCGAACCTACTGATTCACAACATATACATATAACGGTCATTTGCATGGAAGAGGATGAAGGCATAGGAAGGATATATATGTATGTATCTTATACATAACGGTTCACATGGCGCAACAGTTAATGATAGAAGAGTAAGGGTGCTATTTTGGCGTAACTTAACTCTTTTTTTTATTTATCAAACGTTTTGTGGCAAGAAATCGTCGAGATATTAAAACGCTGCTTTAAGAATAAATAAATGTAATTATTTAGAATAAGTCTCTAATAAATTAAAATACAAAAAATATATATATTTGTGGTTAAAATTGTTAAATAAAAATTCTACACAACCCAAACTAATTTAAACGTTGAAAAATCGTGTTCACAAACTGCGCTGGTGATACGTCTTGGGACAATCATTTTGGTAGTTAAAAACAGACGGTCGGTCGGATGCATCGCGAGATTTCATTGGCCAAAAAGTGGCAGTAAGATTATTTCAACGGTGAACCAATTTCGCACGGTCGTGTGCATGGCCTGCTATGCACTCACTCATTATCGTTATTATTATTATTATTATTATTATTATTAGATCGTGAACCCAGCCTTATTCTCCGTGGTCCCGAACCTCCCGAGTCCTGACGGGAAAAAAAAATTGTGTTTCTGTGCCACGAGCCCCAGGGATGCCAACCCATCCCGGCCCAGCCGCGACACTTCCCGCGGGCCTCCGCGTCCCCACCGCGACATCGGGCTCACGACGCGGAAAGAAGACGTCCTCCGACCCGAGTCCCGTCGCGCGCGGGGAGTGTGTCCTCGACGGACAGACGCGCGGGCGTGGAGGCGAGGAGACATTTTTGGGTCAGCGCACAGAAAAAAAAAACAATCCTGTACCTTCACAAAAAAAAATTGGTTGTCTGTAAAGTCGGTTTACGGACGATAGTTTAACGTGACAGCGTCATAACAAAACATTGATGAAATTTTTGCATACTTTTTTGAATAAAATTGAATCATTTTTTATTGAATTATCACTATTTTATATGGATACAAAGAAGGAGTGAAATTAAATCTACAATTTAATTGATAAATTTACTTTCATTTGCACTCATCAATTCAAATATGTTTATTACTTTAACGAAGAGATTATTTTAACTATAACTTTTATACAAAGAAGGAGTGAAATAAAATCTATAATTTAAATGGTAAATTTACTTTTATTTGCACTCATTAATTCAAATATGTTTATTACTTTAACGAACAGATGATTTTAACTATAACGTTTATTATTGTTTGCTATTTAACTTCTTCCAATCTGTGTTATTCTGTTAAGGATAGGATGATGATAGGAAAAGTAGGAAACGAATGGGAGTGTTTCAAGTTTAATGTGCCTCGAAAAAGTCTAATCGATGGTTGTTCCAATCGAGTGGAAGAGAGATATATGCGGCGTAAGCGTGCAATGAGCGTAACGGGACAAAGCGTAGCGGGACAATGTGCGTAACGGGTATATGAGTCATCTTTTTTCGTTTGTGCAGTCGGCGTTCATCGATTTATTAGACGTTGCCACGTCAAAAAGATTCCTTCGGAAACCAGTTACGAAGAAATAATTTGTAATACTACAAGAAATATATTGTAACTTTGTACCCACAACACTTTCAACGGATATTTTTTTTCATACATGAAATTTTTTTTTTCGACACAATACTGATTATTTCTTATGAAAATTGGCGCATGTATTGGACCTTTCTAAACAAACATGTTTTGCCACTCCCAATATTTTTTTTTTATGTCTCTGGCTTAATCTAACCACCTATTTATTTCAGTTACGATCAATTAGACGAGCGAAATTTTACACTCCCAGAACAATTTTTGATAGAGTTTTATTTATGCATCAGGCCTAACCTAACTTACATTTTTTACTTTAGCAACAGAAAAAAAAATCTAAAGAAGCAGCACGAACGCGAACTATGTGGCTATGATGTGACGCTTATGTGGCTGATTCAGTGAACAGTTGGCTTCTTCGGGGGAACCGACCAGATAAAGACTACAGATCCCACCATCCGACAGTTGAGATAAAAAAACCTTCTAATTTCACCACCAAGTGTTTTCTTTCGAGAGGTTATTCGGCAGATCTGGCGAACACTCACACACTTTCAGTTCTCGAGACGCTCATTTCGCTATCTCTGGCAACGACGTTTACGGTCCAACAAACAAATAACCGGATTGGGAAGGGGGTTGGAGGGTTTTCTAAAATACTAGGAGAAAAAAAAAAGACCGCATGCTGCTCGCAAACAATCTAAAACTTTAGTACAAAGACTTAAAATATTTTCGAACAGTGCATCGAGTAAATGCAGTAAAAGATCCACGACTTAGGAGATTGTGAGACTTGCGAAACTACTTTCTTTTTTTGGAAGCTGTTTTGTGGTATACCAGAGAGATTCTACAAGCGAATCTAGAGGAAGTTAAAGATATTTTTTTTTTGTTCAGAGTGGGAATTTTGTTGCAGACCATAGACGAAGAGGACTTCGCAACGAGACAAAAATGCCAGTTTGGAATGTAAAATATAAAACGATAAATGGAAGCGATAAATGTATAGTACTAATTAATTACTAAAATTTAATATTTCGTATGACGAATAGTTGTTTGCAGTACACGAATACTTTTAACGTGAACACCGGTAAGGTTTATTATGTCGTATGTTTTTCAATTTTAATTATTCGTCAAGTATAAGTACTACAAGTCCTGTTCCGAAGGCAAGAGACTTGGCAAGTTTATTCACCAGTCGTTCTGAGGCTCGCCGCCCGCCGAACTATTTTTTTTTCCTAACCTTACTAAAACCTAAATGTATTTTGTATGAGGGGTTCCGGTAAGGGGGGAGGGACCTAGGTGTGTCACATGCCTGAAGCCTGTGCGCCTGGTCATGCCGGGGTCAGCCATACAGGGAGAAGGTCGCATGCATCGTTTGTCTTGTGCGGGGATTTGCCAGCCATGGGCAGCGATTGGCGCCATGACTAACTCCCCTACCTAGACTAAAACAATGTTAAGTTGGGCCCAGGTAAAAAAAAAACCCTGCGTAGACACAGGGAAAACCCTGAGCATAGACATGCGGGATGCAATAGGTCATGCACTAATACTGTATGAGACAGATGATGGTCGGGATGAAGAGTCTGTCAGATTTCGATAACCAGGGATGGAAGCGCCCCCCAACATCCAGCAACAAAATGAAAACTAAAGAAGGAAGAAAAAAACCACCAACCTATACTATTGAAAAATTTTCACCCACAATTTACGAAGAACGCTGGTTAAAAATTATCAAGGGATCTTCTTAAATTTACTGTTATCTTCTTATGTTTACGGGGGCTGAACATCAGTCAACAATAATATTCTTATTGTATTAAAAAAAACATTCAAAAGTTTGTTGAGTCTACATAAAAATTATTCATTTGTTCTTCTGCACGTGTGCTTACCTTGTTTACAGCGGAACAATGGACTCGGAAGTTGATTCCGGCGTAGTTTATACGAAGATAAGTTATCTGAGATTACGAAGAACTTTCGTATATTTGAGGTTAATTCATCGTCTTAAATTTACTGTAATTTCTAACAGTATACAAACTAAGCACTTTATTAATATTTCTCTCTCTCTCTGTGTATATATATATATATATACACATATATTTCTTACAAAAATGGGCGCATAATTCTATATTTTAATTGATGTTTTTATTCAAGCATATTTTATTTAAACACATGGGGAAATAGTAATTGAATATTCAATAATTTGACTTTATATTTTGTTTAATTCTGCTTATAATGTGCGCAGTAAATACTGGGGAGCTACTCAGGGAACGGTTTACAAGCAACTTTTTACTATTAGAGGCACTAAGACAACACAAAACATAAATGCCCGGATAATGATCAGAACCCAGTCAGTATTGCTGCGAACACTATTTTTTTTTTTAGTGGTACAGTTGTTTTCATGCAAATGTACCATTTTTTTCACATACATGCAATTTGACATGAATATTTCTGTTACATCAACAAATCAAAAATTACGGTGTAGTTATGATTTTGAGAACTGTCAAATTCGAGACGAGTTACAAGAGGCAGAATCTAATTAACAGTTAATGTGCAGCACGCAACAGTCAAGAGACGCCTTAAACCCAGCTTATTGCTGTCCCTGTATTCAAAGTCTGGGACAGTTAGTAGGTATGGCCAAATTTACCCTTCGACGTATGTTATCGTGCGTGTTCTCAATACTGGATGAATTTCGTCCACAATAAATTCACCAATAGTTGTATAATTTCCAAACTCAGCGAACCTGCGGGTCAGACAACAACACCGGTTTGATAAAAAAATAATTAGTTTCAGGCGTAATTGGTTGAAGTGTCAACCTCTTCGAGAGGGATCTGAGGTTCGAATCTTAAATTAGGCCTGGAATCGTTTGGCAGTCTTTAATTAGATGATCGGTTTAAGTTTATTACGTCTGACCCTTACCCCCCCCCCTCCCCCGAAAAAAACAAAACATCGCGTGTGAGGAGGCGGGGGTCAGATGCTTCTCAGAAAAATAAGGGGATATATCCTCCCCTTAAATCCTAAAAGGGAATCCTTGAAAATTGATCATTCCCACCAACAGAAGAGGAAAGAAATTCGAAAGCAAACAATTTGGGAAATACAATTCTGCGTATAATCCTATGTATGCAGGATAAAAGGTGGGATGAAAGTGACGTTATAAGATTATAAAAAAATATATAAATACCTATGCCCAATAATAAGCGTCAAACATATTTCCTCTTTTGTGCATGTTGGTAGTGCCGGTGACGAGACTTGTAGACACGACGAGTTTTTCGACAGATGGAAAATGAAACATTTCTAGAATTTACAATATTAACTCGACTTCTTGGTATAATAATAATAATAATAATAATAATAATAATAAAAATTTCGAAAAAAAAATTGTGAGTGGGAAGATACTGTGTGGGAAGAAGGGGGGTTTTGTCGCCGGAGATAAAAGACGAAGGTAATAATTCCGCACGACTTTGAACTTGGCGGACTGAGACGAATGTGTACTCCGCGCCTTTCGCAGGTTTCAAGGTCACCAGGAATACAACGGCGAAGGTCGAATGGTCACGGTTTTGCAGAGGGAAGGGGGGAGGATGGGTGGAGGGAACTAACTGCGACTCAGCTCGGCGGAAAATAGTCCCGGCGGAGAGGCGAGGCGCGGAAGGAAACGTGGAAAAATAAAACGAAAGGACAGACTCGTGGTTTTTTTTTAAACAAAACGAAAAAGAAAGGGTCGAACACGGAGAGAGAGAAAAAAAAGTATTTGCTGCCAAGGACACATCGTCATTTAATTGGCAACAGAGACAGAAACGGAACGAAAAGGCGCGAGCGGCGAGGAAAATGCGAAGAGTCGTTGGCCAATAAGGGTGGGGAAGTAAAAAAAAAAAAAAAAGAACTGTTGTTTTATTAAGCAGAAGGGACTCAGTTGCGATCCACTTATCTGTTTCGTGACGCGCTTGAAACATCGAAGAAAATTAGGAGAAACATACGATAGCACTGAATGGAAATTTTCTGTTTGATAAACTTTGCATTTGTAAATTACGACAGACTTGAAATTTACCATTAACATACTCTGTCGTTTTTTTATATTTTCAAAATTAACATGACTTGCATTTTAATTGATTTTACACTCATATATATGAATTTGATGTCATCAATATGTAATGTCGAGTAACCAACTTTTTTTTGGCCCGGGGGGGGGGGGGGTTGAAGGAATTAAAAAGCAAATCACATGTTATGGGAATTTTTTTTTTGATTTTCAAAATTATAAATGCGTACAAAACAAAGGCATCCTATCCAGATATGACGTGTTGTGGCAAATTTCGCCACCCCTTCTCCCCTCCTCAGAGAATTCTGAGATTTGTGCCTTTGATGATCCGAATTTAACTTATATTTTTTAATGTAAATATTAAATAATAATGTGTTGCTCGGAGACATTGTAGAAATATATTAAGTGATATGAGACCATAACACGCCGTGATAAATTTAAGAACTTAAACTATAAATTAATAACTAACCAAGAAAAAAAACTATTCCAAGTCCATGGGAAAGAGGTAACCAAGATTAGGCTATATGTTTGTGCTATTCGAAGTTGTGACAAGTAATAATTATTGAAAATTTTTAGAAAACTTTGAGCATTCTTTCATACCACATTTGAATTCGTGCTAACACGATGTTCAACTTAATCGTAGGCTTTTGTCACCAAAGGTTTTTTTTTAACAACCCTGAAGATGGTTGCAACAAAGAAAATCCGAAACGTTGGACGTGGTTTCAACCTAAAATCCAAGATGCTGTCAGTCGCAACACGTGTAGGACAGACTATGTTTTCAGGTTGTACATTGTTTATTTCTTGGCAGAAGTCTTTTACAAAATTATCATGGCCAATGACATTATTTATAACTCTAAAATATAGTTTTTCATATTTTTTTCTTGTTTATCTGTTTGTCTGGTTTTCCAGCATCTAAAGCTTTCTGACAGATTCTCATGGAGCTTTTTTTTTTTTTTTTTACTATTTTAGTATTTGGCTAATTTCAACACTAGGCTAGTGTTACCCTCTAAGTGGGTAAAAAAAATTATAAATATGCGTTTTAAAAAAATTAATTTTAGTATCTCAGGAGCTAGTCAAGCATAGGAAAATATTTTGAGTATCAATAATAAACATACAAAAACTACCAACCACGATTTCACCATTTTGCGTAGATTCAGTTACGGGCAGTTATAACTTTTATTATTATTTTTTGACGTGACAGCGTCTAATAAATCGATGAACGCCATCTGCAACGCATGAAAAAGTGTCCCGTTACGCACATTGTCCCGTTAAGCTGTGTCCCGTTACGCTCATTGTACGCTTGCGCCGCATCTATCTCTCTTCCAATCGATTGGAACAACCATCGATTTTACTTTTTCGAGGCACATTAAACTTGAAACACTCTCATTCGTTTCATACTTTTCCTATCATCGTCCTATCCTTAACAGAATAACACAGATTGGAAGAAGTTAAATAGCAAACATGTATAAAAGTTATAGTTAAAATAATCTCTACGTTAAAGTAACAAACATATTTGAATTAATGAGTGCAAATAAAAGTAATTTATCAATTAAATTGTAGATTTCATTTCACCCCTTCTTTGTATCCATGCAAAATAGTGATAATTCAATAAAAATGATTCCATTTTATTCATAAAAGTATGCAATTATTTCATCAATGTTTTGTTATGACTTTGTCACGTTAAACCATCGTCCGTAAACCGACTTTACAGACAACCAATTTTTTTTTTTTTTTAGAAAATCGAATGACCTTTAACCCACTATTGCGTGAGATCCATCTACTGTCCGGTTGGTAGCTGGACGTGCGTCGTAATGCGACAGCAGGTTCAAGTCGCTAGCGCATGGCAGAACACGTGCTGTATCGCACTGCTGCAGGTTGTCTGGTAGTTCAAAGGTGTGAAAGGGGGAGGGGGGAGGGGGGGTAGAAACACGAGAGCGAGTCTTTCAGAACGTGTAACGTCTAACCTCGGCATCGAGCCAATGCGCATGTTTCATATCATGTTTTAAAAAATTCACTTGCGATAAGAAACTCGGGACGCGAAATTTAACGTGGAATTATTTTTAAAACAATGCCGAGTGTGATGAACATGTACGCACGCAAATTGTTTTTTTTTTTTTTTTTTTTTTTTTAACCACATCTCTCGACGCGAATCACACGTAGTTCCCGCACCCGCCGCTAGAACTCGTTGCCGGAGCAGCTGCGTCGACCAATCGAATCATTCCTTTTTGGAGAGCGAAATTTTTAATCTAGTTGAAATGGCTTCGATAAAAGAGAGAGAGAAAAAACTTGATAAATTACTAAACCCCCTATCGAATCATACGATTTGCAGAGCGAAATTTTTAAGCTAGTGAAATGGCTCAGATAAAAGAGAGAAGAAAAAAAACTTAAAAAAAGTACTAAACCCCGACTTCGGACCTGATTTTTCGACCAGGAAATACTGTCCGTATTGTTAAAAATTTAATAAAACAGTTTAATATTATAAATTTTCCAATTGGGTTTTGTTAACTTTTGTTCGCGCCATCCGCCAAACAGATGGCAGCACCGTGGTTGTTACGCATTTCCGTTCCAGCTCGACTTCCGTTCCGCTCGTGAAATGCCGAACGCGCCGTGTGCCGAGAGCGGAGATGTGACACGTCAGAACAACCTTGTTTCCTCTCTCGCTCTTCCAGTCGCCGTCGGGAAAAAGGGCAAGCCGACCTCTAGCCGGGTTCGGACGTGAGCCGGCTTCCGGTGAAAGGGGTTCTGGGTTCGAGCCTGCAGCTGTCTGAATACCTCACACCTCTCGTCACCACATCAGGCGCTGAAATTATCAAATTGCAAAATTAATATCGTCAGATATTTTTAAATATTCATAAACAAGATTACAGAAATTTGCAACACGCGTGCGTGCCAACCAAATTATTCAAAGCTATCAAAAATTAAAAAAAAAAAAAATCAAAAACGAATAAATAAAAAAAGAAAATATTTTAAATAAGTGTTTAGATCACTCGCATCCTACCAAGACGATGAGGTTTGGCATCTGTAGGGTTACGATAATTTGTAATGTACGTATATCTAAATTTCACGTGAATACTGCACATTATAGGATCTAATACGTTTTTAATCTCCTTCAATTTTAAAATTTTCCGTGTAAGACTTAATTATACATACTTAAATAAGATACTGTTTGCTTGTTTGGATTTTTTTTGTATGCATACATATATTATTTTTATTCCTTCCTACCAAAGCTAAAAAAAAAAAGTTTGATTCCCATCGGGTGCTAGACCCGGATTATCAAGTGCGAAACATGGCGGACATTGACGTGAATCCTACAGGTTTTCTCTGGACGGTCTCGTGTTGCCCCATCCATCTAGGCGTTCCATCGTTTGTCCATTAGCAGGGTTAATATGAATTCGACCAACGAACTTCAACTGCAGGTTCATAACGACAAAAAGTTGAAGAAGAAAAAAATTGGTTGTCTGTTTACGGACGATAGTTTAACGACAACGTCATAACAAAACATTGATGAAATGATTGCATACTTTTATGAATAAAATTGAACCATTTTTATTGAATTATCACAATTTCGTAAATGGTTACAAAGAAACAGTGAAATGAAATCTACAATTTAATTGATAAATTTACTTTTATTTGCACTCATTAATTCAAATATATTTGTTACTTTAACGAACAGATTATTTTAACTATAAGTTTTATACATGTTTGCTATTTAACTTCTTCCAATCTGTGTTATTCTGTTAAGGATAGGACGATGATAGGAAAAGTAGGAAACAAATGGGAGTGTTTCAAATTCAATGTGCCTCGAAAAAGTCAAATCGATGGTTGTTCCAATCGAGTGGAAGAGAGATAGATGCGGCGCAAGCGTACAATGAGCGTAACGGGACATAGCGCAACGGGACACTGTGCGTTGCGGGACACTTTTTCGTGCGTGCAGCCGGCGTTCATCGATTTATTAGACGTTGTCACGTCAAAAAATACTATTTATGTTTTCCAAGCTTGGTATACGTCTTTGAAGTTGAAGCTGGACAACATTGCAATTGTAGATAATAGAGAAAGCCGAGCATCTGAATTATGTTTTGATTGAATGAAGGTCTACAACCACCCAGAATTTTGTTGATGTGTCAGAATTATTTCATCTAAGGAATTGGGGGTGGTAGTAACACGCCACAAAAATATTTGCAAAATACCTGTAGAAAAAAAGAAAGTGTTAGAACCCACTATGAGGCACAACTGGATCGCACTAATGGCAAGGAATAACATAAATAAAACCCTTATTCATATATAAAGTTAAGAAATAAACCCGTTTTATACTTAACTAAAGTTATATATTGCAAATAAATTGAAAAATAATTAAGATTATGTATTATATTTGACTATAAATCCTTGTTAAGTATATAAGTACCAATAAAAATTTATTTTATTGTATTGGTGCTCCTGTGCTCAAGTGATAAAAACTTATAACCCGCACGCTTTCTACGCGCGTTGGACTTATTTCTCTATACGCTCACTTCGCCTCTGGGTTAAAAACTTGCGAAAGTTGCAACCCACGCGAACGTGTGCCAGTGTTGCCAACCTATCGGTTTCTCGCGGGGTTATAGCTCTCCCGCAATTCCGTTTGCCGGCTTGAAGGAAAGCCATCCCGTCGCTCGGTGCGAAAAGCACAGGGTACTTTTATGCCGGCCGTAAAATTTGCTAAAATACGAACGTCGAGTAAAAGTTTTTTTTTCTTTTTTTTTTTGGTTTATTTTTCCGGACATTATTTAGGTTTCTGTGATTTGCCGTGAGAGGTTGGTACCGCTGCGTCGGCATAAAAAACAAAAATAAAAGATTTTGTGGGAGGTGGTTTTCGTGTCCGTCTGGATTGGAGTATTTGAACGAGTGGCGATTAAAATCCACCTCAAGTGTTCACGAGCTTATAGCTGCTTTATTTATTTCATCTTAGACTAGCTGTGATACCCAGGTTCTGTGTTTGTGTGGATAAATATTTTCTAAGGAGCAAGTTTTATTTTATTAATCATATTTAATGGGAGAGTAAAAATACAATTTTCTAATAAAAAAATTTGTGCGTGTTACTGTTTCTTCGAAAAAATTCTGCCATTTAGAACACGCCAAATCTCTTAACGAAATACGAAATTCATAACAGGTAGCACTATCCATGCGAGAAATGCAGGGACTGTCTCAAAAGCGCTATCTACGCTGCTGGTTGAACAAGGAGGAACGCGAGCGCGCTGGTAGCCAATTTAAAATTCAAGGCATTCACAGCTGACTGTATTGGATAACTTCATATATTTTCTGATTAAAAAAAAGCGCACGTGGACATTGTCTGTCTTATTCTTTCGTAAATCTATTTCTCTCGGTTATTTTTTTTTTTTGAGCGGGGAACGAATCATCGCACAAAGAGGAGCTCGAAAACAAGCCCAGCAACGTATATAGAAAAGTGCTCTTTTTATATATCTTTGGCCACGAAAACGTTGCACTAAAATTCGGTCTTGAAATTTTACTTTCATCGTGCCCAAAGAAGTTTCACTTCGAAAACTTATATCAAAATTTATTTATTTATTTTATACCAAGTTCTTTCTAAAAAAATGTTTCGTATTAGGTCTTCAAACTTAAATTTATTTAATAAATGCTGTGTCACTATGATGGCGAAGATAATTGCAGAAGGAATGGGAAAGGGGAAAGGAGTGGTTTATGAAACGCGTAGACAGGACGATGGTGGTGGCCATTTTGAAATCAAGTAAAACAGTCAATTTCTTCTTGTTTTTTTTAAAATTGAATGTGCTTAATTTAATTTATATTGCCTAACATTAAACTTCAAGGGATAAAAAGGGATGATTGCATGTAGGCAGTGACCTTACGCATTATTTTTCTAAATTATATGGCGAAAGAGGCACGTTCATTTAAATAAACCCAATTAAAATCACGACTCTTCCTCCCGCCTTGGAAATGGGTACATTAAGTGCAGGTTAGATTGTAACAAACCACACTGACCCAGGTGTAGACATTAATGCATTAATGTAATCTGAACTAATATTATAATTAAGAGAGAGTTTGTGAGTTTGTATTTTTGTAAGAAGAAAACACTAAAACTAGTGGACCCATTTCCATGTTTAAAAGCTACGTCATTCGAGATGGGCAAAGATTACAGATATTTGTAAATTTGTACTTTTACATGAAAACAACTGTATCACTGAAAATAATAAATGTTCGCAATAATACTGGGTTCGGAATCTTATCCAGGAAATGTATGCTTTGTGTTGTCCCAATACCTAAGACAGTTAGTTATTTGCAAAACGTTCTCTGAATAGGATCCCTCCAGGATTAACTAAATTAACTGCGCACACTTAATAAGCGCAGTAAAACAAAATAATCTAATTATTGAATATTTTATTATCTTTTCCTTGGTTAAAAAATTTTGCTTGGATGAAACTTTAATTAAAATATAAAATTATGCCCCAATTTTTGTAAACAAATATTCAATATTATCCTGAAAAACATTTCATGTATGCAAAGATATATACATTGTAGTATTACAAAACAATTTCTTGGCAAATAGTTTCCAGAGGAGTCTTTTAAAAAATTTAGAATTTGTTTGTTTGTTTTCTGTGTTTAAGTCCTGGCGGTGCAAGTAGGCATATGATCTGGGCCCTAAACATTAATTTATCATTTCAAAGAACACTTTATCGTTTTTGGAATTAGCGGAAAATTGTATAAAAGCGTAAAATTAGCGAATTACAAAATTTATTACAAGTTTTAATATTCCATTAACACGACAACTAGAGAGGCAAAAACTGAAAGCGCGGTAGTCAAAATTTAACACGTGAAAACAAATCTCAATTTTTTTTTTCTAATAATGACATGAAAAAAGTTTCCGTGCGGGACTTAAAAAAATCACTGAAATTTTTTTAAAAAGTAATCTGCCTACGAACAATAAGATTTAAGAGTAAGACCAGGCCCCTAAACATGTTTTAATACCTGTATTTGCTTTTTATATTTTTTTGGCGGTTTTTTGTGCAGGAAAAATTTGACATTAAGTAAAAAAAATGAATTTCACCGCTCATGATCACAGTAGCCTGGTGATGTAGTGTCACCCACTTCTTCTAGTAGGGAAAGGGTTTGATGAAGTTTTCGATTTTGTTTAAAAGTGATAAATGAATTAAAATTGCTTTGAAAACAGTTTTAAACTTAATAGACCTTGGCCGGAACAAGGGTCTTAAAGCCACGCTAGCCTGGTAAATGATGTGTGTCTATACGTAAGCAGAAGGGTGGTTTTATAAAATGAGTGAGAATCTGACATTTGGGTTCGAATGCCTGTGGATAACTTGCGCGTAAGCCCGGAATTTAATCCGTCATCCGTTCGTCAATTACGTTACCTGCTGCCAATCAGAGGCCTGAAATTTTCATCAATCCGTCCGTCAAAAGTTTTGGCAAGCTCATATATTTCACGGACGGACAGATGTGTCGTATCTATGGTTTTGGTTGCGCCAGTCAATTTTCACCAGGCTTGTGGAAATTTTACTTGTTCGTTCAAATGCTTTGCATAGTAACATTACGGTTTGCTAAAAACTCAAGTCCACAACAATTCATTCACGACTCTGCATTTTCCTGAAAACATGCCCAGAGAAAAAACATTGAATGTTGTCAGCACTTATTTGAAAAAAAAAATATATATATACTGACAGACCGTCGAAGTCGAGTTGGAAAATATTTTGGCTAGCTGCGTGGCATTCGCGGACGGAAAACTGACGAATGGACGGATGTCTCGAAGTAGAGACCCAGAAATTTCGCACATTCATTTAGTCGCAAGCTAGAATGCAAACCTTCACACTCTCGCACTGTGTTCATGATTGGACCGCAGTTATCTGGACACGCCCCTCTACGACCGTGAGCCAACGATGTCCAGCTAGGAGAGAAGTAAGCGAATCAGGTAGTGCCAAATAACAAGGATAAAAATGTTCTCGCTAAGAAATCAACCAATGGGAAAGTAAACATGGGTCGAGCACACCTATAACTTTGAATTCTATCTTGAGACCAGAAGAATCCGCGAAATTTCCGGGTCTCTATCTCGAAGTCTGTCTCTTTGTGGGAAGCGCCTGCGAATATCTTTGATACTACTTGCTCTCCTGGATTGCTGTGCGCGTTGCCGCGAATGCAAGGCTGCAGCACAACTATTTTGCGCCAGAGGCACTAGTTTCATTTCCATTCTGACGAGAGACGAGAGACGATAGAGAAAAGGCGAAGCTTCATTACAACGCAATTAGCAAATTGGAAACCAAAAGTTCGCGGGGACGTCTAGATTAATTGCTGCTGGGGTGCAGTTTTCCGAGATGTCATATATTGGCTTAACAAACGTACTTCCAACTTGAGCAGCACACGACTTAACACAGAGCAAACGTTGCTTTGGAAACAAAATCAAAGTAAAATAATACGTACAACGGATTGAAATAGCATTATATATATATATTTTTTTTCTTTTTGGTTTGTAACGTTCCTGCTATCAGAGAAACCGCGGGGGGGGGGGGGAAATAAGGGAGAGACGTGGGAGAGTTTCAAACGAAACTATGTCAATAACTGTAGTTAGTGTCAGAAAAATAATCGCAGTTTCAATGATGCCCAGTATAGACTCCACAATCATCGACATACTCGGTCAATTGCCGCCTGCTCATTGGCTACAGACTTGTGAGACCTGGTAACTGTGAAGCTTGCGATCCTATACCTTTTTTTTTTTTTTTTTTTTTTTGCTGAGGAGATTTCACTGGCTTCAAGGTCCTTTTAAAAACCGTGACCCAACCACAGAAGCAGCGAAAAGGTATAAGTTGTATTCTAGCCTATCACGAAATTAACCCACAATTATTTCTTTCTGTGTCTAATTATAGCTCAGAGTACGCGCACGCATTTGTGCTACAGAACTGTAGGTTTTAAAAAGGCCTACAGAAAAGTCCGCGATAGCATACGTCTAACTTCTAAGGATGACTCACAGTGACCATTATTATCTTTCAAGATTATTTTTAAAAAATAATGAGTTATTTGCGAAGCTATACTGATTGACATAGTATTAATTATCATATAATTAAATATCTTGGTTGCTTTAGGCATTTAATTTTGATCAAAACTGACCATTACACCATGTCATTTCCGAACCATTATTTTTATTCAACGGATTCCATCAATACTAACGGATCTACTGTTTCTGTTTTTGACTTCAGTTCCCAGTACAACTATTTTTCTCAACGACAGTAAATAAATCGCAGGGTCAAATATTCAATGTTGCAAACTGATTTGAGTGATGAGTGCTTTTCACTTGGGCAGCTATATAAAGCATTTTCGCGTGTGACCTCTAAACAAAATATGTTTGTTTTGTCTCATGAGAAAAAAAAATCTGTCAACATTGTTTACAAAGAAATTCTTTAGTTACGGGCAGTATTAAAACACCGGGCACTTACGAGAACTTGATACCGATAAGTACTTACTTATTAAATCTAAATGACGCCACATTAGTAAGCAGATCGCATACGTGCGAAAACGGGTCGTGTCTCCTGATGTTAAATTTTTTAAATAGAATTATAGCTCTCTTATGCATGTCACAATATATGTTTTTGAAGTTATACTTCTTTATACGCGTTATGAAAAAATGACGAGAGGTTTTTTACGATAGGTGCGCACCATGCAACGAAATTTTCAAAATATGAAGAAAAGGCTACACACAAAAAATAAAAGGCTACATACAAATAAAAATTATGTATGTGATTTTAAATGTTATACTTAATTGAATGATATTAAATAATTTTCTATATAATTAAAACCATTTTATTGTAAATATTATTGATATAAATTGTGTTTCTAAACTTACTCAAGTGGATTTATCAGTGTATTTATATACGTGAGGTTATGTTCCCGTATGTATAATATATTTACATTATACATTAATACATTAGTATTTAATAAATAATTGAAGTTAATAAATTCAAATTAAACGTTCAGCATATTTGTTGATTTTCATTATTAATTAAAACTTATTCGATTATATTACTAAATTTAATAATTAATTTTATGAACGGGTGTATACTCATATTAAAGGTACTGAGTAGTTAATTGAAAATTTTAATTTGATGTAATTAATACTTAACCAACCGTAATAATAATATCACTCCAGACCTTTTATTATTTTATTTCAATTCATTATATGTATGCAAAATTCAAGTTAATTTTCATTACACATACCGACGCACATAAATAAGTACACGCACCCATTTTTTTTAGTGGGTATTTTGTAGTATCCAGTAAAATGAGAATCACAGTAGGCGTTACGAGTGCTACAGTGATTTGATCCACACTTTGGTTCAATAGGTACGGCGGTATTGGTGATGTATGGAGTGTAAACCCACGGCCGCAGATCTCGCAAAAGCCGGCCAAAGTAAAAAAGAACCACCAGTTCAGCTGAACTCGGTTTACATACTCTTTGATCTCGAGTTGGGGCGTTTCGACGCCCCGCCGCGACAATGGGGGCGGGGAACAACCTGTTGATTGGTCCGATGGATGGTGGTGGTGGGTTGTAGGGGAGGGGTAGGGGGAGGGGTGGTAGGGAGGACGGAGAGATGTCTGGAACGCAAGACGCCAAGGTTGATCACTTCAGCGACTGCAGCGACGGGAGGCGGCGCGGAGACGCCTGAAAGCTCCCCCACGGAGTTTTGCGGGGAACAATCCGAAAAGACCAAAGTTCGCGGTTGTAAAGTCCCGTCTGGAACAGATGGCGTGTCTCCGCGCCACGCTCCAACCATCGACGCCCGTCTTCCATGACCTTCTGTCCATCAGAGCAGTGGATACACAGGCTGTTCCGGAACATCAACGTCAGGCCGAGAACAGTTCATAGGACAATTAAAGATTCAAAAAATTGGTTGTCTGTAACGTCAGTTTACGGACGATAGTTTAACGTGACAACGTCATAACAAAACATTGATGAAATGATTGCATACATTTATGAATAAAATTAAATCATTTTTATTGAATTATCACTATTTTGTATGGATACAAAGGAGTGAAATTAAATCTACAATTTAATTGATAAATTTACTTTTATTTGCACTCATTAATTCAAATATGTTTATTACTTTAACGAAGAGATTATTTTAACTCTAACTTTTATACATTTTTGCTATTTAACTTCTTCCAATCTGTGTTATTCTGTTAAGGATAGGACGATGATAGGAAAAGTAGGAAACGAATGGGAATGTTTCAAGTTTAATGTGCCTCGAAAAAGTCAAATCGATGGTTGTTCCAATCGAGTGGAAGAGTGATAGATGCGGCGCAAGCGTACAATGAGCGTAACGGGACACTTCGTAACGGAACAATGTGCCAAACGGGACACTTTTTCGTGCGTGCAGCCGGCGTTCATCGATTTATTAGACGTTATCACGTCAAAAAAATATGTGTGCGTGGAGTCCACGTGAAATTTCTTGCTTATTACTACTAGCATACAGCTTGCTCTACATACCTATCCCCTCCCCTTCGACAAATATAAAATTAGCGTCACGAAAAATCTGTTCCTATTCCCCTTACCGAATTCCCATCTGGCCATCTTTATTTTCGGTTTTCACTGGTCTTCCGTGACTACTTTACGCTGTCAACGAAACTTAACACCCTTTGCCCCTCCCCCTTTCTCCTAAACTCCCCTACTGCCGAAAAAAAAACCGTACAACAGATTGTCTTGCCCCGTGCGAGGCGGTTATGAAAACTAATCCCAAACAATACCCCGAGAGCAACGAAACGGCAAAATTTCAATCCGCGTACTTGGTAACAAGGTTTGCTTGGGTGTACGTTAACTGACGTGATTCTTTGTATACAACATGGTCACACATACGCGTGGGCTTACGCCATTTTATACAGCAAGTGTTTTCGTTCCAAGCGGTATGATTTGTTGACGTCGAACAAAATAACGTCTCTCAAAATTAAGAAAAAAAAATAGTAACTTTAAAAACAATTAAAACTGTTATTTCAATTTTACATTCAACGAGTTTAATTTCTCAGATTGACACGGCTGAAATAAATAATTGCAACCACGTCTTTCCAGAGTCTGAAAAATTTCTCGTTACCTGAGTTGGCGAGATTTATCGATCTATTGAACGTTCAAAAGGATGATTTCACTTAATTATCGGCATTTAACTTCAAGAAAAAACTCCTTTCAACAGTTCTTTTTGTTCTTGCATGTTAAGAATTAACTTAGGATTATAAAATATTTATCAAGCGGTCTTTGGTTCGATTGCGAAAACCTAACAGTAAGAATTTTTTTCCCCTGTCGTCAAATAACTTCGCAAAATATTCAGCCCCTATAAATAACAGTGTTGTCTCAGGCATTAATGATCCGAGAACTCAAGCAGGCCGAGGGTGTATTAGCGGTAGGGTGAGAAATGGAATAGCCTGTAAAGCCCGAAGTTCATCCAATATCCACCTTATCAAAGTCTCTGCCAGAAACAGACTAATTAGCTTCCAACGACCAGTTTCTCAACGACCACTACAGCCGACTGACGCAGTGCTCGTACTTGCCAAATTGCCTTATTTGCACTGTGAGATTGTTGGTTATGTTTTAAAGCATGGAATGGGAGCTATAAATCCACACAATTGTTGGTAAATTTACCATACCAATGGGGTACTTTCCTATGTACTATGTCCTATGTACTTTCCTAAATAAGAATAAAAGAGATTCCATCTATTAATTGTAAATTATCCATAATGTTTAGAAATATTGTCAAATATTTTTTTTTTTTTTTTTTTAAGTTTTTGTTCTCTGTTGTTTGTAAATTCGTACGTTGCATATTAGCGCTGCACGCGATGAAGATGGGAAATACGTGCCTGCCTTTATCGATGGTATTTTGTCACCGTGGCAACAACAAAAATTACGTGAATTGTTCTATCATGATAACACCTAATTACTTATTTCATTAACAGCTGAAGAGAGTGAGGGGTTCTGTAGCCTAATACTGGGCAATGTATGAATGTGTGGGGCATTTTTAGCTGTAAGTTAAATTCAACTTTTTGTTCATAAGCCACCGCCCGATTAAATTTATTACATAAAAGCGGGGACGTTGGTGAATAAAAAATGCTTATTATAATAATTTGAAACATTTCATTCGAATTTAGGTAGGCTGCAAACAAAAAAAGTCTAATAGTTAAAAAAATTAAAGCTACGTCAATCCAGACCTCATACGTTCTTAAAAAAAAATACAATGTTTCAACTTAACTCATCTTTAAATCTTTGTCATTCACGTCATCGTTAATGTAACCGACTAAGAAAAAAAAAAGCAAGTCCTGAAATACAACAATATTTTCGTTTATACTATTATCATACCTAATGAAACTTTTCAAAATGATTTTCCAGAGGCCTCAAAGTTTGACGATGTTTATTTGATGGAAGCAAAATTGGGTTGGAACAAGCTACATTCACTAGTTAATAATATCTTGTTCTTTTAAAATAACTTACTTAATGAGTAGACCGCGCATTAGAGTAAAAGTCGGAAATTGCTCACGTTCTTGTTTCACTTGTCTCTTCCATTGGCCTTCCCGGCGAAACTTTCGACGCCAAGAATTCCAAAGAACTTCCTCGCGGTGTGACTAGTTCTTGAAGCGCGATCAGGGCGACTGCAAGTGGTGGAATGGAACCGGGTCAAACTGAGGGTTTGTATTCGAGTCGCAGACCGCGGATAGCTATCTAGTCTGGTTCCGTGAGCGCTCGCAAGCAGACGGGCGGACATTCAAAGGCAACTATCGTGGACGTGGCGAAACGAACTAAAGGACTTCTCGCTGCCGGGGAATTCAGCTCTAGATAATAAAAGTTCCTACTTTTCTAAACGCGTTCTTCTGGAAACACGAGAAAATGTCGACGTAAAAAAAATGTTAATACCACTTACAAATTTTTTTTTTACCCCCCACCGTTGTACTCACAAAGTTATCGAAATGCAAACATCTAACTCAATGAACTTTTTCAATTGTACATGAGTAGGTTTAGGACATTTTAACTATGTGCATACATACACACACACATATATTTATTTTTATTTTCAAGAAATTGTTAAAATGGAATTATGATATTACTTACTTAACCAATGGTCACTGCGGATTTCTTTCAGAAGTTCCCTGAACTAGGTTATTATTCTACAAATAGGTACGTTTGTATCCACCTATTTGGCAACAAAACGTGAAACTAAAATTTAAGAAAAAAATTGCAAAAATAATTTATAATTGTACCTAATTGTTTGAAAGTTTGAAGCACTGCGTCGGCGGATCAGAGGCCAATCACGTGACGCGATTCAGAAACACCGCCAGAGACCTAAACGGCCTTTAATCACGTAACCACATATTATGTAATTACGTAAATTGCTCTTAAATACTCCAAATTTATACAAACTATTCAGAAATAAAATAATGTTCATAAATAGTCTTTACAGCAAAGTAAAAAATGCAGTTTTTCTACTTCTGGTAGTTAAGCAACGATTTAATAAACATACAGTTTTCCATCATCTGTACTGGTACAATATTTCAATCCTCTGTACTACTGTACTAGTACAATATTTTAGTGGTCAAAAGAGCACGTGAAGGGGCTTGCAAAGCATTCCTCCTTTGGGGACACGAAGATTACTGACCCCCACCACTTTTACCAAGAAATTATATTATTTCCGCCCTTATGACGTCATGACGGCCATTTCGATCCGCCATTTATTTTTCATCTGCTAGAATGTGCACCCACCAACTTGGTTTAGTTTTAGACTGCTTGAGTGCAGTTGTGTCAATCACCAGATCGTCATCAGTCTTAGCATCCGCCATCTTGTCAGCCATCTTGGCCGCTAACTTTAAATTGTGTTATTATCATTTTAAAAATTCAACGAAATCAAAAAATTAAAAAAAAAACTATTAATGACTTGATTGATTTGTTCTGTTCCCATCCTTAGTCCGATCACAGTTAGTGCAGAGTTAATTAAATTCATTCACAATCTAGGTTCAAAGTACATTAAATAAAATAAAAACATAAATATCACATGAAACAGCTGAACAGAGGAGAAAGGAGATAGCACACACAGAATGACAGTCATTCATGTGGTGAGAGTCGTGTATTCGATTCCTACCTCAGACATAACAGCAACTTTCAAGAAGGGCCCCCCCCCCCCACTGCACTAGCTGGGTCCTTTTGTGAACTAAAACATCACTACACTATTGGGACCTTCTTGAAATGAATAAACATAAATTTACACTCTGGACTTCTTTTGATAATTCAAATACATCAAGAAAATTGAGAAAAAAAGTGTCGAAAATTGAATTTAAAAATTACTTTCTATCATTGTTTGGAAGTTAAAACAAGTGTAAGGAAACATGATGTATATAAAACATAGAACATCGCGGGCTCCTATGCGCTTTAACGTCCGCGTATTCAAACGTTTTAAGAACATTTCTCTTCAAATATGGCCGTCGGAAACGCAAAGCCGAAACGCAAGCAAGTTGAAAGTTGAACAATACTTGCGTTTGCGTCATCGCGCCTTGCGTATTTTATAAACTGGTATTCTAATTTTTTGTGTTGTTGAATATTTTGCATCTTGGGGTTCTTGCGTTCTTGCGTAGTTTATAAACCAGGCCTAACTACCAGTAGTCCCGCGCAGTTTGAGGCGATAAATATTTCGGGAGTGTGTTTCACGGACAAGTTGAGCGCGAGGATAGAAGTGGTTTGGTTGGTTCACGAAAAAGAGTCAGGAGGGGGGGGGGGGTGAATTAAGAAGAAGGAGGAGAAGAAGGAGAAAAAGGAATTCTCGCGTGACGTCACGCAAATCAGGCGCGCACACCAAACTTGGCGCCTCAATCGTCAGGACACTCAAGGCGTCGTTCTTATCAGCAGTGGTTTTGGTAAGGGGGGGGGGGGGTCCCCCTTTATCTTTTCGACGTCTCGCTGCCATACGTCAGCCGCGTGAAAGAAGGGAAGGGGGGACATTAAATGCCAGGTCGAAGAACTTTCCTCCCCCTTTCTCCTTCCCCTTCCAAGAAGAACCTCACCTCCTCCCTTACCACTGACGACTGGGCATTTATGCAACGCTAATGAAGGTCCCGTATTTCTCTTCTGTGCAATAACAAGAGACATGCCAAACCGGCTTCTATAGTATGCGTCATGTAATGTGTCTCGAATTGATGGATGTTTCTCTAAATTTGTATACCAGCTCAAATGAGAATATATATTTTTTTTTTGGAAATGGGGGGGGGGGGCTTTTTTTTTTCAGAATTTAAACTCTCTTGTTGCAAATACACTTATAACAGGAAACTCGGACACAAAATTTAACATAGAAATTTTTAAAATAATGCCAAGCGTGACAAGTTCATAAACGCAAATTGTGTTTTCATCTAAAATTCTCAACACGAATTCACGTAGTTCCGCACACGCCGCTAGATTCCGCTGCCGGAGCAGCTACGTCGACTATATAATCATTCGATTTGCTGAGCGAAGGTTAAATTATATGATGAAATGGCTCCGATTAAAAAAAAAACGAAAAAGACTTGAAAAAGTACTGTACTCCATCTTTGGACCTGATTTTCAGCAAGGGATTTTTATTAAAATACTTCCCATATTATTAAAATTCATTAAATGTAATACTTTATATTTAGATGACTATAAATTATAACATAATGTATTATAGACTGGTTGTACTATAATAAATTTTAATTTTTATACCTATGCGAATACATGGACATTTATTTTCTAATAAATGCAATTCAGTTTATTTCACGTAATAATAAAGGATATAGGCCTACCTAGTATGAAACAGTCAAGCCAATGGACTGATCTATGTATTTAATAATATTATAGCAATAAGATAAACATATAAAAAGTATTATAGATATTTGCTGGAAAAACAATTTAAATCACCCAAAATATGTTATTTATAAAAAAGGTATATTATTTTCCAGTGACGAGGTTTGAATCGCTGAGCTACCAAGACTAAATGGAGGCTGCAAAGAGAATATGAATTATAATGATTGTAATGACAGATTTCTTACGTATTTTAAAATTGGGTATTACTATTTACTATGTATCACCAAATATATTCCAGGGTAGTATCAGTATCATAGAGTATAATTTGGCACACCAATGCGTTTAGTATGTCCCCTAATTTTTTTATTTTTACGAAAGTCACTATGTACGGGTTTTTATGTCTATGCGTGGGTCCACCATCTTTATGACAAATTACCGTTCATCAACTTCCGTTTCATTTTCACGAAATTACTCCTTCCAAATGCCGTATACCGAGAGTTAAGATGTTTTCACACGTATAAAAAAAAGATTCAATTCACTATCGATATAAGATGACGGTAAATATTTATAAAATATTTCTAAACAGACCTTATGTAAGCTGAGTGAGAAACGTGTTGCCTTACTACCTTACAGAGAATGATTAGCAACGTGCGTTGGAGTAATGCAAACGAATATACAAAGCCTAGTAGTTGCCTTTAGAACGAGAACCGATATTGTGACGGTAATTTAGGTGGTGAAATCGTTTAGGTGGATACGATGGGGATTGTGCATGAACTAGCATTTTGACGTGAATACGTCTTTAAAGTTGCTTCCATTGTGGGAGGCAATTCAAAAAACGAATGATAACAAAATCGGGGGATACAGTTTGGTGTTGCAGCTACATATATATCATCTCCATCGAAAATTTAATTATACCACTGGATAGCTAAAGGATTAAAGAATTGGTCACGCTAATTGCGAACTGCGGTGGAGGGGGATGCGCCGCCATTTTGAGTTCATTTTGCTGCGTTTCGAGATTTCCATTTAGTATAACATTTGACTCGGAGAAGCTACGACGTTCGTTTGAGTTTCAATCGTCAGCTCTCGTCAAAATCTATCGATTGCATTTATAAAACATTAGTGTAAAATAGTTAATAGTGAATAAATATGATGTTAAAATAAAAAAATTAAAAAACACGATTCTAACATACATAAAATAGCGTATTTTATATTTTGTATAGAAAATATTACCCGTTACGTACACGTATTCACGTACAACACACGACCGTGTCTATGACACAGCCACACCCCCTTTTTTTGACGTGACAACGTCTAATAAATCGATGAACGCCGGTTGCACGCACGACAAAGTGTCCCGTTACGCACATTGTCCCATTACGCTGTGTCCCGTTACGCTCATTGAACGCATGCGCCGCATGTATCTCTCTTCCACTCGATTGGAACAATTGATTTGACTTTTTCGAGGCACATTAAACTTGAAACACTCTCATTCGTTTCCTACTTTTCCTATCATCGTCCTATCCTTAACAGAATAACACAGATTGGAAGAAGTTAAATAGCAAACATGTATAAAAGTTATAGTTAAAATAATCTGTTCGTTAAAGTAATAAACATATTTGAATTAATGAGTGCAAATAAAAGAAAATTTATCAATTAAATTGTAGATTTCATTTCACTCCTTCTTTGTATCCATACAAAATAGTGATAATTCAATAAAAATGATTCAATTTTATTCATAAAGGTATGCAATTATTTCATCAATGTTTTGATATGACGTCACGTCAAACTATCGTCCGTAAACCGACTTTACAGACAACCAATTTTTTTTCAACAATAAGTAAGGCTGTGCAGTTGTCGACAAGACGACTACCTCTGAAATCTCGCCTTCGCCGCAACTCCAAAGGGTTGGGGGGGGGGGGGTACTTCTCGCTTATCAGGTGTCCCCTTCTCACCGCCTGACGCTTGCGACGTCTCGTTAATGGACGCCCTTCCTCAGACGTGTCGCGTACTGAGGAGGAGGAGGAGGAGAAAGGGAGGAGGGAGGGCAGTTCAAGGTGACCCTAGTGACCTTGTTCTATTCCCGACGGACCAATCAATGGCCGTCCGTTCCCTCCGAAGGCGGTCTGTGGAGGAGGAGGAGGAGTAGGAGGTCGTTGAACCCCGCGGGCAAGGTCGCGCGCCCGAACCCGAGAGCCGAACTTGCCCGAACGAGACCCCGAGAGCCGAGCTTTCCCGAACGAGCGCCTTATCTCCGTGCCCCGCCCCGGCTCCTTCCGACCGCCATTACGAACTTTCAGATCGACGATAAATAACACCGTCCGAGAAAACGTGCGTCTCGCCAGAGCTGATAAAAAAATATATATGCGAGAACGAAAGTGAAAAGCGTTGTGGAGAAAAAAAAAATCATGTCAGCGTTCTAAACAGTATTTAAAAAAATGGTTGTCTGTAAAGTCGATTTACGGACGATAGTTTAACGTGACGTCATAACAAAACACTGATGAAATGATTGCATACTTTTATGAATAAAATTGAATCATTTTTATCGAATTATCACTATTTTGTATGGATACAAAGAAGGAGTTAAATGAAATCTACAATTTAATTGATAATTTTACTTTTATTTGCACTCATCAATTCAAATATGTTTATTACTTTAACGAACAGATTATTTTAACTATAACTCTTATATATGTTTGCTATTTAACTTCTTCCAATCTGTGTTATTCTGTTAAGAATAGGACGATGATATGAAAAGTAGGAAACGAATGGGAGTTTTTCAAGTTTAATGTGCCTCGAAAAAGTCAAATCGATGGTTGTTCCAATCGAGTGGAAGATAGATAGATGCGGCGCAAGCGTACACTGAGCGTAACGGGACACAGCGTAACGGGACAATGTGCGTAACGGGACTCTTTGTCGTGCGTGCAGCCGGCGTTCATCGATTTATAAGACGTCACAATAAAATATATATTCACCAAGTGCACCAATTCTTTCTTCTCACCTACACATCAGGTCGTTCTCTGAAGTCGCGCCTAAACCGCGAGAACCGACAGAGTGGGTCGAGGTGATCAAGTTTCTTTGAAACTCAGTTAAAACATCGTTTATCCGACCAATTGGGACCAACGGAAATCCGGACAGTCCGAAAATCCGGATAATCAGTGTGATATGGGAAACAAGCAAAACAAAATCCTTAAATAAGAAGACTTGCCTTTTCCTACTATAAAGAACTATGTTTTGTAACAAAATTGCATAGTATGCGTGTACCATATTTTTTTTAAAGTCCTAATAAATATAAAAATTACTTTTCACATCATTTCTTAACACAGAATTTGTCAAATTTTCGTGTTTCAAACTTGTATGGCGTTTGAATGAAGCATTATCGTGTGGTTCATTTGTTTGCATAGATGTAGAATACAATTGTGAATTTTATGTGAACATTGAAATAAACGTCTACAAAGATGATCCAGATTATCCGGAGATCCGGATCAACGAGGGCCGGATAAACGAGGTTTTACTGTACCTCCTGCTCCCCTTTCAAGTCACGAGTGGACGACTAGAGGTAACAAGAAATATGGCAGGAAAAAAAAATTCACGTGAAAGATTGTTTCAGTACTCGCCAGAGATTTGTAACATTCAACTTTCGGTAACGAGCAAATTCGTGTGTGCTCACGTTGCAAATACCTACACTTGAAATACGAAACTAGGACATGAAATTTAACGTTGAATCCTTTAAAATAATGTGAAACGTGATAAATATGTAACGCAAATTGTGTTTTTAAAAAAAAAAACAATTCATGACGCGAATCACACTTGAATTCCACACCCGCCGCTAGAATTCTATTTCGGAGCAGCTACGTCAACTATTGAATTATTTTATTAGCAGACAGAATTTTTTTTTTTAACTTGGGAGTAAAATACTAAACCCTGGAATTGGACCTGATTTTCAACAAGGAATTTAATTAAAACAGTGCCCGTCCGGTTAAAATTCATTAAACAGTAAAAACTATAAAGTTTCCCCTTTGGCTTTGTGAACCTTTTGGTTCGCCCGCCATCCGCCACACACACCGAGGTTACACGTTTCCGTTCTGTGCGACTTCCGTTCCACACGCGAAATCACTACTACCGATTTCCAGTCTACCGATAGCTAAGATGTTAACACGTAAAAAAAAAAAAAAGAAATAATCGAAACATTGTGAAGTCAGGAGACAAAGGCGTTAGCGTGTGTGTGTTCACGTCCGCTCTGCTTCCAAACTAGAGCAGGGGTTGGAGAAAATAAAAGACACGTTGGTGGTGATTGTCTGTGGAGTGGTCCATTGGGCAGGAAGGGAGGGGGGGAGGAAGATTCACGGAAACTTCTCCCTTGGAGCTTGTACTGGGGCTTAAACCCCGCAGGACAGTTCAGGCTGAGGTAATCCCTTAGTCTCTGTTTCAGCGTAAGATATATATATATATATAGTGCGAGAACTAGTGGCGACCGGTTTGTTCGGGATAATCCGCCTCCCCCCTCCCTTTTCATCCCCCCTCCCCAACCGAGAACACGGACAGTCGCAATAACAGCTTAGTAACAATAACGGCGTCGGCGCTATGCGAAGCTGGCGATTCGACGGCAAAGTACGTATCGCGTACACTGCGAACACACACTATTTCTACCCGCATGACAACGAAAAAAATAAAACTATTTGTAAATAAAATGTTTCTTGCTGCTACATACGCTACGCACCAAGCATAAAATCAATGCTGCCAGGTATTTGGTGGATTTATAAGAAAGGCTAGAATTTTAAGGTATTCTGGGACAGGCACTTTGGTGAAGAGCGAGACCACATCAAAGCTGACCAATAGATCTGTTGGTTGAAGAGATAGTTGCTTGAGAATCGAATGTACCCATTTTTCATACTATATAGTATCTATAACACCTACAGTTAAAATATTTTAATTTATATATGTTTAGTCTTTAAAAATTTGTTCGAATTAAAAAATATATATTTGTTTGTGAAAACTGATTAAAATACACTTTATGTACATCAGAAATTATTTGCACAATAAACAATATCAAAAAACAAATGTGTAATTATATTCATTATTTAATATATATACAAACATATCCAATGTAATAATAACTTTAAACTTTTATATAGCATTTGTACAATTATTACTATCTTCATAAATAATGGTATGAGACTGATACATATTGCCAAGGTAATAAGCAAATTATATAATATTTTCTCAATAAAATTAATTTTGCTGCACTGGTATAACAGTTATTGACCGCTTTATAAACGTTCTGCCAATACAGTCAACACAATGTTTTTGTGGTTACAGCAAAATAATTTTGTACCCTCCAAAATAAAACATTAATTAGTGATATAAATATCCTGCTGACACTGATAAGCCACTAAAAAATCATTTTGTAGTCAACACAGTATATTTCGTGGGTCTATATTGACAAAAATATAAAACTGTTTTTGTCAGTGACTAACTTTGTTGACAGTTATTAGCACAATGGTTAAGCAGTAAAATACATAGTCAGCAGTCTCTCCAAAAATATGCATTGCAAAAAATTAAACGTACGAAATTAATTTATTTTTTAGGATTCTTATGAAAATGATATAAATCATTTGTCAAGGCTTTCTTTCATTTGTGCTCATTTGTTTGAATGTGTCATTCAATAGGGCATTTTTACTTAAATGAGTTACATAATATTGTGTATTTAGGCATCTTACAATAACTTTTTTTTTCAGCGAAACATTTTTTTTTTGAGAATTTTAAAAAAATAGCTTGTGATATATTATGGTATCAACTGTATAATCTGTAAAGTAGTAAGACCCAACTATCTTATAAAAAGTCGTTCTAATTTTAGATGCCTAGTGAAAAATGTTTAAAACATTTAATGCATATTACAAATTTAAAAAAAAAAATACTAAACATTTCTAAACCCCAACACATGATGTCATCCTTATTTCATTGTTGAAAATGCTTGATATTTTTAATATTTATTTGTGTTTGATAAATATCAGTAATTAAACTCGTGATATTTCTATGTATTTAAAAATAAAAAAATATATATAAAACTTAAATTAAATTATTTTTAATTCTAGATGCAATTTTCTAGTCATGAATCTCTATTTTTTATTATTGGGTTAAAATAAAATCTATTAAAATTATATATATTTAAACTGCTTATACTAAATATTATTTTAATTATTTCAATTATATATTGTATGTTACAAAAATATATTCGCAAATATTTAGAGTACAAAATATTAAACGTAACATATATCCTCGATCTGATGCTGAAGATAGGTAGAAATTTTGAATCCTATTGAATCAGTGTTCAGATTTGAGACTTTAGGTACACGTTTATTTGTAAACGGAATGGTTGACTTGTGAATATCACATTGAACTTTACGCAATAACAGTTTAGTTTGCCAATACTTGTAAAACAGTCTCTGAGTTTTACAATGCAAAACTATCTCTCTAGGAGAAAGACGCGATGAGAATAATCTACGCGCAAAAGATCTGGCTTCCCTGGAAACAGGCTGAGCCTGTTAGGAGGGGTGTGATTATTTTTTTTTCCGTGAAAAGATTTCAAGACCAGTTGTACGTTAAAACATTGTGGCATTTCATGTGTTTAGTGATTGTTTGAATTTTTTTCAGATCATATTTATTGTCAGCACACGGATCACTAATCATTTGCTTCTGTACAGAGGCAAATACGTCCTAAATAGTCAGGACAAATAAGACATTTATATCTCTTGCAGACGGCCGCCAACCACGTTCTAAATAAGCTTTCAGATTTTTCTTCGTGTAAAATAACTGCCACTTCTTAAGAGGCATAGCAAAACCTTCCCTTTTTATTACAATATAAACTAAACCACGAATTGAAAAGATAAAAAAAAACAGTAAGGTACATGCTTAAAAATTCTTTCTCCAATAAATTTGAAAAATAAATAAAGATTACTCTGCAAACAATAACAAGTAAAAAGTAAAAAGTTCTTCTCTGTGGAAGGTAACAGTTTCTGCATGAGTCGCATATGAGAGAATAGTCCGTCCCACACTAAGGAGGGAAGTTTTTTTTTTTTTGGGGGGGGGGGGGGGGAATCGCAATTTTCCACGTGGAAGAACACAAAAATTGTTCGGGTCCACAGAAAATTACCTTCGGTGTTGAAGGGGGTGGGGAAAAAAATGGGGGGATAAACTGAAGAGAAACTGCACTTTGCATCTAAATAAATAATGGACAAAAAAGTTTGATAAGAAAGCTTTTTTCCCACTACGGAGCTTAATAAATAAATAATAAATACGTCCTGTCGTCCTGTTTGGCTATGTCACAACAATGGAGATTACTAAATGTTGAGAGCTAAAAACAAGTGAGTGGGCGATCGGAGGTTGTCGTTTTGAGTCGACGGAAGTGTAGAGGTTAAAGATAGGGTTTTTCGAGATCCATTTACCATCTGCGAAGACTGGACTATCCGCTAGGACTGCAACTTTTTATAACGTTGGTTGACGCTTGAATGAATGAATGAATGAATGAATGAACGAATGAATGATCTTCACCACTTCACCACATTTCTCCGCACTTTTGATTTTTTTTGTAGCGTTCACTCTCATACATTTTCAACTCATACTCATTTACATCTACGGGGCGACTGAAATGCTGCCCCATGGAAGGGCAGCCCTTCAGGATTTTTCTGGCAATGGTTTGTTTTTACAGCGACTGGAAGGGCAGCCCATCCAATTTCTGAAAACATGTTTCTTTAAGTGTTTAAATAATCCTGAAAACTTGTCCCTTGGAAGGGCAGCACATCAGGATTTTTCTGCCAGTAGTGTTTTTGAAAGGTTGTCTGAATTGTTGCCCCTTGGATGGGCAGTCCTTCAGGATTTTTCTGACAGTGGTTAGTTTGTAAAGCGACTGGAAGGGCAACCTTTCCAGTATTTTAAAATGTGTCTATTTTCGTAATTTTAAAATCCTGAATAGTTGCCCCTTGGAAGGGCCACCCTTCAGGATTTTTCTGACAGTGGTGTTTTTGAAAGGTTGTCTGAATTGTTGCCCCTTGGATGGGCAGCCCTTCAGGATTTTTCTGACAGTGGTTAGTTTGTAAAGCGACTGGAAGGGCAGCCCTTCCAGTATTTTAAAATGTGTCTATTTTCGTAATTTTAAAATCCTGAATAGTTGCCCCTTGGAAGGGCCACCCTTCAGGATTTTTCTGACAGTGGTGTTTTTGAAAGGTTGTCTGAATTGTTGCCCCTTGGATGGGCAGCCCTTCAGGATTTTTCTGACAGTGGTTAGTTTAGGTTAGGTCAGGTTAGGTTAGGTCACTTTACAAACTAACCACTGTCAGAAAAATCAGGAAGGGCTGCCCATCCAAGGGGCAACAATTCAGACAACCATTCAAAAACACCACTGTCAGAAAAATCCTGAAGGGCTGCCCTTCCAAGGGGCAACAATTCAGCTCCCCCACATCTACCCAGCCAGGTGGCCCAATAGTAAAGCTTTTGCCACCGATTTTGGGCGGGGTTCTGATACCAGTCTCGAATACAGTTTCCCATGATTTCCGGAAATCACTCACAATAATTTTCGATGGTTCCTTAGAAATTCCAAGCGTGTATTCGTAGCAGATAAGGGACTATAAATTCTTAAAACTATTCATTTCAAAAATTAACGATGAAAACTGATTAAAAAATTATCCATGGATCTTCATAAACTTACTGTTATCTTTGAAAATTTACAGGTTCTAAGTTTACTTAGGTTTGTACGTGAACCCTTAAGAACAAAAATGGAGTTAAAACAACAAATAAAATTAAATATTCCTAAAAAAAAGTTCTTTCAAAAGAATGCATATTTCGGAAGTCTGAAAACAGTGTAGTATCTACAAAGTTTCAGTTATCTGAAACTACGAAGAAAAAAAAAACTTCGATTTGTAAATTTACTGTAAATACTAACCTCAGTGTCGACGACCGGTGTAAGACTCATATTATGTAACGTAAAAATCAATTATATATTTGCGTGTACATAATGCGCCGAGGTTTTGGATGACGTCATATTAAGTATTACAGCATTATCGACTTGGTGATCTCAAATGTGAGTTATCCTCACGGGCATGATCGACCTCCAATCCTCGATGTATGAGCTTGACGCCTCAGATGTAGGCACAGTGGTGTAATCCGTAAAACATTAATTGTGATCGGAACTGATTTTTTTTGGTGAAGTTACAAGTGTTTGTAAAGTTAAATAAATATATATTTTCGTAACCCTGTATTTTATGTATAATTACAATAAAAGTAACAGTAGTATTATTAAATATTACACACACAGATATATATATATATATATATATATATATATCTTTACAGAACTCCTGTAAGCACTCATAACATGGAAGTTTCGGCCACTGCCGATAGATGACACTTAATGTTAAATACGATAGAGATAAATTATTAGTTTATTGATATTGAACAAGAGATAATAATTGAGGATAATAAGGATGCGGGTACGACCTCAAAGATTTTTTTTTCCGCGCCCCGTACTCTGGTATCCGTTCACTAGCACTTTTTGGCGCCTCTTTTGGGGGTTTATTCCCACGTTGCCTTTGATAATACTTCTTATCTGCTTCTGCCTTATTATTATTATTATTAGGCATTATTTTGAATCGCGATCTCCAGCTGAATAAAATGAAATAACAAAAAAAACACTCCAATCGAACATAAATTAATGTTATAAGGTCTATCTCTCAAGTCTATAAGTCATTTTGACATTTCAAATCACAGCGTTCATATACCAAGAATAAATTAAACTTATAAGGCTAACCTCGTTTAAGTCTATTTCTATTTTTTTTTACGTTTTCAATAATACTATTCACATAAGAATGAATGATACTAATAAACTCAATTGCACAAATCAATAACGCTTTTCCACACGAATAAATAAATTGCAGATACTTCAAATAAAATAAAATAAATAGTTAGTGTCAATCGTTAGCCATTACGAATATTGAGTAGCAGACAAACACAAGCAACGTTACGAGAATTCCGTAGCATCACTTCTGCGTTATTTATACCTCTCCCCTGACGTCTCTCCCTCTCCAGCCATTACAACTAGCATATAAATTGCTCTATGTACCTATCCTTTACCCTTTGCCATCTTCCCATTCGACCCTTGGTGCATGCGTTGGAGTGGCGTCGCCGCTGACGCACTCTCCTCCTCTACCGGTTCCCCCACCACGTACCTAACTAGTCCCCTCATGCGGTCAAATTTTTCGTAATGTTCGAAAATTGTAGCCTCCTCAGCAAAGAAGTTTCATTTCAAAAATCCTTGGCAACTGTCCTGCAGAATGATTATTTTTTAAACGTTACAATTAATTAAGCCAGTATAGTGTTCAGCTGAGTATCAAAATTGCGTGTTACAAGCTTATACATGCAATTGTTAAATGAGAAGCTTTTACAATTTTTTTTAGAATTTCTTTGTCAATATTCCTAAATATGAGTCTTTTGCGTGGTTGTAACTAACTCCTCGTGATACATCCCGTATAAAACCGTTCCTTTCAAGCTCTTTCAAAAGGCTGATTGATGGACGTTAAAGACATTAAGGATTTTTTTTCTTTTGCAGGGACGCAACAAATGGGTGACGTAATCAGAGTTTTTTTTTTCTTTATCCTTCCAAATCCTTACATGATGTCGCGAGCGGAGGCTTTCTGGGACATTAATCTCAATGCCACGCGATGTATAGTACTGCGTTCATTCACCTCACGCCCATCACATTGTTACGTGCCGGGTGATTTATTACCAGCTGCAAATCAAAGAACATCGATTTAGTTAAGTTGGTAACGAGAACGAGAACGGGACATCGGTGGGAGAATTTGAAATGAAAATGAAGTATTTCAAGCGATCGAGGGTGACTCAGTGGTAAAACCATGGCCAGGGATAGAATTCTGGTCAATCATTCTGATTTCAATCACTTTCTGTATCCACCGACTTCGCTTTCCGCAAAGCTGGGGTAGTGCCTCACGATTGAGCAGTCGTATTCCTTTTCCTGCGTTGTGTCTGTTATGTGTTTTCGCTATGGATAACAGTCAACATGCAGATATTAGTTTTTGATAACTAAGTATGATAACTTTTCCGTTATGTCATTTGTAACAGGCGTTTAGCGTTTTTCTTTACACTGATCAAGGCATCAAGCTTCTTAACAAAAAATAGTAATACCCTGAACATATACATGAAGGCCAAACAAATAAATATGAAATTAACTCATTTATAATTTAATATTAAATTTTTCATGACCTCGATATCAACGAGTTATAAAGACAGAAAGAAATGCAACTTACCGCAACAGTCACACGTACATATGTATTTCTGAAACTTTGTAAGTTTCATTTGGTCTGATTGTGAAAAAAAGTGTGCAAAAACCGAAGGCAATATCAATTTCGAAATATGATGGAAGAATATAAGACACGCAGTTGGTAGATGTACGAAAATTTCTGCGAATATTTATACTAGGCCTATAGTTGTTGAGACATACCCAGACCAACCCTGCGCCGACTAAGAACAGAAAAGAAAGAATGTAAACGAGTCTTTCAGAATTCGCCAGAGCTGTGTAACATCTAACCTCTATACCGACAAATTCGTGTGTTTCTCATGTTGCAAATACACTTACCTATAATACCAAATTCGGACACGCAATTTGACGTAGAATTCTTTTAAATAATGCCGAGCGCGATAAATATGCTGAAATTGTGTTTCCAGTTAAATTTCTTGATTCGAATCACACGTAGTTCTCGCACCCACCGCTAGAATTCGTTTCCGGATGATCTAATCATTCCGTTTGCAGACCGAAAATTTAAACTTTGTAATGAAACAGCTCCGAGAAAAGCGAAATGAACTTAAAAAAAAATTCTAAACTTTGGATTTGGATATGATTTTCAACAAGAAACTTTATTAAAATACTGCCCATCTTTTCAAGATTCATTGAACAGTTAATACAATAAAGTTTCTCTTTGTCTTTGTGAACTTTGTTTCGCGCCATCCGCCACAGATGGCAGCGCCGTGGTTACATATTTCTGTTCAATTCACGAAATTACTCCTACTCAATGCCTTATACGGAGAGCTAAGCTGTTACAAATTAAAAAATTCTGACATTGTCGTTGAAAGCAAGTACTATGTAACGAACATGAACAAGCACTACAGTCGCTAGAGTATGTAGGGAACAAATGAGTGTAGCCTACTGTCAAAAAAATCTAGATGCGAGCACATGGGCCTCTGACAGTAACATAAAGAATCAACTATGGTAGGCAATTAAATGTGTCCATTTAGCCGTGATCCAATTATACGCACTGAAGGCTTTCACGCTGGTTTCAAAGCAGCAGCTTGAAATTGGAAGCGCCTGTGAGTTATACTTGTCCGCAGATCACATTCGTTTGCAGGATTGCGTGCGTGAAAATTTAAAGGCGTCGCTCGTAACTCTTTCCAGAACAAGACCAAACGTTTCTAAGTTCCTTGTGGTTTCGTTTCAGTCAGCAAGACGTTTAGATGTAAAACTGTTAAGTCGTAGTATGTCAGCTGGAATGAGTTAACACTAGGCTATTCTTCTGAGTGATGCTTTGCTGCGAGACTGAGGCAGGCATGATCCCCAGACGTTATTTATTTCCAAGTGTTCAGAAAAAACTTGAATACACGTTGCTTCTTCGACTTGGCATCGCTAGATACAGTAAGTCGAATCTGGAAGGTCATTCGGTTTGTTTCCAGATCAAGGAATGAAAACTATAGTCAATGAAGTGGCTTTGTGCTAGTAGGCAACAAAAAATAAATGTCGATCGTTTGTAATGAATTGGTGTTGCGTCACAACTAGCCAATGTTGGTATAAGAGTATAATACTGTTTATCTATGTTGTCACCAACCACCATAACATTTTCCATGTCATTTTTTAATTATATAATAAGTTCTGTAATAAAATGTAAAATAATGTTTCCAAACTGTATTACTGTTATTTTTTTACGTTTAATTTAAATAACTTTATAGATAAAAATAATTACACTTAATATCAATCAAAAAAGAAATAAATAGACGATATCATAATTACGTATATAATTACTGAGGGTGGGTATATTAATGGTAAGTCAGTGATCAGGCAAATTCAAGCGTGATGCACTACATCATTTTCCATCGGACATGGCCAAGAATTAGCCCGTGACACTGCCTACGACATAGGCTTGGAACACGGCGTTGATCAAACATTTTGACGCCGGCGTGTACCTATGATCAAAAACAGCAGGCCGCGTGCAGAGGGCAACAACACGACGGAACTGTATCGCGTGGTTAGTAGTGGGAAACAAGGGGTTCTAGTCCAGGAAGCGGGTTGAAGTGGAAAGAAGGAGGGGAGAAGGGGTGAGAGGGGGAGTAGAGGGTCGAAAGAAAGGACTGGTTGGAGGGATGGTTGAGGGGAAGGGGGGTGGTTATCGAGGTCCCACGCCAACCCCTGGTGCGGTGCCCTCGGAGGGCCCTGCCAGTGACCCAGATATGGCAGCCACGTGCCGGCGCGGATGCGGAGCGGAGTAAGGAAGGGAAGTGCTGGTGTGGCGCCCGGGAAAGGAGGGGAGGACGAATAGGGAGGGGGGGGTTGGAGGGTTTCGTGGAGAGGGGAAAGTCGGGGAAGCGCCGCGCGCGCGTGAATCAATAGTCGGCGGGGCGGCGGGCAGCCCCAGTTTCTGGCGCGCGTGGCTCCCAGGGTTCACGGCCAAGGCGCCAAGCGGCCCCTGCAGCGTTCCTGCCCCCCCTTTCACCCCAACCCTCCCCGCGTTCACCCCGTACACACCAGGTCACAGCCCCCGGCGTCCGGCCTTTTTAGGCGCTGATATGCAGGAATAAGCTATTCCTCAAGGCCCTTCCAGCACTTTCCAATAAAGTATGCACGAATAATGTTAGAAGGTTAAGAGCGTTCATCAGAGCAGCAAGTTCTCAGCTCGCGCCTGGCATCTGCATTTGGGTGTGTGTGTGTGTGACCGCGAAGAGAGCGAAAGGAGGAGACAAAAAAAGTGTCGGTTATCGCTCTCGTACTGTCTTCTCCACACCATTCGGGAGGTGTTACCTTTCTTCCCCCCACCTTGCGGGCCCCTTGTCAAGATAAACCCTTCCCAAGGCCACGGACGCACAACAACCGATGCGAGCCACAGCCACAGTGCTACGCATACGTATATATGTACACTCCAACGATTCACTCATCCTATTTAGTCTTGTTTCATATTAATATATTATAATCACAAAAGTAAAAATGGTGTTATAATACATACCGCACTTTAACTTGAATACATTTCGAATAGTTGTAATGGGAAACTAGGAACTATGATAGAAAATTTTCCAAATTAGTTAATAATTTCTATAAGTGCAAATATTAATTTTTGACGTAACAACGTCTAATAAATCTATGAACGCCGGCTGCACGCACGAAAAAGGATGACTCATTATCCCGTTACGCTCATTGTACCTTTGCGCCGCATCTATCTCTCTTCCACTAGATTGGCCTATGAATCTACTATTATATTAAATAGGTTAAGGCGGGCTTTTCAAAAGTAGCTTTTAAATTTAGTACTTTAACTAAACTATTTTTTTATTAATTAATTAATCATTAGCTTTTAAATTTAGTATTTTAACTAAACTATTTTTGACGTGACGTCTAATACATCGAAGAACTCCTGCTGCACGCACAAAAAAAGTGTCCCGTTGCGCTCATTGTTCCGTTACGCTGTGTCCCGTTACGCTCTTTGTTCCGTTACACTGTGTTCCGTTACGCTGTCGGCCAGTGCAGTAATAATAGGCTATGTTACAATTGACTAAAAAATTATAGTGATTCATATAATTGGTAGATATTTGATTACAGTTTATTAATATGAAAACTTGTTCATAATTATATTTAAACTTTATAGCTAAACGCCAGTTTTTAAAATTAATTACAAGTCATCTACAGGTGAACTGTTTCGTCGACTGTTTATAAAGTGAAAAAAGTTAATGTGGTTTTCATTGCTTATTACAACAACAATTTCGGCAATAAAGGTTAATTATTCTTGCATTTTAAAAATCTGATTACTAGTATAATTTCAAGTATTTATTCTTTTAATATTAAAATAAAAATGATTAAATTTTATTCATAAAGTATGCAATCATTTCATCAATGTTTTGTTATGACATCACGTTAAACTATCGTCCGAAAACCGACTTTACAGACAACCAAATTTTTTTATTAATTAATTTTTTGACGTAACAACGTCTAATAAATCGATGAACGCCGGCTGCACGCACGAAAAAGCATGACTCATTGTCCCGTTACGTTCATTCTACGCTTGTGCCGCATCTATCTTCCACTCGTTTGGCCTATGAATCTACTATTATATTAAATAGGTTAAGGCGGGCTTTTCGAAAGTAGCTTTTAAATTTAGTACTTTAACTAAACTATTTTTTATTAATTAATTTTTTTGGTTTTTTTTTGTCATTTTTCCAAAATAAAGAGCAATAAACAAAAAGAAACATAAAAGAGAATTTTAAAAATATTTAGAAATTTTAATATCAAGTTGAACCGCCTAACCGACGTGCAAGGGAATATACTATTTTATGGAGCCAATTGAACATTCCAATGAAACAATCACTTTCATTCAAAAAGTTATAGTTAAAATAATCTGTTCGTTAAAGTAATAAAAATATTTGAATTAATGAGTGCAAATAAAAGTAAATTTATCAATTAAATTGTAGATTTCATTTTGTATCCATGCAAAATAGTGATAATTCAATAAAAATGATTCAATTTTATTCATAAAGTATGCAATCATTTCATCAATGTTTTGTTATGACGTCACGTTAAACTATCGTACGTAACCCGACTTTACAGACAACCAATTTTTTTTTGATGATCTTTAAATACTACGGACAAAATACGATAATCTAAACCCCCTCGTCAAAAGTCAGACATTCTCCATCTGTATATTTCTCTAATCTCTGGATGTGACACTGAATTTAACATGAAGTACATGTCGCCAAATTACAAGGTTCAGTTTCCTCTATGAGAAACAATGTAAAATCAAAGTCGGAGATATTAACATTCCAAATTAGTTTAAATTCATTTAATTTGCTTTATCTGGGATAATACAAACCAACTCTAGACTAGCATAATCAATTATAGAGAACTCAAAGTTATATAAAACAAAATATAGCTGGTACAGGCTTGTCAGTTAGGGTAAAGCACTTTACGATAAACTTTTCTAAATTGATGATAGTTATGGAAAATTACTTCACAATAATTGGTGCAGCAAATTGAATATTATAATATTGATGTTACATTAATTAATCAGGAATAAATCTACAGATCAACACGTCGTTTGGATTACCTACTAATATTTCAAAGCACTTCACATACATATTTACACTGTCAATTAACAGTAACTCCATACCACTTTAATCCTTCTGTAGTTCCAAACATAAGTCAAAGGATATCGTGGTGTTATTCGTCCAACCATAACATATAGTCATGACACTCCATAAATGTCTTCATTGTCACGGCGTTTGTTGGTAGGTAGCAGTAGAAATAACCAGTAGATCCTTAGACATCAACTCTATATTCGGAGTTTGACTATCATCATGTATACCCAGGTTCTTCAAGGTATTATGAAATTTGAATTATGGGGTTCTTGATTTAGTTATCCCTCGTCCTGAAGTTCGTGGTCCAGCATAATAGTCGAAGCAAGATATTTCGCAGGACAATTATAAGTTCGTAGTTTTCACTCTAAGATACACGCTGAAGTCGCCAACAGTTCTTTTTTCAATCTCCGTAGTAGCTTAGTTCACATTTTATACGATTAAGTATATGTGGATCACAATTTTAATAAATTATAATCACCGTACATAATACAGTCTTAGTGTATAAAATAACATTGATGTATTTACTTCTTTCAAAAAAGAACCAAATTTTTTGCGTTTCAAACAAACAATTTTGTTTCTCATATATAAATTAGTAATACCCAATTTCAGCCACAAGTACAAATAAAAAATACGTAGTGTTGATAGCAACACAGTTCGCATTTCGTAATCAAAATGGCATTTAGTACGGAACTAAATGTCACTTGTAATACGCGTGGCACCCACGCACACAATTTTTATACATTATGTAATTAGTGCGTTAGTAACGAGCGATAGTCATTCCTGTGAGTTACCTCGACCTCGATTTCTCAGTTACTTCCACAACGATCACCAACAGAAGGACAATGAAAAACAAAAATTACATAAACTACAGCAACACAGAGATTGTTCTTGGTTTTCTGTTGTATAGCACAGACATTTTATCCTATGAAAACAATTTTAATTTACATAATTGCATGATTAAGTACCAGTACATAAGTTACAGTGGTTTTATTTTTATCAATGTAGGCTAACAAGAACACACGGCAAAGAACACTGGTCAAGATACAGTAACACAATCACATATACACAATATAACAAACGACGTGAACATTAATAAGATACAGTAGTGTACATTTAAAGTTGATACAGTCCTACAAAGTACAAAAAAAATAATAAGGAATAATGTGTTCCAGAATTTGAATGTAAAAGTTATTGTTCACATATTTGTCCAGTTAAAATTTAAATATTTTCTGGAACTTAAAAGTTACATAATTGCAATTGAACTAATTTTTGAACACAGGTTTTATTGCAAATGACCTTCTCAATTGTTGGTTTCAAATTAACTTCAGACTATAAAATACTTTAATGGTGTGAAGTTTTAAGCAAAATGTATCAATTCAAGCAATCAAAAAAAATATGTATTGGCGAGATAACTTCACAGGTTGAATAAATCAACTCTATACCTATAATCAAGTAGCAAATTTAGTTATAATCAATTTAATTACATTGACAATAAAATTCATAAAAACGAATGTCGGGTTTAACCTATAATTAATTTAGATAGTTATATAATTATTTTGACACGAACCATTATGAATCAGAGGACCTTTAAAATAAATAACATAAATTTAGTTATAATGGTAAAACAATCGTTTACCATTAAACTGTTGAACTCTAGAAATGGTTTTACAAAAAAATACTTTGTGGAATAAGTTTTTGGATATTCGTTGAAAATGAAGCGTCAACTTGTAGCAAAAATCAGTTCAAAATAATTAATTCGTGCAGAAATATGATGTAATTGACATAAATAATTAAGTACTTAATTTTTTTTTACACTGGTAGCAACCACCAAAATCATCAACACTATCTATGAATTAGAATTTTCGAAGTGCTAACAAATACGATATAGCTGTTTAGTACTTGGTCACCAAGTCTTGGTGCTACATCTAAACACATTTTTATGTATTCATTGGAGGATTGAAACTCTCTGTACACCCTAACAGCCAAAATTTAGACACTTAGTTATACCTTACAGTCTAACAACCAGTCATCGTGCGGCTTATTAATGCATTCAAAATTGCAATTAACTTTGAATAAACTTACTTACAACTTAATTAAGCTTATTTTCTTATATAGTTATCCTTTAAAACACATTAAATGATCAGAGTTAGGAAAATAGTACATTTACAAATTTACAACAAAAAAAAATTTTCTTTTGGTTATTTACGAGGGTGGTAATACTTCCTGGTAATCTGAGTTTACGCAGCAATGCCGCGGCGCGCCGGGTCAGGTAGAAATCTATCTTCGTCTCCTCTTTGACGCTTCTTCGCATTCCAGATAGGAACCGCGAGTATCTCTTGTTCCATTCTCACACAGACAGGGCAGTCCGGCGCGCCCAGCAGTATGCTATAAACGCGTGCAGTGCCTTCGGTTTAGGAAGATTACTCGAAATTTGTCGCGGTGACAATGGGGGACAAAGCGACAAAGTTTCTGGCGAATAAATACAGTTTTTGCCTATTAAAACAGAATGGAGATGTGCCTATATTTCTTGGCTACAACGCCGTTTGAAAATGGCTAAAAATGGCAATTACAGTATGCTTTTAAAGCAACTTTCGATTGATATTTTCAAAATGTTATGCATTTAAAATGTTCACCAACATTTAAATTCTTTTAATGCGTCAACAGAAATGCTAAACGTGTAAAAGTATAGTAGTAATCTTCCGAATCCTGGATGACTGTATTAGAAAGTTTAACTCCATCTGATGCACGCTCTTAACGACGCGCATCGAAAACTTCACTAATGCAGCCATGTTTTTTTTTGACATGTTAGATGACACGAGTAATCAATCAAATATATTGCATATAAGAACAGCTCTTAAATATGTTGGATATTTGTCAGAATAAGCCCATCTGAATCTTGCAAAGCGAAAAATTTTAACGGCTAGCGATTCCGTCTAAAAAAAATGGCGAATAACACAGGGGAGATTAGAGAGGCTATAAAAGTAAAAATAACTAAACTAAAGTTAATATGAATGTCGTATGTAAAATCATTTATCGGGAGGAAACAAACTATTGCTCTATAACTTTAGTTGTTCTCAGATCATTCGTTTATTTACGAAAGAATTATTAACGCTTGGTCTCACATGCCACTTATTTTTTTTTTCTGCATTTTTTTGAAGGCCTATTTTTATAATTTTTATCTGATACCCCCCATTGCATTTTTTGTTCAAACACAAAAAAAATATTCAACAGATAGATGTTTCACTTATTGTAATATCAGGGTGGCAGAAAGTCGCACCTGATGATAATTAAGAAGACTCGCGAGTTTTTTTAGACCCATTATATTTTTCACTTAGTGAATATCTATTGAAAATCTTTGCGGCAGCACATCATATGCACGGAAGGTATAGAGTTAATATTTTTAGAAAAAGCTGCACAAAAAAATGTAACTATAAAAAAACGAAAAATTATAATATTGTATGACACCGAGACTTAATGTGATTTAAATATACAGGTTTTTTTTTAATTTTAGTAATACACGAAATTCACAAGTCCGAATTGGTCATACAGCATTGAAATGCATTATTTTCATTTTAAGATACGACTGAAACTAAAACGTTTGAGCTAGTTAGTCCAAAAATATACACCCATAGTGTGTTTGGATTTTAAACGTGTTCGGGGTTATTTCGTCTAACTTAATTCGATGGATAAATTTGGAAGTCATTGTCCAATATTTCCCCTATAACCGTTTCTTCAATTGGTAATGAAAAATTTGAAATTGTGACAGACCGCTATGCCACGTTCGAATTCGTCAAATTGCAGAAATAAACGTTGGTTATTTTTAGGGTGTATTAAATTTATTCGTCACGTGTATCAGCGTTGCAGCTGGCCTGAGTCCAAACGAATTATTTCGAAAGCTCTGCTGTAAATTTACTTCCACTTTTTTTTCCAGGAAAAACCTATTCATATTTCCGGCTGCTTCGTTTCAGTATTAAATTTTAAATAGCAGTTTTGTGTTTTCATTCGTTATTAAAATTCAAAAGATGAGGTAGCGACTGTAAGTGCTGCTATCTCGTGGCAATAGAATCAACCATTTTGTTCGCCGAGTCACAATCGATTGTCGCGACGTCACATCGTTCCAGCCCGCCTGTTGTCGCTGATTGGAAATGTATGAACTATATATAGCTCATACGAACAAAGTACTTACATTGTGCTGACTGGCAGCGGAGTGAGTGGTCAGTGTAGCCACTCACCACCAGGGGCGCTTGCGTCCCTGGTCACTAAATCCAGCCCTGGATAAAATACAAAGCGGACCACGAGTCCAAGCTCCCAACCCCCTCATGGTAGACTCTTTTCTACTCAGTCCAACTCTGCATCCAGACCATACTCTGTCTCCCGTATTCTCCTACACTTAATGCTTTGCACCCCGCATGACAGTGCCCATAGGGTTTTCCCTGTGTCTATGCAGGTTTTACCTGGGGCCCAACCTATCTCTAGTTATAGTCTAGATTTATGAGTCATGGTATCAATCGCTGCCATGGCTGGCCAATCCCCTCCTAGCACACGATGCATGCGACCCTCTCCCTGCATGGTTAATCCCTGCATGACTAGGCGTATAGGCTTCGGCCTGAGACGCACCTAGGTCCCTCCCCTAACCCCAGGGCCGGATTTAGAAGTCTGTAGGCCTCGGGGCAACAGAGGAGCGGAGGCCCCCTGGCCCCAAATTATTTTCCAAATAAAATGAAAGATTTTTTTTTAGTCGAGTTTTCCAATAAATAATTTATTGTGAAATCAAGTAGATTCTCTTAGTATTTAAAAAACATACATAAATATAATTGGAGACAAGAATTATATGAAATTATTGTGGGGGCCCTCCGTTTGTGGGGGGCCCTCCGTTTGTGGAGGCCCCGGGGCTTTCGCCCCGGTTGCCCTCCCCTAAATCCGGCCCTGCCTAACCCGGACCCCTCCCATATACACTTAGTTTTATTTAGGTTAGGAAAAAAATTGATCTTGCAGTTCCAGCTTGTGTTGGGGCTAGTATCGTCGTATCGCGGATCGAACAGCGATATGGTGAGACTGAGGACGCTATATCGCAGTGCCTCGATGTTCAAATGTTTCGCGGGAAGCTGACGACGAACGGGTTGCAGTCGCATGAAGCCAGACGCACCAACAGCCACGAGTCTGGTGTACTGTACACCACCTCTCGCGGTCTGAAGCCGCCCAGTTTCAGTCAAGTCAAATTCATCCTATTCGTCTGTTTGTGAAATGCACACTGCCCCATGTTGCAATTCCTTTCGCCTATACGTCCACCGTGTGCGTATCGGCTGCCTCTGCGACTGTGGAAGACTGTCCTGCTAATTGTTTTGCTCTTGTCAAATCTGCAATCGCAGCACATACTCAATAAGGACAAATGACAAAGCATGGACGAATCATGCAGTAACGTCATAAAGTGTCGATTGTATCTCCTGCGACGAAAAGCCTTTATATTTCTAGTTATCTCGACTTCCATTAAATCGTCTTAACGAGAAAGCATGGAACGTCGACCTCCATAGTGTAGTTGGCAACGCATAGGTTTTTCTGCGCGGGGGCCTCTGGGTTCGAATCCCGGTTAACACATGAATGTATGATGTATTGTCCTGAGCGTCTTCGTGAAGTTTACACATGCTACAACAACTACAATCACTACATCAGCTAAACCACAAACTCAAAAGAACTCGGGATTGCATAAACAAATATAAGGTTTTTTTTAGGGTAAGGGGGTGAGATTGACAATGTGCCATCTTTAAAAAATAATAATAATTGTACGACACTCGGTTGGGCCATCATGAATGTAACTTTTTCCATTGTTTTCAGAAATCACTCCACACAAAAGGTTGGGGTAGTTCATTACTATAGCATGTGCCAGCCTCAGATTGCAGTGTGCATTTTAATGGGCATCTCTCTCTCTCTCTCTCTCTCTCTCTCTCTTTCCAGTGCACAATATGTGCTATTAGCACTGTACTAATTTAGTTGTGCTCTGTTAAAATATATCGTCAAAGAGCAAAAGGTTTTAGACAAACCTTTATAATGCAATTTAATTTTTTTTTACATTTTTTAAATATTTTTATATGAAAATTTTAAATGAAAATTATGAAAAAAAAACATTTTATTGTATTTCATTAATAATTTGATTAATATTCAATTCTTACTTCTAAGAACACGTAACTGAAAATTCCATCACAGTTACAACATTTTTGTTTTCAATTTTTACATATTTTCATATTACAAATTTAGGCTTTGTTTGACGATAACACATAATTAATGTAATGGTCAGTTATTCGTAGTGAACGACTGCTACAAATAGTCTCTCCCATGGAATTAATAATTGATGTTATGAATTTAGAATTTTTCTGACAGCATGTATACAACTCTAATATTACTGCTAAAGGTACTACATATGTAATGGTCTTTTAAAATCAACAAATATATATATTTTTTTCAATATTAAAATTTACTATACAAATTAAGTATTTTAATGTTAACAAGAAGGATAGTATCAATCTGGCAAAAGTGGTGGTTATTTACTCAGTACTGCCATCTAAGCGTGGGACAGACTATAGTATGGGACGTGGCTGATTTATTTTACAGTATATACTGGCTTGTACCGTTACGTGTTACAGTCTCTAATGGCCTCAGTGTAAACAAAAGTTAAGAAAAAAGTAAAAATTAAAAACAAATCATACAAGTAAACTGTTTTCGAGTTTTTTTATGTTTACTATAGATATATATCAGTTAAATCCAGGCCAATATGATGCGTGATATCAGTGTCTTAACTGGCTTCTTCGCCTCTGCACTCAGTTAACGGCAGTCGCTCAGGACGGTGGAATTACGTAATAACATCCAAACGAAATAATATTTGTTTACTCTGCTATCTTGGAATAAAAGCCAGTGGATTAGTACGTCATCAAAGTGGCATACTTTCTAAAATCATGTAGGTAAGAAGTTGTGGAGTGGTGTGTGTGTGTGTGATCCCTGCCGTGTTTAATAAATAATTTAAGTCAAAATGGGAACGACACCCACACTTATTTCCCGTTATGAACATCAAAATATATTTTAGTTAAAGTGAAGTTTTACGCCGATTTCTTGCGGGTGTGTTGTTAAAGTAAGTTATGCCCCGCCAGCTTCGATTGTTTTTTTCAGAATTTTGCTATAATTCTAATTTTGAACTATTTATCCCCATTTTTTGGCATGTCAATGCATAAATCATATCTCCCAGACATTATATGCCTTGTTTAAATCACGTATTTGCTAACAGGCTCTAGTCTGTGAGCGCCGCGAGGTAATAACCTATTATTTCTCGTGGGTGACTACAACTGCCATGACAACTACACCAGTTCACAAGTGCTGACTTCAACCAGTGGCCAAAGCCAAGTCCTATGCTTTGTCAAACCAAAAACAATTAGCACGGGAGTTTTATCGCAAGCGGTATCAAAATATTTGAAATTGCAAGATGGTGAGTTCTGATCCACCTTAACATCTGTGTTTAATACCTCACTTCACGATGCCATTTTTATATTCTTCCAAATCGGATTTTTTTTTCACGCTATAAAACAAACGTCTAACACTAGTTTTATCAACAGCTACTGTTTGTTTTTTGGTAAACAACTGCTAACGAGAGTGAATTCAATATTAGGAATGACACCCTTTCCATAGACTATATTAATACCTCCACGTTATGCTTCTGTCATTTTGAGTTTTCCCATGCGATTTAAGTTTATTTCATTACGTACTATGGTAAATAGCTTGTAAATAGTTTTACAAATTTGATAACTCGTATTTTAAAATTGGTTTTGAGATAGTTTAAAATCAATTTATATTTAAATCATATCATGAACTGAGAACTTCAATCCGGTCGTAGACTGTTTTGAATATACCGTTTTTTTTTATTTTTAGGACATCATTCACAAAACGCTTGTAGTAAGTTTCGAAAATTTTGGATGCACGATTTTTTAAGAGTTCTGGGAAAACCATGTATTATGAGTACTACGGCCATAACCAAAAATTAAACAGTTTTAAAAGACAAACGCTACGTACAAACTGTCAATTATAAATCTGCACCACACGAATACATGCTATCAACTCATGCTAGGTTTGAAATATAAATTCTAAATTTTGAAATCATCAAAAATCACTTCTTGACTTGGTAAAACCATCTGTAAACAATAATGAAGTAGCCGGCGTTGTCCGGGCTTATCGCAGAGTGATGAGGCTTTAAGAGAGATAGGGGTGGTAGAATTTCAGTTTTCAAATCTTACGTAGACGGTAATCTTCCACCTTTTTATGAAGGTCAAGTGTGCAAACCTTTGTCAAGATCAGAGTAAAACTGTACAGCTATTTGTACAAAAAAATCGTGAGTGAATCTCTCAGTACTCACCAGAGATATGTAATATATAACCTCGATAACGAGCGAATTCGTGTGTTCTCATGTTGAAAATATACCAATAATACGTAAATTTGACACGAAATTTAACGTAGAATTTTTTCAAATAATTCCGAGCGTTATAAATATACCAAAAATTGTGTTGTGAACCACATTTCTTTACGCGAATCAAACGTGATTACGGCACCCTCCGCTAGAATTCGTTGCCGGAGCAGCTACGTCCACTATTGAATCATATTATCAGCAGACCGAAATTTTTAACTACACAATGAAAAGGCACCGATAAAAGCGACAAACCCCCGACTTTGGACCTGATTTTCTACAAGGAATTTTATTAAAACACTGCCCATCTTGTTGAAATTCGCTAAACAGTTAATACTATAAAGTTTCCCTTTGGCTTTGCGAACTTTGGTCCTCCGCGCCATCCGCCACGGATAGCAGCACCGTCGGTTGTTACACATTTCCGTTCCATGCGACTTACGTTCCATTCACGAAATCACTCCAACCAAATGCCGCACACCCGATATCTAAGATGTTACACACGTCAGAAACGGGCACATCTTTCTTAACATTATGAATTCAATGAATATTTTAAGTGAAAATACGAAATTGTCGTACAAAATGATTTTATTAAACGCGTTAAGGAACTTCGTAACTTGTTGCGGTGGAAGGTTGAGGCTAGAAGGGGAGATATTCCGCCGAGGAATACCATTGCGGGAGCCATAGCGGAGGTCTATCGTCTCGCTCAAAGCAGCGCAGTTAAAGCACTTATCATAATTAACCTTCGTCCCGCGGCAGAAGCGAGAGCTTGGAACGAGGCGCAGCTAAATTCAAAAACTCTTGACGACAAGGAACTTGCGAACGGGAGAAGTTTCCAGAACTATGCCTCGGGCTCTTCCGACCACAAGAGGGGCACTAGGAATAGGGGTACGGGGAATGAGAGCGTACCGTAATTTATGTCAGTGACACATACCGCGTATGATAATTTCTCCCTGAATTAATTTTATCGTAGCATCATTTTACCCTTCTAGCACACCATAACCATAGTATACGCACCACAATTATTTAACGTACCGTGGAAACGGGGTAGAACCATATATGTACCATACACCATATACGAATTTAAAACCTCTCATGTCGTGTCGCGGTATTACGAACAGCAACTGACCATGAAATTACACATTACAAGATTTTCAAAGACCATAAAATAGTTACAGTTGATAGAATTATTACAGTTGTAGTCATTACCAAAATACTGAACGCCATCTACTTCATAGGGGAAACTATGTGTAGGAAACAAAATCTATTAACTTCATACATTTCATTAAACTAAATACTATGCTTTAACGTAGAAAAAATTGGCAAATTAAACTATAAAAATTTTAATGTTTACAAAACTGTCAAAAACAAGATGGCGTCTTTCTGATTCTGCCTCTCCCCCCTTAAGGCTCCATCTTACCAGGTACTTGAACTCTGTTACATCTCTTATATATATATATATATATATATATATATATATATATATATGTGTGTGTGTGTGTGTGTGTGTGTGTGTGTGTGTTTACTGCACATGAAGAAGACAAATTTATTTCTGCTACACAACGGTCATTTTAAAAAAGATACAATTAATATGACATAAATTCACCATAATAGCCAAAACATCTTATTCATACCACTATAGTCTGTTTGGTCTATGAAGGTTCTTACAGTGGGAAAACCGATTTAATTTTTTTTTTGGACATACATACGCCATTGTGGGTTTCACTGTATGCTATAAGAAACCTCAAAAAAACGGACAAAATTATGAATAAACAAACACACAGAAAACGAGCCAAAATCAGCCGACATCAAAAGTTAGATCCATATACAAAGAATTCAGTGGAAGGAATTAGAAAAATATCACAGCACAGACAAGACACAGTGGACTGACAACGAGACAATCGCGACAGGAACAGTAAATAACGACAAAAAAACAACCTAGGTTAACACAACGACAAACAGACAAACCCAACAATAATCCTAAACGGATATTCTGGACACCACAACGATGACAGCACAGACAAAACAGTTGCGACGTTTCGGAAATTTGATATCTGTTCCAGTTCTCAGGCACAGACTATAATCTGTGACGTGTACTCTGCTCAAATTTGACAGTTCTCAAGATTAGAATCCGTCGTAACTATTTACCATATGTTACATTGTTACTGTTTATTTACGAACACTGATAACCACAGAATAATAGAAGAATGCGCAGATAACCGATACTAATTTTGGGAAACGTCAAACTGAGACGAGTTACGCGAAACATACAATATTATCTCAGGCATATTATTGGGATACATTCGAACTATGATGCCATATATATATGCCTTTTTATAGTATGCCTTTAATACGTTATACTTCAGGTAGCTCATGTGTATCGTATATGCTATTTTTTTATTATTTACATATTTGTATTTATGTGTTAATTCAGTTGTTATTTAAATGTATTTTGTGATAATTTTTGGTATGTGTACCTAGTTAGTAAAGATGCATGTGGTTAAGTGTAAGACAAGGCGGTACGCCGTAACTTCGCCACTTAAAATGAGGCAAAAAATAAATAATATTTAAATTATTTTTAAATCATAAAGTTCAAAGGCAACTGCAGTAGTTCACAACGACTAGGTGCGTAGCTTCAGCGTAAATTTGAACGTATGACTCAAAGAATGATTCTATGAGCTTTGATGCAGTACATCGAGAGCTAAGATGTAACACATTAAAAAAAAACAACGTGGGCATCGCAGTGGCGCGATTTAAGAGGTCAAGGTTCAACCGAATCCACCCGAGAGAAAAAAATTCCGGACGCGGGCATTCTTGGTCATCGGTGCCGGATCGCAGAACGTGTCGGTCCGAAGGATTCCGGATTAAAAGACTGCCGACTGCGACTACCCCGTGCTGCCGGCGCATTAGAATCCCAGGGCAGTTCCCAAGATAAGGTAATGGGCTTTCCAAAGGACAGGCAGCGTGTAGAAAAGGAGGGGGGGGGGGGGGAAGAGGGCCCCGAAGTTAATTACGAGCAAGTCACTCACTCCATTCCACCGTGGCGACAAGAAGGAATTATCTGACGCTACCTACACTGTAAAAAAAATCGTTAATTTACATAATAAAGGTTTAGTAATTTTACAGTTTTGTCGAGTTTAATTTAAAAAAAAAAAATAAAAATGAATATGTGAATTCATATATCACCCAGTAAAAATACGCTAACAGCTATTACATATTAAACAAACCATTACATTTGAGCTTTTACATTTTTGAAAGTATTTTTTACTCGAACGCAAGGGCACAAACACACCGACACGTTTAGGTTTAAAACTGTACTAACATCGCTGAAGACCCTGTTGCCACATTCATTTCGTGTAAACTTTAAAAAAAATAAAAGTGAGGTAATTTTTCTGTACTCGCCAGTGATGTGTAACATCTTACCTCGGTAACGAGCAAATTTATATGTGTTCTCATGTTATGAATGCACTTATAATACTGAACGCGGACACAAAATTTAACGTGGAATACTTAAAAATAATGCCGAGCGTGATAAATATGTACACAAAATTGTGCTTTCAACTACATTTCTCGACGCGAATCACACGTAGTTTCCGCACCCGCCGCTAGAATTCGTTGCCGGAGCAGCTACGTCGACTATCGAGTCATTCGATTTGCAGAGCGAAATTTAAAACTATATTATGAAACGGCTACGATGAAAGTGAAAAAAGGACTTTAAAAAAATACTTAACCACAGGTTTGGACCTGATTTTCAACAAGGTAATATTAAAAGACTGGCCATCTTGTTTTAATTCACTGTAACAGGTTTTACTATTATGTTTCCATTTGGCTTTGTGAACTTTGGTTCGCGTCATTCGCCACAGATGGCAGCACCGTCGTTACGCATTTCCGTTCCTTACGACTTCCGTTCCATGCACGGAATTACTCCCATCAAATGCCGTATACCTAGAGACCTATAAAATTCGCGGATTCATTTCGCGATAGGATAGAGTCCAAATACTTTTGACATTATTTTGCTTCAGTGATTGGGCCACAGTTTATCTGAAGTACTCTGGGCCAATGAAAAATCTTTAACAGAAGAATTAGCGAATCACGATCATTCCAGTCAACAGGTGTTACGAGTCGGTAACCAATCAGCAGATGTAATTTGCACGAGTGCGTAGAGGATCATGGAGTCTATCCTTTAGGAAATTTGAAATCGCGGATTTTACAGGTCTCTACGTATACCGAGAGCTAAGAACTTTTACACAACGACAATTACAGTGTACCCTCCCCTGCTACCCTGGCTCAGCGCCGTGACAGCGTCTGTGATTGGCCGCCGTGCTGCGACTGTCGGCAACGTCTTTCCGCCGCGACGGGTGACAGGGAATGGGGCGTCGCGACCTCGTGAAGTTGTAACCGAGGGAGGGGGGGGGGGAGAAGAGACGATTAAAACGAGAAGCAGCAGACGTTGAACAAGGCCGCGTTAGCTGCATACGAAAGCATCCTCCTTTGTAATTATTTTACTAAGCCTCGGTTCAAGGTGAGTCCGCCGGAGACGGGGAACACAAGGCATACATGCATCGGGGGGTATACAGGGGCAAGAAGCCGGTCTGAAGGGGTTTTATCGGTAAAATCGTGAGAAAAATAAAAAAATTGGAAGGATTTGAATCTTGAGTTCTTCTGAACGCGAGTTCAAAGTCCTATAGCGTCAAAACCTACCTTCAGGAAAATTAGTATTTCACATCAAAAATTAAATATTGTAAGCGGCAGAGGAAAATAAGAGAATTTTCGCTCATATAAACACTCTCGTAATTAACTAATTATTTTTTTTTAAAAAAAACTAAAGATTAACATTTGTTCGAAGCGGCATTAAGGTACCAACTCGCCCAGGGAAACTGAAAAATCGTACACAAACACACAATTTTTTTTTCTCCTTGGGAATTTTTTTCGAGTCGTGAAGTTTCCTGAAGTATGTAGTTTTGTCTTCTTTAAAAAAAAAACTCTTTCTCATTTTTTTGTGGCTAACAACCATCTCGTGGGTTGGCTGGCGAGCGTATCGGTAGGGGGGGGTGTGTGTGTGTGGACGACATTGCCACGTGGCACGCGAGGCCGCAGCCACAGCTGACCCGAATCAACCCCTTCCCTCCCCCCCCCATCACCCTCAAACCTCCAACTACCCACGGCACAGCGGGGGGGGTGAAATAATAACTCTCCCGCTAAGGCCCGGGGGCGATCGGCCCAAGACAGACGCAGGATCGTTTGTAGTCCACGTGGGAGCCTCCTGGCCTAGGCCTGTGATAGGGGGGAGGGGGGTGAAACCCTCCCTGGAGAGGGGCGGTCAATGGACCAGAGGCGATGTTTCGCGGTAAGAAGATTATCCCTCGCCACACTCCCTCTCGCACGTTAGAAGGAGGTGTAGGAGGGAGGGAGGGAGGGAGGGGATGGAGAATTTATAGACCTCGCGGGGCAAAACACTCCACTTGGTCGCGCAGATACACACCCGCGCTCCTTTTCTCACACTACTGACCCACACCCGAGAGATCTCCGGGCAACAGCAGTCAATGAGCCTCTTTACCCACTTACCACCCCCCAACTTACCACCCCCATCAACACCTTGTGCGACAGATCTGCCGGTCTTGTCACATCAGTCCGATAGATGGCACAGTGTGTATTCAGTATTAACTTCAGAGTTAGGAATTGTCAGGAGACGGCGTGCTGTAACGTAGTTTAACTCAGTTTTTTTTTTTTTGACGTGACAACGTCTAATAAATCGATGAACGCCGGCTGCACGCACGAAAGAGTGTCCCGTTACGCACATTGTTCCGTTACGCTGTGTCCCGTTACGCTCATTGTTCCGTTACACTGTGTCCCGTTACGCTCATTGTACGCTTGCGCCGCATCTATCTCTCTTCCACTCGATTGGCCTATGCGTCCGAGGAGAAGAAAGACAGCGGTAGCACACAACTTACATCTACACGTGAACTGTTTCGTCAACTGTTTATAAAGTTAAGTGAAAAGTTAATGTGGTTTTCATTGCTTATTGCAACAACAATTTCGGCAATAAAGGTTAATTATTCTTGCATTTTAAAATCTGATTAATAGTATAATTTCAAGTATTTATTCTTTATTATTAAAATAAAAATGATTCAATTTTATTCATAAAAGTATGCAATCATTTCATCAATGTTTTGTTATGACGTTGTCACGTTAAACTATCGTCCGTAAACCGACTTTACAGACAACCAATTTTTTTTTTAATACAACGCCATCGTTATATTGTCTCACCGATGATAATGGTTAGTAAGTATGAATTAGAATCTCCGTAGTTAAACACAAAAAAAAAAAAACAGTAATTTGAAACTTTTTCGTCGATGCGAACACAATAACATAGCGCAGACCGTTAGCTGAAAAGGAAAAAGAAAAGGCTTCACCCGGTTATTATGTAATCATTAAGACGTAGCCACACTCTTAGTATTAAAAACTGCGTTTGTTTATAATTTACTATTTAATAATAATGATAGTAAAAAAATTATTATTTTCTTTCAGCAAAACCTTTGTAAAAATTAATTCCTCCAGAGCATTAAAGTTACTGATGGAAGTGAAGAAGTACCGTCGTCCGCCCGATGATGATAGCAGATGTCACAGCTCCCGAAACGTCACGACTGTTTAGTCGTAGGAAGCCTACTTACTGTGTTCGTCCGTGCTGTTTTTGTTGTGTTGTCCGGAATATCTGTTTGGCTTCATCGCTGGGTTTAGTCTGTGCGTCGCTGTGTTATCCAAGACTGTCGTTTGTTTGTATTTACTGTTGTTTTTGCAACTGTTTCGTCCTTTTAAACCCTCTTTATTCGTCTAAAATTAATTAATTTCTTGCACTGGATTCTCTGCGCTATCTATGCGTTTAACAATTTTGACCTCAGCTGATTTTGGATTGTTCTTCCTTGTCTTCGTGCATTCATCTACGTTGTCCATTCTTGAAGGTTTTTTTTTTTCATGTCATCCTGCAGTTTTTAAATTTGTTTCAAATAATTGCAAGAACCTACCAAAGAACCTATTCACGTCAACGTGTTCAGTTGCTGGGGTTTCCCGTGTTAGTCGCTGGCTGTGGTTTTCGAGTAGTTTTTGCCCGCACGGCGTTTCGCTTTCAAAAGAAAAAAAAACGAATCCGAATGTCGAGGGGTTTTCGATTTTCTTTTCTACAATTGCCTCGAGAGATCTCAGGCGCAAAGTTGACGGTATATGTTTTGACGTTCGTAAGGGATGGAGGGGGGGGGGGGTGTGAGTTGGATGGAAAAAAAAAGGAAAAGACGCTTGTAACAAACGAGGTTTTTCTCTTGTGGGTCAGCTGTGAAACAGCACGAGCCTCTTGGAGTGATCTCGGTCAGCGGTTGGCCGGCCGATGACTTCGACGAGCCAATGGGAAGAAGGAAACGGTCGCCTTCCCCCCTCCCTCAGTCTGTTCAAAACACTCAGGATAAAAAAAAATTTTTTTTGTACTTTTACAAAAGATTCATTTGGAAACCCAGTCGCCAAGAAAAATAGTCTTTAACACTACAAGAAAGATATTTTAACTTTGTACAACCCATTGCTATTCCTGTTTTAAGTTCTTTTAACTTTTAATGTTATTAACTTTTGTTCGCTTCGTGGTGCAGAATGTCTGGATTTCAGTTCCTAACCTATTAGATTAGGTTTTCTTGGTATTATAAGTTAATGAAGTATGATTTTTTTTTATGTGGTTGTGAAGTACTGTGGTTAAGTGTAAGAGAAGGCTAAAAAAGGAGCTTTTAAACTTCAACATTACGTCAATAAATAATTTTTTTTTAAAAATTTGTTGTCTGTAAAGTCGGTTTACGGACGATAGTTTAACGTGACAACGTCACTCATAACAAAACATTGATGAAATTATTGCATATTTATGAATAAAATTGAATCATTTTTATTTTAATAATAAAAGAATAAATACTTGAAATTATACTAGTAATCAGATTTTTAAAATGCCTAGAATAATAATCCTTTATTGCCGAAATTGTTATAGTACTAAGCAATGAAAAACCACATTAACTTTTCACTTAACTTTATAATCAGTTGACGAAACAGTTCACGTGTAAGATGTAAGTTGTGTGCTGTAGCTGTCTTTCTTCTCCTCGGACGCATAGGCCAATCGAGTGGAAGAGGAGATAGATGCGGCGCAAGCGTACAATGAGCGTAACGGGACACCGCGTAACGGAAAAAATGTGCGTAACGGGACACTTCAGCCGGCATTCATCGATTTATTACACGCTGTCACGTCAAAAAAAAAAAAAAAAAAGGCTCTCTCACCCGGGTCGTCGAAGAAGTCGACGAGGTGATGTTTCAGGCGAGATACGCCCTGCCTCCTGTGTTCGAACCTTGGACGATCTGAATGACAAAAGGCAGCGTCGCGACTTGGCTCTCGTGAACCACTTGTTCGTATCCAGACTCGTGGTCTCAACCTCTCTCTCTGACACACCCCCCCCCCCCTCCCCCCACTCCTCCTCCACCGCAACACGAATTCTCCACCCTTAAAGGAGTTTACATTCACGCCCGTTGTCAACGTGGCCCGAATAACAATGGCGGTCACCGGCGAGTGAGAGGCGTCGTCGAGAGGAGATAAGACCAGACCACTCCCAGTTCGAAAATAAAACGCAGCTGACTGAGAGAGACAGAGAGAGAGAGAGAGAGAAAAAAAAAGGTCAACAGAAACAAACAGTTCTGTCGTTACCGCCGGTAACGCGGTGTGTACCAGCGACGTGACTACCCGTGTATCAGGAGAATACTAGCCCATTTTAAAATTTCGCCTGTAGCATTACGTTCATTGACAGAGAAAGTGCGAAGCATTGGCCAAGCCACTCGTGCAAATTAATTTCAATTGTAAATTTCCTCAGACTCTACGAACAATCTTGAAATTTTATTCAAAAGTCATAAAAAAAAAATTTAAGCCGCCACAAAAATATTTTCTCGCTTTACCGAATTCCAATCTTAAAATATTTCATTCAGGCAATAACAAAGCATAGCACAAGTATTAAATCGTATACATAAAATTTACGCTAGATATTTAAAGCTGGAAGTACGCAAATTAATTTTAGGGTGTTATCTATGTCAGATATTAGCGTTATCGGCAATAATGGTGCAAATATAAAAAATTTCTGGAAGAAAAATAAAAACATTTTTGGACCAGTCTCTTTAATCAAGGCAAGTGTGTATATAATTATATGTATGTATGTATACACACACACACCAATAAAATACTTCAAAAGAAACTTCAAGCTGTCTCACAAGTGCGAAAATGAAACATCGAGGTTTTCGTAAAACAGTGGGAAAGTCCATTTTTCCGGTTCGTCGCCAACCGTTGGGAGCAAATTCTTCTCTTCTTCTGGCCGCACTTTATCACCGAGGCCACGCGTCTCCCGGGTTCCCCGCCACTTCCCCGGCCCCCGCTGCAGGGAAACTGCTTGGGGCCCGGGTGGTGGAGGGGGGGGGGCGAGAGGGAGTAGCAAGCCCCTGTGCGACTTCTCGCAGCCGCGGGGGAGATAAGCGAATAGCTGGACGTGAATTTCTTTCTTTTTTTTTTTTTATCGGGCAGGCCTTTTGGATTTGGGTCACCATTCGCTGAAACCTCGGGAAGAAAAATAAAAAAAAAAGTAAGAAAAACTTCGTGGATTGGAGGAAAAGAATCGACATGAAAGAATTGCCAGTCCGTTTTGACATCGACTTCTTTGGTTGACACAGTTTTGGCGCTACCGTCGGACCTCGAGAATCTATAGCTTCTACAGGCTGTTCGAAAAAAAGAAAACACACACGTGTATCCTTTCAGGTGTTTACACCAAATGGTTGTTATAACATGCGTTACTACATGTACACTGCTTGAAGTCACGTTTTTTTTTTTTCAGCTTGTGGTCAACGCCACGTTTGATAAACACATGAAACTTTGGGCGACTTTTTTTTTTTGGAAGTGATTATGTTCATCAAAGACGGAAAATCTTATTTATATTAGTCCTCGTCGCTCGATTCTGAGCGCGGTGACCGCCATTGCTGTTCCGAGGGCTCTCGTGGCAGCGTGATGCTGCAATGGTCTCCCGGTGCCTTCCGGGGCGCGGACCCGAAGGAACAGTGACTAGGGACTGGAAGAATTCGACGAATTCATCTCTCGCTGCTTCAGCGATTGGGCCACCATTTGTTTGTTTATTTATTTATTTCCTTATTTTAAGTGCCGAAGTTAAAGCGTACCTCCTTGTCTTACACTTAACCATATAGGTACATCTTTACTAACTAGGTACATGCAAAGTAAACCTGATAAAAATTATAGCCTAAACATACCAAAAATTGTCACAAATAAATTTTAATAAAAACTGAATTAACATGTCAGTACGAATATGAAAATAACAAAAAAATTAGCATATGTGATACACATGAGCTACCTAAAGTATATTACATTATAGGCATATTATAAAAAGTTTTTTTAGTCTATATAATGCTAAAGTTATAAAGATTTAAAGATATTTAATAACCTAAACATTTATGTGAAAACTATATATATATACATAAACTATATATATATACCAATACGAAGTAGCTCGGCTTCTGGGTTGTAGCCGCGTCCTTGGCGAATAATTCACCGACTGCAATGTCGAACGAAACGTCGGTGAATTATTCGCCAAGGACGCGGCACGAGCAGTAGTCACAGAGAAAGATTTTGAGTATACAGTTGTTTTATGTTGGGGGATGAGCAAAGAACAATTACTCTGAGAACGTGAGCCTATTCCATGACGTTTACCTGAAGGGCTCTCAGCTAGGCCCCGATATGCACACCGGCTGACCAATCATTTGCCCCAGAGCGGCAGTTTCTGAGGGGCAAGAGAGTTTGAGGTGCGAAAGAAATAATAATTGAATTACATATAAATATGAGAGATGGGAAAAAATACGTATTGTAACGTCTGTACGGTGATGATTTAATATTCAAAAACACATGCCAAGGGGAAAATTTGGCCCATACTAACTATTGCAGTGCGCTTAAAAATATATTACGCCATAAACCAGATAGGCCTACTTGAGAAATAGATATAATTTTTTTTAGCAATATATAGTAGGTATACTAAAAATCATGTTTTGTTACGGTAGTTGTAACATCCGTATAAAACGGCAACAACCATTAATTACATTTAAATAAGAAAACAAGGCAACCGTCTTCTGAAAACCTTAATAGTTAGTTGCATAATGTGCTGTTTTAAAACTGATACGCTCTAATTTGTAAAATTGTATAATGAGCCTGAAGTCGGGGCCTCCTCTGAGCCAATAAAATCCCTCGACAAAAGAAGTATCGAGTCACAAACATCCCAGCCAACAGGTAACACGAGTCAGTAGCCAACGAGCGGTTATATCCTAGAGGTCATGGAAACCGCGAATTCTTCCAGTCCCACATAACAAATGACGCAACCACCAGGTTACGAACCCGAGGCCTTTGACCGCGGTCGATTGTAAAAGGGAAGCAGTCGATCAATCGAATCGCGGGTTCCAGACGTCGCCGCTGCGATCCCCAAGGCCGCCGATGGATTGGGGGGTCGGGGGTGGAATTATTGTTGACTAACCTCCTCGCGCGTGACCTTTGACCTCGTCCAGTGAATACGCGACGGGCCGACGGCTTGCACCGACTCTTCCACGACGCCTTTGGGCGCCCGCGGACGGATCGATTGCCCCCTCGCGTAATGCAGACTGCCGCGCGAAAGGTCGGCGAACCTTGCGCCCTATCAACGACCCGCGACGTGCTGGAAGGTGTGTGAGACCTCGGAGCGGGAGGGAGGGGGGTCGGATGGTGGCCGGTGAAAGTTGAGAAGGGAGGGAGGGGGGGGGGAGAGAAAAGCACTATCACCCCTTTCGCGGGCGGAAGGTTCGAAGCTTGTTGACATTGAAGCCAGGGAGGGTTTCTTCCCTACCGTGACGCGAGGGTAATGTTTTTTTTTTTTTTTTTTTTTTTCCACCCTCTTAATGGACTTTCCATTTCCTTGGTATAGGGTTACTCCGGTAAAAACCCCGAAGGGTTGAGGGGATTGAAGGAAATAGCTGCAGACACTTTTTAATCCAAACTACATATTTATATTCGAGAGCCTAGCACACCACGATTATTTCGATCATTCAAATTCACCCCCAGCATGCTAGACCCCACGTTGGCCATTCACGTTGTTTTACAGCACGTTCACGTGCTTTAAGGCCCTCCCCCCCCCCCCCCCCACCCGCCTGCCCGGACGCAGATACAGCGTGCACTGCTTCAGAAGAAACATCGCGATTTTAAATCTGCTAAAGATATCCGAGTGGCGTCTGTTTAAGAGTAAGCGCTGAGGGCGGATGAGTAGTTACAGTTTCCGTTTATAGTTTTAAAACTGTGTTACTAGGTGAGTGAAAGCACTCAAGGGACTCGCGATACATCTTCATCGTCATTCATCCACCATATAATGCTATGGTTACGGCTCGTTCTTCATAGTTGCTCCATGCACGACGAGAAGCCTGCGCGCCAGCCTTGCGCTTAGAGGCGATACCGCGCTAGAAGCACCAGCGAGCGTCGACTCCACCACACTAGCACAACACAACACCGACTAAGCGAGCCCCAGGGCTATTTTACATTCCAGGTCATTATTTTATATTTATGTTCCACACGGCGAAAATTGCCGACTTTTTTAGTGGATGAACGTTAATACAAAAATTTAAAAATATATATCGCATACTTTTGCAACATTACCTGGAAAAGTTACCATTTTTAAAATTATTGTGCAGTACGAACATGGATAATGAAACGAAATATATAATATAATTTTTTTAGTTTTGAAAGTCAGTTTTACTGGCTACTACGTATGTGATATGGTTTAATTTCTTTCAGAAAAATACACCTATTTATTTTACCTAGCCTTTCATAATCTTTAAAAAATTTACTATTTTTAAAGGCTAAATAAAATTAAATAAAAATATTTGAAAGAAATTTAAACCATATCACGTAGTAACCACCAGCATTTAATTTAAACCCAAAAAATGTTCAGTTTTTTATTTATTCCATTCTGTCCTCCTTACCCATATGAAAAACAATGTTAGAAATTCAACTTTGCCAGCTAATTATGCGCTATATATAGTGTGATTTCGGCCACTGAAAAAATCTACAAGTATAATCGTGTTAAACGTAATAGTAAAATTACCTGGGATGAGACATACATACCCCTTTAAGTCTACTTTGTTACCCAAGGAATACACAAAAGAGCATTGGTAGAGACGTGTAAAATTCGCGGATTCATTTTGCGATAGGATAGAGTCCAAATACTTTTGACATTATTTTGCTTCAGTGATTGGGGCCACAGATTATCTGAAGGACTCTGGGCCAATGAAAAATCTTTAACAGAATAATTAGCGAATCACGATCATTCCAGTCAACAGGTGTTACGAGTCGGTAACCAATCAGCAGATGTAATTTGCACGAGTGCGTAGAGGATCATGGAGTCTATCCTTTAGGGATTTGAAATCGCGAATTTTACAGGTCTCTAAGCATTGGCTCTATTCGTGCCATTTGAATTTCGTTTTATATTTTTCGCGCACGAGCCAAGCGCGCGGGAAACCTCGCAGGCCGTGATCTCCAGCGAGACGCGCTCGCGTTCGAAGGGTCGTGGGTTCGACTCCAACGCCCCTGCATGACTGAGCTGGCCAACAAAGTTGTGGGAAGCCTTCATTTCACAGACGAGAGAGTCCACACCCGAAGTTACCCGAAGTTCATGCTCGCTTTTTTTTCTTCGTTCTATCTCATTGTATAAACCGGTGTGGCATTACATTTTGTGGTCGATTAGGATAGGATAGCTACATTATAAATACTTTAAAACATTGTGGATGGTTGGTTATATTAGTTAAGTTTAGCTACATTAAAAATACTGTAAAATAATTTTATGGTTGCTTAGCAAATAACTTTTTAATATGTAGCTATCCAGCGCTAGGAAACCGTTAAATGATTTCACAGTATCTTTAATGTAGCTATCCTAACCAAATCAACCGTCCACAATGTTTTAAAGTATTTATAATGTAGCTAACCTAACCTAATTGACCATTAGTTATCATGAGTTACAATGAACCAAAAAAATAACCGAAGATGCACGATCGAACGTTTGGCTCTCTCGACTGTGAAAAGAAGGCTTCCCCCAAGTTGTTCGCAGCCCGCCACAGTCTTGGAGGTTATGTTTCCTCAAGACTCTTTGCGTAACCGCGCGAATTAAAACCCTCTTCAAACAGACAAAAATCAATCAAGACTTCGTACACTACGTGTGTGTGTGTGTGTGTGTGTGTGTGTAAATGGAACAGAAATATTCATGCAAAATTACATATATTAATAGATATGTGCATTTACATGAAAACAAACTGTATCACTACAAAATAGAGTTCGCAGTAATACTGGATTTGGGTTCTTACCCTGACAGTTATGCTTTGTGTGGTCCCAGTACCTCCAATAGTTTATTAACCCTTTCGGTGTATTCGTCCAACAAAGAGGACAATTTATATCTCAATGATACACGTAGTTTATCAAACCTTGAATGTGTGGGTTAATATGTACCTACATTCTAGTGGACATCATACTAGCTATATGCCTACGTAATAAATAAATTTTATTTTACTTTTATTAATTAGGTATTAGAAAATAACCATACATAATTTTATAATTATTGTGTAATATTATTACTACACACAGAAATAGAAAAAAGAACAGTTTAGTTACAATAAAAAAAATTAAAATGAGGTACATCTTAATAATTTACAAAGCGTGACAGTTATTTGTAACCCGATCTCTGAAAAGCTTTCCAGTATTAACTGCGCACATAAAAAGCGTGATAAAATAAAATAAATTAAAAGTGTTGAATATTCGATTATTTTTCATGGTTTGAAAAATATTATGCACTAATTTTAGTGAGAAATACTCATTATCATCTATAAAAAAAATAAAGTATTTTATGTATGCAAAAATGTCTATATTCATGTGTTGTACAAAGTTACAATATCTTTCTTGTAGTATTACAAACTAATTCTTGGCAACTGGTTTTTAAAGGAATCAATTGTAAAAGCACAGAAAACATTTTCCCCTGTGTCTCCAACAAATTAGATTTTTTGTCGATTTCATAGTTTTAACGTAACCAAATTTTCAAGCGTGTAAAAAATTGAGCATTGTTTGTGAAAACACGGTAAAACAATTTTTGCACTATTGGCAGCTAAAGTGCAATAGTCATCCACTGGCTGGATTAACAACCAAACATAAAAAAAAATTCTTTGTCTGTAAAGTCGGTTTACGGACGATAGTTTAACGTGACAACGTCATAACAAAACATTGATGAAATGATTGCATACTTTTATGAATAAAATTGAATAATTTTTATTGAATTATCACTATTTTGTATGGATACAAAGAAGGAGTGAAATGAAATCTACAATTTCATTGATAAATTTACTTTTATTTGCACTCATTAATTCATATATGTTTATTACTTTAACGAAGAGATTATTGTAACTATAACTTTTATACATGTTTTTTATTTAACTTCTTCAAATCTGTTTTATTCTGTTAAGGATAGGACGATGATAGGAAAAGTAAGAAACGAATGGGAGTGTTTCAAGTTTAATGTGCCTCGAAAAAGTCAAATCGATGGTTGTTCCAATCGAGTGTAAGAGAGATAGATGCGGCGCAAGCGTACAATGAGCGTAACGGGACAATGTGCGTAACAGGACAATGAGTCATCCTTTTTCGTGCGTGCAGCCGGCGTTCATCTATTTATTAGACGTTGTCACATCAAAAATCAAGATGACAAATCCAATAAAAAAATCTGACCTAACTCGTAAAAAAAGACAAAATAGGCGTTTAGGAAAACTCTTAAGAGAATAGGAAACGTCGCACCGTGCATGAATGACGAGAATAAAAAAAAGCATGATTAGAAAATGAACGAGTTGACAGAATTCATGGGTTGCTTTTTTTTGTCGGCTATATATTTTCATGACGGAGACCTTCAAGTACATAAACATTCAATACAGTATTTAGTTTTAAAAAAAATTCAAACAGTTTTAATAAAATAAAGGGCTTGAATACAAAAAAAATTAATAAATATGAAGAGAGAGAAATTGGTTGAAAAATTATTACAATCACGTAAGAAAAACCGTTACAGAAATCAATTATTAGAACGAAAAATTAGCACAATTTTAAAACTTATTAAAACATTCAATTATAGAATATTGTAACGGAAAAATCATTTAAATATGTTTCGTTCCAAGGTTTTTTTCACTGGCTCAGAGTCCTTCAAGTGAACTGTGGTCCAATCACTGAAGGTGGACGAGTTCGGAGTCCAGCATTAACGCGAAATGAACCCGAGAATTTTTTTTTTCCGGGCTTTCGGTGATGGCATGAAAATGCGAGCACGGGGAGTGACGCTCCGCCCTAAAAAAGAGATCGCAGTGAAGAGCGAAATGGGGGGAGAGAAGGGGGGGGTGGATGTATGATAACCGCAGGACCCACTTTAGTTAATGTCAGCGCCCGCAACGAGCTTGGCGCTCCCGTCGCCAGGGGCGCCGCCGGCGCGCGGGCGACAAAAGACGCGCGGGAACAGGAACTACAGACAATGGGACCGCGCGCGAAGGTTGGAAGGGCGTGACCTTAATACCAAAGGTCGCGCCCGGTTAAAGAATGGGTTGGTGAAGGAAGGGGTTTGGGGATGATGTGTGCGGGTTGCGTCAGTCCGCTTCGATGTTTTCACCCCCCCCCCCTTCCCCTCCACCCGCCCCCGCCAACCCATCCTCGATGGCGCGCGCGGGTGTTGCTGATGAGACCCTTGTTCGAACACAGCGGAGGGGCGCGCGCAGACATCTAGCCCAGGTACGGTCTGGGCAAACTACTAAGCTCCTCGGCCAGTCCCCCTCCCCCCCCTCCTCATCAGCCACCACTCCTGAACGCACACAGATACAGCGTGCAAAGCTTCAAAAGTAACCCCGACGTTTGGAAACATGCCTAAGATACCAAAGTGGAGTCTTTACAAAAAAGCATTTAAGAATACGCTAATGATGGATGAGTAGTTCTAATTAGTTGTTTTTTTTTTAAGGGGAATTATGTAGGTACCGTCATATTGGATATTTTCCATATTTCTGCTGTAATTCTAATTTCGAATTATTTATCCCAAATGTCGAGGCATAAATCACATCTCCCAGACATTTCTACACATTGTTACCATCATGCTCCAATCTGTAAGCGCCGCAAGAAAGATAACTTATTATTTCACGCTGGCGACCACAACTATCGTGATAATCACACCAGTTCGCAAGTGCTGACTTTAACAAGTAGCCATGCCAAACCGAAACATTTTTTTTTTTTTCAGCTTGGAAGCTTTATTGCAAGCGGTATCAAAATATTTGGAATTGCAAGATGGCTAGGCCTAGAAAACACTCAAGAAACTTGCATTACTCCTTTAATCTACACATTTCTCCGACTTATAATGTTACGGTTAACGCTCAAATCTCATAGTTGTCCCGTGCACGACGAAAAGACTGCGCGCCAGTTCAGGGCTATACTCCGCGCTGGAAGCACCAGCGAGCGTCGCGCTTATCATCCCGCCTCGCTGACAGATACGCCCTTGACTAGGCGACAGATACACCCTTGACTAGGCGGGCCGCCTAATATTGTAACGGTTCTTTATCAGTACAGGAATTCTGTGGAAACATAATTATTAGTAATCTCAGAACTATTTTTGATGTGTGTGAAATTTAAAGTCCCAAATACGTACATTTTGTTTATTTTAATGTAAATTTCCATCATAATTATAGGTGCGTTAAATTTATTTCTATTATACTAGTGAAATTATCATTGTATAAAAAATTAAGAAATAAGATATTTAGTCTTTTAAAAATTATAATATTAATAAGAACGAATTGTCTTATTTGTTTATTAGGTGAACCTATACAATATTTTGTTAAAAAAACAAAATCATGCAATATGAGTTATTATAAAAGATAAATTAAAACCAAGGTTAGTATATTCAAGGTATAAAGTAAGGGTACGTTTATTTAAACAAAAATATGTTATCATCCAAGAAGCCTCATAAAAAATAATTTCTTGTTTGATTATTTATAAACGTTGTAATTAGTTTATTTATTTCAATATGATTGTGTTTCTGGAAATAAATTATCTGAATTAAAACAAGCACGTAACATAGATGCATTCCGAGGAAAAAATTTAAAACGGAGGTAAAATTACAACGATATCCGTAGATTTTATTAAATAATTTTAACAATATTCCCTACAACTTTAAAGTTAATAAACGTTTGTAGTTTTTTATTAATACATTCAATAAGAATCGGTAAAAAAATATAACGAAAAAAAAATGCCTACTGTAATTTTGTTGCCGTTCTGAATTTTCTCGGTACTTTAGTGGCATCTAGCGGAGACTATATGAACTGATTGAGAACCGGCTGTTACAGTAGCTTCTGCACTCTTGCGGGAGTTTATAAAACTAACATGATGCTAAATAACGCGCGCTTTTGTTTTTTGACGTTATTAAAAATTTCATTTTAATTAAACAGTTAAAATTATAAATAATTGTATTACTTACGTTAAGAATATTACTTCAGAACAATGGGTTAGCATATTCTAACTTTGCACTATGGTTATTATTATCATGACTGGCATATTTTACAACTACTGCAATCAAATAACTCGCATATTTTATGATGTTTTCGATTAAGATAAATTTATTTTGTATTATTTTGGAGGTTTATGCTTTCATTAATACTAAAATATATATTGATATTCAATTAAAATTGAAAAAAAAAAGCCTGGCATATTATGATTGTTTCATGATAATACTTTATAATTTAATAGTACTTATTTTCCAACTACAGAGATGTACGTGTATCAAAGGGGATCGGCACCTAACAGACTATCATACGAAATATGTATTACATGTGAAACACTCTTTAATTTTTTTTTTTTCATATGTCCAAATTGTTATAAGAAATAAATATATATTCTTCTATTCCTTTTCCAGAATTCAAAGTTTTGACTACGTATATACAATTAAAAGAGAATTCTGAAACGGGATACAGTTAACATTCACATTTCCTTTAGCTTAATGACATATTATTAAACATTTCAAATTCATTAAATATAAAAAAATCGTTTTATAACCTTCCCTTTTATAAACTACAATTATGTAAAATCATAACAATGGATTTTTCATTTTAAAAATGTATGCAATGCATACCAGGCTTGAAAACATCTACACAACTTATGGTCTAAAGTTGAATCCGATCAACTGGTTAATAATGAATTATATAGAAAGTGTTTAAAATGGAAAATCAAGCATTTGAAAATGTTTGAGTAAACAAAGTTCTACATACATAAATAGCGAAATTTGCGCTGTCGTAAAATGCTTTAGTTTCCCATACAACTTGGTGTCACAGAAGTATTATGCGATTTTTAACAGGCGGATTGTAAGTCCAAATGTCAAAACCAATTTTCGTGATTAATTAAATGTAGGTATTCAATTCACGCGTGTAACTCACAATAATCAGTGCCCCTGATAAGGCGCAGCTCTATCATCCTGGGTGTTATGTGTGTAGAGGACATGATAGGCGTTGCAGATATATTTTTTTTTTCGTTCAAATGTTTTTATGCAATCATTCCTCGAACACTGCAAGGTTAAAGGCAATAATACTTTAAGTATTTTTAAATTTAATGTAAAGATAAATGCAAATGTCCCACTTTGGACTTCACTTTCTGCAAATAAACAGCCTTCTGTAAAGATATAGACAACAATGGGCGCCTCTTTCTGTAAAGAGTACAGAACACTACTATCCTCTGTACTAAACACACAATAAACAAAACAAAGCCAATCTGTGAATAGTACTCTCTACTAAACGTACTTTTTTCTTTCACATACAAATTCTTAAAAATTCCTTGAAAATACGATTACTGAATTTTCTGAATCGACTGTGCAGGGTAGGGCTTAATATTAAAGTGCGTCATTAAAAAAATATATATTTTTAACGGTCTTTCCAATATGGCCTACCTGGATGCAGCATTCTGGATCGGCATACACTGATACTCGCTGTACGTGGTATATGTTTGCGAACCGTGCGAAACTGTTATGTGCACGATGAACCGAGCACCGTAGAGTAACGACACAGACTATAGACGCGCCCGCACACGCAAAATTAATTATTATTTAGTTGCTTCCGCCAGGAGTTCCTGACGGGTACTGCAATTTGCATCAGCCGGAACCAAAACGTTCGAATTCCCATCATTCCCGGCAACAGGCGCTCAGTTAGAGGCGCTGCCAAGTCTCGGCCAATCACAGGGCGCTGTCCAGGAAATCAAAATAAACGAAACTTTAACGATTTACAAATGTCAGTTAAATAGTAATTTCAATAAACTGTCACTTGGCAACGTCTTTTAAATGCATTGAATGCTGTTTAAAACACGACACAGTTTTAAAAAACTTTTCTTTTTTTTTAACTTGTAAACAAAGAACTTATTTACGTCAGGTATCGTACCAACGGCAATCAAAACGTAAACAAATTCTGAATATACAGTTTCAGCCCTCTGTAATATTGTTATATTACCTAAACACTATCCATATGCTTATTGTTTCTTCTGGAATACTTTTCCTATTATTTGCAATAAGCTTGTTGCTTGGATCCAATTTTAAAGGCGCATAAAATCCTTGGGAACCACTTCAAAACATTTTTTTTTTTTCGTGACGAACCTGCATCAGTAGTTTGTCAGAATAATTCATACTCACACTATACATCTTAGCAGTCTGTAATCACGACGTTACCTAGGAACTAAGGGGGGGGGGGGGGGGAAATGCTAATGTTACAGTTGGGAATTTTTTGTAAACAATAAGAATCCATGACGTATTTGTATTTTTGATGTTAGTATCGTTAACTTCAGAGCTTATAAACAACTTATTTAAAATTACCCAATTATTACTTTAGAACTAACTCGAATGAATGCTGAATGGTAATAGTATATAATAGTTCCTCCGAGCCCAGGCTTCAAGCTATAGTGGCCAGTACCGGTCCGCCATATTGGAGTTGTCTCGGCGGCCATGTTGGATGAACTTGACCTTTGATCTTGACCTTCGAAATTTGCCAAAAATTCCTCAAAATTGGCCAAAATCCGCCAAAATTTCCAGTTTTTAGGAAACAAAATTCCACCATAAAATCTCAAAAAATCTGACAAATGAAGCTTACTCTATTTCAAGGGAAAAATTCCCGTTTTTAGACCTTAAAAATTCTCCAAAGTGGTTTAAATTCCCCGGCGACAAGCCGCTCTAAACCGCCGAGGTCATGAACTCGACCATTAGGATGTCACGGCAGTCATCTTGAATTATGACGTCACCGTTTAAATTTTTGTTATGGCCGCCATCTTGAAACTTTGTATTTTTTATGCTATAAAAGTGGGGAAAATGTCAAAATTTCTAAAAAAAAATAATTAATAAAAATCTTAATAAAACATTTCGCCATCTTGGATTATGATGTCAGGACTGCCATATTTAAAATCAATAATTATTTAAGAAAAATTTCGAAAATTTACAATTTATAAAAATTAATTGATTAAATTTTAATATAGTTTTAATTTTAAAACACGCTTACGTCATGGATCTCAGAATCCTCGGTCCAAACCTGCCAGATCCTTCCTCCACAGAAGCCGCCGGCAAACTGACCTTCCACCACAAATGCCAAGGTAATAATTTATTACTGTGGCTGGAAATCCGTAATTATCTAGCTATAAATTCGGGGGAAAAAACCAAAATTGATACAAAAAATCACTTGCTAAAATAAAGATTGATTCCATCGATTTATGTCTTTTATTTAATACTTTATCGATGCAAAAAAATCTAATTTGATGTAAAAAATACTTATTCAAAAAATATGACAAACAATCCTAAAAGCGGTTTAAATTCCTCTACTACCAGCCTCTAGTAAGCCGATCATGACATATTGACCGCCATCTTAAAAATTCGTAAATTTAACCTAGAAATTCGGGAAAAGTTCCAAAAATTACTCATTAATTTACTAACTAAATCATTGGATCACTGGCCTTGCTTCAATCCCTGATAGTTGCAAAAACATATTATTTTATTTTCAATTTTCAAGAAATAAAACAACAAAATTAGAAACAAAAAATTTATTACATAATCCTACACTACTAAAGGAACAGTTGCCAAAGTAAGCAATCTTGTAAACATTTAGTTCTGCATTGGCTTGAACTGACTAATTATTAGCTCCAGTCGTTTTACATTAGACAGAGACCAGCCAGATCCTTTTCCTACATAGTCCTTTTCTTCTCGTCAGAGGTTATCGATACTGTGTTTAACAGACAGCCGAAGATTCACCCCCATAGATCGATCGACATGCCCTTCGGGCTGGTTCGTACATGTTCGGGTTTGTTTTTATTTTTTTTTATCTGTACGTTCAAAACAAACATTGCATTATTGATCAAAGAATTGTAGACCAAATTTATTTTATATTTTTTTAAGAGTAAAACACATGTACACAAATATTTCTTTGTTACTAATTATGAGATTTTCAGGTAAGTTATTGAGCTATTCTGTTTGATTTGTTAGGAGATTAGTTTTGTCCGTTTACAAGTTAACATTGCTTGTGTTATCTTGGCAAGTAATCATTTCTTATATAAATTTTTGTACACTATAGGCTTATTTTTTTTTTAAATTTTAGGTAGCTTGTGGGGATTTCATCTTATGTTCATGAGCGCACAACGTATAAAATCATAAGAAATGTTTTCTGGTGGTGTGTATCAATTAACCGCATTTAAGTAAAAATATTTTAAAATAAATGTTACCAGAGCTGAATTACATTCAGGTGAGTGCACTTAATATCATTTGGGGTATACGAGGAAAAAATATAAATTCCTAAAGTGTTTTTACTTCCTGACATGTTTAAAATTATTATTCTCTATGAGGGTTGTTTGATACTGCAAGTAGTTTATCATGTTTAACATGTGGATAGGTTAGGATTATTTATTACAAATCTGTAATATTGAGATACTGCCCTTGGGTTAGCTGGTTTAAAAATACAGTGAAATTTGTTAGGTAAGTAACATTATACGTACAGTGATTCTAAGTACAGTGGAATTTACATTTGGTTAGCTTAGGATAGCGCCAATTAAAAATTATGTAAAATAAATTGAACGTTTGGATGTTACTGACCTAATCTAACCAACCAATATACATTTTACAGTGATTTTTTAGGTTATTATCTCACGATGCTGCTTTTTGTATGCAAAATAAACTTTGGACACTTTTTTTTAACTTTAAATATGTACCTGTATTTACTCTGAAAAAGGTTTTTCTAAATTCAGACTGTTTTTTGAGAAATCACTGTTTATAGGTTACAATACATTACCTGTGCAGTAAAGGGCCTGTCACCATGTTGTTCTTTAATTGAGTTGCCGATTCTGTTGTTTTTCATACACAAATTGTATATTTTTTATTTGGATATTGCAATGCAGTAACGTAAATTATAACATTAAAAAAATTATGTGACTTCTTATTGTGCATTCCAAACCCAAAGCATCAGTCCTTGAGAGCGATATTTTTTAGCAGTTTATAGGTGCAAAATTCTGATTTTTTTATGCGAGACAACACATAACCTGACATAAAATAAATTTTCATTTTGTAACAAATGATTCCTTTTATACGTCAGGTTACGTGCTATTGCAGGTAACTAATCTGCGCTTCCCTGTCAAGGGTTGGCGTTTTGGTTTGGATACACATTAGAGACTCGTAACTTTTTTAAAACTATTATTTACGTTTCATTGGGTTATAATATGCAAATAAAACATATATATTCTTATATATATGGAAAACCAAAGGATTTGCAATGCAATTAGAGGAAAAAATGGCGATAGCTGCTACACTGCATAGGCTATCTAGTGTGACCTGCAAAATGTGATTTCTTGAAAACCAGTAGGAATTAAGAAAAGCTGTTTACAGTTTTAATAGAGGAAGGTTTTTAGTGTCTGAAAAGGTATTTTCAGAATTTTATAATTTAATTTATGGATAAGCAGCAACAAAAGAAAATTACCTTTTTTTTAAATTTAGTTAACCAACCATTCACATGATTTTACAAATTTTGTATTGTTTATACTTACCTGCTTGAACATTAAAATACTGTTAAACCATTTATTTAACTTTTTTTAAAATTTCTTTGGGAATTAGCACAGTATAATCGAAGACATTTACTCTATTGATGATTGATTTACTTTATTGATGTGCAACAAAGTTGTATAATTGTTGGATTGGTTAAGGAAATTCAAGCATCAAGGGTACTGATCAATGGTTTTTAACATTATATTTTCTTAATGAGTCCATTGGTAAAACGTTAAGACACTGGATAGGCTAAATTTACATCGACTGCTTATGTTATTTCCTCATTCTCACTTGAAAACAATTACAGGGTTACACTGTAGTTCACAGTTGCAATACCTACTTGGTTAGGTTAGTTACATAAGTGCTGTTAAATCACGGAAATGGTTAGGGAAAGGTAACTTCTTCATAACTACTGTAAAAATGGTGTAAGCAATTCTTTAGGTAAGTTTACCTAGACTTTAAAAATAATTTATTTGGCGAAGTACGTAGTACTAAGAATTACTATTGATCAAATTTGATTTGTGTGGAAAAGTTGTTACTCTAGGAAATTTCTGAATCCATCTTTGTAGGAATATAAACTAATATTATTAGAAACAAAAAATACAATGTGTGGTATATTTTAATTTTCTAACTCCCTCTGAACTCTGCAGTTATGCGATTATCGATAATAATTGTAAATCATTGCAGTATACATCCGACACATTTTGTAGTGATTTCACAACTGTACTATGAAGTAATGCCATCGACTGCTGCAAAATAACATGCTGACATCTATTCTCGTGTAAGCATTTTGTTGATACGACTAAAATATGAACATATAGGATACATATAGAATCTTACAAATTTTGGTAACCTACCTACTAATACTCTCCCCGAAGACTTAGATTAGATACTTAAAAAAAAGCTTATGTAACATGCATTACATGAAATGAATTCAACTTGTAAACATTTTTCTTGAATCAAAGCCTAGATTTGCTTAAGCTGATAACAAGCAAATACATCACTCGAGGCCCTGAGAAACATACTTCTAAAATAATTGTGTAGTTACTTGGATTGTTAAATACCTAGTTTTTCTGCAATAATGGGCACAAGAGCTTAATTTTACAACTCAATGTTGCTGAAGCATCAAATAGAATTATGTTTTGCATATTATTTTTTTTCTTCACATAAATGAGTTTTTGTCAAAAAGTATTTGTAAAAAAATATCTGTTTGAAAGGACAAAGAAAAATGTTAATTGTAGTACATAAATGAGAATTTACCAAAAGAATTTGTGAATGTATCAAAATTCTAACTAAAATGGTTTTGAAAGTAATTTTATCATTCTGGTACCGTACGCATAACTTTTTTCTTTGATACATTTATTTATCAGTTTCATTTCTCTTTAGTACAATATAAATCATTTAACTTTGATTTCTTTTTTGTTTCAGGCTTGTGGAGAACAGCTTTTTTTTTATCTACTCTTTGGCTGGCCAATGTAAATAAGCAATGATTTCATGAATGCAGCGAGAGAGTTTATTTGATGTATTTTAAAATCACTGATAATATTAATTGGTGTATTTAAAATCGCTGATAATATTTGTTTTGTGGCTGTAAGATGTTAACCATGGTGACTTGTGAATTTTTATGAAGGATTAATAAAAATCAGTAAAAGATAATTAATGGTTGTCACAAGGAATTTTTTTTCAATAATCAATCAATCATCTACACTCTACAGTAACAATTTTCCTTAACTCAAATAATATTTCAATACATATCTAATAAAGTATTCATATATGTACAATATAGACCAATTTTGAGCTATTCTGATATCAGTATATTAGTTATTATGAACATATACTATCAGAACTACCATTTGCATATAGTGCACATACATACATAACACTAGCCAACAACCATTAAAAAAAAACACTACTATATACACTTACATTTTAAAAAAAATCATAGACAAGTACAGATTATTCACTATTATATTCTAGAGCCAATTCCAATAAGTGTGAGGGCGTACCGGTGTTAGGATTTGAATTATTGGTGGAAATAGTGGGCGCCACCACGTGGACCCGGCTTGATACTCTTGCTCAGGGCGTTACGTGGCCCGTGTGCGGCGAGGTATTAGCCCTCCTGATACCTAATTCAGCACCTGTCCCTACTAGTGATGGGTCGTTCGTGAACGATTCGTTCAAAAAGAACGAATCTTTGAGAGAACGAAATCTTGCGATTCGTTCGCGATGTAAAGAACCGGCTCTTTGAGAGCCGGTACCTTGAAAGATTCGGAAGAACGAAAACGCGGAGAGAACGAGAGAACGAGAGAACGAGATGAGAGAACCGGTCACGCGCCCGGTCTGATTCGTTCGTAAAATGATTCATGACGTCAGGAGTCTGAAGAATTAGTAATCACAGCGTGCGCATGTTCACAAGAGCAAACGATAACTGATCAAATAAAATAGGGTAACATGAAAAGTAGCTATACCTGAAAATGTCAACTGTTAAGTAGTGGTTTAAAATTGCTTTTTCACATTCACATACACAAATTTGGAAATAAAAAACTAAAAAAAAAAAACCGTATGAATTAAAAAATAACAGGGAAAGTAACTACAAATGTTCACACTTAGCATTTTTGGGTTAATTAATGTACTTCATTTGTTTCTCTTCATACTGAATTGCAGTAGTATTAAATTTTTGTCTTTTTTCTCTAAATGTGTTGGTCTACGTGTAAACACTTTACTGTCACTAGAGTGTAAATAGCCTATATATTAATATTTGTAACTTAAAAAGTAATAAAATATAAATAATCTTGTTTCATATACGCAACTGTGATTCACTGGCAACGGAAAGCAATGTTCAAATTCAAATACAAAAACACGTACGTAATACTCTAAAGGATGAACGAGTTACGACACCTGATAAAAGAGCCAGATCCCATACACAGAAAAGAACGAATTGACCGAGATGAACGAATCGTTCTGAACGAATCATCTCACGGAACTGATCCAAAAGAACCGATTCGGTCAAAAGATCCGTTCTGCCCATCACTAGTCCCTACCCGAGCCCGCTCTCAGCGTCGGGCACGCTTATACTTAACCGCAGTGGGCTCTTAGGGCGTCCCACACGCCGCTGACCAGGTTAAGGACCCACGTGCCCCCCCCCCCCCCCCCCCCGAACACAAATACACGTGATTCAATTAAGTTGGTTTTATTTACTTACACGTTACACGCCCTCATACAATCCTTCCGTGATACTGTTAAAAAACGCCCGAGGCACGAATCGGTTTAGTTGAGGAGGCGGACCACACACGTTGTTGCCTCAAGCCTTTACTTAGAACACAGGTGGTTAAAAACTCCGTAGAGTATATAAATCACTAATTAAACAGCCCCACCGACCGAGAGACCCTGAGGGCGAAGAGAAAACGATTTTAATTAATTAACTGAACCGAACTACTTATCGGAGAGACAACGGTGATGTCCTCGGGGTGTCTGCAGAGACGTCCGCTCTCAGCCGGCTGTAGAAGGAGACTGGGGTGAGACAAGGGCTTGCGGCAGGAAACATGGCGCTCTTTATAAAATTACCAGATACACATCCATGACCAGACCGTCTGTAATAATTACTTATGTGATAAAATATAGTTTGAATAAAGTAATGTGTTGGTTCCGTCGTCGCCCGCTAGGGAGCGTTCGTGGGCGTGCTTGCACGTACTTTATTACAAAAATATAACATATTAATAAAACAAAAGGCACTCACTTACTTAATCATGACACTATTTTAGGGGCGAAAAGGAAAGGTTACAATAATATTAATTATAAATAGGGGTGCGGCGCACTGCAGCTAAGCGCCCTCTTGCCGGGCTACCAACACACGCACACTCTCGCTGGCGGGAGGTTTGAATATGAACAGAGGATGGAGGTGTTTGGGTGGTGGCATATCGGATTCAAAAGGGGGCCCCAGGCCCGGACGACGTCAAGTGTATTATCAACAAAAGAAAATAATTTTTTTTTTAAATAACAATATTTCGATATGAAGGAAAATCTGTATTCTGAAGTTCTTGTATATGTTTGGTATCAATCAATGTAAATTAATCAATCTTTGATTTAAAAAAAATATCCCAAAAATGATTAATAAATAAAAAAAATTATTGCCAACCAGTTCTGGGTTTTGCATGAGGGTTCAACTTCTCTGACTTCTGAGACTACAGACAAGATTTTAATTAATAATACTATTGGCTTCATTACTAGATTATCTTTCAACCTATAATTTATTATTTGAATCAGTTCATTGAACTCAAATATTTGCAGCAATTTGTTTAAATGTTCATGAACTTGGATTATTTAACATACAAATGTAGGTAGGCTTACTAGACCTATAATGCTAGAAGATTGTAATCAAATAGGCCTAATTTCACATTTACAACTAAGTCTTGGAGTTGATTTACATTAATATTTGTGCTAGACTTTGTAATTCTTAAAATTTTGAAGGCTTCCATGAGCTTCATAGGAAAGTGTCAGCAGGTGAAGTACTTTCAAGAGAACCTTCACCGCGTGTAACACAATCCTTAAAAAATATGATAATACTATGAGCTGAGTAAACAGTGTTCAAAAGGGTAATCCAATTAATAATAGCCAAGGATAGATGCAAATGTTAAATCAGCAAGTATTTCAATTAACACATTTTGTTTTAATCGTGGGCAAAAGCCTTATGTTAGATCCTCATACAATTACACAAACCTTTTACATAGAAATTAATGCAGATTAATTATCAAAGGGACACAGAGACAATTATATAAAATTAAGTAATTATCCCATAGAACAAGAGCACTAGTACAATTGTCACAGCATGTGACCATTAATATGAAGGAAAAATACGTGAACGTATTTTCAATATGACAAATACAATTAGTAATGAATAGTATTGGATAGTAAAGAATAATCTCTCGTTAAATTAACGTCAACAAGTGCAAAAGAGAGACAACCCTCAATCATCGCAGCGACCGAGAAATACGTTAATACAGACAAATGCCTCATTAGACATTACAAGACCCGTAAATGTTAATGCGGGCGACCGCGGCCTAACCTACACTAGGTAAATTGCAACTTAATTCAAATGCATAAGATATCAAGAGAAAAACATTTTAACACGTCGTAATTACATACATTACGCAAAAGCGAAACACAAGCCCTAAACACGAGTAACGACATGACGGGGAGAAACGTCAGACAAAACACAAGTAGCAATGCAAGCTATTAATAAAAACAAACGAAAAGGGTAATAATGCCAAAAGTAATTTCAAAGGTCACGGCTGAATAAACAATTTAGAATACCTTAAGAGTTTAGCTGTTACAAGTTACATGCATGTAAGGGTCACGACCTTACAAGCACTTACATGAAGTCTCCCCACTGTCACACTCACTAAATTTAACTAACTGACCTACATACTGAATTCAGTAAATACCAGCACCAACTGTCTATAACAACCTATCTACATGATTTTCTAACCAACAAGAAGAGCCTTCAAGTCAATACACGTAGTTTTAAGTAAAACCGAAGGCGCCACGCGCATGCGCGGACACCTCAGGAGGGGAAGTCAAGCACAGCACTAGACGCAGGGAGGGGGAAAAGGAGGAAGGGAAGGAGCGCCAAAGCCCGCCGCGCGGCGTGAAGTACAAACGCAGCGCACCGACCACTTCAATTTTATTTTCTGCAATGTTCCAAAGAGCATTGCTCTATTTTGGAACAAAACAAGTTAATCTGACAGTTTGTTACAACACTATTCTTAATAAAACAATGCACATTAGCCTGTATAATATGAATTAGATCTAACATAAGAACTACAAACTGCACATCTGCACTTAAAATATTAATCAAACAGTTAGGGAAAGAGATTAAACATAACATTTAACTCTTAAATCGTCATACTTCATTTTAGTTATCACACTTATGCTTGTATGTGAACGGGATCAGATATTAGCACTGCAAATGCACATTTAACACTAATAATTATATCAAACACAAATGATATCAGTAACATCATACTTAATTTTTGGTGTTACAGTAAGCTTCCATAAATGTTTCTTTTTCTCAGAACATACATCAGAAAACTTTTCTTGAAATTAAACATTACAATAAATTTTTAAATAATGATTTGTTACATAGCAAACCTTCAAAATATTATTTACTTCCAATTTTTGGATAAACGCCATTGAAGTTTTGCATTTTTTTGACATGGAAAACTATAGAAATAAATAAACAAATAAATAATTAAAAATATAAAGACACAACTGAATCAGCTGTAGTTGAACATACAGAACCAGCGAGGGGAATAAAAATATAATATAATATAATATGTTCACTAACGGTATGCAATGAATGGAGGATGCCCTACATTAATAATAATTAGTAACAGAGAACAAAGCAAATTTGTAGAGAAGAGACTTTTAACAGTAGTAGAATAATAAAATTCTGAAAAGGGCTGTTTCAAAAATTGCAAACATTCCTACACATAAGAAGCCCTTAATTTCAGACTTCATTCAGTATACTAGTCATTACCTGCTGCTCACGATCTGTAAAGGTAAGGTAATTAAATTAATGGGGGAAAAGGTAAAAACATTTGGTTTGTGGTCTTATAAATGTGGTCATTAGATGCAAACATTAGGTCTCTGTGTTTAAGTGCTCACTTTTCTGTCACCAAAGTGATCTGGGTTTGATTCTCAGCATGGTCATTAATGGATCTTTTGATAGTGGGGAACATAGCAAACATTGCAGTGGTTAGTTGGTTTTCTCAGAGTGCTTACGTTACTTCACCCATACATTCTGTCATTATATCATTAGCATTTTATAGCCCTTCATTTTTTTGTAATGATCTAGAGGTCACCAAGCTGAAAGGTCAATTCATTTCCTTCATTGACAGATAGATATATAAGGGTTGAGGATTTGAACCAAGCAATATAAACATTTTAATGTTGCCTGCTTCGTCTTCTATAGAAAATTAAATCTAATATTTTGAATTGCTCCTGTGCTGCACTACTTCTGAGAACGAGTAACCTGCACTTTTTAAGGCATCAAATTAATTGTTATAACCGGTTTCACTGTCTACATATCCCGGAATAGTGTTATCTGTATCACTTTTGGTACAATTTTGCAATTTATCTTTTGCTAGTTCAAAAAACGATGTCACTGTTCACGTTCAAAAGCTGTAGCTATAGCCCGCGCTTTTCTATTACCGGTACCGAAGTTACCCGATCGAGCGACGAACTTCGGGACCATACACGAAGTCCAACCACAAGTTTTAATTTAAAGGCCCGTACGGGGCGACGGAAGACTACCATATCGGAAGACTACCATAATGACAGTATTCCGCCTGAACTCTTCGAAAAAGGCGGAAAAGTACCGTAAGTCCAAAGAACGAGACGGATTTCTGACATATTTTCTTACACCCGCCATGGAATGAGTACAGCAGCATTGCCCTCAAAGTAGTGTATAGAATACTCGGTAGGTAGCGCTGTCAACCCTATAGCTGTTTTTCAGGTTAACTTTAAAGATTATAGATAGCGATTCTGACGGTCATAGTTGCAACAACAAATCATATCCAGATCGCGGACGAGAAGGAAGAAATTTCTAAAAAAATGTATTATACGCAGCACTCTATTCTTATTACGAAGATTAAAAAAAATACGTGTGGTAACTATTAATTCCATTCTGCCAAAATTTCTTATACATTCTACGTAATGAGGAAAACGACCTTACTCATAAAATTGTAATGTAACTAGCTTCATAGAGTATACATTTTTTCACAGTGGAATAATTGAAGTAATTGCAGATCATTATTTCATTAGTGCAAATCAAACGCAAATATTCAAGGATTTTATTATGTAATGTTTTCATTATTAGGGTGACTGAAAACAAAAAAATCAGATGTTAAGGTTTTTAATGTATATAATATATTATTTAAGTCTACGAAATGTGTTTTTAAAATGCTGAAATGCGAGGTAAATATTTTTGTGTAGTGTAGTTTGTTGGCACAGGGCAAGCAGCACAGGCGCTCTAGGGGAGACATAGGCTCATACATTTCGAATGTTGATGGGATGGGCTTTGCACAAGCTTGCAGTCTTTCAAAAATAAACTCTGCTGAAATTCAATTACTTTTTATTTTAGAAAAAAAATATATTACTATACGTAGCATATTATCCTGCTTCATTAAAAATGTCAGATCTAATTGAAATTCAGTTTTTGTGCCTTACAGCACATATAAACGAATTGTAACATAAAATAACAACAAAAACACATAAGCACAAGACATAACACATCAATGCGACAAAACACGAAACAATACAACACACAGATAGATAAAGATTGGTAAAGTTCATGTTAAACAATTAGTTACTTTGGTTTTCACAAAAATATGAAACCGAAACTAAAATGGTGTATACAAAATAAATATATGTAGATTACAAAAGTTTCCCCAATGAATATTATGTAGATTATTCAAAAGGAGTTATAATTTTTTACACATTTTATAGTTACTAATGGTTTGAAAAGTGTCACTAATTCTGTAATAGCAAGTTGGAATTCTTTATCCAAACCGAGTCATTATGTCTGAACCAACAAAAATGGTAATAAAATGTTTATAATAAAAAGTGCATCTCTGATCGAAAGTCTAATAAATAGAAATGTAGCATATTCAAAATAATTTAAAGGCCTGAAATTTTTAAATATCAATTTAAGAACTTTTTATGCATACTTTCAATTATATTCTAAATAAAATCTTTTGATACAGAGAAAGTTTTAATAAGACCTAAAGATCGTCATGTGTTGCTAATGTTGGTGGAAAAAAAGCTTGTCATCCAATATAACTCGAAGGTCTTAATTGAGGACACCGCGTTTAATATCATTACTTACTATGTGATAATTCTGATTAATTAAATTAGTTTTTTTACTAAAGGTTATACAATAAATGATATCGTAATTCAGAGACGTTTGCTAACTTGAAAATCAGATCCGGACAGCTGAAATGGTTCACAAACATATTTACCAATTATATATTTTTCCATCAGCATCTTTTCTTGGTCCATTCTGATTACAGTTGAAATATCATTTATTAAATATTAAAGAGTAGTTAGGATAAACTACTACTTTGCGGAACACCTAATACCATGAATTGCATTTGCAAATTTGACAGCAAAGGGTCTATTTGTAAGATAATTAAAACATATATACCATGCATTGCTTGACGAGGCCTAAAACTGACAATTTTTTAATCATAAAATTATGTTGGAAAGTATCAAAGGGATTGCTCATGTTGAAATTTATACTGGTACACACACACATATTAAAAAAACGTGTGTTAAAGACGATATTCCTGATTGAAAACTATGTGGTTATACAGAAATAATATATAAAAATGTTTTTGTCAAAAACTGCTAAAATACTACAAAACAAAGGTTTCTGACAAGAACTTAACCGTCAATAATACTTCAAGAAAATATATACCGATAAATGGTTGAACACACAACATCGGTATACAACCACTCATTGACTGATGCACACTTAATTAAAATATTTTTGTACAATTGAATTTTTTTTCAATGTTTTAAATGTTTGTTTGTGCTTTATTTATAATATGGCGGAATGATAATGCTAAAAACTAAACCGCTACAAAACTACAAAAAATATTTTTGCAAAACTCCGTTCCCCCGGAGAAACCCCCGGAATGGCCACCGCATGGGGAGCCCAAGAAAAGAAACTGGCTCCCCATTTGGAAGCCACCTGGTAGGTTTTTTTCTGTTCCACCCACCGTTTCTTTGGTAGCCTGACTTGTTACAAGGGATTGTATTCCTACCAGAGAAAATGCCACCATTTCATCTGGGCAATCCGCCTTGGAGGAGCCGGGGCGCGAACCCGGGTCCTACAAGTCACAAGGCAGGCGCTCTACCCCAGAACCAGAGTGGTAGAGCGAATACTTGCACATTTCTTAACACTGACATGATTTTATTCCCGAGTTTACTGTAGTTTCGTGTGTCATTAACTCGGTAACGAACAAATTCATGTGTTCTTATGTTGTTCGTTCAGCATGAATTATGTAATTTCATAACAGTGAAATATAATTTGTATAACTAGTCTGGCAATCTTATAGTTACTTTCCTGCATCAAACTTACATTCCCGCTGTACAATAATTATATAGAAATATAGACTAGTAAATACTTATGTAAGAGCTTGCACTATCGATGGTAAAGTTATTTTGAAATAAATGTTAGATATTAAAAGAGTGTGTTTAGTTAAAATATGCGTGTGATTACAAGCATGAAGTTATTGTATAAACTTTTTTTTTATTTGGTTTTAAAGCCACAGAAAAGTTAACTTTTTTATATTACTTTAGGCTTTCTTTTGTTTTACCGTGCTTAACATGCACAGCTAATCCCTGGAAAGCTATTCAAACAAATGTTTGCAAATAACTAAATATTGGAGGTAATGGGGAAATACGAAGCATAAATGGTAACACTATTGTGTAGTGATACAGTTATTTTCATGTAAATGAACAAATAGTTAAGGTTACATGAATATTTCTGTTTCATTTACAAAGAAAATTTACGGTGCACAACGACAAACAGAATAAATCAACGATGAAACTTAACAGATAAACATTTGAAAAACAACGGCTATACAGAGATGCACAGGTTAACCCAGCGATGTGAAGAAACAGTGATGACAGCACAGAAAACACAATAAGCAACAGTTGAGCGAAAAAACAGATATTTTGAAAAACCAAAGTAACCAATTGGTTAACTGATATTTATCAATCTATGTGTTGCGTTGTTTCGTGTTTTTTTTTTCCGCATTGATGTGTATCAGTGTATATCTTGTGTTAATGTGTTTTTTGTTGTCATTTTAAGTCATAATTCGTTTATATGTGCTGTAAAGCACAAAAACTGAATTTTAATTAGATCTGACAGTTTTGATGAAGCAGGATAATATGCTACGCATAGTAAAATTTTTTTTATTTTCTAATATAAAAAATACTTGAATTTCAGCAGAGTTTATTTTTGAAAGACTGCAAGCCTGTGCGAAGCCCATCAACATTCGAAATGTATGAGCCTATGTCTCCCCTAGAGCGCCTGTGCTGCTTGCCCTGTGCCAACAAACTACACTACACAAAAATATTTCCCTTGTATTTCAGCATCTTAAAAACACATTTTGTAGACCTTAAATAATTTATTATAGACAATAAAAACCTTAACATCTGAGTTTTTTGTGTTCTGTCACAGAAAACATTACATAAGAAAATCCTTGGATTGCACTAATTAAATAATGATCTACAATTACTTCAATTATTCCAGTGTGATAAAATGTACATTATATGAAGCTAGTTACATTACAATTTTACGTTCCGTAGAATGTATAAGACATTTTGGCAGAATGGAATACTAGGTAACTCTTGTATTTTTTTTTTAATCGTCGTAATAAGAATAGAGTGCTGAGTATAATACATTTTTGTAAACATTTCTTTCTTATCGTCCGCGATCTGTATATTAAAGTTAGTGGCAGCCAATGAACAGGCGACGTTTGACCAAGCAGGCATATGCTCGTGGATTGTATCCTAGAGGGTCATTTAACCCACGGTATTTTCGAGCCGCTACTTATTTTTAAGGACACGGACAATTCGCAGTGTCAATGTTCTCTAAGATAGATTCCACGATCCTCTATGTACTCGGGCGAATATCACCTGTTCATTGGCTACTGACTCGTGACAACTGTTAACGGGGATGCTTGTGATTCGATACTTGTTTTCTTGAGGGATTTCATTGGCTCAGAGTCCTTCAGGTAAACTGTGGTCCAATAACTGAAGTAGCATTAAGGTGAATGAGTTTTAAGTCCATCCCTCTAGCAAATCGCTAAATATAAAATCCGCGAATTTTTACGGTCCCTACTTATATGTACAATCCGTTCGCTTACTAGACATCAGTTAGATATTTCTGAGTCAGTAGTTTCTGCTTTGTGATTGACGATAGTTTTCAAGAAAAGCCATTGACTTTATTTAGAACGTTTTGGCTTCCGCACAATTTTCCTGTGGTCAGTGAGCCGACAGCGGGAATGCACCTGAAAGAAACTCAACCAATCACGAAACACAGGCGATGATACAGTATAATACCAACAAAGCTTGTCTCGAAATCTTTTCGCGAAAAAAAAAATCACTGGCCCCAATTATTTGATTTGAATACTGGCCGCTCTCCACGAGAGAAGAATGCGATTGGTCCCGTTCAGTAGCTGCTGGCCCTGTCATCACATTGGTTGAGACAAGCTCGTGACGTGTCAGAACAATTGCGGACCAACTGAAAATGTCTTCAGATTGCAAAAAAAAAAAAAAAAAAAAAAAAAAAACTTTGGCATCTAAATTTTCGTAAAAATTAACTCGCGAAATTTCCGCATTCCTTTCACGAAATTCAATGTAAATTTTTTTTGGTAAAAGTAGCAGAAATACTTATGTAAAATACCAAATATTTGTAAATTTTGTGCATTCGCATGAAAACAACTATATCAGCTATATCAGTAGCTACGGGGTTCGGATTCTTGCTCGGACATTTATGCTTTGTTGTTGTCCCATTATCGCCAAGTTTTTAAAGTTATTTGTAAACCGTTTTCTAGTATTAACTGCGCACGTCAATAAGCATTGTAAAATAAAATTATGGTCCCATTATTAGGGACCGGAAAAATTCGCGGGTTCAATGACCTCTCATTGGCTGCTGTCTTGTGGAGGTGTCCCAACGTAGCGGCCTGTGATTCGCTACAGCTTCGGTTGAGTGTTTCTCACTGGCCCAGAGTCGTCCATGTGAGTTTGAGAGCCAATAGCAGAGGCAGCACTGAGGTATAACTATTTGAATTTCAGGCTGTCGTGAAATGAATCCGCGAATTTTTCCGGTCTCTATACCCATTATTGAATATCCAACACATAGACCCCTTGTTTTTTTGTGTCTTGGAATGCCGCGCGCATTAGTTACGTGGTTGGTGACGTCATGAACGACTGTGCGAGTTCCTTGCGTCGGTTGCGTGTTCCGTCCAGTGCGTCCCCTCGCGTGGTTATCGTAGCCCAGCCCCGTGTGTGTTTCGCAACGACGCGGAAGAAGGGGAAGTAGGGGAAGAGCCCTATCCCCGGGTCGGAGACACGGACCGCAGCGCGCGCGGCGGACGATAAGAGAAGCTCGCCGGTTTGTTGTATTGCACAACCCCGTTACCCTCCTACCTCCTCCCCAACTACCGTGACGCATGGAGAGTCGGGAGCGTTCCATACGTAACCCCTCACGTCGTCCGACCCGGTTCCGGAGGGGCCGCCTTCCGTTTCCTTCGCCGAGTGCAAGACGCGGCATGAAAAAAAATGAAACACAACAATAACTCACGTGTTCTCGTTTCGCAAACACACTTACAATACGAAATTTAAGGTATAACTATTAAAATGCGAATCACGCGTAGTTTTCACACAGGAGCAGCTACGTCGGTTATCGAATCATTCAATTTCCAGACCGAAATTTTAAACTTTATAATGAAACGGCTCCGATGAAAGTCTTTAAAAAAAATACTAAATCCCGGCTTTGGACCTGATTTTCGACAAGGAATTTTTATTAAAACACTGCTCATCTTGTTGAAAATACACTAAACAGTTAATACTATGTAGTTTCCCTTTGGCTTTGCGAACTTTATTCCCCCCTCCCCTATGACTTATCCTCTGTAGCGTCAAACGCCCCGCTTCTGAGCTTTTTGTCGCGCTCTGGCGAGTAGTTGCCTCCACTTAGCCCGTCGGCTGTGAAGAAGTTTCGCTCGGAAAAAAATAGTGCACCTTCGGCCAAGCACTTAAAAAAACCATTAAAAATAATTATGTAGACACCCGTGTTTGGTCATTTTATTAAACTGACGATATTGTGTAATTTGTTTGAAATAGGTACACTCTCTGTGTATCTCTATAGATCTCACTAGCTCTGTCTTCTGTACACTTCTATCTATATGTCTCTCTATATATTTCACTCTATAGCAATAAAAAAATTTTGTTTTTACCTATCTATACTTTTTTACCCGTCACAGTTGTGACGTAAGTATATAAAAACAAGCTCGTATTCAAATGCAACGTTGTGTCGAAATTTCGAAATAATCGGTAAAGAACTTTCGGAGATTTGAGATTTAGAACGCACGAACATTTACATTTTTATTTATATCGACTGTCTGATGTACCCGGGCTTCGGCGGGTTGTAAAGTCGGTTTACGGACGATAATTTTACGTGATAAACTCATATCAAAATTTTTAAATTGCTGCTTTTAAAAAGCCCGCCTTTAACCTGTTTGATATTATAGATTTTCTCGTACGGTGATTGGCCGGTTCTTGCACGCTCGGCTCAGGCGGAACGTGACAACGAGTCATGCTTTTTTTCGTACGTGCAGCCGGCGTTCATCGATTTATAAGACGTTATAATGTCAAAAAAATTCATGGGGACGCGGAAGACTGCCTTACTGTAAAACTACCCAAATAATAAAATTCCACCTGGCCTCTTCAAAAAAGGAGGAAAAACATAACGAGACGGAATTCTGCCATATTTTCTTATACACTCCATGGAATGAGTACAGCATTTCTCTCGATGTACATACGTTTCCAAAAATGTGTTATAGGGAGCAGCACTGTATTCTTATTATAATTTGTACTTTTCCGTCGCCTCCATCAAAACAAGAGGAAAAGTGTCATAATGGAAAACTGCCATAATTTAAAAGGACAAACGGTAATTCTGCCAAAATTTATTATACATTCTACAGAATGAGGAAAACGGCCTTACTTGTAAAATCATACTGTAACTAGCTTCATAGAATTTACATTTTTCCACACTGGAATAATTAAAATAATTTTAGTTCATTATTTAATGAGTGCAATTCCAAATTATTTAAAGTCTACAAAATGTATTTTTAAGATTCTGAAATTCGAGGGAAATATTTTGTTGTAGTATAGAAGGCACAGATCAAGCAGTACAGTCGCTCTAGGGGAGACATAGGCTCGTACATCGAAAGTTGGTGGGCTTTGCACAGGCTTGCAACCTTTCAAAAATAAACTCTGTTAAATTTGAAGTATTTTTTATATTAGGAAATAAAAAATATTACTTTGCGTAGCATATAACTCTGCTTCATTAAAACTGTCAGATCAAATTGAAATTCAGTTTTTAGTTCCTTACAGCAGCTATAAACGAATTATAACATAAAATAACAATAAAAAAACACAATACATATACTTTGCGAGAAAACACGAAACAACACAACACACCACTTACTATGTGATAATTGATTAACTTGAAAATCAGATCTGGACAGATGAAATATCTTGCTGAATAGTTTCAGAAACTTATTTCGTAATTATATATTTTTTCATCAGCATCTTTTCTTGATCAATTCTGATTACAGTTGGAGAGTAGTTGAGATAAACTACTACTTTGTGGAACACCTAATACCATGAAATTGCATTTGCAAATGGGACTGAGGAGCGTCTATTTGTAAGATAATTAAAACATATGCATATAACATATTGCTTGACGATGCCAAAAATTGATAATTTTTTAATCATAAGATTATGTTGGAAGGTATCAAAGGCTTGCTTATGTTGAAATAAATAGAATATTTTATTTATATTATCTGGATGATATACTGGTTCACACACACAAACATATATATAATACGTGTGTATGTTAAAGACGATCTTCCTGATTGAAAACTATGTGTTGTTTTCAGAAATAATATATTTAGGAATAAAATTCATGTGCCTATAAATAATTTTTGGTCGAAAACTTCTAAAATACTACTACAAAGGCATTGGTCAATAGTTTGTGACTAAAATTTAACTGTCAATAATACTTCAAGAAAATATCAACATCGGTATACAACCACTCACTGACTGATACACACTTAAAATATATATGTTGGTTTGAGCTTTATTTATAACATGGTGGAATGATAATGCTACAGTTACTAAAAACTAAAACGCTTCAAAACTACAAAAAAATATTTTTGCAAAACTCCGTTCCCCCGGAGAAACCCCCGGAATGGCCACCGCATGGGGAGCCCAAGAAAAGAAACGGGCTCCCCATTTGGAAGCCACCTGGAAGGTTTTTTTCTGTTCCACCCACCGTTTCTTTTGGTAGCCTGATTTGTTACAAGGGATTGTATTTCTACCAGAGAAAATGCCACCATTTTGTCTGGGCAATCCGCCTTGGAGAACCCGGGGCGCGAACCCGGGTCCTACAAGTCACAAGGCAAGCGCTCTACCACCAGAACCAGAGTGGTAGAGCGGATACTTGCAGTCTTCTTAACACTGTCATGATGTTATTTCACGAGTTTACTATAGTTTCATGTGTCATTAATACGTGCAGTAACATCTAACCTAATCTAACCTCGTTAATGAACAAATTTATGTATTCTTATGTTCTTCGTTCAGCATGAATTATGTAATTTCATAACAGTGAAATATAATTTGTATAACTAGTCTGGCAATTTTTCTGCAAAAAAACTTACATTCCCGCAGTACAATAATTACATAGACTAGAAAAAAAATATGTAAAGAGCTTGCACTGTCGATGGTAAAGTTATTTTGAAATAAATGTTAGATATTAAAAGAGTGTGTTTAGTTAAAATGTGTGTGTGCTTACAAGGATAAAGTTTTTGTAAAAGCATTTTATTTATTTGGTTTTAAAGCCACAGAAAAGTTAACTTTTTTTATTATTGTTGGCTTTCTTTTGTTTTACCGTGCTTAACATGCATAGCTAATCCCTGGAAAGCTATTCAAACAACTATTTCCAAATAACTAAATATTGGAGGTACTGGGGCAACACGAAGCATAAATGGTAACACTATTTTGTAGTAATACAGTTATTCTCATGTAAATGTACAAATCAACATATATGTAAGTTTACATGAATATTTCTGTTCCATTTACAAAAATAATTTACGGTGCACAACGGCAAACAGAATAACTCAACGATGAAACTTTACAGATAACAATAGACGGCTATACAGAGACGCACAGGTGAACCCAGCAATGTGAATAAACAGTGACGACAGTACAGATGAACACCGTAAGAAACAGTTGAGCGAAAAAACAGATATTTTTAAAACCACAACGATGATAGCGCAGACTAACACAGTATATGATTCCTAAGAGAACAGTTGCGACGTTTCGGGAAGGATACCTATTCGCTTCTTAAGGCACAAACAGACTGATGTTTGTCATCACGCATGTCCGAAACTACATCTTGAATTAATTAATTAATTATTTAAAATTTTGTTTGTCAGTTTAAATTGTATTTAATGAATGCGATGCGCTCTTACGACGTACGTACACACATCCTCCATAGTGTTTTCACCTCTTTTTTTTATGTAACCCGGTGCTCTTAGCGTTAGCCTTTCCACCCCCGGGGGCCCCCTAAGGATGTGGATACGGTTAAACGTCTTATACGCGAATTGGGAAGGCGTTACGGCTCCGGCTACGTCTGCGTTCTTACGACAACAGTTCTTGAAGCTGCCGTTGCGCGCGTGTTAAGCTGCGGAACAAGTCGCAGGGTAAACTCGTACGTCTTGTCTCGGTTAACTTTTAACTTTCGCGTAGCTTCTTCTTTTAGTTTCAAACTCTTTTGCCTTTTTACTTTCCCAATCGCACCAAAGCGTGTTTCCTTTCGTAGTTCCGTGCCTTTCTTTCCGTCCATCCTCGCTGTGACAGTCACCTGGTTGGTTCCGGTATACGGTCACGTTTTCTATTCTGTCTAGCGATCAAGCCTACACTTAGAGCTGTGCCCTTTCGAATATTTTATAACCACAAATTTACGAAGAACACGGATCACTTCGAACGGGAAGAATTCACGCTGCCAATGGTTTCAGGGTAACTTCAGGAGATTCAGGTAACCTGACAGATACAATCCGAGCGTGCATGGGGTTGCTAATGACAGTTACGTCATTTTCTGCACGATATCCGAGAAGAAGAAAAGAATTCAGGATACTATTCCCTTAAAAAGTTTTTCTGATTTGACAACGTCTAATAAATCGATCAACGCCGGCTGCACGCACGAAAAAGTGTCCCGTTACGCACATTGTCCCGTTACGCTGTGTCCTGTTACGCTCATTGTAAGCTTGCGCCGCATCTATCTCTCTTCCACTCGATTGGAACAACCATCGAATTGACTTTTTCGAGGCACATTAAACTTGAAACACTCCCATTCGTTTCCTACTTTTCCTTTTATCGTCCTATCCTTAACAGAATAACATAGATTGGAAGAAGTTAAAGAGCAAACACGTATAAAAGTTATAGTTAAATTAATCTCTTCGTTAAAGTAATACACATATTTCAATTAATGAGTGAAAATAAAAGTAAATTTATCAATTAAATTGTAGATTTCATTTCACTCCTTCTTTGTATCCATACAAAATAGTGATAATTACATAAAAATAATTTTATTTTATTCATAAAAGTATGCAATCTTTTCATCAATGTTTTGTTATGACGTTGTCACGTTAAACTATCGTCCGTAAACAGACTTTACAGACAACCAATAACTGGCTCTTCTCAGTGCGAGATCTGACGGTACACAACCCCTCAGATGATCCAGATGCGCTATGGCGTTTCGCAGCCCCCTCCCCCCCCCCCTTTTTTCCAAACCCTTTCCCCAGGTGAAAGCTACCAGCGCGAGCAGATGTGTCGTCACGTGGGCGAGCGTGCCTGGAATATCGATTCGTTATTGTTTTCCATGCCAACACAATCTGCCTTGCGCAACTCTCCCTCCGGAAACGTAAGTTGCAGTTCGTCCAGGCTTATCCAAACACTTTTGACGTTAAAGCTAAAAAAATAATAATAAATTTCACCGTAACTACTTGGGTAATGAGTCAGAATTCGACACAAAAAAAGCCAGCTTCATTGTGAAAATATAATTTGAAAACTTTTTTTTTACGAATCACGATCTTAGGCTTGGTGTCACACGCCATGTTGATTTTTTTTTGTAATTTTCTTTTATTTCATTAATTTAAGGGCTATTTATGAAATTTAAAAACGAAACCTCCCTGCGTTTGTAGTCTTGTCGCGAATATTTTCAACAGATATTCACATGGTAAAATATAATGTGTGTTAAAAATTCGTGCAAGTAGTAATAATTAGAATACTCGCACGACCATTTATATCAATTATATTTCAGTTAGTTAATACCTTTTTTTTTTTTTTTCGAAATAGTACTGAGTATTTCTTTACGAAAATTGGCACTTAATATTATATTTTGATTCATGTTTCATTCGAGCATAATATTTTTTAACTATTGAAAAGATAGTTATTTCCAGTCTTTAGTGATTGCATAGCTGCGTAATTACAAATACCTGAACCTTCGTAGAAACTACGTCGGGTTTCGACTTCCGAGTTGCACGTTTCCTTCTAAACAAGTGTAAACACACGCGTGGGTGAAGGAGAGTGTTATTACTGCAGACCATTTCCAGTTTTCGAATGTTTTGTTACATACCAAAAAAAAATATTCTTTTGAAATAATTTTCGAAGAAGGTGAACTTAGTGTCCGTAAATTCACGAATATCCCTGGAAAGTTTGTAACCAGCGTTCTTGGCAAACGGAAGGTGAAAATTTTTAAGTAAAACTTCTTTGCTGAGAGGGAATGGAAGGGGGGGGGGGGGCTAAAATTATCGGACGTTACGAAAATTCCGATCACACGAGGGGAATATTTAGGTACGTTGTGGGGGGAACCAGTAGAGGAGGAGAGTGCGTCAGCGGTGACGCCACTCCAACGCATGCGCTAGCGGTCGAATGGGAAGGTATGCTAGTTTATAACGGCTAACGGATTGACGCTATCAGATTTCCACCGTGTGCGATGCGTCACAGTCCTCGCTCAGCGTAACGAATCCTTTGATCCTTTAGCTATCCAGTGGCGTAATTAAATTTAGGATGGAGATGATAGATATTTAGCTGCAACACCACAACTCTATCCCCCGATTTTGTTATCATTCGTTTTTTTAAATGCCTCGCACAATGGAAGCAATCTTAATGACGTATTCTTGTCAAAAACACTTTAAGGGGCCCGCCTCGTCAGGGGTGTATGTGTGTTAGTGAGGCGGGATGATAAGTGCGACGCTCGATGGTATTTCTAGCGCGGTATCGCCTCTAAGCGCCAAGTCTCTGAATTGACGCGTATATGGCCGATAAATGATGTAATGGAAGTCCCTTAAGTGCTTTTAATAATCTGTACTGGTTGTTTTACGCCTAAAAATTACTCTGAAAACATGCGTTTTAGCCATTTTAACTCTTCTAGAAATACAGTTTAAAAACATGATCCAAAATTAAAAGCTACTTTTCGGGCCTCAGCGAACTCTTAAATGCTTTTCGTAAACACAACCCACTCGGATATCTTGAGTAGTTTTGAAATCGCGTTGTTTTTCCTGAAGCTCTGCGCACCGTCTGTGTGACCAGGTAGGCGGAGCCCTTAAGAGGTTAAGCTTTACAAGTGTAATTTATTTTTTTAACTGTGTGTAAGGGGGGGGATGGGACGCCCTCCTGCCTCACGTCCCGTCCAATAGGAGGCGTGATACTCAGCGGTGACGTCAGTTTACGCCTTGATGGGACCCAAGGCCTCGGGTGGCCTAAGCGAATCTGCGCCGGTCGTTAGGCCATCAGCAGCCTCAAAGGAGGGCTTTGTCCGCCGCGAAGGATCTATTACGCCTTGGGGTGGCAAGTATAAAAAAAATTCGCCGTTCGTGTCTCGGGAGTCCAGCCTATAACAGCATTCATTGTCCGCTACTTTCGTTGCGATCCCCAACACTCTTTCGGCGTGCACGTGGAACAGGAACATTCGTGTAAAAATTACAGATATTTGTAAATTTATACTTTTACACGAAAAAAAACTGTATCGCCACAAAAAAAAAGTAGTGTTCGCAGTAATACTGGGCTCGAAAAGTTATTCGCAAACCGTTACCTGAATAGCTTCCCATTATCAACCACGCACATAATAGACATATTGAAACAAATTTAAGTTAAATTATTGATTACTCGATTATCTTTTCCGTGGTTAAAATAATTATTCTTTACTGAAACATCAATTATGATATAAAAATTATGCACCAATTTTCGTAAAGAAATACTGATTGCTATTTCATTCATGAAAAAAAAAATAACCGTAGCCATTGTGGAACAAAATAACAATATCGTTCTTGTCGTATTATTACAAACTGTATATTGACAACTGGTTTCCAAAAGGATTCTTTTGTAAAAGTACAGAGAATATTATTTTTTTTCTGCGTATGGTCTTTGACGTGCAGTCTTCCAATCAAGCAATTTATTGTGTGTTTAACATGTCACATATACGAGTGCGATCAAATAATGTATTTAACGAATTTAATGACTACCAAATGATTATTATTAGCGACCCAGAAATTTCGCGGATTTCTTTGGTCAGCCCCCGATATCCGGGAAACATGCACGGATGCATGTGGGCCACACGTGCCTCCGCCATCTTGACGACTTCGTCTCGTGGCTACAGCAGTTTCTGCACGTATGGGCATTGGCCGTTTACCTGTTATATTTATGTTTTGTAATGCGCGCTTTTTGACGTGACGTCTAATAAATCGATGAACGCCGGCTGCACGCACGAAATAGTGTCCCGTAACGCACATTGTCCCAGTACGCTGTGTCCCGTTAAGCTCATTGTACGCTTGCGCCGCATCTATCTCTCTTCCACTCCATTGGAACAACCATCGATTTGACTTTTTCGAGGCACATTAAACTTGAAACACTCCCATTCGTTTCCTACTTTTCCTATCATCGTCCTATCCTTAACAGAATAACACAGATTGGAAGAAGTTAAATAGCAAACATGTATAAAAGTTATAGTTAAAATAATCTCTTCGTTAAAGTAATAAACATATTTGAAATAATGAGTTCAAATAAAAGTAAATTTATCAAAAAAATTGTAGATTTAATTTCACTCCTTCTTTGTATCCATACAAATTAGTGATAATTCAATAAAAATGATTCAATTTTATTCATAAATGTATGCAATAATTTCATCAATGTTTTGTTAAGACGTTGTCACGTTAAACTATCGTCCGTAAACCGACTTTACAGACAACCAATTTTTTTTTATTGCATTTCTGGTGCATACCAAAATTTTACCCCTCATCGCGCCTTAAAGACGTATCCCTATCAAAAACGAATACGTTGATAATTTCGGTCCAGGGAGAAATGGCACATGTTCAGCTTTGAGGCATTTACATGTGACGCGTTCGGTACTACTCCTGTTGTTTGGCTAAACATGAGAAATCAATAGTACAATTTCGTTAAAAAATTATTATAAAATGATTAAAAAGGGGAAAAATTTAAAAAATTTTCCTTGACTGAATACTTTTCGTATATTTATCACGCCCTGCATTATATTAGAGAATACTGGCGTTAAATTTTGTGTTTGAGTTTCGTATTATAAGTTTATTTGCAACATGAACAACATGAAAACACGTGAATTTACTGGCGAGTACTGAAAGACTCGCGCACATTTTTTTAAAGGTAAATATGCAGAATATGTAAGTTAGACAAAATTTCAGTGAACTCGGGTCCGCGGAAATAGTACTTATGTTTATCGGCAGAGCAGTCACCATGTACGTGTGCACTGAAATGTACTGGATCACCGTTATGTAGATTGCAATATCGGCAATCGTGTGAACGGTGTATGTTATTTTTTTTTCCACTGCACAGCTTCCGGTACAGATTCAGATACATAATCACACATGACAGGAATCTGGTGTATCTAAAAGCAGCAACACACAAGTAATTTTACGAGCGGGTTAACGGAACGCAGGAAAGAATTTAAATGTCAGGCATGGAAAGAATAAGGCCGTCCGATCAATGATTCTGCGTGTGTTTTTTTCTGAAGTGTTTGCTATGGCCTCGCCTGTGTATGGCCGATCATGGCCGCTCTGAAGGCTCGCCGCTTCTTATACGGTCTTGCGCCTACACTTCCCCTCAACTACTGGCACTATTCCATCTTTCACTAAAAAAATTATCGATCACAAATAAATTAGGCCGAGCTAGTCCGTGGCTGCCTGTCTCAAAAAAAAAATTGGCGAGGGATAATTCTCTGTGAGTGTCAATCCTAAAGGCCATTACCGAATTCTTTCTCAGAAATGTGGATTCCAAGTTGATAGTGTGACTTTAGCCGAACGGGGGGAAACAGTCACTTCAGAAAGTTGATTTTCCGCCGCAGGAGCTTACTTACTTTCTATGCTGACATTTCCTAGGAAAAAATATTCAGCAAGTGTTTCAAAAACGACTACCGCATTGATCTTTGGCCGAAGTTGAAGACGAGGGCCCGGATTACAAAAGGAATTATTTCTTTCTTGGTTTAAAAAGTTAGTTGTCGCTTCGAGAGCATCCGAACAGTCATCAGTGTTACTCTTGCTAGATTGACACATATCTCACCAAAAACCTTTCGTTGATTGGAGCTGCTAGGGATTATAGTATTTTTTTTCTGCTGTGCCTCTCTCCTCGCTGTTACCATCATCTTCAGCCATTGGACGTGTCTTTCATGAAACCTCTCAGCAAATGTTATGAGGATGATGTCAGGTAATAGTTGCGTTCTCATCCTGGACGTGTGGTAACGGTATTTCAGATATTACATCTGTTTGGTTCAGCATACGTGGAGGTTGAAACAATGATGACAGCTATGAATAGTTTTCGGAAGGCGGAAATCTCACCAAATAATATATATGAATGTGTTTGTTATAGTTGATTTCTTCCTGCAAACCCAACTGACGTAGGATTGTTTGCTGAGGACCTTAATATCGCACTAACTTTGCAACATTCTGTTCCTGATGGACCCCAAGGAGAATGTTCCAAGTCCTACAAAGTTTCAGAAACTCACGAAACACTTCCCTTGTGCTTCTTATCTGGAACATCATGTGAAAGAAGACTTACAATGTTTACTTTCCCAAATTGTTCTACTCAAAATATTTTGGCGGTTCCAAAGTGTTCCAAGGTGAAATGCGGAAAAAAACGTTAACGAGGAAAAAAATAGCAATTCTGACGGCATCGCCCTGTAAGGTGGGATTAGAATTGGCTCAAGATCAAGCATGTAAAATTATCATGAAGAAATCTAAGAAATGTATCAATTTCGACAGGCAAAACCAGAAGACCATAAAGAAAATTAAGTCATCTCCTCGCCATAACTTGGTGAAATTGAAGGAAGTCAGGATGAAAATGAGGAATGTCTTTATTGAAAACACTTTTGCTCTAAGTCAAATGAAGGTTGGATAAGTTGTTCAGGGCTTTTTAATTGGGCTCATAATTACTGCATTGGTGTAGACAGTGATGAAAACGAAATAGTTTATAAAGTGTAAATGTAAATTGTCAATATCTTTTTATATTCTAAACACCATTTTAAGGATTTTAATTCTTAAGGTGCATTGTATTCATCAATTAATTTCATTTAAACACTACTTTGTGTTTTGCATTTTTGTGTATCATACTGCATTTCGCCCCACACATGAGATATTCTAACCAAAAATGTCAATTAATTTGACTCCATAAAAATCTTGTCATTATGGTAAATTATAATTAATAAACTAACACAAAATATTTTGTAAAATTAATGCCTTTTATCATTCTTCTATCGGCTTCCAAAATGTAAAAACCTTGAATACTTTTACATACAATGATTTTTTTTTCCGAATAAATATCAAATATGAGTTTATTTAAATTCTTAAAACAGGTCCATTAAACAAACTTTTACGAATTAAGCGCTGTCGTACATGTAATGAGAATATTGTAGCAAGAAACCGTTTACATATTTTTATTTATTTATTTACTTTTTTTACACCACTAAATTTCTTTTTTTAAATAAATTGAACACAAAAGGATGATTGTGCGTGACTGGTGATGGTCTTTTTATGCTTTGTGCTTTATGCCACGAGCGATATTTTAACTGTATCATCCATAAAATAAAAATAAAAATAATATCGAAAGAATACAAAATCATTTGTATTGTTCACATTCGTCGCGCGGTTAAAAATAGCATATTCTGAAAACAATATTTTACTGTCAGATTGCGTCTGTCACGCTATTGTGATACCAGCATCAGCGATCATGTCTAAAGAGGACAATGGAGATCGGAAGATTGGGCTTATCTGTTTCGGGAGTAACCATGTGTGTGTGTAGGGAGGGGGGGGGAAGGGGCGGAGGGTTGCTCACATACGCTTTCTTCCGCCGGACACGGCACTCTCGACGAAGATGGCACGCGACATTCGACCTTGCGAACATGCCGTTGCAACAGACCACACACGCGTAGGAAAACAAAAAAAAAATGGGTCACATGTGTAAGCAACCTTCACTTCATTGGACAAGAGAGCATTGCGCTTCATTTTCGGTTCACACCCACATACTCGTGTAGGACTAGCTGTCCACGCCGACAAATTATTTAAGTACAAAAGATGTTCAATTATTATTTATTAATATGTAAACTAAAACCACCATGACGTATCTAAAAAAAATACGTGAAAAGTTTTAGGTAAATTTGCGGGACATGTAGAGAGTACAGAGTTTTCAATGAACTCGGGTCTGGAAATAATACCAACGTTTTTTCGACAGAGCCGTTACCGCGTGTACTGGATCACTGTTATGTGGATTGCCATATCGGCGATCGAGTAAACGGTGATCTGTTTGCACGTCACAGGTTCAAGTTCAGTTTACGATACAGTGTATATATATATGTGTGTGTGTATACACACTCACACACACATACACAATCGTAGTTTTACGTTCAGGAACAAGGAAAACAATTTAATGGGATCACTTACTTGAAAACCTGTTACGTATACCTGATCATTCACATATTACTTAATTGTCCACAACAATCAACTTATCAAATGTATATATTATTGTTTTATAACAATTTGAAAATCTACACTGAGTTAAGTTATTGCTTGAGTTTTATTTATCGAACTTACTTACCAACGCTAGTTGATTTATTTAAATGCTTAAAATTAAAATATAAGTTAAGATACCTGCTATTACATTTTTGGTGTATAAATTTAATCATATATTCAGAACAGATTTATATGTCACAATATTGTTACATGCGTGCTAGGAGGCAAGGCAAGTACCTGAGGGGAAGGCTACAACTCACGTAGTTTCGGTTCCCTACCACGTTCGTGCAGCTTCGGATTTCTCTCAAAAATTGAAATTAAAAAAATCGAAGGGTTAGGTTAGGTTAGGTCAGTCACAACATGTTTGTTTTCATTGGAAACTTCTGATTTAGCGGCTGAAGTGGCGTTAATACCAAAACGCAAAACTTCGGAAATCTTCGGAAATTTTTGCAGGGAACCGAAACTACGTGAGTTGTAGGCTTCCCGTACATGAGCGGGCCTTCCAGCGAGTCAGACTGCTGCCCCGCACATGCGCTGACGTCACGCATGCCACGCGTGCCCGGCCGGATTACAAGGGTCCGGCTACCCATCCCCCTCCGCTCCCCGCTCACCATCAACTCTCGGACTATTGTCACTGACACTTTAAGCGGCCTGGGAATTCTGCGGGTTTCCCGAGGCCGCCGCACGGAGTGGCGCGAATGAACGCCGCCTTTCTGGACTTTTCGGGGCGTCGGTTCGGCACCGGGATGAAGCGACACGTCACAGCCTCTCTCGTCCCTTCGAGAAGGGCGCCACGGGTATATAAGTAGCGACGCCGGCCTCCGCGGGAGTTCCGAGGGTTCCGCGTTCCGCGAGTGAAGGGAAGTGCGACATCGGCGAAGAGGGTGAGAGAACCCATCGAGAGCAGAGCGACGAGGAGCGACGGAACCGTGAGAATGCGACTGAGTGGCGCGAGACTGTGTGTGTGTGAACAGGCGCGAGGTAAGGGGCGAACCACTGTCGAGCCCAGCTCCAGTGAGGAGTGCGAACTGTGGAACTTGACAGACATTGAGTGACTTGAGAATAAACATTTTTAAGTGCATGTGATTGTTGATCAGACTTTTTTAAGCACAACATTTATTATAAATGTAAATCTTAGTAATTAATAAAACTTAATTGGACTATCCCTTACGAACCTAGTTTACCCACATTATTCGTACCAAAATTTTTCTCAACCTGAGTTGCCAAGCATTTTTTTAACTGGATATGCGAAATGGGAAAATGTTTACACACCCAAGGTTATGTGAACACTCCTGTGTTGTGAGTTCATGTTCGAAATAAGTAAACTCAGGACACATATAAATAACCGAAGATAATGGCAGATATGCGAACTCTACAACGAAACCTAAGAACAGACAAATAAAATAAAAATTGCTAACTTAATTCTTTCGCGGTATATTTTCCGGAAAACGAAACTTTATCTATGTCATTCTTTCCCTCGCTCTATCCCTTTTCCTTTACTTTACATTTCCTATCTTTTCTATATTTTTCCATTTGTTTTTCTTCTAAATTTCTCTCTATTTCCCCCATATCTTTCACTCTCACACTCCTTCTCTATTTTCCTCTCTCTTTCATTCTATTTCTCTCATTCCTGTCCTTTACATTTCCTATCTTTCCTATATTTTGCCATCTCTTATTATTCTATATTTCTCTCTATTACCCCTCTCACACTCCTTCTCTACTTTCCTCTATCCTTCATTCTCTTTCCCTCGTTCATTCCCTCTCTCTTTACCTCGCTCAATCCTTCTCTTCCCCCTCTCTTCCTGTCGAGTGGTCGTCACGAGCCTAATCGAGGCAGGGCGGAAGTCCGCGGGCGGCGGGCCTGGCGCGTCACGCCGGCCACGTGACACGTGATCACGTCATCTTGACGAGTCTCGATAGGGAAGCCTACGATTCACTCGTCCTTCTGCACATACCCGAATACTCACGTTCGTGCAACTTCGTGATGTGTGGGAAGCCTTCTTTTTCACAGACGAGAGAGCCAAACTCCCGATCGTGCATCTTCGGGTCTTTTTTTTTTTGTTCATTGTAAATAAATATGGCGGTGTTGATAAAAGGAAAGAAAATAAAAACGGCAATGGTATATATTTGTACGCCACTATATTTTTCGTTTGCTGTGCGTCCGTGAATGTTTATTTTGGACAACTCATGATAACTAATGGTCAATTAGGTTAGGTTAGCTACATTATAAATACTTTAAAACATTGTGGATGGTTGATTTGGTTAGGATAGCTACATTAAAGATACTGTGAAATCATGTAAACGGTTTCCTAGCCCTGGATAGCTACATATTAAAAAGTTATTTGCTAAGCAACCGTGAAATGATTTTACAGTATTTTTAATGTAGCTTTACTTACCTAATATAACCAACCATCCACAATGTTTTAAAGTATTTTATAAAGTAGCTAACCTATCCTAACCGACCGCAAAATATTAATGCCACACCGGTTTATAAAATGAGACTGAACTGGCGTATGACTTATGAGTAAGCTACATCCCAAATAAATACGCCTGTTGTGGTACGGGGAAAAAAAAGCGAGCATGAACTTCGGGGAACTTCGGTTGCGGCTCTCTCGTCTGTGAAATGAAGGCTTCCCATTCGGGCGTGTCCAGAAGTACGAGTGGATCGTAGGCTTCCCGTCTTGACGAGGGGGGGGGGGGAGATGCGTGGGAGGTGACATTCTTGGCATCGCTCAACGAGCCCCATTAGAGCTGTCGGCAACCGGCGCTTCCAGATTGTCGGAGAACCGCGTGGACACGGTCTGGAAGTGACATCCGGAGGCGGCACTTAACGTCCAGCGCTGACAGAGCTGACACGACATCGAGTCCACAACGGGAGAACGAAAAAAAAATGAAACAGCGGAAGCTTTTTAGTCTGGACTATAGCTCACGTGTTGTAACATTTATTATTCTACAAATAACTTGCGAATTATTTAATTCACTAGGCCTTTTTATTCTACGTGTTTTAATATAGACTATATTCATGGCCCCCTCACAAGGGTGGGGCTGGGTGGACCCCTGGACCCCCTTTTTTTTTTTATCTCAGTGTGTGAAATAAATACACATACTCGCTGCGGTTATTTTAAAAGTAAAATAATTGTATAAATGAAGCTTAGTTTGGACTTATAAAATAGTAACCATAATTATAGGCCTACCCTGTATTTTAAGGTTAAATAACATTCTAAAAAGAGTGTAGGTAAGAAATAACCATGTAATTATAATGTAGCACGTGACTGTAAAAGTGTGTGGGGGGGGGGGGGGGAGGGGCGGTCTCCGATCCAGGGTCCAGGGCCCGTAATCGAATGTGGAGGCCATGACTCTGTTGTAAATAAGTAAAAAAAAAATTATATTATTAACGATTGCATATATTTTTTTTTATTTTTTTTTTTTTAGTTTTCAGGAACCTAGATTTTAAAGAAACACTCCCACTTGCACTTATAACAATGGCGTGACTCCCGGAAAATTTTAACCTTTTTTTTTATCTCATGGTCCCAAATATACTCATATGACTTTTATAACAACAATAACTGCCGTAATATTGCATAATACTTCCAGACTGATACATTAAATACAGAGATGGGAAATCTCGGTCAAGTTTGTTATTGGAATAATCGGACTCAAGGGGAAAAGTGAAAAGTATTTTGAAAAGCTGAAAAATCAGTATTAGTATTCACTTAATATTAAACAAAATATTGCGTCCGTTTTAAGTTTTTTAACCTCCAAAGAGTAGTACCAAAAGAGTTTGTTTGCTAGGTTATTTATAACACCAACCGTTAGCTCATTGGGTGGGAAAGATAGGGGTTTAGGGATATATATTTTTAAGTCCCTTTTATAGGTACAATATAAAATAATTCAAAGTTATTGCAAAACTTATGAAAATCATCGAAAACTTAGACTAAATCAATTTTTATACTACTATTCCTTATTGCATGGGTGACATTTGGTTCAAAATAACTTTTGTCATTTTTGTTCCAACGTACAGAAATGTTGCACCAGTAGACCGAGCCAAAATTGGTTGTTGAAATTAAGGCGTTTAAAAGAGAGCCTGAACCTCAACCAGTTTACCCAATAACACAATTTGTTGAAGAAATTTGTCAGCTATAGCCAAATACTTAAAAAAAATCAATCCTGGGTTTACAAATGAATTATTTTATTTTTATTTTAGTATGTATTGCTTGAAGTACAGTACTGTACTGAGAGATAATTTTTTTTTGGCAAATATTAAAAATAATTTTTTTTTGATAGAAAATTTTTTGTTTTACTTGGTTAAAACTCGTGTTTCTCCGATGCGAAATAACGTGCCTGACCACTCGAATCACTCGCGGGGTCATCCGAAACTCGAACTCGAACTCGAAGTATAGTTCGAAGACTCGACTGGAGAGTCCGAGTAGCTTCCTGCCACGTGCTCGCCGCGCGCGTCGGTGGTCGCTTCCCTTCGCCATGAATCCTCCACTCTTGCCCCCGACACGAATGAATTTTCGTTTAAAGTAATGCCCCGGCCGAATTACAGGGCGCGCCGCCTCCGAAACCCACGTCTGCTCTCCGGGCGGGATAAGCCTCTCGTCACACCCACCGCGTTCAACAAGTTTTCATTCTGTTGGCCGAGTCGATCAAAGATGGCGGCCCTCTGGGAGACTGTTTATCGAAATTCAAGCATGGCGCTCCCTAACATACGTCGCTGATACTATTGCCTTAAGGGGCCCGCCTCGTCAGGGTTGTATGTGTGTTAGTGGAGGCGGGATGCTTCTAGCGCGGTATCTGGCTCTGGACTGGCGCGCAGTCTTCTCGTCGTCACAGGATAACTGTGAAATTTGAGCGGTGACCGTAACATTATATGGCGGATAAATGAAGATACAGGTGTAATGCAAGTCCCTTAAGTGCTTTAAAGAATCTATACCATTTGTTTTACGCCTAGAATTTACTCTGTAAACATGCGTTCTAGCCATTTTGACTCTTCTAAAAATACTGTTTAAAAACTTTACCATAATCAAAAGTACTTTTCGGCCCTCAGCGAACTCTTAAATGCTTTTCGTAAACATACCCAACTCGGATATCTTGAGTAGTTTTGAAATCGCGTTGTTTTTCCTGAAGCTCTGCACATCGTATGTGTGCCCGGGTAGGCGGGGCCCTTGAAGACACTTTTATAAAGAGCATAGGTACATTCCTTATTTATTTCTTCGCTCTCCAACTGATCTTGTGGCCTAGTGGTCAAAAGGCGTATGTGTTCAACCGTCAATGCTCCTTGAGTCCCTTGGTACGGGGCTAGGTCACTTCATCCCCGTTTTACGAACAAAATAATATTCATCGGCGACACTAGTGACACCTAACGACAAGCTTCGGAACTAAGATACCTACTAAGATGGCCATCACCAGAGGACCAAAATAAGATGGCGGCACACGGCGGACTACAAAATGGCGGGCCACTGCAGACGACGCCTGAGGAGAAGGGATTGACTGGATCCGTTTGTGTGGGATGCCTAGAAGCTGTGCAGAAGGGGCAGGGTTGACTAGATCAATTTGCGTCGATTCTGAAGTGAGCCAGAACTCCTTTGCTCCCGGATGGACCCGAAGATCTCGTACGGGCCATCCAAGTCACGTGGGTGATCCATTCACCGGTAGGCTACAGCAAGGGATCGATTAACTTTAAACGGCCGGCAGGAAGTACACTTAGATAAATTTTGGCCAACAGGCAGTGGACCTAAAGCCGTTTCAATCTATAAAACATTTACTCATATTACAAACAGCGAAAATGTTTCGAATGTTTGTAACTCAATGCATACAGCATTTCATATTATGCCTACTAAAGTAGTCATTAATTTTTTTGACCTTCAAACACTATTCTTCACACCTTCCACTATTACGTGGTCGTATAAAAATTTGATTTGGACCAAATATTAAAATAATATTAGGATGGTTTAAATTCGCACAAATGTGCTAGTACAGAATTTTTTTTTATTTCAGCCCCTATTTACGGTAATTGTTCGTATCATCAAAAATTGTTTCAGTCAAAAGTTTTATATAATGTTTAAAAATTTTACAATAAATTATAACTTATTCGATAGTACCTATACCCATTAAACAACATTTTTTTTTTTTTTTCGTCTTTCAACAGTTATTTCCGTCCCATAGAGTAATGGTTGGTTACATAAAAAATTACTTAAGACAACTTTTTTAGACCCTATTTGGAAAGCTTAAAGAAATAAAAACGAATTCGATAGTTTAGATGGTACGAAAATTTTATTTTTTTTTTTTTATTCCAAATCAGTTGTTTTTTTAACCCTTTCAGTATTGGTTCGTTCTATCAAAAATTCTTTCACACCAAAGTTTTAGAAAATATTCAGAAGACAAATTATTATTAAAGATTTTATATTTTACTTAATAATGAAGTAATTATTTTTATTTTTTTAACCTTTAACACCCCTGTTTATTCCATCCTGAGCAGCAATGGTAGATTGTAGCAAAAAATTGTTTTTGACAAAATTTTGGATAATACTTATAAGGTTTACAAACCATTTTAAAGTATATAATATTGTGCATATTAAGGGAGTTATAAAATAGTTTGTCCTCCAACCCTTGTTTTTTCCGCCCCTTGCAGTTATGGTTGGTTGTATAAAAAACATATTTATACAAAATATGTTGGTGTTACTCCTACGAGTTATAATATGTTCAAACAGATGTGATGTTCATCATATTATGGGAATTAACGCGATTTCTTTTATTTTTCACAAAACCATTTTACCCCTTTGGTCGGATTTTGCCCATTTACAATCTCAACCGAGATTTTCCAGTAATATATAGATTGAATGTATTCGTTTTTAATTGATTTGGGCAAAATTACGGCAGTTATCGTGTACATAAAAAGTTTTATATCAATCATATATATATATATATATATATATATATATATATACACACACACACACACACACACACACGATTGTTTTGGGGTCTGCGGACCATGAAACGAAAAACTATACAAAAATATTTCCGGAAGTAGCACCGCGTTTATAGCTACAATAGTTAGTCCTTCTCCGAAATCTAACTAATTATACTTCAATTTTCGAAATAAATACTCAGTATTATCTCGAGGAAAAAAAAGTATTTAATATATGCAAACTTAACCATAGCCGTGTGTTGTACAAAGTTACAATATCTTTCTTTGTAGCATTACAAACGTATGTCTTGGCGACCGGTTTCCAGAAGGAATATTTTGTAAAAGAAAGGGATTTTTGATGTGAAAACGTCTAATAAATCGATGAACGCCGGCTGCACGCACGAAAAAGTGTCCCGTCACGCACATTGTTCCGTTACGCTGTGTCCCGTTTCGGTCATTGTTCCGTTACGCTGTGTCCCGTTACGGTCATTGTTCCGTTACGCTGTGTCCCGTTACGCTCATTGTACGCTTGCGCCGCATCTATCTTTCTTCCACTCGATTAGCCTATGCGTCCGAGGAGAAGAAAGACAGCGGCAGCACACAACTTACATCTACACGTGAACTGTTTCGTCGACTGTTTATAAAGTGAAGTGAAAAGTTAATGTAGTTTTCATTGCTTATTACAACAACAACAATTTCGGCAATAAAGGTTAATTATTCTTGCATTTTAAAAATCTGATTACTAGTATAATTTCAAGTATTTATTCTTTTATTATTTAAATAATAATTATTCAATTTTATTCATAAAAGTATGCAATCATTTCATCAATGTTTCGTTATGACGTCACGTTAAACTATCGTCCGTAAACCGACTTTACAGACAACAAATTTTTTCTTTAGTGCACACCGCGTCAAAATTTGTTTCAGCGGGCGTACGTACGCCATGCGTGGCGGTAGGCGGTGGACTCCAACTCCCCTACTCATCCAGGGGTACTGCTCAGGACGCGTTAAGGGGGAGGGGGGTGGGAAGGACGTGGGTGGTCGTCGCGCCGTCAGGATCCAAGGCGTGGGGGTGTCTCTGCTATCTTAATCTCCCTCACGCAACGTCTCCCCCCCCCCCCTTACAACTACTCACACATAGTCTGCGCGTAACCTTGACAACCAACGAGACGCCTCAGCCGAAGAGGCGAGGAAAGGATTTTTTTTTTTTGTGGGTCATTCGCGTAGGTGTTGGTAAACCTGAATAAATAAGGGAGGGGGAAAAAAATAGAGTCTGCCTCGCCCAGATATTTGGGTCACTCCCCTATTGCCTCTGTTTTAATTGGGGCAAACGTCCAGCGAAAATGTGGGGCACTGTGTCACACTTACGTCTGGCCTCGCCCAGAACATAAGTCTTGTGGCCTAGTAACAAAATAAATTTTTTTTCGTGATTAGTTATGCCTATGTTATAGAGCCCAAATTATAATTATTGCTACGGGAAAAGAAGGGCATTGTTACTGGGAGCATGTATTTTCGCGAAATAAAAAAAATTCGAATTGCTCGTTAGACTGCAATAATAAGCATAATAAAACAAAATAAAAAATTGAATATTCGATCATATTTTCCGTGTTTTTTTTAAATTTATGCTTGAGGGAAAACATCATTTAAAATACAAATATATATATATATATATATATATATATATATATATATATATATATATATATATATATATATATGCGCCAGATTTTGTAATAAAATCTGATTTATTATCTCGACAAATGTGTCGCCATGTATCGCACAAAAAAAAAATTGCAAACTATTTCTCGGTACTTGGTTTCCAAAGGAATCTCTTTTATTTTTTTTTTTTTTTTCCTTCCGTGTGTAGTGTGTAGAGAACACGGCGTGTCCTAATCGGTGTGCTTGTAATCAGACTTCTGCGCAGGTCATTGCGCAACGTCCCTCGCGCATGACGTCCGGCCGCCAGGTGCGCTGCTTTCACCTCGCGCGGGTCCCCCTACTGCGCATGCGCGTGGTTCCGGGGAGTCCCGTAACGCGTCGTACCAGGCCCGCCTTGTGGAGGTTTTTATTAGAGGTGTAAAAGTAACGAAAAAAAAGCGTACCCGTATGTATTCGTTACTATAACAATTAGTACTCGTTACTTTCGTATCGTTACTCGTTACTTCTGATACCGCATAACATGCTATGTTATGTTGCAGGAACGAATCGAGTCGTATATTTGATAATTAACAGTTTTTGTTAACCAAGAAACAATTAAATCTCATTAGAGCGACTTTATTATACTATCTCTTTTAAGATAATTAAAAAAAAACGTGAAAATTCGCGATAATAAAAAACAAAAACATACATATTTCTAATTTGTAAAAAAAAACTTTCTTAAGTTGTTTCTGTTCCAAGCTCAAACTTTGTCTACACACACAATACCTTTAATAAACAGTAAAAAACTTGGACGACGAATTTTCAAATTATACTTTACTTAATAAACAAACATCGTTCTTTGTAACGTAAATTCATGCGTGAAACATACGAAAAATGCGAGTAATGAAATGCAGCCGTGTGTAACGTTTCGTTACTCGTTACTAGACGGCGCACCCGTTACTCAGTAACGAATACATACGGTTTGCTACAGCTCTAGTTTTTATTGGTCTATTCCCCCCCCCCCCCATTCTATTCTGTATATTTTATGGGAAGCCTTCATTTCACAGACGAGCGAGCCAAACCCGAAGTTCCCCGAAGTTCATGCTAGGAAACCGTTTACATACATGATTTCACAGTATCTTTAATGTAGCTATCCTAACCAAATCAACCGTCCAAAATGTTTTAAAGTATTTATAATGTAGCTAACCTAACCTAATTGACCATTAGTTATCATGAGTTAAAATGAAACAAAAAAAAAAACGAAGATGCACGATCGCGCGTTTGGCTCTCTCGTCTGTGAAAAGAAGGCTTCCCATATTTTATCTGTATTGTTATTCCGTGTGCTATGGTATCCCTTGTATTTTTGTTTGCGTCATGTACTGCAAGAAGAGACAATGGAAGCGTCTGATGTGTTTACTGTCAACTAATGTTATTGTTTTTTCTCAGCTTACGCCATTTGTAATCTCCTTACGAAAATAAAAAAAATTAATTTAAAAACCAAAACCAAAAACCAGGCCCCGGCGCCTTTCCGCGATCACGTCTTCAACGAGGCTGAGCGGTGCGTCCGGCGAGAGGTCGCACGTGGTCGAGCGAGAAGTATCGATACATCGGTAACTGTGCTCATCAGTCGTGTCTCCAGCGTACAAGAGTCATGGGCGGAATTTACGACCAGCTCGTCGCCACCGTCCGTCGGGCAGCCTTCTTTTCACAGACCAGAGAGCCAAAACCCGAAGTTCCCCGAAGCTCATGCTTTTTTTTCCGTAGGTATCTTTAATGTAGCTATCCTAACCAAATCAACCGTCCACAATGTTTTAAAGTATTTATAATGTAGCTAACCTAACCTAATTTACCATTAGTATCCTTTTATCAACACCGCCATATTTATTTACAATGAACCAAAAAAAACACAAGATGCACGATCGGGCGTTTGGCTCTCTCGTCTGTGAAAAAAGGCTGCTCCCGCCCGTCCGGTCACATGACCCGGTAGCCTACAACTCACGTAGTTTCGGTTCCCTACCACGTTCGTGCAACTTCGGATTTCTCTCAAAAATTGAAATTAAAAAAATCGAAGGGTTAGGTTAGGTTCGGTCAGTCACAACATACTTGTTTTCATTGGAAACTTCTGATTTAGCGGCGTTAATACCAAAACGCAAAACTTCGGAAATCTTCGGAAATTCTTGCAGGGAACCGAAACTACGTGAGTTGTAGGCTTCCTCACATGACCCGCAGCCAATCGGAAGGCCCGAAAAATTATACCCGTCCGTCAAAAGCGGCCTCAGTGCGGCCAGTAATTTTTTTTTTAATATCAATAGCTCGCAGAAAACATTTTTTTTTCTACTTTTAGAAAAGATTACTTTGGAAACCAGTTTTCAATAAATAATTTGTAATACTAAAATAAATTCATTGTAAAATTTGTACAACACAGTGCCATGGTTATTTTGTTTTTGCGTGTATAAAATACTTTTTTTTTGAAACAATATTGAATATACGTAGTTGCGCTTACGAAAATGTTTGGAAAAAAAAATCAGATTGTTTTAAAACCATGAGGAAGATAATCGAATATTCACAGTTGGCTTTCATTTTTTTTTTAACATTGCTTATTAATGTGCAAAGTTAATACTGGAAAGCTATTCGGGGAACGGTTTACAAATAAAGTTTTATCTAATGAAGGAACTGAGACAACACGAAGCGTAAATGCGCGGTAAAGAATACCTACCCAGTATCACTGCGAACAATTTTTTTCCCCATGTAAATAAACAAATTGACAAATACCTGTAATTTTACGAGGTGATTTCAGTACTATTAAAAAAATGGGGTGTGGCTGTGTCATGAACATTGCCGTGTGTTGTACGTGAATATATGTACGTAACAGGCAATATTTTCTATACAAAATATAAAATACGCTATTTTATGTATGTTATAATCATGTTTGAACACTAAGAAGTCGCGTATAGACTAGCATTATATATTTTTTATTATATTTTTATTTTAACACCATATATATATATATACTGTAACTATTTTACACTAATGTTGTATATGTGTAATCGATAGATTTTGACGAAAGCTGACGATCGAAACTGAAACGAACGTCGTAGCTTCTCCGAGTCAAATGTTACACTAAATTGAAATCTCGAAACGCAGCAAAATTACCTCAAAATGGCGGCGCTTCCCCCCTACAACGCGCGCGGTGCCTCACAGTCCTCACTTAGCGTAACGAATTCTTTGATCCTTTAGCTATCCAGTGGTGTAATTAAATTTCGGATGGAGATGATAGATATATGTAGCTGCAACACCAAAACTGTATCCCCCCCCTTTGTTATCATTAGTTTTCTTTTTTTGACGTGACAACGTCTAATAAATCGATGAACGCCGGCTGCACGCACGAAAAAGTGTCCTACGCCATGTCCCGTTACGCCGTGTCCCGTTACGCCGTGTCCCGTTACGCCGTGTCCCGTTACGCTCATTGTACGCTTGCGCCGCACCGACAGAAGTGAAAACTTAAAACATTGTTTATAAATGCGTAATATGAAATAATTTCTACGTCAAATGTACGTAAGAAAAAGTTTACCTGATTACTAGTATAATTTCAAGTATTTATTCTTGTATTATTAAAATAAAAATGATTCAATTTTATTCATATAAAAGTATGCAATCATTTCATCAATGTTTTGTTATGACGTTGTCACGTTAAACTATCGTCCGTAAACCGACTTTACAACAACCAATTTTTTTTAAATTCCCCCCCTTAATTTTTTTTTAAATTGCCTCCCACTATGGAAGCAATATTTTAAAGACGTGTTCACGTCGGAATGTCGGAGGTGATGCCGAGTGCTTGTCAGAGCCCTCCAGCGCTGTCCGGGCCGGCAGGAGCTCTGAGCTGGCTCGCGCGTCCCTGCGCCGGCTGCGACATTGCCGCTGATGGCTGGCAATCAGCGGTGATGGCCGGCGTCCTGTGCCAGACGAGGAGCGCAGACGGCCCGCGCGCCGTTGGAGCGACGGAGAAGCAGCGACGGCATCCACCAGGCGGCGCGCAGACCCGTCTCACACGTTCCTCTTATCCTCACCTCCATCACTCCATCTCTACTAACTCCAGACACATTCACTCTATTCCTTCATCTCTTTACTCTAGCTCTCTATCCATCTGTCTCTCCATCTGTCCATCTCTACCTACTCCCGATATATTCACTCCATTTCTTCATCACTTTACTCTAGCTCTTTATTATTCTCTCTATCCATCTGTCCATCTCTACCTACTCCCGATACATTCACTCTATTCCTTCATCTCTTTACTCTAAATCTTTATTATTCTCTCTATCCATCTGTCTATCTCTACCTACTACCGATATATTCACTCTATTTCTTCATCTCTTCACTCTATATATCTTTCTTATTCTCTCTATTTCCCTATATCTTCCCTGTATCCATCACTCTATCACCCTGCCTTTTTATAACTCTGTCGCTTTATCTCTACACTATATCTAACTCTGGATTTATCTCTTTATCTGTCTACTCTAAGCACTTTTTTTTTACTGTCTCTATATTCCTCTCTATATTCAACCTCTCTATATTCGTATATATTCCCCATATATATCTAATTCTCTATCTCCCTATCTCTTCTCTATGTAAATCTATCACTCTATCAGCCTACCTCTTAATACTGTATCGCTCTGTCTCTCTCTCCATACATCTTTTATCTCTATACTCTAGCTCTTTCTTATTATCCCTCTATTCATGCTCCTTTTCCCCCCTTATCACTCCCTTACCTTTAACAAGAATAAGTGTAGACCATACACAATAAATTTCCGGGAAAATAAATTTAAACTAATCTAATTCTTTTGGGGATGATGATAAAGGGGGGAGAGCAATAAGAACACAAAGACAAAATATTTTTTTAAGCTTATTTCATGTCGTTAACATTATTCAACGTTTAGTCTTGGAAAAAAAATTACATTGTTAAGACCTTAGATTACACATATTTCATATCATAAAATGGCTGTCTATTTTGAGTAACATCACAGTAATACAGAATCTCAAAAATTAATTAAACATTAAACGTCAATTAATTCACAATGAAAAATATTTGTAGCAGTCTGTTACTATTAACTTCTGGCGCGCCATTAAATTTTAGCTATAATATGCTTTAAAAAGGCCGGTTTTTTCACATTAAACCACGTAAAATTTAATGGCATAAAAACTGTTGAAACTAAGTTTGTGGGTTTTAGTTCCTGTCTTTCCCCTTGAACCAATTATTGTACTCGAAATAATCACTTAGTTGCTAGACTACTTACTGATTGACTTCACCTACCACATTTAAGCATTTTTTTTTTTTAAACTTACCTATATTTTTTTAGGCACGTTATGAAAAAAATTATGCGAGTGAATTTTTTCGATGCGCGCTCACCATGAAACTAAATTTTAACAGGATGAAGAAAAGGCTACATATTAATAAAAATTATATATGTGCTTTTAAATCATATACTTTAGTGATTGATATTGAATACTGGTCCATATAATTACAAACCATTTATTATATTAGTGACAGAAATATCGTTCATAACATTTTGAAGTGTATTTATATGAGTGATTTTATGTTCCCACATGTACAAACAACAAACAACAAATATTTAGGAATTGAGATTGCAAAAGCAATGATATTATGTGTTACCTAGCTGTAGGGACCCAAAAAATAAACTTATAGTGAGTGATGACCATGGCATAATTAGTAAATATTTTAACTGTAACTATGTTCCTGATTTTTCAAAAATAAAATGTAGTCTAAATAACACATAACAAGTAAAATACATCTGGCAACAAAAATGTTTATAGAACACAAAACGCATTTATATACTCCGTGTCCCATAACTCAATGACAAACCGAGAAACTTTTGACAATCCAGTCAATGACTGTTATGAATAAAGATAATTTGTCTTAGTTTTCGAATTATAGGCAATCGTTTTAACTTTAAAAGTTTTAAAATCTCCACTCTGCACAAAATTTATTAGATGAGGCTACTATGACTGCAAATTTACAGTATATCATATTATTTTAATTTTTTTTTCGTAAACCTGAATAACACTTTAATTAATAACAAGATGGAACATTCAACAGGGTGAAGATTTTTAAACTTAAAAAAAAAGTACCTTATTTCAATTGATTTTTAATCTGTCTGTCGCGCGATTTTGACTCCAGCACAACTCTAAACACAGTCCTTATTTTGTCATTATTCAAATTTTCTCAAGAATTATTTTTAATTTGCATAAAAATATAGGGTGACATGGTGTTCCCCCCCCCCCCCCCGAGGTTTATGTTAGTTCTTTGAAATAACTAATTGGGTCGTACGCGAAGATCTGGCACGCTCTAACTCGTACAACCCGCTTCGCCCTGGTCAGCGAGGAATATGGGGCGGTAGGTCAGTATCATTCACCAAACCCGCCTCGGCTGAAGAATGACAAGTTCCTGCAATCACAGGCCCGGCATCGGGGCACCGAGGATTGCGTCAAGACGCTTGCTTCTCACGCGCAATCAAGAGTGACCCAAAAAAAAAATGTTAGCTACTTGCACTGTCTCTATGTCTCTCTCTCTCTCTCTCTCTCTCTCTGGAAATATTTGCCGGAGTTTATACAAACCCTAGTGCCCCTCAAGGTTCAAAAATACAGCCATACGTTTTTTTAAAATGTGATTCCCATACTGACTGATTAAAACAACAGTTAAAACTATATATATATATATATATATATATATATATGATGCACTTGAAGCTATAATATAAATTTCGTTATTTTATTTAAGAATTTTTCTAACTTTTTTTCCTTCACATCTTATTATATGATCATAGACTACTCATAGTAATTTTCGTTCATATAAACGCATTCGTATGCTCATAAGGAAAAAAAAAACAATCTTTTTTTGCTAACTAACTAACCAAATATTATGAAATAATCTTCTGATGCATATTTATTTAATTTTTTTTTTTCGTAGTGTTTATTTATGATGGGAAGTGGGAGAAAGGAGTCAACGTCCTTCTTGAACAATCCTTGATTTGAATGAACAGTTAATTAAATGACGTTTTGGTTTTGTATGTTGTGAAAGTATTCACAGAAAAATATGTTCATAAGGTCCCATAATTTGCGTCAAGCCGTAAACAGTTCATAGCCGATTAATAACGATTTAATACAATATTTCTTGGACATACGAAATTACAGTTTTGCACGGTTTCTCGTGGGGAAAAAAAATTAAGAGCGCGAATTAAGAATTTCAAGTGAAAAAAAGACTTAAATCAGCTTATGTCAAACAGTTAATTCCAATGACGAACCTAAACGTTTATCTGTTTATCTTCATCGTTGTGTTTTTATATTTACTGCGTAATCCAGGTTTTGTTGTCTACCTTAATTTACTGTTACTGTTGAAACTTTCTCGTTCTTGTTAGCTCACTGTGTTCGTCTGTACTGTTTTATTTTTTCCATGACTTCATTCCTTCCACGGAATTCTTGTGCTGTCTGATATTTAAGTTTTAATGTGTTTGTTTGTGCTGTCGTTGTGTTGTCCGTAATACCTGTTTAGGTATTCCAGTTCCAGATGACAGGACCCTCAGTCCACCTCTGACCGCGGTGCAGTGCGCATGGGCTCTCTTCAGATAGTTTCGCGAGATTAGGTTTGCTGTTACAATGTCGACATTTGACGGATAGTTCATCATCAGCAGCGGAGAACACGATGCCATCGACGTTGATGGAGTCAGGAGATCCCGATACTTGCCTGCATAGGACACCACAACAGGTGCTGTCCCATCGGCCGAATGTTTTGCCAGCAACATTGGAGACTTCAACGAACGACGAACGTCCATCGCACCAGTGCAATAATACTGCAATGCTTTATTCACCACAACTTCAAATGCTCGTCGGCAAGAAAGAAGTTTATTATCGAATAATGGTCAAAGAGTGCGATTTCAGTGCATGAAATGCGATAAACTAATTTCACATCTCGATGACTTGAATCGACATAATAAAATCTTACCCCCAAAAGTTAACTGCAAGCATAATGAAAATGGTTGTTGTTTTTGGCACTTTAAAAATTTTGAACGTTTGTGTGTTTTCGCTGCATGAGTGCACACACATGACATAATTGAAATGATTAAAAATAACATAAAAGAGAGTTAGAGTTATAAAGAGCTAGAGAGATATACAGATAGATACAGAGATAGCGAGAGATGAAGAGATAGAGATGTATAGATAGAGAAAGTCATAGAGAATGAAATAAGAAAATATATAGAGAAATATATATATGAAGTACCATATAGGTTTATAGAGGTGAGATATAGAGGTATAGAAGGAGTGAGATATAGATTTATATGCATATACGGTATATGTAGATAAGTAGATAGAGAGGTAAAGAGGTATACATAGAGGAATAGAGATTTAGAGGAGTGTTTGTGATGCTTTGTATATGTATACCTACTTCAAAGAAAACACCAAAAAAATATATATATATATAGGCATTGCGACGCATGCCGGGCGATAGCTGATCAAAATACAAATTTATGCGCCATTTTTCGTAAGAAATACTCAACATCGTCTCGAAAATCGTACTTGAAAACATGCAAAAAAGACCACAGCCACGTGCTGTCCGAACACAGTATCTTTCTTGTAGCATTACAAATTACGTCTCCAAGAAGTAGCTTGGCTTCTGGGTTGTAGCCGTGTCCTTGGCGAATTATTTACCAACGTTTCGGTCGACATCGCAGTTGCCATCATCAGGGAGCCGTTGAACATCTCGTTGTGTTGATTTCATTTTTTTTTTGTTTTTATTTGTCTATCGAATTTTTCGTATACCCTATATGTTTGTTAGTTGTGTTTCTTGTTTTGTTGCTACTCTATTGACAAAGACTTTTCGTTAAATTATTGTTACTGTGAAAGTACCCAGTTATTTTGTGCTTTTGGTTCGTTGGAAAATTTTATTTTATAAATAGATCCTCTGTATGTATATAGGCCTATAAGCTACATGCCACTTGTTCCACCTTTTTTTTTTCTGTGTGTTTTTAAGATAATTGTATCATCCTGGCGTTCGTTAATTTTCGTAATTACTGAGCCTCGTGTTGTGTCCGGGACTACTGTAAGGGTACGCACACAAAGGAAGCAGGTTTCCCGCTAGCGGGCTGCCGGCGCCGATCGGCGCGGAAAGTCGGCGCCGGTGCAGCACACAGAAGACGCGTGCAAAAGCAGGTGAACCAGCCAGTCGTGCAGCAGATTTCGTGGGAGAAATATGTCGTCCAGTTCGTCATTCGATGAAGAATTTATTATTATGGATAGTTTAACACTAAATGTCAAAAGAAACAAAACCAATGTGCACCCAATAAACAGGGGCAGATACAGGCATGGTGAATATCATACTTTATTTAAGGATTTGAAGACACATAACGAAAGATTTTTCCAGTATATAAGAATGACGCATGGGACATTTGAGTACATGTTAAATAAAGTGGAGCAGCGGTTGACAAAGACATGGTGTAATTGGCACACGCAGCCCATTCTTCCAGAAGAGAGACTAGTTATTACATTAAGGTAAGTTGTATGTATTGTACATGTTTCCTCTGTGCTGAACTAAACTGCAACAAAACATAATTGATACGTGTATAATATACAGTAGCTATTTTTATGTTTTTTTATATATTCCATGTTATCAACAAGCCTATATTGTCATACATTGCACCAGTAACCATATGCCTGTAGCATTAGTAACCTACAGTTTTTCCTACATACCAATGAAAGTAATGTCGCACAGTAAAATGTTAATATCTATTGAAGTTTGTGTTAGTAGTTGTTGGCAAAGTATCATATGTAATTTTTTCTTGTGATTGATAAAGCACCGGGGTAGTCGAAAGTAGAATATGCAGGGTGGTTTCTGGGCCAGCAGGAGGTGAACAGTGGCAGGATAGCTGCTAGTGCTGAGGTGAGGAAAGGTCCTGATGGTATGCAAATTGTTCTACGAGTTTTTGCACCTTACTTCTAAACAATAATTTATGCAAATCCGGTATTTTTCTCACATGAGGGAGTAAACTCTTAAAAAATTGAAGATCTTCATAATCATGTTGCCTTGCTGCTTTTGCTTGAAGGTATTGCAGTTTCTGTTTTTCCAGGTTCAATATAGACTCGTTAAATATTTCTGTAGATCCGTGCTTCCTTTTTCCTGCTGGTGTAAATGAAGTCGTCGGTGACATTACAGAATGTGTGGCACTACTGTCATCGTAAACTGTTTCTATGCTGTCTTCTTTTGGGAGCTCGACAATATCTACACTGTCTCCTTGCTCGCTTATGGATGCTGTGTCAGAGGCAAGGACAGAAGTTTCGTCTGATTCCACTGGTGATTTAGGTGACATATTCCTCTACATAGGATCTGTAGATGAAATCTTGCATAGATTTTCTGAGCTCTGTCTTGCGGAAACAATGTCTTTCAGGAAGAGCAGTGACCGAAAATACGGCCAATTAGACACATGGTCAGAACCTGCACCATCCCCTGATCACGAAAGGGGTATTTTTCCCAGTTATACTGCAAACTGGTCCCTGAGATATTTCCATTTTTTTCTGGCGGTATTTTCTGTAACAAAAGAAATAACAATCCTATAATAGTACTTGTTTGACACATATATTTACAAACTGCTACATTTCATTATTTGTTTCAGGTATTTGGCAACTGGAGCCTCTTTCAAATCTTTTTCGTTTTCATTCCGAATGGGAGCATCTACCGTCGGGAAAATCGTTGTAGAGACTGTTACTGTTATATGGGATGTTCTACAACCAGAACACATGCCAGTGCCAACAAAGCAAATGTTGGAAATTATTGCCGAGGACTATTTCAAGATTTGGAACTTTCCAAACAAGTTTAGTGCAATCGATGGCAAACACGTTCGTGTGTTATGTCCAAAGAATTCTGGTTCAATGTTTTTTAATTACAAAAAGTATTTTTCCGTTGTCCTCCAAGGTGTAGCGGACGCAAATTACAAATTGATAACAATAGACATAGGAGGGTATGGCAAACAAAGTGATGGGGGTACATTTCACGCTTCGGACTTATATAAGTTACTGAGCAACGACCAACCTGACATTCCATAACCTGCATGTCTCCCCGGAACAAACATGACAGCTCCGTTTGTATTAATTGGAGATAAGGCATACCCTATTCTCCCTTTCCTATTAAAACCATATGGCGGCAATAATTTAACAATTCAACAGTAATGCTTTAACAAAAGGTTAAGTAGGGCCAGGAAATGTGTTGAATGCACTTTTGGCATACTATATTCAAAATGGAGAATACTATCGAAATGTATCGAAACTGACGTTACTGTTGCAGATAGTGTCATTAAGTGCATATGTATTTTGCATAATACCATTCTCGACAAAGAAGGCTCTACAAGACACCTCGTTGATATCCAAGCTACTGCTGAAAGATATCAACCAAGGTACGGTGCCGGAAGACCCACAAATGCCGGTAAAACGATCAGAGATTGTTTTACAACATATTTTGCAAACAATCCGTTGGTGTACAACTGCTACTGCTGAAAGATATCAACCAAGGTACGGTGCCGGAAGACCCACAAATGCCGGTAAAACGATCAGAGATTGTTTTACAACATATTTTGCAAACAATCCGTTGGTGTACAACTACTAGATTCAATTGTGCAGACATGTGCATGTACATTTAGGCGTACAAATAATGGGATAGTACTGAATCGTGTCAATTTATGTTTTAACATGTTGCTGCAAACAAGTCATGTGATACTGTTTATTTCTAATGTTATATTTTTGTATTACTTAATTCTTTAATAGCGGAAATTCATAACATGTTGTTTTCAGTTTGTACTATATAGCCCTATGCTTAATGATCTAGGGGCATATGTAAACAATTGGTAATATGTCTGCAAATAGTGAATATAACTAGTTTTGGCTTGTTCTGCAATTTTGAGTTAATAATTTGTTTAAAAGGGTTAAGTGCTATAAGATTTAATTACAAAGAGACAGATTTGCAAGATGTCTGAGGATAATATTATTGAATTATCCAACGTTTTAATAGCTCACATGATCCGCATCATTTAGGTTGATAAAAATATGAGTTCATATAAACAGTAATGAAAATGTTTAAAGATAATTAAAATTAATTGTTGTGTTGTATGTATTTTGAACCCTTAAAATGGGGGACAAACAAGATAGAATTGTATTTCTGAATTTCAATGTATCACACAAACATTAAGTTACATTTGGACTATTTACTGTACTTACTGTACAGTAACGTAAAAATTAATAATACTTAGATTGTGCAAATTAAATATTATATTTATTTTATGTGATCACTCATTAACACTACATCAGGGTTAAATAATTGGTAAAAATAGCTTCATTAATTTAAACTTACAATGCCAAAATTCAACAATGCAGTATCGAGCCCTTTATTTACAAATCTCCTAGTAATGTTTTTATTAACAAATTCTACAAATTATGGCCACCGTCCTGATATTTCGTCGACAAAACAAAATCAATCTATGGAAGGCTTTCAATTAGTTTGTCAATACCAGTTATTCACGTGCGGTTATATTTTGAATACGTACTTAAATTTTAAAACATAGTTGCATTTACTTACCATCCACATTCATTTCTTGGCTGATCTCTTTCCAATGTCTCTGCAGAATATTTCGATTGGCATGCAATTTATCGCACTTATCCCAAATTGGACGTCTCTGGAAAACAGCGCTGATAAGTTCTTCGTTATCCATTCTTTTTTAAACACGTCCAGCACTTGTGTGTACACAACCTGCGCGGGCAACCAGCGAACAATAACTAGTCACTCATTCCGGTTAGCAGGTCGACGCAGGCGTACCCGCGCTGACACGCGTCAATCTGCTTTCATTGTGCGTGGCAGCATTTGACATCGCACAAATTTCCTGAAGCTGGTCCGCGCCGATCGGCGCCGGCAGCCCGCTAGCGGGAAACCTGCTTCCTTTGTGTGCGTACCCTAAGGGACAAAAGTTTTTTTTTTTCCAATATTTTTAACGGCTCCCTGATAATGGCGACCACGTGGGTGAATAATTCGCCAAAAACACACGGCTACAACCCAGAAGCCGAGCCACTTCAGACGATGGCCGTGAAATCCCGCGAGCATTAGCATCTACGTCTCCAAAGCTTGCACGAACACAGGTAATGGTTTTCTGCGTGCGGGAGGCGTTTCGAGCGCAGCTGGCGGTGGGCATTCGATGGGACTCCGCCTTGTGCGATACCTAGAGACCCGGAAAATTCGCGGGTTCAGTGACCTCCAGGTTAGACTCCAATATCCTCTACACACTCGGGCAAATGCCAACTGTTCATTGGCTGCTGACTTGTGAGTCGTCTCGACTGGGTGGCCTGTGATTCGACACTTCTATGAGTGAGGATCTCTAATTGGCCCTTCAGTCCTCCAGATTAACAGTGAACCAATGACAGAAGCAGCACTAAGGTATGATTATTTGAATTTTGGCATAACACGAAGTGAACCCGCGAATTTTTCGGGTCTCTAGCGATACCTCTTCGCCATCCTCGACTCGCGAAGACGGCCGCTGCAGGCGGTGCGCGCGAGCAGCGAACTGGTACACGCGTTCCATTCGGAGCGCCGACTCGCCTGGCTGCCAGCTGGCACCTCGAGCAGGCGGTCGCGCTTCGAACAGAGATCACTACACGATACAGATGGATAGGGACCGGAAAAATTCGCGGGTTCAATGACCCGTAGGACGAATTCCGTAGTTCTACGTACACTCGGTCAAATGTCACCCACTCATTGGTTGCTGTCTTGTGGAGACGTCCCAAAGTAGCAGCCTGTGATTCGATACAGCTTTGGTTGGGTGTTTCTCATTGGCTCAGAGTCATCCAGGTGAGTTGTGAGCCAATAGCAGAGGCAGCACTGAGGTATAACTATTTGTATTTTAGCCTATCGCGAAATGAACTCGCGAATTTTTCCGGTCTACAGATGGAGCATTGGTCGTCAGACGTGAAGCATTTTTTTTCCCCTTCTTCTGATCTTCACATGCCAATATGGCGGACGTTTGTGTCAGCTCTGTTCTAGCCTGCTTTTAATTAAAGACTGTAGTCGAGCTGTTCGGAAGAAAATTATCACTGGTTAATATGTTTATACATTAAAAGTCCAAAAAATTAATCTTCATAATACAAAAAATGTAATGATGTGAGTTGACAATTTTTTTCCCTCCAAGTTAACCTACATTACAGGCACAGCTGATACATTTGTACACAAAAACTGCCGCAATATTGGTTACGTGTAGTACACTGAAATACCCTCTCCCCATTTTTGTTTCACGCTTCTCGTTCAGAATCGAACCTTAATGCCCCATCTGTATATTTCCCCTAAACTCTGACTTCGAAGCAGTGTGGAGGCCACGTCTGCACGGTAACACGAGTGTGCGAAGCCGTTTGTCTCCTGCAGATAACTGTTGCCCCATATTGGTTATACGCCCGAAACATTGGCTGAAGTTACACTGTGATACCTACTACAAGAAATTTATTGTAACTTTTGCATAACACATTGCAACGGTAATTTTTGCATATATGAAATACCTTTTTTTTTGTATATAATACTGAGTATTTCTCACGAAAATTGCCGCATGATTTTATATTTCGATTGATATTCCATTGAGGCATTTTTGTCTAAACCATTGAAAATATAATCGAATATTCATCAGTCGGGCTTTATTTTGTCGTATTATGCTTATTATGAGCTCAGTTAATACTGGAAAGCAATTCAGGGAACGGTTTTACAGATAAACTTTAACTATCCTCCGAATGCGGGTCAGCAGTGCCAATTTGCACTGAGAGTCGGAGCAGATGAGAAGCGAATTAGCAGAACCAACTTTCCCCACACACAAGTTATTCCGTGTCCTTTCTAACTCCAATTACCGCTTCACATTTCCTACCATCTCACTTAAAATAGCGAGTGTTCTCTCAACTTGTCTATCCTTACGTAGCTGCACAGACAGTTCTTCTTTCAGTCTCTTTAAGATTAGGCAAGAAACGGATGACGCAAAACGATGAACAGCGGTGTTTTTTTTTTTTAATTACGAAAGACAACTGAAATAAGTAACAAATTGGAAAGAATTAAAATAATGACATTTATATAATTATATTAAAAGTCTGCCAAAACTGCTTCGATATTAAATAACTTATTATAATATATATAATATAATTCTTTGATTTAAAGTTTTAAAAAGTATGCTTAGAAACATTTGGGAACACAATTCAATTATTTTTAATGGTTTAGGTAAGTAAATCTTTATATTCTTTCATATAAAAAAAAACTACTTTGAATAAACAAACGAACTTCAGACACTTTAACGTTCACAATTTCATACTCCAAATACCAAAACGCAAATATTCCCGAATGATTCATCAAACGCTGTGCAGACAATCAAATAAATATAATTATTTTTAGTCAAAAACGAACAAACGAACATTTCTCTCAGCGTGTCATCGATAGTATTAATACGTAGATTATCTTATATCCCAAGTTCCACACGTAAACACCATTAAGAGAAGTTGTACGTAATGGCAACGCTATTGAACCAATAGCCTTGAAAGGGGTCGTTTTCTAATTTATTTAACTTCTATGATTTAAGTTATGAATTGTGCTATAAATTCAATTTGTGTTTGGTTATGGTTTAAATAATCCTTTAAAATCAATTTAAAATGTAATGTTAGCATGACCTCATTCCATGCAATAATGTGATAGCCTACCGATTTTCAAAATTAACAGTTTATTTAACTTTTATCTTTAGCTTCATGATATCATTCCTAAATTAATATCACTTAAGTTATCTCAAAATCATAGGAACCGATGTTTTTGAAGGATTGGAAACAATATATATTTACGGAAGAATATGGTAGGCCCTATTTCTCCTGCATTTGCTTAGGAATAAGTAAATGTACCATATTTAATGGTGAATTATTGGGTACACATTGTTATCCCCGAAGGCGCTTGCGCTAAACGTAGGGAAAACACGGGCAGACACAGGTGAGACGTCTCACAAGTCAGCAACCAATAAACAGGTGGCATTTTCTCGAATTCTCATAGGACTGAGGTGAATAATCCTGGATATCGTTAAAAAAAATTATTTCTCGGTACCTTATTGTAGCTAAAGGCGGGAAGATTTTCGCTGTTTCATTCATCCAATTACTATACATCTTGTCTCGGTCCGTGGTCCGTGATTGGCCCAAAGAGAGCATGGAGTGCTCCGAAGTAATAAAACAAAAACACTCTCAACCAAAGACTTGTTGAATCACTTACCTGATCATGTACATGGCTGTGGACTCTTATCCTAGAATTCGTTGAATACGCGAATTTTTCGAGTCCCAGTTTACGGGTTACTTAACTTCCGTTCAACGTTCAGGAATGCGACAATTTTTTTTTTCTTTTCACGTGATAACGTCTAATAAATCGATGAACGCCGGCTGCACGCACGAAAAAGTGTCCCGTTACGCTCATTGTCCCGTTACGCTGTGTCCCGTTACGCTCAGTGTACGCTTGCGCCGCATCTAACTTATCTCTCTTCCACTCGATTGGAACAACCATCGATTTGACTTTTTCGTGGCACATTAAACTTGAAACACTCCCATTCGTTTTTTCTTGTCATGGTCCTATCCTTAAAAGAATAACACAGATTGGAAGAAGTTAAATAGCAAACATGTATAAAAGTTATAGTTAAAATAATCTCTTCGTTGAAGTAATAAACATATTTGAATAAATGAGTGCAAATAGTAGTAAATTCATCAATTAAATTGTAGATTTCATTTCACTACTTTGTATCCATACAAAATAGTGATGATTCAATTTTATTCATAAAAGTATGCAATCATTTCATCAATGTTTTGTTATGACTGTGTCACGTTAAACTATTGTCCGTAAACCGACTTTACAGGCAACCAATTTTTTTTTTTACGGCGTGGCACCCCAAGCGGTCGCACCTGACCCTCCCGAAAGCTAGCGACGCCGGAGTAGAGGAAGAGAAAAGAGCAAGTAGAGGTCGCGGGAAGTAAAGAACGAAGGAGGAGGATGAGGAGGAGGAGGAGAAAGAGCTCGTGAGAGTTGTTTGTTGCACGTCCCACTTCGCAGCCGCACGTAACTGTGCAACTGGGGGAAGAGATCTGACCCGCTGTGCCACAACCACCGTGGCGGGATATAGCGACGGTTTCGCCCGACGATATTCTCCTCCGGTTACATCCCTGGAGGGGTTCGACGTCGATTCCCGACACACTGATGCTCGCTCGCCGATCGGAACAATTTCTTTGACGTGACAACGTCTAATAAATCGATGAACGCCGGCTGCACGCACGAAAAAGGATGACTCATTGTCCCGTTACGCACATTGTCCCGTTACGCTTTGTCCCGTTACGCTCATTGTACGCTTGCGCCGCATCTGTCTCTCTTCCACTCGATTGGAACAACCATCGATTTGACTTTTACGAGGCACATTAAACTTGAAACACTCCCATTAGTTTCCTACTTATCCTATCATCGTCCTATCCTTAACAGAATAACACAGATTGGAAGAAGTTAAATAGCAAACATGTATTAAAGTTATAGTTAAAATAATCTGTTCGTTAAATTAATAAACATATTGGAATTAATGAGTGCAAATAAAAGTAAATTTATTAATTAAATTGTAGATTTCGTTTCAGTCCTTCTTTGTATCCATACAAAATAGTGATAATTCAATAAAAATGATTCAATTTTATTCATAAAAGTATGCAATCATTTCATCAATGTTTTGTTATGACGTCACGTTAAACTATCGTCCGTAAACCGACTTTACAGACAACCATTTTTTTTATAAACTAACTAAAAACTAAGTGTTTTTTGGGAGGGGTCTGGGTTAGGGAAAGACTCTAAGTGCGTCTCAGGCCGAAGTCTATAAGCTCTAATCATGTCAGGTGTTAAGCCATGCAGGAGAGGTAGCATGCATCATGTACTAGGAGGGGTATTGGCCAGCCATGGCAGCAATAATTGGCGCCATGACTAACTCCCCTCACTGACTATTTTCTAGACTAAAAACTAGATAAGTTGAGCCCAGGTAATACCTGCATAGACAAAGGGAAAAACCCTGGGCACTTAATACATGAGGGATGCCAAAATTTCATGCATTAATATACCAAGCAGGTTGATTAACAGGAAACAGAAGGATGGTTCCGGAAGAAGATCAGTTAATTAGACAAGTAAGTGTTTAAAATGCTATACCAAGTGCTCTATACCGATCCCTCCCACCACGTCTCTTCTACCTCCTCCGCCACTCCCCTGGCGTTCCAGACAAACAACATGGCGACAACTGAACAGCCGTTAAATGTTCATAATTCATGGCCTATATCTAGGGATAGGAAAAATTCGCGGTTTAATTTCGCGACAGGCTAAAATACAAATAGTTACACCTCAGTGCTGCCTCTGCTATTGGCTCACAACTCACCTGGATGACTCTGGGCCAATTAGAAACGCCCGACCAAAGCTTTATCGAATCACAGGCTGCTACGTTGGGACGTCTCACAAGACGGCAGCCAATGGGTGGGTGGCATTTGACCGAGTGTACGTAGAACTATGGAGTTCATCCTGCAGGTCATTGAACCCGCGAATTTTTCCTGTCCCTACCTATATCGTAGCTATTTATTTAAACTCTGCGCTCGCCAAAACAGTAAGCTACCGTAAAAAAAACGCGGGACAGCACATGTGATTCATAATACAGTGTCGCAAATTAAAGACACATTTCTTCGCTTAGCACGAAACGGTGAATTCAGAAGTGAAGTTTCCGCTGTATGCCGATAAATTATTTTATTTATCCACACGTGTACATTTTGGTTGCAAACATTAATAGTGCTGGAGACTACCGGAGACAGAGGCTGGTCTGAAGAGGTTGTCGGGACAGGAAAAAGTTTACTAAAGCAGGGTGGGGAAAAAGGGAAAAAAAGTGGTGCCAACCTCAGCAGCGCAGTTGGATGCATGCCGGGTTTTTGGTGTAAGAGGGTTCCGGGTTCGAGTCCGGGGTAAGTCGTGGGTTCTAATTTGTATTGGCAAGATAGGCGACCAAGTCATTTCAATTGCCAAAAAAACTCTCAAACTGACAATATAGAATCGATAAAGGGATGACATTTGGCTTTGATGATTATGTTAAAATTACCGATTGTAAGGAACTGGAAGAAAATTCGAAGCTTCAGTGACTTGTGGGATAGACTGCGCAGTCCTCTGTCACCCGAGAAAAACCCTTTAAGTGGAGATTATTTTTTTTTTTGTGATTCGATAATTTTTTTGGTTGAGGGTTTATTTATTGGCTCAGATTGCTCGGCTTTTACTGAGAGACTGTAACGGCACGAGTTCTAAAGGTAAAAATAACTCGAACATTTTTAGCCTATCGCGAAATAACACCGCGAATTCTTCTGGTATTTACCAATGGTAAAAAAAAATTTAAAGAAAAAAATTTAAATTTAAAAAAATATATATTTTGGCGTTTCTGGCTGAGAGCCAAAGATCCAGGTGTACTGAGGGATTTTTTTTCACTTGTTACAGGGTACATGACTGGGTGTTGGTATTGTCGCCTTCAGCCCGTAGTACGGAACACAATGTCAAACCAGAGATTAGAGAAAGTTACAGATGGAGCATAATCTCTGAGCACTGTGGCCAGTTTGTTCACGTAAGAAGATGGCGGCCATTTGTTTATATAGTGTATAGAAATGTAGTTTACTACATACTCTTGTACACAATCATGTTTCTCGACTCAACAGTCTTTATTTGTTTAATATTCATGCACTTTTCCACCACCATACATACATCACTTATGAGAAAATGCGATTTTCTTCATGGAACAATATGGCGGCGACCTGCTTCCCCCCTTACGTCCCCTGGCTTCAGCAGAGATATACCTACAAACTGCGTTTATGCTCCATCTGTAACTTTCTCTAATCTCTGTGTCAAACTGCCGCAGTCAGCCTGTGGGAGCATCTCGGTAGCAGTCACGATGAATCATCACAACTGGATTAAAAATTACAAATTTTTTTTTTGTGATGTCAAGCTGCTTGTGTGTACACACACACATGTGATGAATAACTGAATGAAGCATGTATTCGCAAGCAAGCACAGCTTAACATTACTTGCAAAGAAAAGTGGAATATTTAATCCAGTGGTGAATCCAGGTTATGGAAATCCCTATCTTTATTTTTCATGTATGTATACACAAGCACATATTTTTTCCTGTATGTACATACTCATATATAATTTTCATGTATGTATATATAGGCCTACACACATATATAAATATATTTATGTATGTATACACACATATATTTTTTTCATATTATTATACACACATATATATATTTCATTTATGTATATATATATTTTTCATTTATGTATATACACACGCCTGAGAGCCTACAACTGCAGCCAATCAGGAAACATTCTCCCTTTTCAAGCGAGAGTATTTAAAGGAAGGAGCATTTCCAAAGAACCGGAAGATGGTGACTGCAAGGTCGATCGAGACGTTGGAGAAATCTCCGCCTTTGTCGCGGCTACAACCCAGAAGCCAAACAAATTCCAGACAAAAGTCGCGAATTCTTGCGGTCCTTTACAACCAAACTAATCAGATAACTAACTGTCCCTGTAAACACAGTCTGTATGTGTTTTGAGAATCGAAATTCGGTTCCTACAATTGAAGATTATTTTTGATTGATTAAAAAATAGATATTATTAGTATTAGAAAAAACATTTGTTGTGTATTTATCACGTTTGAACTGAGTCTGGTAAAAAAAAACTAATCCACACCGTCCACTGCTCTATCGCAATCGTGGACGCATCGGAGGGGGAAAAAAACGGAACGACGTCGCGCGCGTATCTATGCACGCTGCCGCACTAGTGCAAGTAACGGAACACCCTGCGTCACGTCACATCGTACCTCATACCGGACGTTTTCCGCGTGTGCTTCCGGAAGGAGCGAGTTCTCTCGAAATTCAGCGGAAACCGGACGCGATCCGCCTTTCTACTTCCCCCTCTTTCCCCCTCGTGCGCTCGTCCCATCGCAAACAACGTCTGGTGCCTCGTCCGCGTCTCTTGTGCCGTTGTTTCACCGAGCGAGGTTCTCATTTTTTTTGAAAGATTACATTGTCGTCTTCATCTGACGCGACCAAGTCTTCCCCCTCTCGGGCTTTCATTCATTCTTGGCCCTTCTCTCCGAAGCATTCGACGAACCCCCCCCCCCTCAACCCTCCAAGTCACTGGTCCAGCAGGCTGATTACGATTTGTGTCTCCTGTTCGTGTGCCATGGAGCGAGGCGCAGCAGTGTTTAAGGCCCCTGTCTTCCCGGCCGCACATACAGCGCGCAGAGCTTCAGGAAAAACAACGCGATTTCAAAACTACTTTTAAGGTATCCGAGTGGGGTCTGCTTACGAAAAGCATTTAAGAGTTCGCTGAGGGCCGAAAAGTAGGTACTTTTGATTTCGGATCAAGTTTATAAACTGTATTTTTTTATATGAGTTAAATTGGCTAAAACGCATGTTTTCACAGTAATTTTTTTAGGCGTAAAACAACCGGTACAGATTGTTGAAAGCACTTAAGAGGCCACTCCAGTGTTTCAGGGGCACTACGCAACCCGCGTTAACCTCATAAGATTCAATGCTATTTTCATTTTGCTTATAACTTATTAACTAATATAGATTTCGAAATGATGCTTGCTTGATATGTAGGACAACGATGCTCTTATCAAAGCCCCTTTCTTCAAAAATGTGCATAAATTATGGTTCAAACCTAGACTTATGCATATTAGTAAAGATTAGTATAAAACCATAATTTATGCACGTTTTGAAGAAAGGGGCTTTGATAAGAGCATCGTTGTCTTACATATCAACCAAGCGTCATTTCGAAATATATATTAGTTAATAAGTTATAAGCAAAATTAAAATAGCATTGAATCTTATGAGGTTAACGCGGGTTGCGTAGTGCCCCTGAAACACTGGAGTGGCCTCTTAAGGGACTTGCATTACACCTTCATCTTCATTTCTCGGCCTTATGATGTTACGGTCGCCGCTCAAATTTCACAGTTATCCTATGGCGACGAGAAGACTGCGCGCCAGTTCAGTGCCTTGGGCTTAGAGGCTATATCGCGCTAGAAGCACCAGCGAGCGTCGCGCTTATCATCCCGCCTCACTGACACAGATACACCTCTGATGAGGTGGGCCCCCTGTCTTCGCGGGCACACTACAGCGCGCAGATCTCCAGAAGATACCACGCGATTTGAAAAACTGCTCAACATATCCGAGTGGTGTCTATTTATGAAAAGCATTTTAAGGCCATACTGAGGGCGGGTGGGTAGTTTTTTTTTTTTTTCCGTATTTAGTTTTTCAAACTGTATTTTTACGAGAGTGAAAAGGGCTAAAACACGAATTTTATACAAGTTTGTGGACATACGCCATTGTAGTTTTGCACTGTTCATCATGGAAATTTTTTTTTTAATAATTCAAAATAAGTTAATAAAAGTGAAAACACAAACCTTCAGAGAAAAAGCCTAAATCAGCTGACGTCGAATAGATGGACCCAACGATTAAACAAAACAGGTATCCGTTGAGTCCATATATTCAACATCAGCTGATTTAGTGTTGTTATCAATGGTTTTATGTGTTCATTTTCATTTCTTATTTTGTATTCTTTAATTTTTACAATGAAAAACAAAGGAAAACCGCAGTGGTGTGTGACCAAAAAAAAAAATTGTATTTAATCTAAATTCCCCGTTGCAAGAATCATTCAAAGAAGTTTAAACGCGAGTATTTAGAAAATGTTCAGACATGAAACGCCCGGTACCTATGGATTCTTGAAAGCACTCGACGGCCTTGCATTGCATCTTTATCTTCAATTCTCCGCCATATAATGTTACGGTTACCGTTCAAATCTCACGTTTGTCCTGCGTACGACGAGAAGACTGCGCGCAATTTCAGAAGAGATATCGCGCTGGAAGCACCAGCAAGCGTCGCACTCATCATCCCGGCCTATCTAGCGCAGATTAACACTGAGATATGGATCGCGTTCCGAAAAACACTCGTTCGATTCCAAGTCTAACCTTCTGATTAATGTTTTCCGTGTTCCCTTCCCTCCTCCTCCTCCCCCCCCCCCTCCCTCCATCATGGAGATCACTCCAGGAAAATGCTGAACAATTTTAAACAGTTTTCAAACTCGATCAGTAAATTTTGTGAACACAGAATTACATCACTAACGGTTTTTATTTAAATAATATAAAACACACACACACAAATATATATATATATATATATATATATATATATATAAGTATCGTATCGCGACTTCGTGTGCTAAAATTTATTTTTGATCAAGTCAAATATTTAAGTTAAAAGTATGTCATTAACATGTTTGCGTTTAAATTTGAAACGTTAAAACCAACATTGCTCATTCGTAATTGTTTGTTTCGTGATTTCTTTTGTATGTATCGTTAAATAAAATAAAAATACTACGAACAAATTTACGGGTTACGTTATCGTGTTTTTTTTTGTGTACGAAATATAGTCACGTGGTCATTTCGTCTTCAATATCTATCAATTTGAATACAAACTTATTATTTTTATGTTTATAATGTTTTACAGAGGAACCGGGGTGATTGCAATGGGTTCCAAATCTCTTTGCCAGCTACTCGTTGCTATTAAGTTTAAATTGAATCTTGATTATATACAGTATTATTTGTTGCTATATTTACACTCTTAACTAAAATACAGCACTCAAAATGTCTGTTCACAAATTATTCAGTATCTGGTACGGTCCACATGTCACTCCCTCCACTGGAGCTTGGCTTGACAGCATGTCGCAAACATCCAGGAATATATTCCGTATATATTTAACTTGTCTCAGAAGTATGTAGTACCAGTGGTGAACGTATACTTTTGTTCTGGTCAACAGTGTTTGTCAACAACTTGAAGGTTTGTTGTCAGCGCTCGCAAACAAACATCACGTGTTGCTTTGCAAGTGACAATTTCACGAAAAAAAAAAATTCTTAATAACTACACTGTAATTATTATTTTTGTAAACGGAACAGAAATCTTCATGTCAAAATTACTTATATTTGTAAAATTTGTACGTTTACATGAAAAAAACAAACTTTATCACAACAAAATAGTGTTCGCAGTAATACTGGTCAAAGATTCTTACCCGGGCATTTTATGCTTTGTGTTGTCCTATTACCTCCATAGTTAAAGTTATTTTTTGGAAACTGTTCCCTGGACAAATTTCCAATATTAACTACGCACATTAATAAGCATGATACACCAAAATAAAGTCGGATGAATGAATATTCTATTATCTTTTCCGTGGTTTTAAAAAAATATATGCTTTCATAAAATATAATTTTAAATTTTAAAAAAAAGTGCGTTAATTTTCATAATAGCTACTCAGTGTTATCGCGATAAAAAAGAATTTCATATACACAAAAATAACCATAGTCATGAGTTGTACGAACATACAATATATTTCTTTGTAATATAACAGGCTATTTCTTGGAAACTGGTTTCCAAAGGAATCTTTTGTAAAAGTACAGAATTTTTTTGTCGGTGTAAGTACTTTGGAGGAATGACGAATTGCAGACATGTTACCGTGCACGGACTGTACCAACACGGTTACAACGCAGCTTTCAGCTGGCCGCGGCCCGCTAACGTAACTGGTGGAGTTCAGTCCACAAAAAAAAACCGGGAAGGAAAAAACCCTGTTGCTTGCCAACGGCTTTCACTAACCGTACAGCTCAGCTCCGGGTACCCAGTTCCCTGAGTCTAGCGGTCGAGGTCCTAACCCATGAAGGTATTAGTCTCTAGCATGGAGGTATTCGTCTCTATAATGAGGTATTAGTCTCTAGCATTGAGGTATTAGTTCCTAGCATTGAGGTATTAGTTTCTAGCATGGAGGTATTCGTCTCGAGCATGGAGTAATAGTCTCTAGCATGGAGGTTTTAGTCTCTAGCATGGAGGTATTCGTCTCTATAATGGGGTATTAGTCTCTAGCATTGAGGTATTAGTTCCTAGCATTGAGGTATTAGTTTCTAGCATGGAGGTATTCGTCTCGAGCATGGAGTAATAGTCTCTAGCATGGAGGTTTTAGTCTCTAGCATGGAGGTATTCGTCTCTATAATGGGGTATTAGTCTCTAGCATTGAGGTATTAGTTCCTAGCATTGAGGTATTAGTTTCTAGCATGGAGGTATTCGTCTCGAGCATGGAGTAATAGTCTCTAGCATGGAGGTATTCGTCTCTATAATGGGGTATTAGTCTCTAGCATTGAGGTATTCATTCCTAGCATTGAGGTATTAGTCTCTAGCATGGAGGTATTCGTCTCTATAATGGGGTATTAGTCTCTAGCATTGAGGTATTCATTCCTAGCATTGAGGTATTAGTCTCTAGCATGGAGGTATTCGTCTCGAGCATGGAGTAATAGTCTCTAGCATGGAGGTTTTAGTCTCTAGCATGGAGGTATTCGTCTCTATAATGGGGCATTAGTCTCTAGCATTGAGGTATTCGTTCCTAGCATTGAGGTATTAGTCTCTAGCATGGAGGTATTCGTTTCGAGCATGGAGTATAAGTCTCTAGCATTGAGGTATTAGTCTCTAGCATGAAGGTATTAGTCTCTATAAATTGTGTATTAGTCTCTAGAAATTGTGTATTAGTCTCTAGAATTGAGGTATTAGTCTCTAGCATAGGTGTATTAGTCTCTAGCATGTAGGTATTCGTCTCTGGCATGACGATATTCGTCTCTAGCATTGAGGTTTTAGTTTCTAGTATTGAGGTATTAGTCTCTAGCATGTATATATTAGTCAACGGAGTGGGTGTCTCTGGGTGTCTCTTCTGAAGTTAAAGTCAATTGGTTAGCAATTAGATAGAAAATCAAACCGTAGCTGTATAAAGGCTAAAATGCTATACGTTTTTTTAATAGCTTGAAAATAACACTCTAGGGAAAAACGTAAGGCTGCCACCGTGTAGTGAATATTGCTAAATAAACATATTACGATCACATCTGCAACAATTTAGTGTTAAACTTCATTATAACCATTTCTCAGGTGCGCATAGGAAAGGGGGTGGGGGAATGTACTCATCTTGACTTCAAGTATTAACATAGTACACACCAACTCCCTTACTTCTTACCTCAATGTCCTTAACTGCCTACCTAGTCGGCCAGGGGGAGGTGAAACGCTTCATTAAAATTTTATAAACAACATTAAAAAACAAAGATGCACAGGTCGAGCATTACATATTAAAATAATAATTATGTTGTGTTTAACGTCCCGTCAAGTTGAGAGTGGTGCCTTTAAATTCGAAAACATAACTACATAGCATATGAATTTCAGGGAATGAATTGACCATATTAGTAAAGTTGTGTATTATACGTTATTCTTACATGTAATTAACCATAACTAGGTTTGCAGGCAGAATGAAGTATAGGTGTTTAACCCATTTTTTTACAATTATTTTTATAATGATTATGAGAAACAATGTAATTATATGAAATTTAAAAGTATTATATAAATTTTGCTTTTATTTTAGCTCTAGCTTTCAACGTTACTTTTGACATTTTGGGGACCTACGGACTTCTTGACATTTTTAAGAGATGTATCTCCAAATGAAAATTATTTTACATTCGAGTCAAAGTATAAACAATATATTGAACTTTCAAATATACATGAGTTAAAAAGATTTTTTAAAGACAATAATATTGTTATTTATACTAAGTAATAATGCTTTACAAGAAAATCATCACGTCATCATTTTTCTATTTAAAGTAGATGTTTTCTACACATGTGAAAATTATTTTACATAGAACTTATTTTTACTCTCAAAACATCTCGTTTCGTTGAGTTTATGTGAATCATTCTCATCAGAGCGTAACATCTGTGCAGGTACGTTTTACTTATATGTGTTGCTGCAACGACAAGAAATCGTCTAGCTGATGCCGTGTTTCGACACGCGTTGAATGTTTCGCGTAGTTTCACCGGCAAGTCACGGTTCACGGGCCAAAGTTACCCCAACATCCGTGGAAAATAACACGCTGAGGAATCGCCGCGAGTGTTTGCATGTGCCTGCGGGGGAGCTGAATTGTTGCCCCTTGGATGGGCAGCCCTTCAGGATTTTTCTGGCAATGGTTTGTTTCTACAGCGACTGGAAGGGCAGCCCATCCAATTACTGAAAACATGTTTCTTTAAGTGTTTAAATAATCCTGAAAACTTGCCCCTTGGAAGGGCAGCCCATCAGGATTTTTCTTACAATAGTGTTTATGAAAGGTTGTATGATTTGTTGCCCCTTGGATGGGCAGCCCTTCAGGATTTTTCTGACAGTGGTGTTTTTGAAAGGTTGTCTGAATTGTTGCCCCTTGGATGGGCAGCCCATCAGGATTTTTCTGACAGTGGTGTTCTTGAAAGGTTGTCTGAATTGTTGCCCCTTGGATGAGCAGCCCTTCAGGATTTTTCTGACAGTGGTTAGGTTAGGTTAGATTAGATTAGGTTAGGTTAGGTTAGGTCACTTTACAAACTAACCACTGTCAGAAAAATCCTGATGGGCTGCCCTTCCAAGGGGCAACAATTCAGAAAACCTTTCAAACACACTACTGTTAGAAAAATCCTGAAGGGCTGCCCTTCCAATGGGCAACAATTCAGTCGCTTGCTGGTCATACAGTGCCATGACGCTTGAAGCATGAACTCGCATACGTCATAGTACCAGGCAGGGTCGCAACTAGAGGGGGGCATACGGGGCTTGTGCCCCGGGCGTCGCATTTTTGAGGAGGAAAAAGGGGGAGGGGGAAGCGACTCGCAGAGTAATTTCTACTATAGATATTTACTTGGACATCGTATTATAAGAACCCCAAAAAAAAAATGTTGGAGGGCAGATGAATTGAGTTATTTGTATTAAAAGATACCTACACGTATACCTATCGTCAACTATTTCAAATCTGTACTATCCAACTTGCGATGTATTAAAAACGAAATGACTACAAATAAATCTATTTATTTACCATATCTAACTTGAATTAAAATTATTTGAAATAGTAGATATATAGGCCTATGTGGTGGCGATAAGAGGTGTTTTAGTTTGGTTGGTTTGAAAAAAAAAAGAGGGGTTAATAAGGGGGGGGGGCAAGATTAATTCTTGCCCCGGGTGGAAACTAGTCTAGTTACGGCCCTGGTACCAGGGGGACCAATGGTGTAGTCTGGCGGAGTAGGGATGGGTGATATATCCCGCCCTCTTCCCCTTCTCCTGAAATCCTTTAAAAAAAAAAAATAATAATAAAAAAACTCATCATCAAATGGAAAGAAATTTGAAAGCAAACACATCAGTAAATGTGGTTAACGCAACCCTTCCCCCCCCCCCCTCACTCGTCCAACCCTTTTTTCCAACCCAGCGAAATTAAATTCCACGTAAGTTCCAGCCAGGGAAATTGTGTAGGGATGAATGTTGATTTTATTTTTTATTTATTTAACAATAGCGTACGCGGCATTTCATTTCGGAAGAGAGGAAGGGTATAGAATTCAAAATTATTTCCTTTTGTTGATTTTTTGTGGGAAGGACACAATTTTTTTTTTTTTTTTTTTTATGATTTCGGGGTGGGTTGTATCCCCCTTCTCCCCTCCAGGCGTACGCCTTTGTCTTTGAAAGAAGTTGTTAGCGATGTGAGATTTTAAATTATATATTATGAAAATTGGCATGGCGAAGGTTTGCAATGAAGTAAAACAATTACCAGATATCACGATTAAAAAAAAACTGGAATTGTTAACAAAGAAACAGTTTCGTGCGATGTTTTTCAAAAAATGGAAAAGGTGTTTTTTTTTTTGAGGTTGAGTTTCATTTGTATATATATATATATATATTTTAATGTAAATGTGGGGGACAATGTAGGAGGTGAGAGATAAGCTTTGCCACTTCTATTTTACTTACGGGGAAATCGCTCCCCCCCCCCCCCTTCCCTGGAGCTATTATCACCACTGTTGGCACGGCCTTACATCGTACAGTCTTCGTTACGTAACTTGTCTAGAATTTGAAAGTTTTTCAAAAAATATTACCAATAGTTTACGTATGCTTCTGACACTGCTTAACAATCTTATGTTCATTGTTCGATTGTTCGTTTTGAATAATCGGCTTGCAGGTTTGAAATATTCCATGTTGTTAAAAACGTTTTTGCAGAGGGTTTTGTCTATAATAGAGTTTACCTGTGTTCTAGAAATTACTGACTTACTGGATTGAATTATTACTTCATGTAACTCTTATAACATTTACGAGCAGGTTACGTATGTCAAGACCCATTTTAAAAAAATTACCTTCTGTCACCATAACTTAGTTTCAGTATTTTCCAGAGATGTGTCAACATCTAACTTCGGTAACGAGCAAATTCATACATTCTCGTGATGCAAACAAACTTATAATACGAAATTCGGACACGAAATTTAACGGACAGTTCTTAAAAAATAATGCCGAGCGTGATAAATATACGAAAATTGTGTTTTCAACTACATTTTTCTTAACGCGAATAACACGTAGTTTCCACATTCACCACTAGAATTCGCTGCCGGAGCGGCCACGTCGACTATTGATACACTTAATTTAACAGACCAAAATTTTAAAACTATATAATGAACGGCTCCCATAAATGAGAAAATGACTTGAAAAAAAAAACACTAAACCGCGGCTTTGCACCTGATTTTCAACAATGCATTTTATTAAATTACTGCCCATCTTGTTAAGAAAAATCATCAAACAGATAATACTAAAAGTTCCCTTTGTCTTCGTGAACTTCGGTTCGAGTCATCCGCCACAGACGGCAGCAACGTGGTCACACATTTCCATTCCATTCCATTCACGGGGGGGAAAAAAAAAAACTCCTTCAAAAAGCTGTATACAAAGAGATAAGATGTTACACATGAAAAAATTAATCTAGCTCACTTCCGGTTCTATCCAAGCTCCCCCCCCCCCTTCCCTCCAAACCATGGAATGTTGCAGCTGACATGCGGGTATTTTTCACGGCGAAACAAAATAAAATAAAATAAAAATCTCTTGAGTTTCTGTGTTTGGAACCTGAGTTCCGAAGCACGTTCCTCTCTGGCGGAACGTGTTTTGACGTGTGCTGGCAGTGTCAGCAGACTGATTGTTATCTAAATACCTCTTTTCACACTCCGGCGAAGGGAGTAAGAAAAAAGAATAGGGAGAACCCCCCCCCCCCCCTTTCCCTTTCCAAATCGATCCACACGCGGTGTGCAGAGAGCGTCAGAAGAAACACGAAATTTAAAATCTACTCGACATGTACGACTGGTGTCTGTTTTGCAACATCACTTAACAATGCGCCGAGGGATGACGGGTAGTTCTGTTTCCGCGTCTTTCGTTTTTGAACTGTATTTTTTTTTTTTTTTTAGAGAGAGAGAGAATTCTTTTCTTTTTTTTTCGGAGTAGCACAATTTCAGGCGTGAAACACGCGGTACAAATTATTGAAACCACTCGTGGGACTTGCATTACACCTTCATCTTCAATTATCCGCCATATAATGTCACGGTCACCGCACAAATCTCACAGTTGTCCTGTGCACGACGAGAAGACTGCGCGCCAGTCCAGAGCCAGATACCGCGCTAGAAGCACCAGCGAGCGTCGCGCTTATCATTCCGCCTCACCGACACAGATGCACAGGTAAACTCAAAACTGGAGTAAATTATTTGAAAAAAAAAAATTGAAATGTAACGGTGAAAATTATGCCGAGAGTTTTAACTTTCCTGCTCCTGTAATTCTAGCCCGACTTTGAAACTTCAGATCTAGCACGCATTGTTGGTTTTTTTTTTTTTTTAATCCAATCCTCGTGTCATTGCTGTATTTTAGGGTTTTTAGAATGTTAATTTAATCGTGATTTCGTTTTTGCATTTTACGTTCCGTCACCAAATCTTCACAACAGAGTTTTTATCTAAATATAGAAGAAGATTCTCGCTTGTTTTACATAAACGGGCGCGCAGAACGTCCGATAACAGAAGATGCCGAATAGTAGGGAGGTGTTAAAGAAAATCTTATTACACGTCAAAATATGTTATAATTTTACTCATTACGAAACTAAACCACAGAAAAAAATTTAAACTGAAACAAAATAACTTAGTGTCAAAGATGTGGTGGAGTCGTGAGCAACATAAATTATGTAATTTTTTTTGTATATATTAACAACTATTTTAAAACGGACCTAAAAGTATAAAATTATTTCTCCTAGCCTTTGTGTGTGATTGTAAATTTTTAATACCTATACAAATACTTATAAGATTTAAAACTGAAAACGTGGAGTGCATGCAACAGACAGTCGATGCATTAATAGTTCACCTAAATCACTAGCAATCTTATTGCACTGCAAATGGTATGTACTGTTGTATGAGTTTTCTCAACGCAGCTACTTCCTACAGTCCTTAATATTTTATTTTTATCTATTGCATGCGCCCCAAGTACATCGTTTTAAACATTACAAGTATGTTCTGTTGGAGGCTAGGAGTTATAATTTTATAATTTTAGTCCGTTTTAAAAACGTGATATATTAATTTTTTTTTGTTTCTTAGTATTGTGCTTGCATTATCATCTGATTCTGAGCTATGTTTAAAGTTCAAGTCACAAGGAAGTTAGTTTAAAATCGATTGCAATATTTGTACCAACAGACAGACAATAAAGCGAGTTAATGTAGACGTGACAAAACAGACTACGTTCACGCTGGAAACGTGTTTTTTTTTTTGTTGCGGAATGAACTGTATTTTTTTTTTTTTTTGCGGTGGTACGTCGGATGATACGGTCATGTCGGTTCAGTGAGGGTCGGATATACGACCTGCATCTACTGCATAGTATAACATCGGTAGAAATTCGCCCAAATGTTCATGGCTGTCTATCACTTACGTGAAACGTTTACATGTTGAAAATAACTTTTTGTGAATTCGTGACCCACGTGATTTAAAACGCAAGGCACATAAAATAAGCAACTTAAAAAATACTATTGTAACTTAGAAATACACAACATAGAACTTAGATCGCAGAACATGGAACTAATCGCAAGTTATAAAAAAAATTGGTTGTCTGTAAAGTCGGTAAACGGACGATAGTTTAACGTGACGTCATAACAAAACATTGATGAACTGATTGCATACTTTTATGAATCAAATTGAATAATTTTTATTGAATTATCACTATTTTGTATGGATACAAAGGAGTGAAATGAAATCCACAATTTAATTGATAAATTTACTTTTATTTGCACTCATTAATTAAAATATGTTTATTACTTTAACAAAGAGATTATTTTAACTATAACTTTTATACATGTTTGCTATTTAACTTCTTCCAATCAGTGTTATTCTGTTAAGGATAGGACGATGATAGGAAAAGTAGGAAAGGAATGGGAGTGTTTCAAGGATGATGTGAAGGAAAATGGCTTACCCAATACCAAAATGTAGTCAAAAATAATATATTTGAGCCACGGACTCTGCAGCAATGATAGGAGTAACGGGTTAGCAAAGAGAAATGAAAATGTTACATTGAAATGCATGAAAACAGAATTACGCCACGGACTCGGTCGCAATGCTAGGAGGTTCAGGTAAGCAAAGAGCAAAATAAAATGAGCGTAACGGGACACAGCGAAACGGGACAATGTGAGTAACGGGACACTTTTTCGTGCGTGCAGCCGGCGTTCATCGATTTATTAGACGTTGTCACGTCAAAAATATTTTATCATGTTTGTGATTTGTGTGTTTCCGAGTCACGACAGCCCATAACTGGACTGGCTGTTGTTTCCGTTCTCCGAAAGCGCAGCCTAGTCCCAGCATGCAGGTTTGTATCTTTCCCCGCCGGTGAGTCGAATGGTGCTGCCGGTAAGCCAGTCCAAAATTGGGAGCAGGAAAGGTATTGGTGATGGTTGGCGTCTTGGAATAACACTCATTCAGTGACTCAAGTGGGAACATTGCAAGTTGAAAGAAGCAACGCCAATGTTAATCGTACATTTCAAACATTTCAATTTCAAATAACTGACCCTGTTTTAATCATTTCAGTTTTAAAATAGATCCTCCTCCTCCCCCCCCCCCCACACACACACATTCCCAACCACCTCACCAATGACAAAAGGAAACTCATCACACAGTCATTCCCATGTAACTTATCTCAAATTTGACAGTTTTTGTCAGTAGTATAACTATTTCCCAGCTGTCACTTGCGAGACATCACAAGATGCATGTTCACGAACAATGAGAACCGCACGTAGCTGTTTATAAGCACTACTGGCAACAACAGTGGCAGAAGCTGCTAAAACTGAGAACTGTAAAATTTGAGATAAGATGCATGACGCAAACTATGTTATATATATTGTTTTTAACAGTAACATGTTTTTTTTTAAGTTAAAAATACATATAGCACTTCATTTTGGACTGAAAAAAAACGGTGGTCTTGAAAAAATTGACTGTGAATTTTTTTAATTGTTGGTCTATAAGGCTCATAACAACACTGTTGGGAAATATTTACACACCCCTACATACATTGTATGTCTAAGAATAAATTATGGTAACAACAATAAAATGACTGTGGATTTTGTGATTTATTTGAACAAAATTTGTGATTTTTTTGTTTATTAGGGTCATAACAACACTGGTGGGAAATATAAACTCGACTTTACATACACTAAAATACTTTAGAAACCTACACCCGATGACGACATCCATAAAATGAAATCAAGATGGCGGTCTCCACTAAACAAGATGGTCGCCTCCAGCAGACTATAATGGTATATTTTTTATTTTGATAATAAATTTATTTTTAAATTGTCGAAGTAGTTAAAAATTGCAATGGGTAGGAGTGGTGAGCTCAATGTTTATGTCATTGTAACGAAAAGTGCAACGCACAGGAGTGAGGAGCTCTATGACGAAGTCATCAAGTTTTTAAATAAAAATTTTATTATAAATTTTTCTAATTTTTCCCGATTTTTTTTAAATATTTTCAAGATGGTGGACGTGACGTCATTATTCGGTGGAATTTTCTAGAAAACAAAATGGCAGAATCAAAGATGGCCGCCGGGGTCAAAGGTCAAGGTCAAATACAATTAAGCCTCCGGAAGTGACATAATAAAAGATGGCCGCCGGATGTGTCACAATCCATGATGGCCGCCGGAAATGACGTAATCCAAGATGACCGCAGTGGCTCCCTGGCTTCCCAGCCCCAAGCCCCTGCCCCAGAACCTACCAAACCTACCTACTACTGAGGTTCAACGGCAAGGTGATTCTCCTGTGGTATCCCCTGCCTTCCATTCGTAACACATTCCAGAAATACAGAAAGTAATTCTTCTACAATAAAATCCTAGACGCAGCCCGGGAATCTAACATTTATTTCAAAATAACTTTACCACCAACAGTGCAAGCCCTTACATTTTTTTTATATAATTATTGTTCAGCGGGACTATAAGATTGTTTGCAAGAAAAAAACTAAAAAATTGTCAGACTAGTTATACAAATTCTATTTCACTGTTGTGAAATTACATAATTCATGCTGAACGAAAAACATGAGAAAACAAAAATTTGTTCGCTACCGAGGTTAGTACTGCACGTGTTAATGACACACGAAACTACAGTAAACTCGTGGAATAACATCATGTCAGTGTTAAGAAGACTGCAAGTATCCGCTCTACCACTCTGGTTCTGGGGTAGAGCGCCTGCCTTGTGACTTGTAGGACCCGGGTTCGCGCCCCGGCTCCTCCAAGGCGGATTGCCCAGAGAAAATGGTGGCATTTTCTCTGGTAGGAATACAATCCCTTGTAACAAGTCAGGCTACCAAAGAAACGGTGGGTGGAACAGAAAAAAACCTTCCAGGTGGCTTCCAAATGGGGAGCCCGTTTCTTTTCTTGGGCTCCCCATGCGGTGGCCATTCCGGGGGTTTCTCCGGGGGAACGGAGTTTTGCAAAAATATTTTTGTAGGTTTGTAGCGTTTTAGTTTTTAGTAACTGTAGCATTATCACTCCACCATGTTGTAAATAAAGCTCAAACCAACATATATATATATATATATATTTGCTGTTGTATATAAAATATTAGAATTAAATGTGTATTAGTTGTGTGTTCAACTATTTATCAGTATATATTTTCTTGAATTATTATTGACAGTTAAATTTTAGTCACAAACTATTGACCAATACCTTTGTTAAGTAGTACTTTAGAAGTTTTCGACGAAAAAATATTTATAGGCACATGAATATTATTCCAAAATATATTATTTCTAAAAAAAATACACACACGTATTATATGTATGTGTGTGTGAACCAGTATAACATCCAGATATAAATTTAATATTTTATTTATTTCAACATGAGCAAAGCCTTTGATGCTTTCCAAAACAATCTTATGATTAAAAAATTATCAATTTTAGGCCTCGTCAATAACTTCGTGGTATTTACCTATATGTTTTAATTATCTTACAAATTTGCAAATGCAATTTCATGGTATTAGGTGTTCCGCAAAGTAGTAGTTTATCTCAACTACTCTATAATATTTAATAAATGATATTCCAACTGTAATCATAATTGATCCAGCCAATATTGATGAAAAAAATATATAATTGGGAAATATGTTTGTGGACCTATTCAGCTAGATCTGGTTTTCAAGTTAACAAACGTCTATGAATTACGATATCATTTATTTTATAGCTAACCTTTAGTAAAAAAATCAATTAATCAGAATTATCACATAGTAAGTAATGACATTAAACGTGTTGTTCACTTTTAAGAGTTATATTGGATGCCAAGCTTTTTTTTCACCAACATGTAGATAATACTATTAGCAACACAAAAAGATCTTTAGGTCTTATTAAAGATTAATCTTTTTTTTTACTTTTTAGTTCATACAATATATAAATCGTGTTTTATTTAAATATAATTGTAATATTATTTTAACTATTCAATTTTCTAGACTTTCATAGTTTGCTTACATTTTTGATTGAATGGTGAGGTAGGAGAAGTGATTGGGACTGATCAACCCAGTGCATTTTCTTTGCCACCCAGTCAACCCGTACTGCGGAATACTGACCAATTGATTTTTGCAATTAGTCAATTTTTATATTTTGTGTGTTATGTTTTTTAAATAGTATTTTTGGTTTGTGAAAAAATTTAATGCTCAAATTTGTTTTAGGAAATTATTATTTATTCACCAATATTTGTTAACCCGATCTGGGTCTAGGTCTCGACGTGCAGTGTTAGAAGTTGACCGACGTTTGGCTGAAGTTTGCAGTGAGCATCTTCATATTGATATTCAAGCACAGTTTTCACGCTGATAATTCTGACTGCACACGGAAAAAAAAAATTCTGTACTTTCACAAAATATTTTATTTTTATTTTTGGAAACCAGTTTCCAAGAAATAGTTTGTAATGCCACGAGAAAGATACTGTAACATTGTAAAACACATGACTATGATTATCTTTACCATATATGAAATACTTTTTTTTACCCTCAATAATACTGAGATTTTCCTATTCATTCAAACCTAATGTATATTTTTTAATACCATGAAAGGATAATCGAAATTTCGATAATTATATATATATATTTTAATTTAGTTTCATAATGCTTATTAATGTACGCAGTTTGATACCAGAGAGCTATTCAGGAAACGGTTTACAAAAAAAAAAAAGCTTTGACAATTGGAGAGGTACTGAGACAACGCAAAGCCGGATAAGAATCTGAATTTGTTTTTTTTTTAATGTAAATGTAAAAAAAAAAAAATTACAACTGTCTGGAAAAAAAGATTTTTCCCAGGAATATTTCTGTTCCATTTCCCCGTCTTGTTCGTCACGGCTTTACGAAGACGGTTGTGTGTGCTATGCGATGTTTCGTGGCGCGGGACTTGGGCCGCTGTTGCGCGCGGTAACCGGACTGAGGCCTCCCCCGACCCACTTCTTCAGCCCCGGGGTTTGAGCCTGGGTGGAGGATGGAGGGGGGGGGGGGGAGAGAGGCTCTCACAAGCTCTGTCGGAGCGCCGATGGACGGGCAGTCTTCACCGAGCCTCTCTGCCCAGCGGTTCGACGGCGTACCTCGTGTTCTCCACCACACACGTCGATCCTCCAGAGACGCGGAGCAACAGACCTGACCCGGTCCTCCAAAGAGAGGGGTGTCGCGCGGACGGGAGGGAAGGTGGTGTTGGTGGTTCGAGTCCCGCGCGTCAGCGGTTCCGTCAGTGTCCGGAAGTTCTACACGCGGACAGGACGAGTTTGTTTTCTTCTTTCTTTCCCCCCCAGCGCGTGCGTTGAGTGAATCCTCCTCCCCCCTCAGATCTACGAATCGAAAAAAAACGTAAAAACGAAACAAACGAAGTTCTTCTCTCAAGGGATTTTTTATTTCTCCAAGAAGGTAAGCTCTTGTTTTTTTCTTTTTTCTTTATCGAAAGAGATTTTTGTTTGTTTGTTTGTTTATGAAACATTAAGGTGCAGAAGAAGAATAAAGAAAAGAGAGCGACCATTGAAGATCCACTTTCAATGAATACATTAGAAAAACTACTGAACCAATTTTAGGTTTTCTTCCTTTCAATCCCCCCCCCCCCCCCGATTTTTTAAAGTAATTTAATTTTGGTGCTATCAAGTACCTTTTCATTTTTTATGCAATGATGAAATCCTAAAAAAAAAAAACTACCATTCCCGCCAATAAAAGGACATTTCAAAGCAAACAGCGAGAAAAATTTATCTCCAAACTCCCTCCGCCCAAACGTTTTCAATGAAATTAAATGTATATGTCTAATCACAAAATTCAGCTAGTAATAATTGTAAAATTAAAAATCCAATTAAATTACTCCGAAAAAAAATTATTGACTGACGTAATTATTTTTAAATCCGTGACGCATATCGTTAAAGACAAATCGTTCAGGTTTCCTCAAACTTTTTACGCCTTCTGTATCAGCTGCAACATACATAATATTAGTCAACGTTACATTCTTAATTATCACCATGTAAAAAACTCTATTGTAATTATATTTTCTACGAGAAAAACATTTTCAACGTGTTATGTCTATGAGAGCAGGACAGAGTTCTCCACATTCTCTCTCTATCTCTCCGAGAATAGCTCTCTGTTTATTCAATTGTTCCGGTTGCAGCATTATTTTGCAACGATTCTTCGTGGAAAGGCAAGGCTCATTTATCCACAAACCCGATCCTCCACTTGCTTTCGGTACGAAACGTAGTTCGGAAACTAGATCTTTCACGGCGTTCATGTTCGAGGGCTAAAAAAAGGTATATTCGATTGGAGTACCACCTCGATGCCCAACTGCTAGGGAACTGCAAAATTGGTCTTTTTGCTGGTACCAGGATGAAATCCACATACTTGTACGTAAATAAGTAGGTACATATATATTCATTTCGCGATAGGCTATAATCCAAACTCTTACACCTTCATGCTACTTCAGTGATTGGACTACATTTATTTGAATGACTCTGAATCAATTAAAAACCCTCACATAAAAAGAAGTATCGAATTGCAGGCATCGCAGTTAACAGGTCTCACGTGTCAGTAGCCAATGAGTAGAATGTATTTGCACGAATACATAGAGGATCGTTGAGTATATCCTGGAAGTAATTGATTAAGGTTTCACGGGATTTAAAAAAATAAAAAACAACAACAAATGGGATCCGAACCAATTGATTATCAAATCCAGTTCCCGTAAATTTGATTCTTGCCAGAAGAGTTAAACCGAGTGCTCATAAAATTTGTCTTGTGAAGGGTATCTGGGTCGAACGAACCTAAGACCCTTACCACACACGTGTGTCTGTGATCGGATCATCATGCAAGTATTTCCGAAACAGGAACTTGGTGTGGTGGAGGAGGGGGGGGGGGTGGATGTTGTTCGGCGTTTCAAAGAGACCCCCTCGAGCATGCCTCTGACTCCTCGCACTGCCACGACTTCTTTGTGATCTCGTCCGACACGACATGTCACATCACGTCTTCCGGGGCGACAGGCCTCGTTCTGATGTTGTCAAACCGCCGCGCCGCCTGTCCGCGAACATCTGCCCGCATGGTTCCGCTTCTAGAGACCGAAAAATTTCCATCTCTATTTCATATGTTACAGACTGGGATAGTTTTGTACACAATTTCGGGGTAGTTACATAAATTAACACTTCAGACAACTATGGTTTTCGGAGCATATGGACCACGAAACTAAAAACTACCTAAAAACTTTCCGCAAAATCGCTTCATGGAAACTACTGCAAATAAGTAGTCTTTCTTGGAAATCAACCTAAAACTCTTCAATGAAGAATTTGCCTGAAGTGAAAGGATGAGTTGTCCGTAATTTCAGATGGTTGGAACTTCGTAAGATACTACGCCCGTGTTTTGACTTGTCTTGTGTGTAAACCTGGAAAACACACACTTGTGAAAGAAATAATTGTTTTTTTTTTTTGCAGTATTCTTAACCGCAGTTTTTGAGTGTTTCCTTGTGTGCCAAAATTATATCTGGTGGGTTTCTAATGTTTTGAAGTGAACTTGGGTACCAGTAAATTTGCGGAGTTAACGATACATTCATGATCTCCGTGATAATTTGTAACCAGAGTTCTCCGTAAATTAAAGGTGAAAATTTTTTTAAACAGTTTACATTGCATTTACAGCCATTTTTTCCCCCCTTTGTGCGTATGTACCCCGTGTGATGGAAGGGGAGTGTGTGACTCCCGTGTCGACGAGGAAGTTCGTTGGTGAGGCGTCCCCTCTGCAACCTCCTATTTTTTTTGTGCACGGTTGATCATCTCTCGTCAATCTGCTCTCATGGGATAAACGGTTCTCGCTACGAGGGAGACTTCAACAGCGCGCCAACCACACCGCCGGCAGTAACGCCCTCTGGACCCCACCGCCATTTCTCCCTCGTCCTTCCAAAACAAATCACCTGGGAATTCAGAGATAACACTGGTCACAAGTTCCCCAGGAATCTCCGTCGATCTACATACGTTCCATCACGAGCGGACGACCAGCCCTGGTGGCCAAATTCTTCCTGCACACTGTATTTTTTTTTGTTTGTAAATGGAACGGAAATATTCACGTGAAATCACAGATTATATTTGTAAATTCGTGCATTCACGTAAAATAAAAAACAGAGTCCGCTGCAAAAAAAAAAAACAGTGTTCGCAGCAATACCGTATTCCGATTCTCACCCGGGAATTTAATGCTTTGTGTTGTCCCGGTACCTCCAATAGTTTAAAAAGTTATTTGTAAAACTTTCATCGAATAGCTTTCCAGAGTTAATTACGCTCATTAGTTAGCATAATGAAGCAAAATATAAGTTAAATGATTGAATATTCTATCATCTTTTCCGTGGTTTTAAGGATATATGCTTGAATGAAACATCAATGAAAATGTAAAATTATGCTCCAGGTTCCGTAAAAAAAAAATACTCAGTTTTATCTCGGAAAACGTACCTACTTCATATATGCAAAAATAACCATATACTTGTGTTGTAGAAAGTTTCAATATCATTCTTGAGTATTACAAACTATTTCTTGGCTACTGGTTTCAAAAGGAATCATTTGTAAAAGTACAGAAAAAAAATTTTCCCTGTGGTTATTCGAAAGTGAAATGTACCGAGAGAAATGTTTGTTTACCTGAATAAATTTGTTTGTTTGTTGTGGCGAAACAAATTTAAACAGTTGAATCAAACAAATATTTCTCAGTAGAAAAGATTGGGTTGACCCAGAAAAAATGGTTAGGTACGTCAACTCAACTTTATGTTTTGTTAGGTGTAAAACAACATTTTTTGTTACTCGTAAAATTTGGGTAGTCCAGGCAAAAGTTTTTGTTACAACAAGTAATTTATTTGTTTCGCCACATAAAATAATTATTTATATGTAACGAACAAATATTTTCTCTGTGTGTTCCCGCAGTGTCGACAAACAGATGCACATATAAACAGAATGAGTCTGAATTCGGCCGATAATACTTTGGCTGCAGGTTCACCACAAAAAATAAATTAAAATCGATATAGGTATGTAAGATGTTGGTATGCATGACTTTGATAAACACTGACACCGTTTGACCGATCACCCAGTAAGTTAGCACATCGAAGTGTTTTTTTATGCTATCTATTTTTTATATTAACTCGCCGCTAGATGGTGCTGCAGCGCATCAACTTCTAAAACGTTCAACCGATTGCCATTAATATTGTGATTTTTTACTGTCCTTAATCCTAAATAACAACAAATAGTGATTGTCACTGTAATAAGTAATTGGTGAGTCAGTTTAAAATGGAATACCATTTCAAATACGTTATAGAGTTTAGATTACATACAAGCCGTCCATTTGGCAGGACATACACATATATGTGACACTATCTAAAATACTTCCTTGGAAGTTGAATTTAAACAACTTGTTTGTTGTAAATAATAGAAGAAACGTAGAAAACGTAGGAGGCACGTCCTGAAATTATTTTCAGTGAAGTAGTTGAGCGCAACAACATTAATTCCAGTGAATTTATTTTTTGACACGGAGAATAATGTGTTATCTAATGAAATTTGTTTTACGACAGTGACAATTCTTGCGGTGACTGTGAAACTTCGATTTAAAAAAAAAAAATAATTATCCAGACGCTTAGTTATTTCTCTCAAAACAATTTCTCTATTAAACGAAATAAATCAGATGTTCAACTCCAGCTTCAGAGACGTAGACCATCCCCTTGGAAAGCACTTTAGATCGTAAGTCATATGAATTTTTTCAATTAATTTTCTCGTTATGAACTTGCAGCCCTAGCTTTTATCACGTACCTCGTTGAATGATTTTTTAAATCGCTACCATGAAATTATTAAATTATTGGCTCCCTCCCTTTACCCCCCCCCCCTCCTCACAGCCTAGGCAGGTAAAGCCTTGTGACGTCACAGCACGAATCGTGCAATACGCAATATCGACCGGAAGTAAAGTAACGCAACCTGTGTGGTAGTTCCGTTGCTGGTGGATAACGGAACACAAATTCACCCATTAGCGCACTAAGGAGGTTACGGTACTCGTGCTGTGTGTGTTAAGTGTTTTTCCGTCCTGCTCGTTCATGGTACCTAACCGTTACTATTATAGTCGTTCAGCTGTTAACCTGTCCGTACCGAATCGGAAGAAAAAAACCTAAGATTCATTTACCCCGACTCAGGCGACCGAATAATCAGCGTTTAAAGCATATTCGATTTTTTTTTGTAAAAGTTTAATCTTGGTAAGGTTAAAACACGTTACATATTAACACGTAAAAGAGGTGTTAAAGATTTAAAACGTCTTGCAAAAATTCGTTCTATTATTTTTTTTTTTCGTGAGAGTAGGTTCTCGCACTTCTATATGATGGCAACTAAAGTGGTCTTAAAAATTCGTAAAAATATCGACAGTTATGTGGTCATCTGTTTCATGGTCTATTTTTTTAGTATTTACACAGTAAATTTGGAGGGGTGTGTAACTAACCTCCATGGAGTGAGGAAATTTAGAAGATGGCGTTTTGTGACGTATGGTTGAGGTGTTTATAACTTCGCTGTCGCCAAGTTGCGACACCCAAAACATTGCGAAACTGCTGCTTGACGACGCGTGATGATTCTTAATGAGTGTGAATCATAATCCCGGTAGTTGAACGCAATCGTACAGTCTGATTAGATAGCGTCCTTCGAAACTTAAACTGCACTTAAAACAATGTGCCCTGCGAACATGGTGCAGAACATCCACATGCGGACAAAATGCAAGCCTCACGCCGAATCCATGTACACTGTTACAAAAAAGAAATTCAAGTTAAATCTGCGAAGAATACTGGTTAAAAAAAATTACCCAGGGATTTTCATAAATTTACGAGTTATTAATTCATACAAGAATATACAAGAATAATCATTGGTAAATTACTAACCAAACATTCAAAAACTTGCTATGTCTACAGTGAAGAACACTCTTATCCTTCCATGTGCCTGTTTACCTCGAATATAATTGTGTACGAAACTCGGGATGTGGCGTAGTTTCGACTTAGGTCCGTTTATTTAAAAATTACGAATTACCCTTCGTTTATTTTAAGTTCATTCTTCGTTGAAAAATACTTAGCTTTAATTTATAACGGTGTAGCAATGCGTGCATGGCCAGAGGTCGTTCCAACTTCGGTTTTTTTTTAGTGGAACCGTGGACGGGGGGGGGGGGGGGGGAGGAGAGAGAGAGAGAGAGAGAGAGAGAGAGAGAGGTAAGGACGGGTCCAAAAATATTGAAAAAAAATAATATCTCCTCAAAAAAAGTCAGTTTTCATACATATGAAGTTTAAGGGGTGTTTTTTTTAGGAAGTATTTACTGACTGATTTCAGAGTTAAAGCAAAAAAAAAATAATGTATGCGTAGAGTCCACGCGCGACATAAGTGTAACTTCTTGCTTATTAGGTATAGGTACATATAAATTATTGGTACTTTTTTTTATTGAACAAGAAATAATGCTATAAAATGAAGAAGAAAAAACTGAGGAGTAGACAAACACAAGCAGCGTTACGGTGATGATTCCGTAGCATCCCTGTTGCGTAATTTCTACCTTTCCCCTGACGTCTCTCCTTCCGAACACTTACAACTAGCATATAGCATGCGACGCTACGTATCTGTCGCCATATCCCCCCCCCCCTTTTTATTCCGTGTTCCAAATTAGACCGTCAGCGCATGCGTTGGAGTGGCATCGCCGCTGACGCACTCTCCTCCTCTACAGGTTCCCCCACCACGTTATACTATTCCCTTCTCTGCGATCGGAATTTTCGTAACGCTCGAAGATTCATACCACCCAGTGGCGTAGCCAGGATTTGTATATGGGGGGTGTTAAGAAGCATGGGCCCCCTCGTATTAAAGCGGGGGGTCCGGGGGTCCCTCCCCCGGGAAAATTTGGATTTAAAGTTGTAAAATAGTGCTATTTTAGCAGTTTTGGTTCTTAAATTTAAATATTGTAATGGTAAAAATGTTATTAATTTTATTTTAATATGAAATTTGTTTGAGTGATGAATAAGAAATTATTTAAAGATTTGGTACTAAGGGGAGGGGGGTGGGGGTTGAACCCCTAAACCCCTCCCCCCCCCCTGGTTACGCCCCTGATGCCACCACCCCTTCCTTCAGGCAAAGAATGATTCACTTCAAAAACGAAATACACGAACACATACTTAGTGTTATGATGTGTGTTCCTCCCCGTGTGATGTTAAGGCGCTTGGAAGCGACACCGCCTCGCCTGAACACGCAGGCGGGTGTTTGGAGCGTGAGATGTAGCAAACGGGAGGAAGAGTAGGCCCGGAGCAGGGAGGGGGGGGGGTGGGGGGCGCGCCGTCGCGACGGTTTCGCTTTACTGAACCCTCCCTCCCCTCCCTCCCTCTTTTTTTAAATCCAAAAGGCGGGGCCGCCATTTTCAATTCCAGCCAGGGGCGCCAGCCACCTCAGCTACGCCGCCACTGCCGCCGGTACAAAGTCGCGGAACGCCCACCTCGGACGAGGTCGGACCGGAGAACACACGGGACAGGAAGGAAGCCTGCGCACTTGCGTGCCTGAGCAGCTCCTTACCCCCTCCTCCCCCTCCTCCACCGCCCAGCCGGTGTGCGGTAAGCTGGCGGCGCGACCTCCGCGGGCCGTGGACTAGATGCATGATGCAGACCCGGGTTCCCTCGTGTATCTGCGGCTCGAGGCCGCCGTTCATCCGTCCGCCGATTGGCTCACCGGCCGTGCGTGCGCCTACTGTGGCCTTGCTTCATGCTGCTTGAGGAGTGACAGAACTAGCGAGTATTTGTTTTTATTTTTTTGACGTGACAACGTCTAATAAATCGATGAACGCCGGCTGCACGCACGAAAAGGGATGACTCATTGTCCCGTTACGCTCATTGTACGCTGGCGCCGCATCTATCTCTCTTCCACTCGATTGGAACAACCATCGATTTGACTTTTTCGAGGCTCATTAAACTTGAAACACTCCCATTCGTTTCCTACTTTTCCTATCATCGTCCTATCCTCAACAGAATAACACAGATTGGAAGAAGTTAAATAGCTAACATGTATAAAAGTTATAGTTAAAATAATCTCTTCGTTAAAGTAATAAACATATTTGAATTAATGAGTGCAAATAAAAGTGAATTTATCAATTAAATTGTAGATTTCATTTCACTCCTTCTTTGTATTCCTACAAAATAGGGATAATTCAATAAAAAGGATTCAATTTCATTCATAAAAGTATGCAATCATTTCATCAATGTTTTGTTATGACGTTGTCACGTTAAACTATCGTCCGTAAACCGACTTTGCAGACAACCAATTATTTTTAGAGGGGGTTGAGAGAGAGAGAGAGAAAGAAACAGACACGAGAAAATACACGTGATAAGCCATATCCAACTACTTTTAAACAAAAAACCTCAGCTCAAATAATTGAACTAGAAACAGCCTTAGCTAATCATTAATAAACAATAAAATGTAACAATAAAATAGTTAGGTACCTAAAAAAAACTAGCTAATTCATTTGTGTTTTTATATTTACCTATATAATGGTCCGGTTGAATACTCGAACCCACATATACCAACAAATTTCTAGTATTTATATCATTTGAGATTATCGAGAGGTTGGAGGATTTGGATATTTGGAGTAAATGCAGTTAATTCAATAATATCACCACTTACAAACACTGATATTTACTAGGTCTGTTTGTGTTTTTCTTAGAACCACGATGTTGAACTTTTAATTTTTTTTTAAATTTAACCAACAATAAAAAATGTAGGCTAATATTTATTTTAAATAAATGTCTCTTTACTTTTTTTTTTGAATGCGTACCTAACGGAGCAGTCACGCAAGGTGAATGCTCGTTGCTGAAAAAACGACACCGTAACTTCAACTGTAAAGGGGTCGAAAGGTATTTAAATTTGGCGGTTTTTTCTTTAAAATGTTTATTAAACATTTTATGTAATTGTAAAACAAGTGAGGTGGGTTTTCCAGCTCACCCGAGCTGTCGGCCACACCTGTTTCGCAAGCCGACACAGTTGTTCGCGTCAGCTAAAGTGAAACACGCCGCCGTATTTGCGCGAGGCTTTGCAGGGCCGTCCATGTATGTGCCAACGCAGAGCTTTGCTCACAGTGATAATAAACATTTCCTTATTATTCTCTTTCATGTTAACATCTCCGCTCTCGGTATACGGCATTAGGTGGGAGTAATTCCGTGAACGGGACGGAAGTCACATGGAACGGGAACATGTAATCACGGTGCTGTCAATCTGTGGCAGATGGCACGAAAAAGAGTTCACAAAGACAAAGGTAAACTTCATAGCAAAACTGTTTAGCGAGTTATAAAATGATGGGCAGTATTTTAATAAAATTCCTTGTAGAAAATCCGGTCCAAAGCCGGGTTTTTTTTTTTTTTTTTTTTTTTTTTTTTAAAGGTTTTATCCGCATAAATGTTGCTGTTTCATTATACAGTTCAGCTTTCCGCTCTGTAAATCTATTGATCCAATAGTCGACGTAGCTGCTCCGGCAGCGCATTCTAGCGGCGAATGCGGAAACTACGTGTGATTCGCGTCAAGAAATTCAGTTGAAAACACAGTATCAGTATATTTCTTACGCTCGGCATTATTTCAAAGAATTCTACTCGTATCATAAATTTATTTGCAACATGAGACAACATGAATTTGTTCGATACCGAGGTTAGATGTTATATCCCTCACAAGTACTGAAAGACTCGCTTACATTTTTTTTTGTGGTTGTCTCGTAAACAAGTTATTAGGAACTGATAAACTCAACAAACACCCTTCAAGGAAACTGAGTATTTGGCTACTGTTTTAATCGCAAAGAGAAATTATATAAATCTATTGGAATGCACTTACAACGAAAAACAATATTGTGTAAGAAAGTTGGGTCTAAAATTTATTATTTATAGAGCAACCACGGCCAATTTTTGTTTACTTTTTTTTCAAACAAACCTTTATAAATATTTCGTAAATTTATTTTCATATAATGTTTAAGTGTTTTTATTTTTGCATCTGAAATGCACCTCTTAACGTTTCCTCTTCATTTGAAACCAATCCGAGCTAAGTATTACTATATATTGCGTCAGCGAAAAAGTGCAAATTGGGGCCTTAGGCCAGGTTTATGAACTGCGCAAGAAACACAAGAACGCAAGAAGCGCAATACTCAAAAAAGTTCTATGATGACGTTTTTAAATGCCTGTTTATAGATTACACAAGACGCAAGACCCAAGAATCAGCCAACTCCCAGATTCTTGAGTTTCCGAAGGCCATACTTGAGGAGAAGTGTATACCGAAGACTTTTAAAGGTGCAGACGTTAGGTGCGCAGAAGGCCACGTTTATACTTGTTCAACTTTCTTACAGTTAAAGAAAACAAACACTTTCAATTATAATTTTTTTTTTTTCCAGTTATTTGCGTGGTTAATAAATCCGTTATCAGCCCGAGTATGTTGATGTGTTGTTCACCAAGGCCTGTAGTAAGCGTTGCACCGAAATTCCGTTTGACGTTATTTATCCAAGGTGATAGCCTAGTTTTACTAGAGTCTCACAGCACCCGCTTTCCCGTCGTCTGTCTTCGCAACCTGACCAGGGGAGTTTCACGCCGACCCTACCGCATTCTCAGTTCACCACTCTCTCTCTCTCTCTCTCTCTCTCTCTCTCTCACACATACACGTCTCACTCTCCGAGACTTGTTATCAGCGGCGCGATGGCATTTTTATATGTAAGTTTTTACACTGTTTAACACCCTCAGTTCCCCTCCCCCTTGGAATTGTTCAGCTATGACACGCATCGAATAATAACCGTGCAGTTATTCTGTATTTTCAAGTAACTGCATATTTACAGAAACTACATCGGGGGCGTCGGAGCCCATATTTAGAGATATGTGGAAGGAAGAATACTTTTTGTAAGACTTAACTAACTCACGCGCCACACACACAAAAAAAAATGTCCGTACTTTTACAAAATATTTGTTTGAAAAACATTGGCCAAGATACAATACATGTCCATGTTTTTGTTTTTTTTCAAATGTGAAATACGTTAATTTTTCAGATAATACTGAGTTTTTCGTACGAAGATTAGCGCATATTTTTTAAAATATTTTTATTGATGTTTCATTCAAACATAAAATTAAACCACGGGAAAAGATAATCGAATGTCTTCAATATTTGGACTTTATTTTAGTTTTATCATGCTTATTAATGTGATACTGGAAAGCTGTTCAGGGAACGGGTTCTGCAAAAAAACTTGAGGTATCGGCGGTGCTGAGATCTGCGCACGCAGCCCCCTCGTTTGTCCCAAGGTTGGCAACCCCTGCTCCGGGGCCGCGCCGCGCAGGGAGCTAGGCGCGGAGGCCTTGGGCCCCCCCAGGCCCATACACGAACTAATTAGCCAATTAGAAACCACGGCGAGGGCGGGACGGACACAAACCCCCCTCTCTTCTTCCTGGTCGCGATCGCGCGCCGATGAGGTCGCCGATTGTCGTCTTCGGCCAGGGGGCCCCCAGGGTCACCTGCCCATACTCCGGGCCTACGACGGAGAGGGGGGGGGGGTGTTTATATTTAGCTCCTCGGTAACAGTTAGGCAGGACCTTCTTCGGAAGGCACGCCACCGTGTTGTCGCCCACGGGAGAAAAAAAATGTCCTGCGCACCGGGAGGTGTTTTTTTCCTTGGGGTGCCCCAAGGACGCAGCCTGTTTTGGAACCGGGGAAGTCCTTCGTTTGAACGTCCGCTTTGTCCCTCTTTGAAGCCGGAACAAACGACAGCGAAGCGCGCGACGCCGCAGACAGACATCGCGTTAGATCGGCCAGGAGCTAAGGGCTGTATTTAATTATTTTGTTTTATTCATAGATCTTTTTTGATGACGAAATTAAGGCGATACGCCTTTTTTTCTTACGCCTATAACCACAATAAACATTTACGTTTCTCTACATTAGCATTGCACAAAAATAAATTAAATAATAAAGCATAGCAAAATAATACTTGAATATAAAACAAACTTTAATGTAAACTAAGTTATACAAAGATGAAAGACAACAAATCCGAGTTCCATAAACGCGGCAGTTGTTGTCTTAGGAAGCCTTATGTGTTCGTCTGTGCTGTGCTGTGTTGTCCTTGTGTTGTCCAAGGCGTTTGTCTTTATTCACTGTCTCATCGTAGTTAGTTATCCCACTATGTCCGCCTGTGCTGTAATATATATATATATATATATATATATATATATATATATATATATATATATATATATATATATATTGTAACTAATTCCTTTAGCGGAATTTTGTGCGCTGTCTGTGTTTTTAACTTTTTTTTAAGTCGGCCGATTTTGGCTTGTTTTCTGTGTTTTTTCGTGTTCATTATTTTGTCGTTTTTTTTTTTTTTTTTTTGTTTCTAAAGACGACACACACTGTAACCAGCAGTTTCGTGTGTCCAAGGAAAAAAAAAAATCTTCAAATCACACTCTTGCCCGTTGTAAGGAAACATTCAAAGAACGCATCGATAGGGACCGGAAAAATTCGCGGATTCAATTACCTCTAGGTTAGCCTCCATTATCCTCTGCACTTCTCAAGTAAACGCGCGTGTTCATTGGTTACTAAATTGTGAGTCGTCTCCACTGGGTAGCTTGTGATTCGACGCCCCTTTGATCGATAGTCTCTCATTGGCACAGAGAGCTCCAGTTAAATCGCGATCCAATAGCAGAACCAGCAGAATTGTACACATGTTTGAATTTCAGAGTAGTTGGAAATAGGGGGTTCAAGCACAGGCGGAGGAGCCAGGAGCCCGCCATCTTGGATGACGTCATCGGCGGCCATCTTGGATGACGTCATCGGCGGCCATCTTGGATGACGTCATCATGACCTTTGACCTTGACCTTTGACCTTGCTAATCTATGCTAATCTATGCTAATCTATGCCAATCTATGCCAATCTACGCTAATCTATGCCAATCTATGCTAATCTATGCCAATCTATGCCAATCTATGCTAATCCGTATGCTAATCTATGCTAATCCATGCTAATCTGTATGCCAATCCATGCTAATCCATCCGCCATTTTGTATTTCTAGAAATTTCCACCAACTTCGAATCGTGACGTCACCGTTGCACTTTGTGTCACGGACGCCATCTTGGATTCGAATTTTTTTTTCGAACTTTTGAAATTCGATGTAAACATCAACCACCATCTTGTTTCGTCTGCTGGTGGCCGCCATCTTGTTTTCGTCTGCTGGTGGCTGCCATCTTGTTTTCGTCTGCTGGAGGCAGCCATCTCGTGACGTCATATAGTTCTGTTGGTCGCCACCAGATAGCAGCAGGGATTATTTTATTTTTTTTCTTTAACTAAAATAATTTCAGTGCCGAGGCTGGGATTCGATCCATCGGACGTGAAAACGTCCAGGATGTCGTGGTTACGAGGCGGACACCTTGACCACTAGACCACGAGACCAATTGGGATATGGTGGAATAAATAATCTATATATGCCACGTACTGACGTCAAGTTTTATGATAAAAGGGGGGAGGGTGTCTTTGCCTTCCCAAATGCATGAAATTCAAATTATTATTATACCATCGCCATCTTTAATTCCAGCACAGACTACCAGATGGCGCCAAATTCAAATATTAGTTAGGGAGTCGGCAGGCAGGTATCGCATGCCGCCATCTTGGTTCTCAAGTTGGCTGGTAGATGTCGCTAGTTCGCGCGCCAAATTCAAAAATTAGTTGCCAGAGACACCGCCATCTTGGTTCTCAAGTTGGCTGGTAGATGTCGCTAGTATCGCGCGCCAAATTCAAAAATTAGTTGCCAGAGGCGCCGCCATCTTGGTTCTCAAGTTGACTGGTAGATGTCGCTAGTATCGTGCGCCAAATTCAAAAATTAGTTGCCAGAGGCGCCGCTATCTTGGTTCTCAAGTTGGTTGGTAGATGGCGCCACCGTCGCCATATTTTAGTTAATATAATCGATACCAGATGACGCCACCATCGCCATCTTTAGTTCCTAGTGTTGCTACCAGAGTGTGCCACCGTCGCCATCTTTAATTCTTAAAGTTACTACCGGATGGCGCCAAGGTCTAGACAAGTCGGGATAAGTTTGGAACCTGCAGCCATATTATTATTAATTAATAATGTATGTTTATTAAATATGATAGAGTATTTATAAAATATTGGTGTTGTGTAGAGTCTCTCTCTCTTCTTCTCGTAGTGGCGGAAGACATCTCGAAGGTAGTGTTACAATTTATGTATTAAAGCAATCACTCTAGCTGAGGAGGTTAATAACTTATAGTTACAACTTTTTTAAAAATACTCTGAATTTAAAACAATTTTTAATAAGAGGGACCATTAAACGGTTTGAAATTAAAGCAAACAACTTAAATGTTAAACACATATTTATTTAAATCTTATTACAAACAGCAAGGGATAAGAAAAAACACTGATTTAAAAGAATTAAATAATGAGTAATAAAAGTACATAATATTCACACACTGCACATCATAGTGACAAAGTCAACATAACCTATTTACATAAACCAGAGACCCAATACATAAATTTTATCATAACTACAAGTTACATAGAGTAAAAACATACTCTGAAATACATAATGAAGAGAAAAATTAATATAAATAACATTATACTTTGCTCAATAGTTCCAGAAGTAATGAACGCACTGCTACACGAGCAATTTCAACAGTTCTTTCATCACTAGTGTTTTCTGTGGAACATACTTAAATGGTGTCTTCACTGATCGGACCTAGATGACTGAGATCTCGGGTTCGACTCTTGCGAGATGTAGGAAGGCGAAGCCGACGCCGGCGTTTAGGCTGGACTGCTACTGATGTAGTAGGTGCTGGCGATGTAGCACCCATCTGGGTACAGGGAGTTTATGTCTGGACTGACGAAGTCTGACCACATGCAGATGCTGCCAGTGACTGAATAGTTGAGGCACTGAATGTTGCAGAGAAATAATGTCATTTTTGCCAGTACTCACGATAACTGATGTGTGAAGCTGTGCTAGCTCTGCAAGGCTGATGCTAGTTCTACAGGTATGACTGCAAGGCTGCAGTGCTGATGTTGTCTCTAGGATGCTGAATGTCAGACTGGTTGTAACAACCTTTGGTGTCGTAGTACACACAAATTTATAATTCGTCTTCATCACTATCCCCCAAGCCACTATCCGTTCCTTCATCCACATCTTCGTTCGCCTCTTGCGCTTTCTTTGCGGCCTCGATGCAGGTCATAACAGCCTGATATAAATAGGTAATAAATTCCTCTTCCTCAGGGAACTCAGCGAGAATGTTGAGGGTGGAGGATGTAAGGTGGTAATGTATATTATTAAAGTCCATACCTATGTACCGACGTACTACCTCCATTACAAATTCCCGAACATCGTCCATCGTAACACTGTTTAAATTATAATCGCAAACACTCTCCGCGTAAACACTGGTGGAAGCCATGATGATAGGAGCGTGGTTAGAAGCAGACTACCACGTTAGCATGGAGATGTCGTCAGAGCCCCCCACACCACTGGGTGGCAGTTACGGTGACTCCAGAACTCGCTCGAAATATCCTGCACAACACATTCCAAAAACATGATGTAGCCTATGGTTGACGGCACAAACACCCTGAGTGGCTCTGTGTGTTTCCTCCTGCCCGAACACGCGCTGCTGTGAAAGCCTCTTCCCAAGCACAGACGTCACTCCCGCAGCAGACAAAACAGGCGTATGCTACAGGAGCTAGAACAATTGAATAACCAAATATATTTAGACTACCCAACTACATAAATGACATGAGATAATTCCTGTGCGATAATCGTACTTTAAATGTTGTAATGTATGTATAAACATTAATCATTCCGAAGTACTTGAAAAAAAAAAAATGTAAGTGAGGTGTTATTCACCTTTAGCGCTTCTCGATTTCTGTATCTGCTACCCACGAATTAAATTGAGACGGGAAACCCCACCATTTCACAAAAGACCGGCCGTTTCTTCGTTTGAGAACTTTCTCCACCAAATATGTGTCCGGATACATCGTAGGCTGGATCTCTTCAGCATAGAAGCCACCACGAATAGGCTTGTGGTCCAAGTCTTCGAGGTAGTAGGTCCTGGGTTCCGATTCACGAACGTGTGTCACACGGAAAAGTTCAGAACTCCAATTTGCCGTGAAACCTTTCTCAAAGACACCTTTCTGCTTGGAGATTCTCACAATGTCACCAACATTAGCTTTATGCTTACGTGTATCTTTCTTCTTCGTGTTGGTGAATACAGTCCCAAGTAGACGATCATCCTTTACATCTTTAGGCTTCATTTTCGTGGTAGAATGCACTGTGGAATTATATACACTTATAAGTTTCGACAAAAGATCCAACCAAAAACACCTCAAAGTCTTTTACAAACATAATATTTATTACTCAATTTCTATCCTACTACAGAATCACTTGCGAAAGCCAGCAATCTTATAAACATTTAGCCCTGCATAGACGTGCAACGACTACTTCTTAGCTCCAAATGGCTCCAAATGCTCCAAACAGCCTTCAAATGCTCCAACAGCTCCAAAAAAAGGCTCCAAATGCTTGACAGCTCCAAATGGCTCCAAATGCTCCAAACGGCTCCAAATGCTCCAAATGCCTCCAAATGGCTCCAAATGGCTCCAAACGCTCCAAATGTCTCCAAAAGGCTCCAAATGCTCCAAACGGCATTCAAATGCTCCAACAGCTCCAAAAAAAGGCTCCAAATGCTTGACAGCTCCAAATGGCTCCAAATGCTCCAAACGGCTCCAAATGCTCCAAATGCTTCCAAATGGCTCCAACAGCTCCAAAAGGCTCCAAATGCTTCAAAAGGCTCCAATTGTTCCAAGAGCTCCATCTTCAATTGGTTCCAACTGATTCCAATTACTTTTCTTATCGAACTTGGCATGATTACTAACATGTCTTTTTTAGTATACATTTTGACTGGCAGTGGTAACGTATTTTGCACCTTTAAGTTATAAGTTTTATTTAGAAATCAGATTTCGATAAATGGTAGATACCATTTGGAAAAAAATATATTGATTTATCTTCAAGTTTATACACATACATTTAATTTAAGCCATTATTGTATGTAGCCAGCTTCCCTCAGTTCTTTGAGTATGAAGGATATTTCTTTAATGTTCGAATAGTTTCCTGCACAAAGCGATCCATGTAGTAGTCGTAGCCTGTCAACCAATATGTTAGGATCTTCCCATGAGGTATAATCAAACTCTTCTGCTGCGTTCATCATCCTTGCATGTTTATAATAAATATTATCTCTGGTGTCTATCGTTTTAACACCAACCTCAAGGTCACTTTCGTCATCGTGCCAGTGATTATCACAAGCTTGATCAGGATAATTTATTTTATTACGACGTTTCCATCGTTTTGGTCTCAAACCACCATCACAGTCTTCACTCTTGCATGCTTTTGGTGCTTCAGCACAATACTCAATCATGTCAGCCTTAGATGTGTCAGCACAGTCTTCGTTCACGCCAGCTTCTGATGTGTCACCACAGTCTTCAATCATGTCAGCACCACAAACTTGATCAGGATAATTTATTTTATTACGTCGTTTCCATCGTTTTGGTCTCAGACCGCCATCACAGTCTTCGATCTTACCTGCTTTAGGTGCTTCAGTACAGTACTCAATCATGTCAGCCTCAGATGTGTCACCACATTCTTCAATCATGCACGCTTCAGATGATTCATCAAAGTCTTCGACCTTGTAAGCTTCAGATGGTTCTCCATCTTTCTCATTTTCATGGAGACGACTAGATATTGGAGTAAATATATTTTCATTTCTAATGTGGTTACAACTACCTTCGTTTGTTTTAAATTTTAAATTATTATCTTCATCTAGATCAGTAATTTTAGCATTAGCTTTTTCGCCTTCGTTCCTCTTCCGCGATGTTGTAGCCCAGTCTTCGTTATCTTTATTCATCTTAATTGTACAGGTCTTGTAATGTCTATCCAAGTAATATCTTCTACCAAAGGATTTCTGACACTGACTGCAATGAAACGGTTTTTGACTAGGACCCAAATTACACTCGCTTCTCTCATGTCGTTTAGCATTCTTTCTCAAGGTAAACACCTTGCTACAGTATCTACAGTGATGACGTATTGATACAGCGTCAGATCCTAAATCGGAATTCATATTAGTTACCGAGACTAATGCCAGATGCAAACTAAGAGTTTTAAATTAGATATATTACTTAAATAGAATTTTTTAATTATTTCATCAGCGAGAATTAATTTATCTCATTCAAAGGTACTTGTTGCAAGTAGTTCTGCTTTTCAACAACAGATGACACCATGTATTGCTTGCAGGTAAATAATATTTCTTTATTTCATGCGGGATGCAGGATTCTCACTAACGATCGCAATAGAGGGATGACATCGCTAGACTCCAAGGAGAAGGTAGTTTGTTCTCCCAGTTAGTGTTTCTCAGATTTCTCAGGGTATATATTATTATTTGACTGAATAATGATTTTTTTTTAAATTCCACCTAATAAAAATAAAATAGAAGCACTCAGAGAAAACCATCAGGGATGATGTCGTTTATAAACATCATAAATTACCATTTTTTTTTTAATATTCCAAATTTAATCCTGCTTAAGCAAAGAGTTTACAAGCGGGCTTGTGAACTCTTTGCTTAAGCAACATGAGAGTTCTAGCACAAGCGGGCTTGTGAACTCTTTGCTTAAGCAACATGAGAGTTCTAGCACAAGCGGGCTTGTGAACTCTTTGCTTAAGCAACATGAGAGTTCTAGCACAAGCGGGCTTGTGAACTCTTTGCTTAAGCAACATGAGAGTTCTAGCACAAGCGGGCTTGTGAACTCTTTGCTTAAGCAGGATTAAATTTGGAATATTAAAAAAAAATGGTAATTTATGATGTTTATAAACGACATCATCCCTGATGGTTTTCTCTGAGTGCTTCTATTTTATTTTTATTAGGTGGAATTTAAAAAAAAATCATTATTCAGTCAAATAATAATATATACCCTGAGAAATCTGAGAAACACTAACTGGGAGAACAAACTACCTTCTCCTTGGAGTCTAGCGATGTCATCCCTCTATTGCGATCGTTAGTGAGAATCCTGCATCCCGCATGAAATAAAGAAATATTATTTACCTGCAAGCAATACATGGTGTCATCTGTTGTTGAAAAGCAGAACTACTTGCAACAAGTACCTTTGAATGAGATAAATTAATTCTCGCTGATGAAATAATTAAAAAATTCTATTTAAGTAATATATCTAATTTAAAACTCTTAGTTTGCATCTGGCATTAGTCTCGGTAACTAATATGAATTCCGATTTAGGATCTGACGCTGTATCAATACGTCATCACTGTAGATACTGTAGCAAGGTGTTTACCTTGAGAAAGAATGCTAAACGACATGAGAGAAGCGAGTGTAATTTGGGTCCTAGTCAAAAACCGTTTCATTGCAGTCAGTGTCAGAAATCCTTTGGTAGAAGATATTACTTGGATAGACATTACAAGACCTGTACAATTAAGATGAATAAAGATAACGAAGACTGGGCTACAACATCGCGGAAGAGGAACGAAGGCGAAAAAGCTAATGCTAAAATTACTGATCTAGATGAAGATAATAATTTAAAATTTAAAACAAACGAAGGTAGTTGTAACCACATTAGAAATGAAAATATATTTACTCCAATATCTAGTCGTCTCCATGAAAATGAGAAAGATGGAGAACCATCTGAAGCTTACAAGGTCGAAGACTTTGATGAATCATCTGAAGCGTGCATGATTGAAGAATGTGGTGACACATCTGAGGCTGACATGATTGAGTACTGTACTGAAGCACCTAAAGCAGGTAAGATCGAAGACTGTGATGGCGGTCTGAGACCAAAACGATGGAAACGACGTAATAAAATAAATTATCCTGATCAAGTTTGTGGTGCTGACATGATTGAAGACTGTGGTGACACATCAGAAGCTGGCGTGAACGAAGACTGTGCTGACACATCTAAGGCTGACATGATTGAGTATTGTGCTGAAGCACCAAAAGCATGCAAGAGTGAAGACTGTGATGGTGGTTTGAGACCAAAACGATGGAAACGTCGTAATAAAATAAATTATCCTGATCAAGCTTGTGATAATCACTGGCACGATGACGAAAGTGACCTTGAGGTTGGTGTTAAAACGATAGACACCAGAGATAATATTTATTATAAACATGCAAGGATGATGAACGCAGCAGAAGAGTTTGATTATACCTCATGGGAAGATCCTAACATATTGGTTGACAGGCTACGACTACTACATGGATCGCTTTGTGCAGGAAACTATTCGAACATTAAAGAAATATCCTTCATACTCAAAGAACTGAGGGAAGCTGGCTACATACAATAATGGCTTAAATTAAATGTATGTGTATAAACTTGAAGATAAATCAATATATTTTTTTCCAAATGGTATCTACCATTTATCGAAATCTGATTTCTAAATAAAACTTATAACTTAAAGGTGCAAAATACGTTACCACTGCCAGTCAAAATGTATACTAAAAAAGACATGTTAGTAATCATGCCAAGTTCGATAAGAAAAGTAATTGGAATCAGTTGGAACCAATTGAAGATGGAGCTCTTGGAACAATTGGAGCCTTTTGAAGCATTTGGAGCCTTTTGGAGCTGTTGGAGCCATTTGGAAGCATTTGGAGCATTTGGAGCCGTTTGGAGCATTTGGAGCCATTTGGAGCTGTCAAGCATTTGGAGCCTTTTTTTGGAGCTGTTGGAGCATTTGAATGCCGTTTGGAGCATTTGGAGCCTTTTGGAGACATTTGGAGCGTTTGGAGCCATTTGGAGCCATTTGGAGGCATTTGGAGCATTTGGAGCCGTTTGGAGCATTTGGAGCCATTTGGAGCTGTCAAGCATTTGGAGCCTTTTTTTGGAGCTGTTGGAGCATTTGAAGGCTGTTTGGAGCATTTGGAGCCATTTGGAGCTAAGAAGTAGTCGTTGCACGTCTATGCAGGGCTAAATGTTTATAAGATTGCTGGCTTTCGCAAGTGATTCTGTAGTAGGATAGAAATTGAGTAATAAATATTATGTTTGTAAAAGACTTTGAGGTGTTTTTGGTTGGATCTTTTGTCGAAACTTATAAGTGTATATAATTCCACAGTGCATTCTACCACGAAAATGAAGCCTAAAGATGTAAAGGATGATCGTCTACTTGGGACTGTATTCACCAACACGAAGAAGAAAGATACACGTAAGCATAAAGCTAATGTTGGTGACATTGTGAGAATCTCCAAGCAGAAAGGTGTCTTTGAGAAAGGTTTCACGGCAAATTGGAGTTCTGAACTTTTCCGTGTGACACACGTTCGTGAATCGGAACCCAGGACCTACTACCTCGAAGACTTGGACCACAAGCCTATTCGTGGTGGCTTCTATGCTGAAGAGATCCAGCCTACGATGTATCCGGACACATATTTGGTGGAGAAAGTTCTCAAACGAAGAAACGGCCGGTCTTTTGTGAAATGGTGGGGTTTCCCGTCTCAATTTAATTCGTGGGTAGCAGATACAGAAATCGAGAAGCGCTAAAGGTGAATAACACCTCACTTACATTTTTTTTTTTTCAAGTACTTCGGAATGATTAATGTTTATACATACATTACAACATTTAAAGTACGATTATCGCACAGGAATTATCTCATGTCATTTATGTAGTTGGGTAGTCTAAATATATTTGGTTATTCAATTGTTCTAGCTCCTGTAGCATACGCCTGTTTTGTCTGCTGCGGGAGTGACGTCTGTGCTTGGGAAGAGGCTTTCACAGCAGCGCGTGTTCGGGCAGGAGGAAACACACAGAGCCACTCAGGGTGTTTGTGCCGTCAACCATAGGCTACATCATGTTTTTGGAATGTGTTGTGCAGGATATTTCGAGCGAGTTCTGGAGTCACCGTAACTGCCACCCAGTGGTGTGGGGGGCTCTGACGACATCTCCATGCTAACGTGGTAGTCTGCTTCTAACCACGCTCCTATCATCATGGCTTCCACCAGTGTTTACGCGGAGAGTGTTTGCGATTATAATTTAAACAGTGTTACGATGGACGATGTTCGGGAATTTGTAATGGAGGTAGTACGTCGGTACATAGGTATGGACTTTAATAATATACATTACCACCTTACATCCTCCACCCTCAACATTCTCGCTGAGTTCCCTGAGGAAGAGGAATTTATTACCTATTTATATCAGGCTGTTATGACCTGCATCGAGGCCGCAAAGAAAGCGCAAGAGGCGAACGAAGATGTGGATGAAGGAACGGATAGTGGCTTGGGGGATAGTGATGAAGACGAATTATAAATTTGTGTGTACTACGACACCAAAGGTTGTTACAACCAGTCTGACATTCAGCATCCTAGAGACAACATCAGCACTGCAGCCTTGCAGTCATACCTGTAGAACTAGCATCAGCCTTGCAGAGCTAGCACAGCTTCACACATCAGTTATCGTGAGTACTGGCAAAAATGACATTATTTCTCTGCAACATTCAGTGCCTCAACTATTCAGTCACTGGCAGCATCTGCATGTGGTCAGACTTCGTCAGTCCAGACATAAACTCCCTGTACCCAGATGGGTGCTACATCGCCAGCACCTACTACATCAGTAGCAGTCCAGCCTAAACGCCGGCGTCGGCTTCGCCTTCCTACATCTCGCAAGAGTCGAACCCGAGATCTCAGTCATCTAGGTCCGATCAGTGAAGACACCATTTAAGTATGTTCCACAGAAAACACTAGTGATGAAAGAACTGTTGAAATTGCTCGTGTAGCAGTGCGTTCATTACTTCTGGAACTATTGAGCAAAGTATAATGTTATTTATATTAATTTTTCTCTTCATTATGTATTTCAGAGTATGTTTTTACTCTATGTAACTTGTAGTTATGATAAAATTTATGTATTGGGTCTCTGGTTTATGTAAATAGGTTATGTTGACTTTGTCACTATGATGTGCAGTGTGTGAATATTATGTACTTTTATTACTCATTATTTAATTCTTTTAAATCAGTGTTTTTTCTTATCCCTTGCTGTTTGTAATAAGATTTAAATAAATATGTGTTTAACATTTAAGTTGTTTGCTTTAATTTCAAACCGTTTAATGGTCCCTCTTATTAAAAATTGTTTTAAATTCAGAGTATTTTTAAAAAAGTTGTAACTATAAGTTATTAACCTCCTCAGCTAGAGTGATTGCTTTAATACATAAATTGTAACACTACCTTCGAGATGTCTTCCGCCACTACGAGAAGAAGAGAGAGAGACTCTACACAACACCAATATTTTATAAATACTCTATCATATTTAATAAACATACATTATTAATTAATAATAATATGGCTGCAGGTTCCAAACTTATCCCGACTTGTCTAGACCTTGGCGCCATCCGGTAGTAACTTTAAGAATTAAAGATGGCGACGGTGGCACACTCTGGTAGCAACACTAGGAACTAAATATGGCGATGGTGGCGTCATCTGGTATCGATTATATTAACTAAAATATGGCGACGGTGGCGCCATCTACCAACCAACTTGAGAACCAAGATAGCGGCGCCTCTGGCAACTAATTTTTGAATTTGGCGCACGATACTAGCGACATCTACCAGTCAACTTGAGAACCAAGATGGCGGCGCCTCTGGCAACTAATTTTTGAATTTGGCGCGCGATACTAGCGACATCTACCAGCCAACTTGAGAACCAAGATGGCGGTGTCTCTGGCAACTAATTTTTGAATTTGGCGCGCGAACTAGCGACATCTACCAGCCAACTTGAGAACCAAGATGGCGGCATGCGATACCTGCCTGCCGACTCCCTAACTAATATTTGAATTTGGCGCCATCTGGTAGTCTGTGCTGGAATTAAAGATGGCGATGGTATAATAATAATTTGAATTTCATGCATTTGGGAAGGCAAAGACACCCTCCCCCCTTTTATCATAAAACTTGACGTCAGTACGTGGCATATATAGATTATTTATTCCACCATATCCCAATTGGTCTCGTGGTCTAGTGGTCAAGGTGTCCGCCTCGTAACCACGACATCCTGGACGTTTTCACGTCCGATGGATCGAATCCCAGCCTCGGCACTGAAATTATTTTAGTTAAAGAAAAAAAATAAAATAATCCCTGCTGCTATCTGGTGGCGACCAACAGAACTATATGACGTCACAAGATGGCTGCCTCCAGCAGACGAAAACAAGATGGCAGCCACCAGCAGACGAAAACAAGATGGCGGCCACCAGCAGACGAAACAAGATGGTGGTTGATGTTTACATCGAATTTCGAAAAGTTCGAAAAAAAAATTCAAATCCAAGATGGCGGCCGTGACGAAAAGTGCAACGGTGACGTCACGATTCGAAGTTGGTGGAAATTTCTAGAAATACAAAATGGCGGATGGATTAGCATGGATTGGCATACAGATTAGCATGGATTAGCATAGATTAGCATACGGATTAGCATAGATTGGCATAGATTGGCATAGATTAGCATAGATTAGCCTATGGATTAGCATAGATTGGCATAGATTGGCATAGATTAGCATAGATTAGCATAGATTAGCAAGGTCAAAGGTCAAGGTCAAAGGTCATGATGACGTCATCCAAGATGGCCGCCGATGACGTCATCCAAGATGGCCGCCGATGACGTCATCCAAGATGGCGGGCTCCTGGCTCCTCCGCCTGTGCTTGAACCCCCTATTTCCAACTACTTTTCAGCCTATCACGAAATGAATCCGCGAATTTCTCCGGTCCCTACGCATTGAACACGCTGTAGGTACAGACGCCGTGGTGTTCCGAATAAATAAAACGCGCGTGTCTCATGGCCGCGGGGCAGTTTCACGAGCGACCAGGAACGCGCCTGCGATCGACTGCCAGGCGAGCGAAAGAAAAATTAACCCCCTTCCTTTCATGCTACGTGGAAGAAAGTATCTCATTCGCTTCGCGCGCGGCGTTTCATCGCCACTTTCTCTTCTTTTTTTTTTTCCTTCTTGTTTTAGTTATCTCTCTCTCTCTCTCTATCTATCTATCTATCTCTGGATTGCTGCAGGTCAGAGCTGTCCAGCCAGGCTTGAGATGGAAAAACTCAAGGAGATGTTAGCTGGGATTTAATTGCAAGACGCACGCTTCGTTGGAACTAGCGCAAAACTTTCTTGCGTGTTCCACGGAGAAGATGTAAATACCAGAAGAGAAGGGATATTAAACGGAACGGTTCTGTGATGTTTTTACAAGACAATTAATTAAGGTGACTCGCGCATCACACGCTTCTACGCCCCTACGCGCCAGACACAGAACTGGCGTGGATAGAATCTTCAAATGATTCACGCAATTTGGAATTTTGATTTAATGCAATATTTTTTTTGGACGTAGGCCATTGCAATTTTGCACTGTTTGTCGACGACAGCACAGACGAACACGTAAGAATTCCGTGGGAGTAATTTAGTCATGAAAAAAAAACAGCCCAAACGCACACAGAGGGTAACAACGACGAGACAGTTTCAACAAGAACAGTAAATGCAGGTAGACTACAAATCAGGACGACACAGCAAACATACGAACACAACGTGGCGACCTGGCGAACTGTCGTGGAGTTTCCTCGTCGGTAGCGCACCTCTGTACGACTTGAAGCGGCGACCATATAATTAATTTAAGGTGAAATGTCAAGGGGAAAAGTCTCCCTGCACGGACCTACCATACCCTCAGTCCTGTGAGCCAAACGTATTTTCAAATCCTAAAGCTTTTATTTTGTGCTGTCCAAAAAAAATAAATGTTAAAAAAGAAACTTCCATAGGGTAGTGCAATGGATTTTAAATGATGTTCTTTATCACTGGTGACAGGAACACTCATGGTTTAAAAGACCTCTAGGACTCCACGATCCTCCTGCTCATTAGCTACTCACTCGTGAGAACTGTTAACTGGGATGCTTGTGATCCGATACTTCTCTTGTTGAGGGTTTCACAATGTCCCAGAGTCCCTTCAGGTAAACTGTGGTCCAATCACTGAAGCAGCCTGAAGGTGGACGAGTTTGGATACTGTAGCTAAAGGCAGGAAATTTTTCGCGAGAAAATCTGAACACTCATTAGAATGCAATAATGGTATGCCCGCGGCAGCGGTTTCTTCGTTGCAATTGGCGGCAGATTCAACCAAAAGCAACTGCCTTATTTGACAGAGCCACTTACGACGCGTTTGCTGCCGCGCTGAATTACTGTATTTGGTGTTCTAACGGTAAACGCGTACCAGAAATAAACTAGACCAAACACGAAATACAGACGATGTTAGATAGAATGTTTTTAACTCTTTTCGCGAAAAAAAAAAAAAATTACCCATGCATATAGCTAGGGACGACTGTATTTTGCTAATACATTTCGTGTCAAGGTAGCTTATTCTTATAGTCATTGGCTGTGGTCGGTGAAGTGTGCTTTCTCGCCCTTGGCCGGGCCAATGAGAACGTGGGTACTGTACCATTGCACATCCATAATTTTCCGTAACTAGAGACAAGATTCCAATCTCGTTCATCCCAATGCTGTTTCAGTGATTGTGCCACAGTTTACTTGAAGGACACTGAACAAGTCAAAAATCCCTCGAAAAAAGATGTATCGAGTCACAATAATCCCAGTTAACAGGTGTCACGAGACAGTAGCCAATGAGCAGGTGTAATTTTCCCGAGCGTATAGAGGATCGTGAAGCCTATCATAAGAGGTCATCGAAACAACTCACTCTTCCAGTCCCTATGTATAGCATATCGCGAAACGTATCCGGAAATTTTTCCCGTCTCTAGTTATTACCCACCTTTCATAAATCTTCAGCGGTTTTGTAAATTGTGCTCAAACTTCGCCACCAACAATTGAATGACCCGTAAACGAACAGTTTAAGAGAAGCAGGAACAAGTATAGCTTAGGGCCATGAATTTTAACAGAAAATATTGCCAAACCTTCTGTGGTTTAAAGCTTTGTAGCTTTGTCGATGTTTCGTTTTATTCAGGTACGTGTCTACTGTCTGCACACCAATCACAGCCATCCAGCGCGGAAGCAAACGCATCCTTGATGGTCCAGCCGAATGGGGCAATGGCTTCTCTTGCAGACGGCCGCCAATTGCCAGGAAACAATCGCTAGAGCATGCATACCTTATTGCAGTCTATGGTGAGCGAACAGGTCTTTTAGGCGAAATAAACATGACCCTAGAAAAGAGTGGAATCAGCATCTTGTTTTTAGGTAAACACCTGCTCCGTAGCTGACACTAACTCTACACGTTTGATACTGAACATTTTGATAGAAGTAAATGAGGAAAAAAATAATTAAAAAGTTTCGAAAAAATTTATTAGCTTCAAATTATGTGCTGTTATGCGCTGTGTAGTAGATGCTGTTTCCAAGCTATCGTGGTTGTTGCCTAGGCTTTGCAGCAAACACACTTTCAGAGTCCGGTTTATGTAATACGTCCAAGTTCACTTTGTCTGTCACGGACTTTGTCCAAACGGGAGAAATGTAAGGGGGGAGGGGGTAGCTTGAATTAGCACTCGCTCAAGTCAGCACGTTGCGATGGTCTCCGAAAAAGGTAATGGGAAAATTCGTGTACGTCCTTGTACGGCCGGCCTGGTACTATTGTGTGGTCTACGCGACGCACTTAGATTAATCGATTCTCTGCGGCTGGAACTATAATGTACACCTTCGTGTCGTAAGCTGTGTAGGTCTTTGATTGTTGGGAGCAGCGTTCGGGAGAAGTATGAACTCATTCTCGTGACTGAAATTGAAACGACTTCGGCGAACTGGCTGTGGTTGAACGTCGTATGTGTAAGCGATGATAGTGTTGAAGATACGACATTGGGTCTGTTGCGTGTAGGTGAACAGCATGAAATTGGAGGCAAGACAATTTTTCGAACAGATATTGTGTAGCTAAAGGATTTTATTGTTCGCGAAAAGATTTTGAGACTTAACTAAAAGTTAAAAAAAAAAAAAAAAAAAAAAACAGCGTAGCATTGTCTGTGTTTCGTGATTGGTTGAGTTTTTTTTCAGGCACATGTTAACTGTTGGCACACGAATCAGAGCCATTCAGTGTGGAAGTAAACGCGTCTTGAATGGTCTGGTTGGTTAAGGCAATTGCTTCTCTTGTAGACGATAACCAATTACAAGAAAGATAATGCTTTTCAGTGTTTTAAAAAAAGTGCTTGAAAGAAACACCAATAAAATATGAAATTATGCGCCAATTTTCGTAATAAAAATTTCAGTATTATCTCGAATAACGTATTTTATATATGCAAAAATAATCATAGCCATGATTTGTACAAAGTTGCGATATATTTCCTGTAGTATTACAAACGATTTCTTGGCAACTGGTTTCCAAAGGATTCTTTTTTACATGTACAGAAAATATTTTTTTTTTGGGATATTAGAACTATTCTATAGTCTTAAAAATCTTTTGACGTGTGCTCTCTGCCTTTACGAAGCAAAATTCTAATATAAAATTAAAAATGTTTACTTCTTGAAAACTCTTGCAGCCAAGAGAGCGCATTCTTCCCCTTAAATTAAATTTGCATTTATAAAGGTCAGGCACTGAAAACCCTTTTATTAACTGATTCCATTATTAACTCATAAACGAAGAAAATTCATTTAACGTTGTTGAATTATTAGTTGATCAAAGCATTAGAGAAATTTCAGCAAAGTGATTACTGGGAAAAACACCAAAAAAAAAAAAAAGGTCTATCTTCGAAAAACTCACATTTTTTTCACAGAAATATTGTCTCGGTCATAGTTAGAATATTCTGAATCTTCCCCCCCCCCCCCTCTGCTGTTGTAGGATACAAGAACAATATGTTTTTCTTTGTCAAAACAGTCTGCTCATAACAAGACACTACGGCAAGGAAATTTCGTTTAGTAAACGTTACTGAACAAATATAAGCAGAGAGATCTTTCCCAATGAGATTTCAGCTCCATAAAATGCATTGGAGAGCGAGTCTACCCCCCCCCCCCGCATCTTTTTTTTCCCTCTTTCGTGCCATGTCGTTACAAATTATTCTCCATCAAAACAATTATTATTTTATCAGTCAGTTAAGTTTTTATTTTGTGTGTTTAGTGCTTGTCCTTTCCAAATTAAATTAATTTGGGAAGGATTATGTTTGTGGGGACGGGGTAGTATTTCGATTTAAATTAAGTTAGGACTAACACAAATTATAAATTTTTTAATCTTTTTTATCAATAATCAGGTGTTATTACTTGACAACGTCTAATAAATCGATGAACGCCGGCTGCACGCACGAAAAAGTGTCCCGTAACGTACATTGTCCCACTACGGATGTCCCACTACGGATGTGTCCTGTTATGCTCATTGTACGCATGCGTGGCATCTCTCTTCCACTCGATTGGAACAACAATCGATTTGACTTTTCAATCATATTTTCGTCGTTTGAACTATTAATGTTATGTAATCTAACGATCGTCCACCGATTTGCAGCCGACAATATATTTTTAATTTCCCGCCTCTTAAAATAAACATTGGGGACTACATACGGTTTTAAAACTCCCACAACACAAAACAAAATTTTTATAAATATATATATAACATCTGAAACAATTTTTTTCAAAATGGCTTCGTGGCCGTTCAGTTAGCATCGCTGACTACTAATCCAGAGGTTGACAGATCGAAGTTCGGTTGCTGCAATTTTTTTTGTTATTGTAAAAATAAATACGGCGCGCGCAACACTTCAAAAGTAATAAATATATTTGAATTAATGAATGCAAATAAAAGTAAATTTAATAATTAAATTGTACATTTCATTTCACTCCTTTGTATCCATACAAAATAGTGATAATTCAATAAAAATGATTCAATTTTATTCATAAAAGTATGCAGAGGTAGATTTTATCATACAAAAGATAGACAAATTAAAAAAAAATTCTTCCTCAAAGAATATAATATTTTTAATGCCTAAATGGTTTGGTTGGAAAAACCTATTACGGCTCAGTCTCAGGCCGCATATGATATTTCATTTTCTTCTGGATCAATCATTTCATCAATGTTTTGTTATGACGTTGTCGCGTTAAACTATCGTCCGTAAACCGACTTTACAGACAACATTTTTTTTTTTTTTTTTTTTTTTTTTTTTTTTTTTTTAGAATTTTAGTAAATTAAGAACTCTTCATTGCATAAAAATTTCTAATAATTGAAGAGTATTCGTAATTCCAAATAGGCTGTATCTTCGTAGAAACAACGATAGATTTTTTCTTCCTAGTTCTGAGGTCCGTTGTAAACATGGTGCATACGCACGTGAATGGAGAAAGAGTGTTTTCGATGTGAACTTTAGAAGTTTTTCAAGATTTTGTTGATACTTCAAGATGATTCTTGAGAGTCCATGTTGAAAGCGAGTAAACAACCGGAGATACCCGAAAACTTACGAAGATCAACAGATGATTTGTACACAGTGTTCGTCGTTAATTTAAGGCGTGGTCTCACCCGCCATGTTGATATTTTTTTCGATTTATAGTCATTAAATTCAAAGGGGTATTTATTAAAAAAATTTTAACTCACTATTTTCCTTGAATTTGTTGTCCTGCCACAAATATTTTCAACAGATTTTCACTTTGTTTAATATCGTGGATGTACGAAGGCGCGCAAGTATTCGTAATTATCAGCACTCGGGAGACATTTTACATCCATTATAGTTCAATAATTGAATATCTGTTGAAACTATTTGTGGCAGAAAAAAATTAAAGGAAAGTACGGGGTTACAGTTTTATAAACAGCCTTTCGAAAAAAGTAATGTTGAAGAAAAAAAACACGCCTGGTGCGAGATCAAGATGATTGAAAAGTTAAGTGCACACTGACTGACAAAACTGGATCTTTCTCTACAGATTAGGTAATTAATTGTTTTCATTATTATTTTTTACATGGTATCTGTGCTGGAAAAAGGGGGGAGAGGACAAGAAAGAGCGCGTTGGGATAAAGACACGGGTGTATTACAATATCCTGCAAGAGACGGGTTACTTGTAAACACAAAGCACGTATTTCCGTAACCGTTTAAAAAAAAGTGTGTCTAGTAGTTAGCTTCTTCTCTGACGGCATACCATTTCCTGAATGTTTTCCTCTAAAGAAACCCGTATGGTTTTATACAACGGAATTCCAGTCAACCAAAAGAAAAAAAAAACCTACATGAAATTTACTTGCATTATCTTAACTAATATCGGATGTTAACCACTTAATTTTCAAAACGTGATGCTAGCGTCAGCTTTTGTTTCTTGCATGATGCGTGCTTTCTAATATATTTTCCGTCCCAGACCAGGTATAACTAACAATAATTAATGTCCTATAAGAATAATCTCAACATTTATAACATTTTGAACCTCTGAAATGAAATTCCTTCTTACGAATGCGTTTAAACCGAACACTGGTATTCATTCAGGTTGACGCCTGCCTCTTTTTACGTCTGGCCCTCCAGTTGGTAACAAAATGACAAGTGTTTTAATTTTGTTCGTGTGTGAAATCTTCACTACAAAGTCTTAAAAGCAGCACAAATACGTGCATAACATCTCTTTTATTGTTATGGGTAGGGATGGTCATGCAGACATCTCTACGTGGATAGAGACTGCATGAATTCGCTGTTTCATTTCGTGATGAACCAAAATGCCATTTACAAACACCGAAGGCTGTAGTAGCGCTCGTGTATTGGTCGCCCATGATTTCGATTAGATTCATAATATATCCAAGTTTAATTATTACAGCTCCTTTCTTTATCATTTCATTAAGTGTTTATTTAATAGTTACAAGAATGTTAAAGGCTAATTTCCATCGTAACATGATCTGAGAACACGAAATAAAGTTGTAAAAAAATTTTTAAATTAGCATTTCGTGTCTTATCTTTGTCTATAAATTTTTATGATATTACTTTTAAACATCCGAAAATAATTTGATATTCCCGAAATTCAAGAAAATTGGTTTTATCCAGAAACTAAGAGGATATATATATATATATATATATAACTGTGACATTAAACTATCTCATTAAAAATGAATTTTTTTTAAGGTATTTATCAACATAATAATACCTTGTGACATTCAGAGATTACTATAACAATTGGTGGCATTTAAGTGAAACTGACAAACCAAACAATTGTGACGAGCTGGAATCACAGCGCTGAGGTAGCAGTTTCACTGCGACCCCTAATTGCGAACTGTCCAACAAGTCATCAGCACGTTCACAATCCGTTACAGGATCGACACGTCTGCAGACGTCAGTGGCTCGTGTCTTCCCCCTTGAAATGACCATTCGATCAGCTGTTGTCTGCTGTCGTCACGTAGCTAAAGCAACTCGTTTACTGTTTGGGACCGAAGAGCTGAGCTCGACAGAATTATGAATGAATGAATGGATTTCGTTGACTTCGAAGTCAAAGAGACAAATTAACATGATTAATTGCCTCTCCGTGACCCAAGTGGTCGAGGTATTCAAGAGTTGTTATGATACCTCAGCTATTGTTATACAGTTCATTAATTCAATTCAAAGAAAGTTTGAAACAGACCGACCTATTTATGTGAAATAATTCCTAGGTTCTATGTGATTACGAATCAAATATTTAGTTTAATAATTCATGAGATTTTGAAACTTAAAAACAAAGGCAATTTATAAACTGAAATGGTAGGAGAAAAATTTCATAATGGTTAGTTTGAGGACACGAATACTACATTTAATATTTTAAAATACGATGCCAATGAAAATGTTGCTTAGTATTTAATTTGTCATCCAATTTTAAAAAAAAATAGTTAATATGTCTTTCAGTATCCGATGGCATTGAATGATAACTTAAAATGCTTAAATGTTTTAAGTATTTTAGTTGACCTTAATTAATTTGAATAAATTGTGACTCAAAAATAATAATGGTACAATCAAGGGGGTAAATATTTTTTACCATAAATAACTCCAAGGGATTGTAATATGTATCATGTTAAGAGAGGAAGCTTAAGTGGTTCTTCTGCTTTTGATATTTGAGCATCTACTTTTCTACCCCAATGGACCAATTCTGTCTATTAGCGAGCTTGACCGAGATTTTTTTTTTTAATTGACGGTGGTTTTGGGGTCTATGGGCCACTATACCAAAAACTAGGTGGAAAATTGCTCATATTGCTAAAATTCATTAAACAGTTAATACTATAAAGTTTCCCTTTGTCTTTGTGAACTTCGGTACGCATCATCTGGCGTAGATGGCAGAACCGTTGTATAAGCATTTCCGTTCCATGACTTCCGTCATATTCACGAAATTACTCCCACCAAATTCATCTCTCTCTCTCTCTCTCTCTCTCTCTCTCTCTCTCTCTCTCTCTCTCTCTCTCTCTCTCTCTCTCCCCGTGCCGCATGTACGCTCGTAAACACGCCAGTACACATTATAGTCGACCCAACTAGGAACAATTAAAGGAATTAGTTTTTCGTTGTAATTGGCAGTCCTGGAGGTTCTGTTACTTCTAGTATGAAAGCTGGCTTCGAGAAAGCTGGCATTCCGGTATCCTGCCCCACTTTGGTGAATCGGGTAGTACAGTAGTGCCTCTACTGTCAGAGTCGCCAAAGTTTGCCCAAAGGAGTCTGAGCCAACAAGAAAACCACAACTAAATAAGATTAAATGCCGAATTAGAGACAACCCAATTAGCAGAGCCCACAAGTCAGTGAGTAATGAGCAGGTCACGTTAAACCCTGTTACGCAGAGGATTGTGGAATCCATCCTAGTTTCTAAAATGTTGGAAAAAATTCATAAAATTACATTTACGACTGTTTAGTGATTTTACTTTTTTGTCGTGAGATTTTGAAAAAATATATGTACGTACCGTGTAATTTTACACGAAAGTTTCTAGAAACACCAATTGACTTCATTCCTTGGTTGAAATAAATGTATGTATATCTAAATGTATGTGTAAAATTATACATAGATAATGTGTTAATTAACTATTATTTTTTTCACTACAGTACGATAATTTTTTTAAATACACATGGTTGATTTATAGCATATTTTTCGTTAGTGCATATTATCAACGGCAAGGTATCTGCAAAAATCTCATTACATTTACACGTGTTTGTAACTTGTATAGTACTCGTTGAACACAGCATTAAGTTAAGTGCTGTTACCATTAAATCAAAAACTGTTACTGTACACGATGCTTGAGAAACGAAGACGATAGACTAAATGTTCCAGACGTGGTTGGGTTCGGTACTCTAGCATTTCGCATAATTAAATAACAATCATCATATTATGATAAATTTTCTACAACGTCGTGGATCATGAGACTTAAGGGATATTAATGAGGTCTCGCCATATATTATTGTTCCATTTTTTTTGCTATAATTCTAATTTTGAACTATTTATCTCAAATGTTTGGCACGTCAAGGCATAAATTATATCTACCAGACATTATGTGCCTTGTTTAAATCACATATTTACCAACAGGCTCTAGTCTGTAAGCGCCGCAATGAAATATAACTTATTATTTCACGTGGGCGACTAAAATTATCATGGTAACTCCTCCAGTTCACAAGTGTTGACTTCAACAAGCAGCCAAATCTCGGTCCTATGCCATGTCAAACAAAATAAAATTAGCAAGGAAGTTGTTTTGCTAAGCGGTATAAAAAACTTAAAATGCCAAAATGGAGAGGCCTAATCCTTCTTACACTGTAAAAAAAATTCAGTACTTTTACAAGGTAAATCCTTTCTACGGTGAGGATTTATATTTATAAAAAAAATAAACTACAAAGTAATTATATAATACTAGATGTTCTTGTGCTTGAAACTTTTGTTTTTACCTAATTAAAATGGAAAAATACATGGCTACTGCTGCAGTGTATGGTCGCACGGAGTAACGTAAACGAAAGAGCTGGCTGGGCATTGCCGAGCTAATTAATGCGTGTCGTATACCACGCCGCTTATTGCGACGTTCGTTTCTCTAAACTTGACACATTTTATCGACTTTGACGTAGGCTATTTCCCGTGACGATTTTAGTCGATACACATTTACAACCATGCCTCGCCTGGGACTCGAACCCAGAATACTTCCGCCGAAAGCCGTCGCATTAATGCGTCGCTACGGACGTCGTATCAGTGGCGGACCCAGCTTAGAATTGAAAGTGGGAATGGGGAGGGAACGTAGGACCGAAGGGTTTCTAAAAAAATTTGGGAGTACAGCATATTAAAAAATAACAGCCCCTTCAAAGAAAATATGACGTCTTAAAAAAACGCCAAAATTACGCAAATTGCAGAGAAATAAAAAAAAGTGTCTACAAAGGGAAATACTTAAAATAGTTTATTTCAGAATTTTTAATAATATAACACAATCTATAATTATTTCACATATCGAAGAATTTTCAATCATATCTATATAAATGATAAAATAAAATTGGATAGTATTTATTTAATGAATAGTATTTAAATATTTAAAAAAAATATATTTTTCGGTTTGTATAAGATCCGTTAGAAAACGACAAATTAACTCTTCACAGCATTTATACAAGAAATTATTCTTTTATTGATTTTTTTTTTCTTCTTTGTAACAGATAAACATAATGTTAAAGGATCTGTTTAACTTAGAATGTCTTTTATGCGTATTCCGTACGTATATAGATTTCACCATATCGAGAAAAAATTATAGGAATTAAATCCCTCCCACTGGCGTCGGCGTCCCAACAAGTCGGGCTTAAGGGGCCCGCCTCGTCAGGGGTGTATGTGTGTTAGTGAGACGGGATGATAAGCGTGACGCTCGCTGGTGCTTCCAGCGCAAGGCTCTGAACTGGCGCGCAGTCTTCCCGTCGTCACAGGATAACTTTGAAATTTCAGCGGTGACCGTAACATTATATGGACGAGAAATGAGGATAAAGGTGTAATGCAAGTTTCTTTAGTGCTTCAGGAATCTGTACCGGTAGTTTTACGCCTAAAAATTGCTCTGAAAACATGTGTTTTGGCCATTTTAACTCTTCTACAAATACGGTTTAGAAACTTAATCCGAAATCAAAAGTACTTTTCGGCCCTCAGCGAACTCTTAAATGCTTTTCGTAAACAGACCCCACTCGGATATCTTGAGTAGTTTGGAAATCGCGTTGTTTTCCCTGAAGCTCTGCATACCGTGTATGTGCCCGGGTAGGCGGAGCCCTTAACCGCACAGATACAGGATATTCCGCGTTCGATTCCTGGTAGTGGTTTTTGCTTTCACCTCATGAAGTATTGTATGCGAGCGAGTACTTTCTCCCGGGAGGCGAAGAGAAATGGACTCGTAAATGTGCGCTTTTAAAAGTGAACTGGCGAGTTGCTGACGTTGCTTGCAGTCGCCAATGACTTCGCAGTAATCTTTCGTCGTTGGTTGGGCCTTGCAAAAATCAGCTGTATTATTTGGCAACAGACTTGTCTTAAAAACTACGTTCTTTGAATGGTTCTTGCGATGGGGGTGATTCATCTTAAATATTATTTTTGGACATAACGCTATTGTTGTTTACACCGTATTTCTTTAGAAACAGAAACAACGATCAAAAAAATAATGACGAGTATGCAGACAGACAGAGAAGAAGCCAAAATCAGTGGACGTCAAAAGTTAAATGCATAGACAGCACAGATTATTCCGTGCAAGGAACTAGACAGAAAAAAATATTATATCACGGCACAGATGAACACAGTTGGCCTACAACGACGAGATAGTTGCGCCAAGAACAGTGAATAAAGACAAAACAAAAACAACCTCGGACAACACAACGACAAACAGGGTGAACCCAACAAAGTGTTATACACTAAAACGTACTTTAATTTACATTGTTGTATTTCTATCGTCTATTACATTTCCACCCGCAAAATGTTGTTCACCTGTCTTTGTGTCCAAGGCTGTCTGAGTGACTTAATTATGACTGTGAGAATGTTTATGATTTGGTGGGTTTTGTAGATGCATCCTGATGATCAAGCCATTTGGTGGAAGGTGAATGGAGATAGAAGCGATCGGTTCTGAATGCCTCTCACAGTTCGTACAGTTTGATAAGGTGAAGGGGGGAAGAGACAAGTATGTTTTCGACCCCGGCCGCGATGCCATGTGCTGTTTCCTACCTCCCAAGGTTACGTTAAGTAATCTTCCTAAGGCAGTTCTTGTTTTCAAGCAGGCAGCAAGCAGCTGCTTATCTTGTAAGTTATTTTGAAGCTGTGTGCTGGCTCCAGAAGAAGGCGATCTAGGTCATCGGGGTAAAAACAGTATGACCTCGGAATAAGCCTCGTTCAGTGGGATGCTGTTTTCTAAAACTAAACTACAACGTGACCACATAGTGAGGTTATAGGGAAAAAAAACATTGGCAAGTCCGGTTGATTTCAATCTGGTGTTTTATCTTATCTACAGCAAAGAAAACGATTTCTGCTTCGGAAAGAAATCAGAAAGTGCAGAGCTTGTTACTAACCGCTGTTTTTTCAATCAACGAATTTGGCACGTACTATTTTGTTACACTGTTGCCACCAAAACATTTTTTTTCCCGTTAATTACCAGCGTTCCCAGTAACCCCACGAATGTGACAAATTCTCTGCGAGGTCTAGAAATCGAGACGTGTTTGGCAAGGGACAGCTTAGACCGTAGAGCATTTCTTTCGCCTTGAGAAAGACTTAAAGACAGATGGAATCATATATGTAGTGCGTTTCTTTCAAAGTGTACTCAGACTTTCACAATCTTGAGGCAAAGGAAAGAATTACATACTTCATCTACTTAATCTGCAAATTATCACACTAATAATTTCGCTACTTTCCTGTGAAATCCGAACAATCGTTTTTCCGGATTTCATTAATCCGAAAAGTTTGCTTTGAAGTTTTCGCAGCCATTGTTTAATCAACTTTCTTGACTTGACACGAGGTTGAGCTGCGTCAAAGTGTCATAGCAACACTCGTAGGTAATGTTAACATCGACCTTACGTACATGAAACACAGCTACACCGGCGCACTCTTGGGACAAACAGGAGACACAATGATTGACGGTGACATACAGCTGAAAAAAAAAAAAAACAAAGATGTTGGCCTCCGGCAGAAAGAAGAAAAAATGGTTGCCTCTAGACGGTATCATCAGGGTTGAGAAATCAACCTGAACACTTCAACAACCGTGAAGATGCCTGCTGCAATGCAGAGCGGTTCAACCTAGAAAGCCAAAGAAGTTTATTAACAGGAAGTCATTCGACCGTCAATCTTCTCTCGTGAGTTTCGGGCAGATCTCTGCCGTTCTAATGACTGCCACCTGACGGCGGTAGTACGAGCACTTGAGGAGCCATGCAGTGTTCCACACGCTCTACAGAAACACGTGCTGCTGTAGATGATTACGAACCGACATTTGGTATCGGATACTCGCCAGCCACGGTATGAGTCAATGATTAACGAGTGTGTCGAATATAATATTATGTCAGAAAAAAATGACTGTTTTGTTTCCCTGACGAATTAAATACTCATTATTTGTATTTTATTTTCTTAGGCGTTTAAAATTTCTGCTGATTTGTTTCATAATCACTTAAAACAAAGATGCAGCACATACTTTTGTGTCGTCAATGTTGCCAAACTTGTGTATTGCCTTAGCAAGCGTGAAACCATGAATTAACAAAATAAAACCTCTACAGTAACAGTTCCTGCAACCTCAGTATTATTATTTACGTTGAACTTCAAGGGAGAATAGATTATGCTCCTTAACATAGGCCTACACTTAATTTCTAAGAGAATATCTTACTACAGTTAAATAACTATGGTAACTTTTTATTCGCTTCATACCACAAACTGATACACGTGTGGGATATAACGTAGCACCGGTGCGATAAATACCATCCGAAATATGTGTTTTCATACTAAACAGTTACGGTATACATCGTCACAACAACAAAAAAAAAAAAAGAAAAATTGTGTTCGTAATCACGTAGCTTCTTTGTGCGGTAATCTCCAATACCTTCGTTTTTCATAATCGTGTAGCCTACATACAGTTCACAGGGATCAAAAACCACAAACACAACCCGAACAGTTCCGAAGTTTACCGAACTAAAAGATTGCAAGTCAAAGTATTTCTCAAAAAATTGGTTGTCTGTAAAGTCGGTTTACAGACGATAGTTTAACGTGACAACGTCATAACAAAACATTGATGAAATGATTGCATACTTTTATGAATAAAATTGAATTATTTTTATTGAATTATAACTATTTTGTATGGATACAAAGAAGGAGTGAAATGAAATCTACAATTTAATTGATAAATTTACTTTTATTTGCACTCATTAATTCAAATATGTTTATTACTTTAACGAAGAGATTATTTTAACTCTAACTTTTATACATGTTTACTATTTAACTTCTTCCAATCTGTGTTATTCTGTTAAGGATAGGACGATGATAGGAAAAGTAGGAAACGAATGGGAGTGTTTCAAGTTTAATGTGCCTCGACAAAGTCAAATCGATGGTTGTTCCAATCGAGTGGAAGCGAGATAGATGCGGCGCAAGCGTACAATGAGCGTAACGGGACACAGCGTAGCGGGACAATGTGCGTTACGGGACACTTTTTCGTGCGTGCAGCCGGCGTTCATCGATTTATTAGACGTTGTCACGTAAAAAAAAAAAAGTAGCTTCCCTTGACTGTCATGGTTGGTAGGAGAATGTTTAACGTAGCGTAGCTATTCTCTGGCGGCCAACCGTGGATGTTCAGTGGCACATTTACCTCGTCATTATTGGCAACGTCAAGTGCGCTCCGTGTAATAAATAAGTTTTTTTTTCTGGGACAATAGGTTAAGTTAGGTTAGCATATCTAAAACGAAAGGTTGGTTAGGTTAGAGTTATTTAAAATACTCTTTGACTGTAAAACATAATATGGTATTTTATCACGAGCGATCGGGAAACTTCGGATAACTTCGGAACTGTTCGGGTGTGGATCTCATCCCTGTCAACTATTGTAGTAGGTTAATGTAGGAAAATCATCGAAAAGCAGCGAGACAAGAGATAGCAGCGATCCTGGCGACAAGAGCTATACTTAGCGTTGTTTTTTTTTTTAGTTTATATTTAAATTTAATGCTATTTTACTGAAGCGTGTGGAATTTTGGCTACAATAATTTGCATTCTTTAAGGCTTATGCTGTAATATTTGGTGAAGTGTGGGCTCCCCAAAATTCCAGCTGACTATCTATAGGGCCTAGAGGTGGCAATGGGTAGAAGAAATGGTAATTATACGCGCATGCCTACAGCTCGCGCCGCTAGTGATGTGTCTCGTAGCCTCGCCCATGTTGACTGTCTGGAGTTTCCTACATTGTCATCTACAGTATCTGTTCCTGTGGACTGTAGGCTTCCCTTCACGGGAACCACACAGAACTTAGAAACACACAACTTAGAACTGTCATAACTTAGAAACCTCGAAAAAAAATCCACGTAACCTAGAACTGTCATAAGTTAGAACGATAATAACTTAGAAACACGCAACACAGAACTTAGAAATGTCGTAACGTAAAAAGTCATAACTTAGAACCACCACAGCTTAGAAACACACAACTTAGAATTGTCATAATTTAGAAACACGCGATGCAGAACCACGCAACTTAGAAACGTCGTAACGTAGAAAGTCATAACTTAGAACTATCACAGCTTAGAAACTCACAACTTAGAACTGTCATACAAGCATAGAAACACACAACACCGAACCACATAACTTAGACCTATCATAACTTAGAAACACACATCTTAGAAAATTCTATCTTGTGTTTTTTTAAGTTGTGACAGCACCCCTCCCGCAGGGGACGGAGGGGCGGCGACCTCCAGGTGTTACGCGCGGTCGGGCGAGAAAGTTCTTGGAAGCACCCACGGCGCGACGCCCGTCGCTTTCGCTGGGGTCCCTTCCCCCCCCCCCCCCCCCGTTGCACCCGCGTCGCTCCCTGCTGGGACATCTGGGGCGCCCGCCTTCGTCTCCGCTTCTTCCGCCGACAGCCGAGTCGTCATAGGCCGAGTCATAGCAGCAGTTTCTGAAGTGAAGCCTCCTTGCCGAGGGGGGCTACAATTCTCGAGCGTTTCGAAAATTCCGATCGCTTGAGGGGAATAGTTAGGTACGGGGTGGGGGAAGACGGCAGGGGGTAGGTAGAAATGATGCAGCATACTTGCACACTTGCTTGCTTGCTTACTTTCAATACTTGCGTACTTGCGCAGTAGCATAATTTAGCGTTCGCATACTTGGATATATTTATTTTCTTTTGATCTGCGATATATGTTACCTATTTCTAATACTATAAAGCAAGAAGTATCACTTCTGTCGCGTGTGAACTCAACGCACACATTTGAGGTGGCTTTCAAAGAAATACTATTGTAGCCGTTTCCATGTTTTATGTTGCGGATAAAAATATTTAATAATGAGGGTGGCAGTGATGTTTAAAATAAGTTATAAAGAGTATTAGTTTCTTCGCAGGATAAGGCCCCATTATGTTTAAATATCTCATGAACATTTTGTGTTCAGAATGAAAACCATAAGCCTATACACCTTTATCATGCTGGGTTTCAACCATGCAGGAACGGTAACATGTATCGTGTGCATTTAATCGGGGATTGGCCAGCCATGGCGTAGATTGGTGTCTTCCTATCTGAACTCTAAGGGTGTAAACTAGTTTAGTTGGGCCCAGGTAAAACCTGCGTGGACACAGGGGTGACCCTGGGCTTAGTCATGAGGGGGTGAAATACATATGTAATGTATTAAAGGCGGTATTCCAAGACTTCGGGTAAGGTAGCGAATAGGCACTACTACCTTGTTGGGATACAAATGTAACTTAACTCGCAGACCGTATTCCCGAACGTCTCCAAATCTTAACCCTGTTAGGTAACAAGAGCAACCGTTTTAATAAACTGTGCCCTGCACGAGGCTGGAAACTGATTTCAGTGCATTCTAGCGGACGTTTGGCAAACCATCGATACATTTTCTACGTCCCATATCCCACAGTGGTGTAATTTTAATTTTCTCGAGAACTTTTAAAGTCTGCGACTCTTTCTTTTTATGACCATTAAAGTGAACAAAATGTATTCCAGAATAGTTTCGCTACCGTTAAGTTTCATTTGGCACAAACAATACATTTTGGTACAGCCTCCGATATTTTCGAAATTTCATATAGCCTATACGAGTTAACGGTGCCAGATGCGGGTCCGCCATATGGACGAAACCAACGAGAAAAAAAAATGAGTTCTGCGCATGCGCGTAATTATGGCAATAGAACGGCAACGGATTATACACAAAAATTATCTCATAAAATAACAACAAAAACACATTAACACAAGATATACACTGAAACAAATCAATGCGACAAAACACGAAACAAGACAACACACAGATAGATAAAGATTGATAAAGTTCTGTTAACCAATTGGTTACTTTGGTTTTCACAAAAATCTTAAAACCGAAACTAAAATGGTGTATACAAAATAAATATGTAGATTACAAAAGTTTAACCAATGATATTCAAAAGGAGTTATAATTTTTTACACATTTTATAGTTACTAATGGTTTTAAAAGTGTCACTAATTCTGTATTGCATTTGGAATTCTTAATCCAAACCGAGTCATTATGTCTGGAACAACAAAAATGGTAATATTATGTTTATAATAAAAAGTGCATCACAGATCGGTCTAATAAATAGAAAATGCAAATCGGTTATATAGGAAAGTAGCATATTCAAAATAATTTAAATGCCTGAAATGTTTAAATATTAATATAAGAACTTTTTCTGCATACTTTCAATTCTTTTCTAATTAAAATCTTTTGATGCAGAGAAAGTTTTAAATTTCATAAGACCTAAGTATCTTCATATGCTGCTAATATCTACATGTTGGTGAAATAAAGCTAGGTATCCAATGTAACTCGAAGGTCTTAAAAGAGGACACCACGTTTAATGTGATTACTTACTATGTGATAATTCTGATTTATTTGACTAAAGTTTATACAATAAATGCTATCGTAATTCATAGACGTTTGTTAACTTGAAAATCAGATCAGGACAGCTGAAATATCTTGCTGAATAGGTTCACAAACATATTTCCCGATTATATATTTTTTTCATCAGCATATTTTCTTGATCAATTCTGATTACAGTTAGAATATAATTTATTAAATATTAAATAGTAGTTGAGATAAACTACTACTTTACGGAAAAACCTAATACCATGAAATTTGACTGCAAAGCGTCTATTTGTAAGATAATTAAAACATATATATACCACGCATTACTTGACGAGGCCTAAAATTGACAATTTTTTAATCATAAGATTATGTTGGAAAGTATCATGTTGAAATAAATATAATATTTTATTTACTTCTTGATTTTTACTGGTACACACACACATATATAAAAAAACCGTGTTAAAGACGATATTCCTGATTGAATACTATGTGGTTTTACAGAAATAATATTTTTAGGAATAAAACTCATGTGCAAAACCTGTTAAAATACTACAAACAAATATATGTTTATTTAGATTTATTTATAACATGTTGGAATGATAATGCTACAGTTACTTAAAACTAAAACGCTACAAACCTACAAAAATATTTTTGCAAAACTCCGTTCCCCCGGAATGGCCACCGCATGGGGAGCCCAAGAAAAGAAACGGGCTCCCCATTTGGAAGCCACCTGGAAGGTTTTTTTCTGTTCCACCCACAGTTTCTTTGGTAGCCTGACTTGTTACAAGGGATTGTATTCCTACCAGAGAAAATGCCACCATTTTGTCTGGGCAATCCGCCTTGGAGGAGCCGGGGCGCGAACCCGGGTCCTACAAGTCACAAGGCAGGCGCTCTACCCCAGAACCAGAGTGGTAGAGCGGATACTTGCAGTAGTCTTAACACTGACATGATGTTATTCCACGAGTTTACTGTAGTTTCGTGTGCCATTAACATCTAACCTCGGTAACGAACAAATGTATGTGTTCTCATGTTGTTCGTTCAGCATGAATTATGTAATTTCATAACAGTGAAATATAATTTGTAAAACTAGACTGGCAATTTTTTAGTTACTTTCCTGCAAACAAACTACAATCCCGCTGTACAATAATTATATAGAAGTATAGACTAGTAAAAACATATGTAAGAGCTTGCACTGTCGATGGTAAAGTTATTTTGAAATAAATGTTAGATATTAAAAGAGTGTGTTTAGTTAAAATATGCGTGTACTTACAAGCATGAAGTTATTGTATAAGCATTTTATTTATTTGGTTTTAAAGCCACAGAAAAGTTAACTTTATTTATATTACTTTTGGCTTTCTTTTGTTTTACCGTGCTTAACATGCACAGCTAATCCGTGTAAAGCTATTCAAACAACTGTTTGCAAATAACTAAATATTGGAGGTACTGGGGCAACACGAAGCATACATTGTAACACTATTTTGTAGTGATACAGTTATTTTCATGTAAATGAACAAATAGTTAAGGTTACATGAATATTTCTGTTCCATTTACAAAGAAAATGTACGGTGCACAACGGCAAACAGAATATATCCGCGCCTGGCCAGTCAACTCCTGAAACTTGTACATCCGGGATAGCTGCCTCGGGAAAGTAGGACGGTAGGGGGTTGGGGAAGGGTGAAGAGAAGCATTCCACCCCCAAGGGGTGGCCCCGGCGCGACCTTCAACCCTCGTTCCCCCCGCAACCAGGTAAGAAAGAGCCAGCCGACAGACAGCCCCTATCCTGCTCGGCGTGGGACGCAGTCGCCCGCGACGTGACATACCAACCCTCCTGTTTTCTTTCTTATCCTCACCCCCTACCCCACGATACCCCCCGCGCAGTTCAAAAACTTCAAAGGCTGCCGCCAGGGTGGGTCATTAAGACATCCACACATAACTTGGCAAGTCAGAACGTAACGACAGTCGTAACTTCGAAATTTAAAAAAAAAAAAAAAAAAACCTATATCCACGTAAATTAAAATCTCCATATGTTAAATCACAATAATTTAGAAACACGCAAATTAGAACCTCATAACTTAGAGAGTAACACGTTCGGAACGTCGTTAACTTCGAAAATCTAACAACTATGACAATAATTTAGAAACACAGAACTTCGACATTACAGTACACAACTTAGAACTAGCACAAGTTATAAATACGTAACCTAGGAATATTACATCTAAAACCACACAACTTAGAACAGGTAGAATTAACTTAGACAATTCCATATTGTGTTTTTTTAAGTCAGTTAAATGTTCAAAAACAAAACATCAAATTCCGCGCGTGCGCAGAGCTCATTTCTTCGATGGTTTCGACAATATGGCGGACCCTCATATGGGGCCATTAACTCGTATATATTCAGTTTCGTAAATATAAGTGTGCCAAATGAATCTTTATGGTAGCGAAACTATTCTGAAATACAATTTATACACTTTAATGTTCTTAACAAGAAATAGTCGCAACATAAAAAAGTACCTGAGAAAATTAGAATAACACCATTTAATTCGTGCGATGGTACTGCTATCTCTAGGATTTTGTCCGTAAGAAGTGTATCGATCGACAGTGGCCAAACATACGCTAGAATCCGTTGTAACCAATTTCTAGCCGCGCGCAGGGTAGGTATCGTTTATTAAAACAGTTGGGTTTTTGGTCCCCTTAATGGAATTTGGTTTGGACACTTCATGGAATACGGGCCACGAGTTAGGTGACGGGTGTATCTCAACAAGGCAGTGCTTATTCGTTACCTTACCCGATCGTCTTGGAATACCGCCCTAAGATACATTGTAGTTTCTTATGGTAAAGTCATTTCACGGTTTAGAGTCTAACGTGTATTTTATTTTTCGGACAGCGTTAAAAGGTTGATACGGAAAGGGGGCGGGAGGGGTTCACTGACGTTTTTAGGTACGAAATATTTGGTACACGTTATTGCAAGGTCAGGTGCGTGCAGGGAGACTTGTACCTTAAAAATCCTCAATAAAATCGTAGTATCGCCACTTTTAAGTCCTGTAGAGGCGCGTCAAATTAGAACTACACGCGAGTACGGTGCCTGGTGTGTAGAGGCGAAGAGACGTGCGATGCGCGAGCCAGTGTCGCCCTTAGTGCCTCCGTACTTTCAGAGCTCGTTTATGTTTAAAAAATGTACGAGTGGTAAAACGACAAACATGTATTTGATTAATTAGAAGCTTAAAATATAATATATATTAATATATTACTGTTCATTTAAAATAAAATGTTTTTAGTACTAAAATTAATTTCCTATTGCACGTCGTACAAAGTTGTAAATTATAGTACAAATACTGCCTTTCATCCTCTAACCCCTTCTTACCTCACTTGTCTGGGCGTTGCTCAATCAAGTCTGCCCTAGCTGCAGGTTGTGGTTTTGGTTTGCGTGCCCGGCCTTCCACGCCACTGACTGTACCACAGTCAGGTACAGTCAGGTACACGCAGACGCGGACCTTCTGTAGACTGAGCCCGCTACAGGAGGAGCAAATTTTGCTCACTCTTTACCTCCCTCCTTATCTCATCACCGTTCAGAAATTTAAAAATTAAAAACATAGTAAAATACAATTTTTATAGGAATTTCATCTGTAATTTTCAAATTCTTTTAAAAAGGTTTACATTGACGGTAATATTATTTTATTTGCAATCGAAAACAATTAGAAATCTTGAAACTATTAAAAACAATATATGTGTATTATTCTGCCATAATGCAGTTTACCAAATCATTCACGAATTTCTGCAGATTTTAGACCAAAATTTATTTTATTTTTAGTACGATTTTAAAGCGCACTCTAACATTGACCTAAGTCATTCATGACAATAAATGTTATTTGACTGTAATTAGGATTTTTAATGTTTTTTCTGTAGTTTTCGTTAATCTTATTATTGAAATGACTTTAATATTATTACAAACCTAAGGTATGAATTACTAAGGAAATTAAGTCGTATACAAAATAAAACAGAAATGTTAAAAGGTATGGTTTTTAATCTTCCAGTAGTAAAATTAACTTGATTCTCAAAGTTTCACTGAATTTATTTAAGAAGTGTATTAAAATCCCTGCGTGATAGTCCCAGGTTTTTACTGGGGGGACAGCTTATTAACTAACTGATTCTAAAAATAAAATTTAAAAAAACACCCATTGTTTGAAAGGAACTTGCTAAGAGGAATCGTAAACAAATGTCATCAGTAAGTGTTTTAAACAAGGATGTTTAACGACACATCAGCGAAGATACTGCATTAAACTTCATTAGGAAAGATGGTTGAAAGTTAATTGATATTTTGACTTCAATTATCATCATTGTAAAGATTGCACACAACTGCTCTCTGACCTACTTACATCCGTGATTAAAACCAAATTTTTAAAAAAAAATTTGACAACAAAAACAGAACTAAATATTTTTTTTTTGTTTGGCGTTAGGTATCTGTGTGCAATAATCATAGACAAACTTGTTCTTGTTTTTTTTTTTTTTTTTTTACTGTTGGCGTAGCTTTTGGCAAACCGGTTGGTCTGGGGTTCCAAGCAACCTGCTGGAAGTTTGCAGTATTCAGTGCGTGACCAACTACAGGGGCAGCCGACAATCCTCCGTTAGGGGGCTACTACTGACGTCATTGAAGAGAGGCCAGAGTCCTAGTTTCTGTCCCGGCGAGACAAACTCTTTGAGAAGAGGCCTCTGCCAATTCTTAGAAAAACCCAAGTTCGACGAGTAAGGTGAACGCCCTGAATTAGAGTCGTTCATAGAAAAAACTAGTTGCCACCCTACCTCCCTCCCACACACACACTACAGACGTTAGTTATTGTTCGTTATACCCAATGTTCATGAAAGAATGTCTCATTTATAAAATTCTAATAGTATCAACAGAAAGCGTTGCTGTGTGTTGGTTCAAGGTCACAATTATAGAGTAACTCAAAACAAAGTTTTAGATAACCGCATGCGCGAGTACTGTTTTCGTTGTTTTCTCGCTTGCAGCTCGAAAGAATGGCTCTTTCCCCCTCAATTAGTAGAAGGTGAACCTGTAAACTTTATTTGGCAACAGGTTGGAGCCCCTGACCATTGGAATCTCTTTGCACGAGAGTGCTTGAACCCGAAGTCCCTGACCCGTTGAATCGGTCGTAATGGTCAAGAAGACACAGTTTTTTTTGTTTTTTTTTTTTTTCGCTGGCCTCCACGTTCACCTGACGTAACGACATGCAAAAATTTTTTTTTTCCTTTTGGGTGTTTGTAAAAGATCGTGTCTACGTTCCGCCGCTACCTAATGATCTGCCAGAATTGAGAAACGAGAATTGAAGAGTCTATTGCTTCCATTACTCCGGACTTGTTAACCATAGTGTGTGAATAATTGGACTTTAGGTTGGATGTGTGCCGTGTAACTAAAGATGCACTTATTGAATATTTAAAAAAAAAACTAGTTGAGTTTACCTTTATTTGATGTATGATTTGTTGTAAATAGTTTAAATTAAACTCTTATAATATAGCATTGAAACTGGGACATTCTTTATGTACATCTTATACAAGCGGACGTTTGCCTAGTTGTAGGTGATAGTGGAGTCTATCCTAAATTTTAGTGAAAGTGCGAATTTTTCCAGTGTATATTTATAAATCATAATTATATATTCGTAACTGTTTTAGATATCGCAATGAATAAAGGCCAAATTAATCCTAGGACTATTACATACAACTTGATTGAATTTCAAGTGACTACCATTAGCAATTTTAGAGTTAAACATTTCATAAAGACAAGAAGTTTTTTGGACGTAATATTTGGTTTTACAATTTTAATTTATAATTTGTAAATCACGGACACTTCGATTGTATTATTTGTTTTGATGTACTGATTGATATTTAAATTTTTACGAACATCATGTGCAAATATTTCTGAAAATTCTGTAGTCTACATTTTACAACTAAATAATATATATATTTTTAAAACTCTTCAAATATAACATCTAAAATTGTACTATACATTCCTGTGGAATATATAAAACTAATAGTTTGCCTGAAAAAAAGTAACGTAATATTCCAAATATTAAAAAAAAAGACAACTTAGAGCATGTATTTTGTTTTACCGACAGCAATATGTTAGACTAGAATGTTCGATTATATTATAGAACGTTTCGGAATGTTCCAGAAGGCTCTAGAATTTCGAAAGGACTTATTCTTATTCTGAGAAATTCTAGAATGCTGTAGATACCGGAAACAGAAATTCAGAATCTTCTAGAACATTATTTACACTCAACGTGTTAAATATTATATAGGAAATACCACCCCCATTCCCCGTTCCCATCCCTGAAAGCAGAATTTTGGTACTTCTTAATGAAAATTACCTTTATTGGCATTCAAAATAAGAGTAAAATTACTGTCTACATCCCACTACACCTTTATTTGCGCTAAGTGAAAATTTCTACAGCTGAACTTGAATAAAACTAAGAAGATAATCACTGTCTACCTGATATTTTGAAAAAAAAATCCTTATTCACTAACGTGACGCATCTACACTCTATGCAAAGTCCGGGCAACGACAGGTACTTCTGCTGGTGGGAAACTATTTGCAGCAGCCGGTCACTTTGAACTTCAATAAATCCATTAAATTATATTCTGCTTTTTACGAAGCAAAATTTTGTATATTAAATGGTCTAAAAACTGCTGAAACGTGTCTCGGTGCGCGGCTTGCCGCAGGTGAGATAGCGCGGGTGCCACGAAGCGCGAAGGCGACACACTGAACCTCGCTGTTGTTTATTTTTCCCCCGCCGCTCAGTTGGTAGTAACAGTTTTCGTTCCAGAGGCTCGCGCAACCATAAAGGTTAATTTCGAGCATGCGAGCACACTTTCTCGTGTTCCTGGCGCCGCGCCGGGCCGGAGAGATGGTTGAGGGGCGAGTGGGGGTAGCAGTTTCATCGGCCGAGTGGCCGCTTCTCTCGGGAAGAAAGCGCGGCTTTCGGGGCGCGACCGGTTTTCCTCCGGCCCTTCCAACCGAGGCGATCCGGGTTCGATTACCGGGAGCATCGAAACCCCGTCATTCCCTCTCCCCCCCCCCCCCCGGAAGTTGGAAAAACGGGGGTGCGGTTGTAACTGAGAAACACGCGACTTAGAAACACACAACTTAGAAACACACAACTTAGAAACACACAACTTAGAAAAACACAACTTAGAAACACACAAATACATAAGTTAGAAACACACAGGCATAACATAGAAAATCCCATCGTGTGTGTAAGTTATTTATTTATTTCTAAGTTCCGATTACAATAATCCTTCCAAACTAACCTCTCTGTAGTTCTGGCTTTGCTTGTGTGTTTTTTTCCTTCTTTCTTTTTTATCCTCGAGGGCAGAGGTCGGGACCCGACGGACATCTTCCCTGGTCACGTCGCTGCGTTGTAAGCGGTGGGGTGCTGTCACAACTTAGAAACACACAACTTAGAAACACACACGATATAATCTTCTAAGTTATGCCTGTTCTAATTTGTGTGTTTCTAAGTTATGATAGTTCTGATTTACGTGGTTCGGCGTTGTGAGTTTCTAAGTTACGTGTTTCTAAGTTGTGATAGTTATAAGTTATAGACTTTCTACGTTACGGCGTTTCTAAGTTGTATGATTTTGCGTTGTGTGTTTCTAAGTTACGTGTTTCTAAACTTATGATCGTTCTAACTTATGACAGTTCTAAGTTACGTGGATTATTTCGAGGTTTCTAAGTTATAACGGTTCTAAATTGTGTGTTTCTAAGTTATGTGTGGCTTTCGTAGGCGATTGGTTAGAAAAATCTCCGGCGTCCGTCGCATCACGTCATTCGCACAATTGTGATTCCAGAATTTAAATAAATAAATAAATAAATAAACGTTTATTATGCAGATCTCTTTCCCATCACTGACTGCGAGGGAAAGTGTTTCGTCGGGTGTGTCGAGGAAAAAGGGGGGCTGGGTGAACAACTCGGTGACCGACTGCGACCGCAGTTCGAAGGACGCCAGCCATTGGATAACGAGCGACCTCGCACCGGTAATTAACCAATTGTCAAGGTCGGGCCGCACACTTCGCCCCAGAGATGTGGCGGAGGTTTAAGCGCCAGCTGAAGATCAGTGGAAGAAAAAAAAAATCCAGTTACTTCCAATCATCCCATAACCTAACTCTAGCAGAGGACGTGAACGAGGATGTATAAACAGATAATGTTTAACTAGCGAAGTCCTGCAACCGCCGTAGTACTTGTTCCTGACGTAAAAATGGTTCGATTAAATAATCGAGACTAGCGCCTTTATTTTTCTGTACATTTTTGTGACATAATTTTACACCCAATTATAACAAAGATATAACCTCAACAGTTTTGAGGTGGTTGTTGAACTTTGTTTAATTAAAATATCATCCACAAGCTCAGTGTTCCATCGTAAATATTTTATGTATTTTTTGCAATAAAACATAGTTCAGTTCCAATTTGTAAAGGCTAATACCAGTTTTGGGAATATTTTAAGACCATTAGTCGTAATAATGCTTTCAGCTCTTTTTTGTTGTTTTGTTTTAATTTTTCGAAGTTTGTAAGTGGCATTTAAACACAGCCCATATATAGAATTTACCAGAACATAAATGAGCCATCTTTTTAAATAACTTGCTAGGTAAGAATAGTATTTTTTTGGAATTATGAATAGTTAAAATTACCCGTGCAAAGAATATTGTTTTCTCAAAAAAAGTATGGCACTTTTAATTTTAATATTTATCAATAGTAGGGTTATTCACAATTGCGTAACAAAAAAAAAGTTAAGTCACAGTATCCAATAATTTGGTGCAGTGTGTGGATTTTAATTTTCTTGAAGGAAAAAAAATGCCTACGGGTTAAAAACAATATTTTTATTTAAATGCAGAACCATAACGTTTCTCAGCTTGGCGTCGCAATTCGGCGACCAGTCTGGAAGTCCAGGGAATTGCTTCGTCAGTGCTGGTAATTGCGTACGCAGAACCAAAACAAAACGTAAATGAGGGTTGTCTGTCTCACAAACATAGCGTGGTACTTTGTTTATAATTTTTTTTCCCCTGGCATCAACTTTTATAATGTCCATGGTGATTGCGGACCTAGTACGCAAGGACCCGCCAGATGTAATCTGAAGTGAGGCTGTGGAGACGTCGGAAACAACACGGTACGAGTATGTCCCCCCCCCCCCTCCTTTCGTCTTTCGTTCTCTCGTGCGTTCGGCAACAGAGATATGGTCCTTGCCCATCCAGGAGAAGAGATCAAGGTTAGCTGTAGGCATGTATTTGCCAACCTTCTCCCCCCCCCCCCTTCCCACTCAGTTTGTACCCCATGCTTCACAATTATTATTGGCATGCGGCGACCTTGGGGAAGCCAGTGACGTCATAAAGTCCGTGTTGTATAAAGCTGGACTCAATGATCCTCAGATCCGTCATCATGTTTTTTTTTTCTACTCGGATGTTGCCAACAACTGTTGAGGCTAATATTTTTTCTGAGGAACGTTATCTTTTGTTGGTTTATCAGTTCGACGATCGAGTATGCTAAGCACTTATGATTGAATTAAACAAACTCCAATTTATTTATTTAAATATATATTTTTAGTAATCGTGCATTATTAATTACTTTTGTGTCTCAAGAAAATTTTCTGTTTCAAATATCAAAATTAAAATATTTTCATAAGCAAAGTTAAAAAAATAATACGGAAGCAGCTTAGCAAATAACCAAACGAAAAAAAAACTATGATATCGTTGGCTATTGTTATTAAAATTTTCTTTGATACGTTTAGTTATTAGGACACTAATATTTATTTGAAGTTACAGTAGTTTGGCTTGTAACACAACCGTTTCTTTAATGTTAACATGGTCATTAATAAAGTTCTTCATCATTTTAATTTACCATTCAGGCTTGCTTCTGCCGCAAGCTTACATGTCAAAAAACAAACCTTAACTTTATTGAGCTGATTAAACATATAATATTTAACGGTAATAAAAGCATCACGATATTCTTTTATTTTTAATGGCGTGAATATATGTAAACAAAAAACTTGTTGTGTATCAACAGTATTATGAACGCTGCTCTATCTCTACATTTTAATTTTAACTTAGGGTTGTCAACATTTAAATTTCATGATTCTAGCGTATTTTTAACTTGAAATTATTAATTTTATTACAATGAATCATAACATGTGTTACAGGATAGTTGTACTATTATGAAGTTTGAATTTTTTAATAAATATGCTCAGTTAAAATTCTGCTATGTTCGCGAAAGCAATATATACGGTTGAATCACTTGGGTCCACCATCTTTTAGAGATTTCTGAGACTTTTACAGATGGCAGCACCGTGTTTACGCATTTACTTTCCAATCGACTTCAGTTCAATTCATGCCGTACACCGAGAGATAAGATGTTTACACATAAAAAAAAAATTGGTTGTCTGTAAAGTCGGTTTAGTGACGATAGTTTAACGTGACAACGTCATAACAAAACATTGATGAAATGATTGCATACTTTTATGAATAAAATTGAATCATTTTTATTGAATTATCACTATTTCGTATGGATACAAAGAAGGAGTGAAATGAAATCTACAGTTAAATTAATAAATTTACTTTTATTTGCACTCATTCATTCAAATACCTATGTTTATTACTTTTACTTATTTTAACTTTTACTTATTACTTTTAACTTTTACTATTACTTTTACTTATTACTTTTACTATTACTTACTATTTTAACTATAACTTTTATACATGTTTGCTATTTAACTTCTTCCAATCTGTGTTATTCTGTTAAGGATAGGACGATGATAGGAAAAGTAGGAAACGAATGGGAGTGTTTCAAGTTTAATGTGCCTCGAAATAGTCAAATCGATAGTTGTTCCAATCGAGTGGAAGAGAGATAGATGCTGCGCAAGCGTACAATGAGCGTAACTGGACACAGCGTAACGGGACAATGTGCGCAACGGGACACTTTTCCGTGCGTGTAGCCGGCGTTCATCGATTTATTAGACGTTGTCACGTCAGAAACAACTTTGCAGGGGTTCGTATTCTAAACAAAACCCTTGCCGGGACAAAGAAAGCAGTTTTTTAGCGCGTGCCGGATTTAAGACCAGGCGACGCGTGTTCATGAGAAGACAAACGAAGCGCCGTGCTCGTTCCGTAATTGGCCCATTGTGCCCGTCGTGCGCGTGTGCGAGTGTAAATGTGCCTTCGCATCGTGTGACCTTACCCACGAACATGCTTACACCTTTCTTCCCCTTAATTGGAAGGGATCGTGCTGAAGCCGTGTTCGCAGGGTGAATTTTTTCTTAAAGGAAAAAGGGTCGCTTTACGTTATTTTGCATACAAATATGGTGACGATTATATGAATTTCTTTTTTTTACATATACATCTTTAGCCAACTTAATTCACAAAAATACACAATATTAAGAATTTGCCACATTGGTTTAAACTTTATAATAAAATGTATTGTGTGTAATTGACTGATTCCTAACCTAAATAACAGATTCACTGATCTAGCTAATAATTACAAATAATTTCTGTTATCAAAAAAAGCTTTGTATTGACGGGTTTTTTGGTGTAAATGTATTTTTATTTATTTACGAATGAAATCCTAAAAATAAACAGTTTTAAGTCAAATGCTATGTGCAAAGGTTAATGTAATTTTTTTACTATATACACATATGATTGCATGCTCTCAAATAAAATTAGAATTTAAAAATAAATTAGCCTTAAAGTTTTCAAAACCATGAAATAAACTTATTGAAGTGATAAAACAATTTATAAACGCTCATTTATAGTTATAACATTAATTTAATTCAAATAACTGGCAATAATATTTGTAGATGCAAAATAAAGAGATTTTCTTCGTGTATTTTTTTTAATGAAAACCATTTACTGTGAAAAATATATACATTAGTATAGCTGCAATATCATATATGTATCCATTAAAAGCATGTTTTTTTTTAACCGCATCAGAGTGAAACTTCTTGCTTATTAGGTATAGATAGAGATAAATTATTAGTATTTTTTTAATTGAACATGAGATAATTGAGGACAGTAAAGATGCAGGTATGATCTCAAATTTAAAAAAAAATCTGAGGCGTAGACAAAAACACAAGCAGCGTTGCGAGAATTCTGTAGTACCACTGCTGCGTAATTTCTACCTCTCCTCTGCCGTCTCCTCTTCCGGTCGTTACAACTAGCATATACAAGCATGTGAAAAGTATAGAAGCATGCCTTATTTTGTGAAATCGCTTGTAGAAGTGAATTAGGAATTCTTTAAGTAAATACACGATGCTTCTATACCTCTATTTCGTGGTGCTAAGCAACAACATTGTATTGTATTCGTTGAGTCGAGTCAATGTTTCCACTTTGCACAGTATCACACACTCCCCCGTCGTGACGTCAGTGCTCCAGTAGCATGCTCCGCTACGTACCTATCTTCCGCCCCCCTATTTTACAGTCTTCCCATTCGACCGCTGGCGCATGCGTTGGAGTGGCGTCGCCGCTGACGCACTCTCCTCTTCTACCGGTTCCCCAACCACGTACCAAACTATTCCCCTCATCCGATCGGGATTTTCGTAACGCTCGACAGTTGTAGCCCGAATCTGCAAAGAAGTTCCACTTCAAAAAAATCGTCTTCACCTTGAAGTCACGCGGGGGTCGTTACCGCAACGCCGAAATACCTTAACGCCGAATGTCAAAATTGACCACAACGCCGACAGCTAGAAAACTGCTGTGTACCACAACGCCGAAATAACAACTGAATGAAACTGTGTGTGTTTCTTAAATGTACCTTAACACCGAAATACCACAATCAAACCTAACCTTACCTAACCTAGCGTAATATAACCTAACCTAACTTAACCTGGCCTAGCCTAGCCTAACCTAACCTTTGTGGCAGTCCTGCAATAACATTTTTCGGCGTTAGTGTATTTCGGCGTTGTGGTACACGGCAGTTTTCTAGCTGTCGGCGTTGTGGTCAATTTGGCATTTCGGCGTTGTGGTATTTCGGCGTTGTGGTGCGTCCAAGTCACGCGGACGTGGGCACCCCGTGGCTTCGGTGCAGGTGTGCCAATCACCGACGGGACGCAAGGAGGCGCGCACCGTCCTCGTCACGGCCTGATTGGCCCATTGTTCCGTCCAGGGAGGGGGGAGGGGGTTAGGTGGAACCGCCGCCGACTGCTGATTGCCCGGCGCGGCGCGCGATAAGACGCCACTCTCCACAAGGCGTCCAGACGCCCTCGCGCGCGACCTGAGGCCTGTGTGTGTCGCGCTCTGCTGATCAGTCTCGTCCGTCCGCCAATCAGATGGCCCGTCTGTCCGTCGAAACCTGGCCGAGCTTCAACTTTCGACGGACGGACAGATGATATCTAGAGACCCGTGAATTTCGCGGATTCATTTCGTGTTATGCTAAAATTCAAATAATTATACCTTAGTACTGCTTCTGTCATTGGTTCTCTGTTAATCTGGAGGACTGAAGGCCAATTAGAGACCCTCGCTCATAGAATTGTCGAATCACAGGCCACCCAGTCGAGAAGACTCACAAGTCAACAGCCAATGAACAGTTGGCATTTGCCCGAGTGTGTAGAGGATATTGGAGTCTATCCTGGAGGTCATTGAATCCGCGAAATTCACGGGTCTCTAAATTGATATCACTAGAGGCAGGTATTTTTTCGCGAAAAGATCTGAACACTTATTAGACTGCAACAAGATATACCCGCACCAGCGGTTTCTTCCTTGTGATTGGCGGCCGTCTGCGAGAGAAGTCGTTGCCTCGTTTGACCGAGCGACTCAGGACGCGTTTAGGTACTTCCGCACTGAATCACTGTGATTGGTGTTGTTATTTACATAGTTTTGCGTGGATATATATATTTATTTATTCCATTTACTATATATATATATATATATATATAATGCAGCATTCTTCGTAAATTTGAGATGAAAAATGTTGGCATGTAATTTAGGTTCACACCTCATAGAATTCATCAATACTCCCCCAGGCATATGATCCCGTTAGGGTGTGGTCCTGGTTAGGAGAAAGATGGGTCTTTTACATGCCTGACACTATTATCAGTGCCCAACTTGGGTTCCGAGAACCGGGAAACAGATTCGCCATTTCCAATCGCGGCATGTTACTGGAGAGCGCCCGGCTGGGTCGAGAGGTTGAGGAGACCCATCCCCAACTTCGGCCCCACCGACCCGCCCCCAGCTCCGCCGTCCACCCCCAGACCTCCTACAGAGCCAGCCCCCTCTGCGGGATCTGAGTAGCAACGACACGGAACCATACCTCTCACATCCCTGGGACCCCTCGGTCACCCAGTTGCTCGTGATCCAGCTGAGGCCTATCCAACCTCTACTAGCTCAGCAGGCTAGTGCCCGAGCTTAAGTAGATCAACACTTCCACTCGTCAGCGGGGCGGGGACCCCTCGGAGTGTTCTCCAAGCATAGGAGGACCACTACCACCACGTTTTCCTACTCCAATCCTGATCCGGAGCCATTAGAGGAAATCTCAGCAGGGAACTATCACAGTAAAGGATCAGTCCCGTGGCACCCTTCATCTTCAGGTATAGTGCTTTCCCAGGCAGCCTCACGGCGGCAGAGCATTCCTGAATCCGGACATGTATGTCCTTGGGTACTTCAATATCAGCATGTCTCCCGCCCGAAGGTTACAGCTGTGCCAGAGCCCGGGTAGGTAAGGTAACACCAGACCAAAGACTGCCTTAATTACCGACCCTAGACTATCCCCCGCCCAAGGGTTACAGCCTTTCCAGAGCCCGGGTTCCCGGACCGGGAGCGAACCCCCGCCGCGCAACCGCCCTTCGCTATTCCATATGCGTCATGGATTCTTCACGTTGAATCCGATGCTTTGAGACACCACCTAGGGTTTGGGGGTCCAAAACGCCCCAGTGGAATTTCTGCGGGAGCATAGCGTAGTCACCTGCTCACAGCTTACTGATCCACCAGAATTCCCGTTCCGACACACACCGAGGAAGTCAGAGGAGTGTGGCACCGCCGGCATATCCCATATATTTGTTTAAACACCGGCGCCACGAGAAGGCTATGGGTTGCCGTGAGCGGGAGAGGCTATAGGTATATTCGCATCACACGCCCTTTTTGGATCTTGCAAATGGTAAATGTTGACGGTGTGCGTACGGCATCTCCTCCCCCCCCCCCCTAGGCGTGTGTGTCTCGCAAGGCGGACCACCTTGGTATCTGGGTCACGCCCGCCGCGATCACAGTCATTGTGACGGCTGCGGCGACGACGCCCGATGATCTCTCCTCGAGAGGCGACGCGACGTCTGTCGCTCTGCCGACCTGCGCCGCTGCGTGCAGATGCGAGCAGCCCACGCGCCGCTTCTGCGAAAACGGGCGCGACGCCAGAAGAATATGGAGGGAAAAAAGGGGGGATGGATTTAGGTTAAGGTGGGGTTGTACGTCACATGACCAAGGCTCAAGGTTTGTTCGACCTGGGTTTCTGTTTCGCACCTTCGTTCGCGAGTTCCGATGGTCAGGAGCAAAAATCGTTCCAAGGTAAAGTAAAGATACAATCTCGCTTGCAAATTAAAAAAAAGTTATTATAAGACATATTTTACAAATATTCCCCCTCCCCCTGGAAATAGTGCTTTAAATGATTTTTTTTTTCCAGTAGCGGACGAGTAGTATAATTTGGTATATCCAAGCGCATGCCTTAGGCAACGAGCCGTTCAGCTGGCCACCAATTTTTATGACGTCATCACCACCATATTGAATAACCTTGACCTTTGACCTTAGCCGTCATTTTATATCCGCCGTATTTGTTTGTATAAAATACCATGTCATCCATTTTAGATTGTCTTTTTTCAACAACAGATAATTTAACATACCACTCTTTAGGACGCCTTAATGGAATTTTAAAATATATAAGTATTTATATAAAAATATTTTATATCAGTGAATTTTTGATTACTTGTTTTGAGCTCAGAATAGTTATTAAGGGCATGCAGATTTCGCGAAAGGATTTCGAGACTAGATGAAAGTTAAAACATTGTAGCACCGTCTGTGTTTCGTGATTGAGTTTCTCCCAGGTACATATCGACTGTAACAACACCAATCATAGTAATTCAGTGAGGAAGCAAACGCGTCCTGAGTGGCTCGATCAAACAAGGCAACGACTTCTCTCGCAGACGGCCGCCAATCACAAGGAAGAAACCACAGGTGTGGGTATACCTTGTTGCAGTCTAATAATTGTTCAGATCTTTTCGCGAAAAATGCCTGCCCCTAGTTATTATTTAATTGCGATACGTAAAAATAAATCGAACTTGTTATTTTAACGATGATATCAGACGACAAAGAGCGAACAAAAATGTCGGAAAATTGGTTGGACTTTGTTTAGGTTATTTATGCAATGAGACGTAAACCTGAGTGAACCATAATGAAAACCTCTTCCTTCCCTCACATTTCATTCACTTCCCATAAAAAATACCAAATATTTCAAGTGTTGGGACGAACAAAGTACATCAGATTTCCACTTCTTTACAAGGTCTTTATTTAGTTAATATTATCACATTAAATAGGTGTATGAGAAATTTTAAATTTAAATATTGAACATAAACTTTTAAAATAGTTTTTAAGCATTTAAAATACGCAAGTTCTTGCCACATAAATTACATGAAGACAGAAACAAACTGTGTAAATATGCCAGTGCTGATGCTATCCATTCTTTCGTTGTCGTCATGAAAAATCACATCATAAAATCATATATTACTGATCCAGTAGGAATTGGCGTCGACACTGTCATCAATAGCATCTTGGATCGGTATTATAGGTTCTATAAGCTCTTCGCTCGTCATTATGTCAATGCCAGTGGGGTAGCCAGCTCCTCCTGTCGTAGCTACCAGCGCCAGTAGAACGAGCGGGACGAGAAGAAGTTGGTACTTCTGCATCTGCAACGCAGTCATTTCTTATATATATATATATATATATATAGTCTAGCTTTTGTCTATGCTCACATTACAGTCAATTTTGCGATGCCCTAGCACTGAATACTGGATTCCCCATGGGACATGAAGTCATTTGAGTCACGCAGTGCGTATTACCTCACTCCCAGGGGCGTATGTAAGGGGGAGCGATTTTTTTGGGGGGAAGGTGTTTGAAATCCCTCCTCCCTCTCTCTCTCTCTCTCTCTCTCTCTCTCTCTCTCTATATATATATATATATAAGAGGGAATAACCACTTTTCCCGCTGTTTGTTTTCGAATTCTTTCCAATTGATGTTGGAGATTATATATATATATATAAAATCCCCAACATCAATTGGAAAGAATTCGAAAACAAACAGCGGGAAAAGTGGTTATTCCCTCTTCCACCATATTCAATTCTGCATACGCAACTGCTCACTGTTACGCACGGAAAATTAAGATATTCGATTCGCACTTGCAGATCTCCTCAATCCATTCTACGCCCAAGTCACTCAATTAATATGTTCAAACAAAATATATTGCCATTAAATAGGTAAAATTACGATGTAAATGTGTAACCATAATAAACTAGCATATATCAGAATGTCCTCTGACCAGACATACTTCAGTCGTGGTTTGTAACTTATATGTAGACACATGGAAACTCCGCGGAATCATTTGGTGTCAGGCTAGAAATTCACATTCCTATTTGTATTGCACCTTCGCGTGCTTTCCTATCGGTAGAGACCGGAAAAATTCGCGTATTCATTTCACGACAGCCTGATATTCAAATAGTTATACCTCAGTGCTGCCTCTACTATTGGCTCACAACTCACCTGGACGACTCTGGGCCGGTGAGAAACAACTCAACCGAAGCTGTATCGACTCACAGGCCGCTACGTTGGGACACTTCCACAAGACAGCAGCCAATGAGAGGGTGACATTTGACCGAGTGTACGTAGAACTATAAAGTTCATCCTAGAGGTCATTGAACCCACGAATTTTTCCGGTCCATACCTATCGGTTTATTTCTTATGTAGAACCTCAACCTTTTTTTTCCGATTGGCCGATTGGTTAGATGCGATTCGGTCTCTCTACTGCCAGCTGGTGGCTGATAGGTCCCACGGTCGTAGAGGGAGTGGCCAGTGGTATGATTATAACTAGGGGCATGCATATTTCGCGAAGAGATTCCGAGACTAGCTGAAAGTTAAAACACTGTAGCACCATCTGTGGTTCGTGATTGGTTGAGTTTCTTTCAGGTCCATATCGATTGTTACAACAAAAAATCACAGTTATTCAGTGCAAAAACAAATGTGTCCTGAGTGTTCCAAACGGTAAGGCAACGACTTTTCTCGCAGACGCAGACGGCCGCCAATCGTAAGGAAGGAAAACGCTGGTGCGGGTATACCATGTTGCAGTCTAATAAGCGTTAAGATCGGGTTATATATATATATATATATATACCTATAGCAACACTTAAAAAAATATATATATTTGGTAGTCTGATAGTCAGCTGTTGGTCTGAATCGTAAATCCTAATTATGATGGCCGCAACAAAAAAATAATTTAACCGAAATAATATCTCAGAGTCGGACGTTAACTGGGGGGTCGTCAGACACTTACGTTACACTTAAGTCTTAGGTTTAACCGAAGGTCATAAAACCGGCCCTTATAACCATATGTGCTGCGCGACAGACACGTAATTGCTAGGTATGCTAGCCTCAATTCACGAGAAATGAGGTAATGGTGTCCTCTGCCATTTGGATCTTAACATACATACGAAATATATCATTAAGGATACTTAAGTAAATAATCAGTTACTTTACTGTGCGTATCATTCATGAATTATTCAACAAGCAAAACCGATTATTTTGTGAGTGATTGTAAAAACGATTCGGCATTACAGCCCAACAAAACCTCAAGGAACTATAACTGACCCAAAAGTCGGTGAAGATAAAATAGTCTAAACTGAACACTTATGCTGCTATGAAGTTTTACCTGTGGTGCTCTTCTTTCAGCAGTAAGATGTTGAGCTAGGTTAGGAGCCCATACGGTAATGGCGTAGAGGTAGAAGTTTTCTTCTTATAGGCTGTGTCTTTCAACACCTCGCTTCACCCGCGAATTACACAGTTGTCCAAAACATTGGTTACGTCCGTTATTTTCTGAACGTTGAGCAGATAATTCATTCCAAGTGTCTATCGCCATGGAAAAGCATAACAAGAGAGACTATCTCAAGTTTTCAGAATTTTTAGAACATATATCTGTACCTCGGAGGCATAAAACTCTATGTCCACTTATGGGCAAAACGAACTTATAACCAAAAACCTTGACCACCACTTGACGATTTCTCTAGTGGCATACAACACTAAGATCTAGGATAGGTCAAAATGCACATATTTTGTGTATAAAATAATTGGTTTAATAAGTGAAGAACTATTTAAAATTCTTTAAACTGTTTATGTGGTATAGTGTCTTATGCCACAGAGGTAGGTACAGAAAGTACAGATTTCTTTTGAATTACATATTGCACATTAAACATATTCTTAAAGGGGAGGGATGGGAATCGAAAGATGTTAAGTCCTAAAAATCCTTTAAATCCTATATGGCGTCCTTCTATTCTGAACTTTCCTCCTTTAACTGAAGACAACGCATCTAACTGAAAAGTCAGTTTCCTGCCGCTAGTGCCTTGACTAACCAAATTAATGTGGACCGTGGTAACATCGAATAAGCAAAATTTCGGATAACACAGTTACACTGTAAATTGTATTTTTTTTTTTTTTTTGTAAATGGACCAGAAATACTGGCGTAAAATTACAGATATTTGCACATGTGTACAGGTACATTATAAAAACTGTACCACAACAAAATAATGTTTCTGTAATACTGTGTTCGTGTTCTTACCCGGGCATGCATTCTTTGTGCTGTCCCGGCACCTCCAAAAGTTGAAGTTATCTGCTGTTAACCGTTCCCTGAATAGCTTTCCAGTATTTACTGCGCTCTTTAATAAGCACGATACAACAAAATAAAGTCAAATTGTTGAATATTTATTTATCTTATCCATGTTAAAATATATATATAACTTAAATAATGAAACTTCAATTAAAATATAAGATAATGCGCCAATGTTCGTAAGTAATAATACGTATTTCATTAATACAAAACGAATTTCATACATACAAAAATAATCATAGACACGTTTTGTACAAACATACTATATATTTCTTGAATTATTACAAACTTTTTCTTTGCAGCTGTTTTCCAAAAGGAATATTTCGTAAACACACATAATATGTTTTTCGGTGCATGGTTGTCCCAACCAGTAATTTGACATCTTTGGGGTTGATTTCCTTTAGGCTTTCTACGACAGTTACATATATTCTAGGTTCTCCAAGCAAATGTTTTAAAAGTCTTCGCTGGTATTGGTGGTACTTTTGTCGGCTCGGATGATAAGGAACCTCGGTTGATCGAAGCTAGGCAAATCGAGACTCAACGGTGCGTGATTTTCACCGGGCGAGTTGGACGAGAGAGAGAGAGAGAGAGAGAGAGAGAGAGAGAAAACGGGGTTTGAACGCGCGCGCATTCCAAAAACAAGCAGCCGGCTGGAAGAATGTTGGAAATTCCAATTTTCCGTTGAGAGGCTTGTCGTCCTACGACCTGTCGCGACGGGCAGGCGGCACTGCCCTCTTATCTCCTCGGAGGATCTCGGCGCTGGAGTGGCTGGAGCACCGCGTGCCGTTGCGTCCACATCCTCGGAGGTACGTGTGTCCCGTTCCAGGTCATCATTTCAAAATTTTGAGTGGCAGAACTTCAACAAAATAAAATGATAAAAATAGACATAGTGCATACTTTTCGCATAATGAGCTGGCTAAGTTGAATCTTTAACAATTTTGTGCAGTATATGGGTAAGGAGAACCAAATTGATTAAATTAATTATTTTTTTTATTTAACTACAATTCTGGTGGCTACTGCGTGGTTTGGTTTAAAATTCTTCCAGAAAAAAGTATTAAATTTTATTATTTTTTTTTTCCTTTTGAAATCATTTTAAAAATTGAATATTTTAATGGGCCAGGTAAAATTAAATATTTTATTTCTGAAATAAATTAAACCATATCACATATCAGTCAGTAAAATTTAAGCAAGTGGAACGTAAATATAAATATAAATATATATACATATATATATATACATATATATATATATATATATATATCAATGACCTGGAACACGACATAGGCTACATATTGAAAGTCTTGCCTATCCGATCCACACATGCGATGTGCATAGCTTTAGAAAAATAAAACAACGCGATTTAGAAACGGCTCAAGACATCCGAGTGATGTCTGTTTACGGGAAAAATTTTGAGAACACGCTGATGTCGGCTTTTGTGTTTAAACTGTATTTTTAGAAGAGTGAAAATGGCTAAAACGCGTGTTACCATAAATAATTTTTTAGGCATGAAATATCCAGTACAGATTCTTGAAAGCACTCAAGGGATTTGCACCACAACTTTATCACCATTTATCCGCCACATAATGTTTTGGTAACCGCACAAATATCATATTACGAGCCTTGCGCTTAGAGGCGACACCACGCTAGAAACACCAGCGAGAGTCGCACTAACACAAATACACCCCTGACTCGGTCTGGTAGCACGGGACAATACGGAACAGGGCTGTTGCGACAAGGATTTGAAGTTAGCTATTTCAAGGTACCATCTGTGCATTTTCCTGCAGTGATGGCGTAGACTACATTAAAATGAAAAATACACGTGTTTTATCCTTTTTTTTTCATACCATGCTCTGTGATGAAATAAGAAACTATTTTTTTATACTGTATAAGTACAATTCCGAACAGGGGCGCAAATCTGTAGAAATTTATTGGGGGGTCCGCGGATTTATGCGGGTGGGAAGGGGGGGGGGATTTGAGAGTTTTCCGCGTGGGTTTTAACCGATAGGGTGCTTGTATATTGTATATAGTCCATATTTTGGCCTATATGCATGCAATACGCAGGAAACTTTAAATATGCAGATAGTTTCCATAAATCACAGTTTTGACGATTACGTTAATCACAATTTTGCAAGCGCAAGAGCGGGCCCCTTCAATGAGGGACTGCTTAATTCCAGGGGGTCCAAGCCCCCCTGCCCCCCTGCCCCCCCCCCCCCGGATTAACGCCCATGCCGCCGAATAAACTAAAACGGGAGATAATTTATTGGAACTAAATGATCTCAACTTTAATGAATTAAAATATGCACCAGACATTTAATTGTGTATATTGCTTTAGTTAAGGAATTGTGTAATTGATTACGGACTTTTCTCACAGTGTTGGTTAAAATATCAGCATTATTTCTACATGTGTGCGAGCGAGGTCAATGCCGGATTAGCTAGTCTGCCAGAAAACTGTGTCACGTGAAATCAATTTTAAAAATATATATATTATTACAGGAAAGCCATATCGTTATTGCCATACATAACATCAGCGAAAAACATATCTTCAAATTTCATGAAGTTTTTCATCTTGAAATAGACGTTAGGAAATGTCATTTGAGACAATACATTGGTACATAAAACCGACTACGTGGATCACTACGAAGATTTATTTCGCGGATTTATTTGTTGTAAAACTAAAACTCGAAGTCCTGTGTTTATACTGTACCCTAATATGCTTCCTATTGGCTGGTTTCCCCTATGTATAACCTCCCCTTCATTTGAGCTGGTCGATGTGATTTAGTCTCTCTACTGCTAGCTGATAACTGGTCCACAGTCGTAGAGGGAGTATTCAAACAATTGTGATCTAGTCATCAAAACAATGCTAAGGTATATATGTTTGAAGTCTAACTGATGACCAAAAGAATCCTTGATATTTCCGGGTCTCTACCTACGTTGAAGGAAATGTATGTTGTGTAAAGGTGATAATTATTGCCAGAGGATGAAGAAGCCTTTACCTGCATTTTATTTTCTCTACTTTCCTAATTATTTTACGATAGTTAAAATTTATATGTAATGTATTGGAGGTGTAACGTTCTGGAAATTAGTTTAACTAAGTATGTAGGTACTTTCATTTTCACTTCCTATTTACAAAACTTCAAAAATTTCTTCAACATATCGGTGATGTCCTCAAATACGTTTTTAAGCCTTACAGACATGATAATATAATTTCCATAATTACCAAGGTAAAACAATAGGCCCCTACAAGAAAACGTAAAATGGGAGTGTTATTTGGGGGAAATATGGACTGAACTATTTTGTGTATCGTTTCCGTTGACATAATGAAAATATTTTCACAGAACTAATGGAAATACGTGTTTAGTAAATAAATGTGAACTTTTACAAATCATAGATTATGAGTGTCACGAATATAATAAAATAAAATATTGCATTATCTTGGTAGATACAGACTGTATAAAAAGATACATTAAATACGCTTTACTAACTCTGGGAATGTGTGTAGTTCAATTTATTGGTAAGGTAAAGTAGAACATTGAGATATAAAATTTCGTAAAATAACTTTAAAAACGCGACGAAAGATTTCATATACAATTATTACAAAAGAAAATTTTATTTTAGTGAAAACACCTGAAAGAACGGGCATACCTACATCTCTAATATAAAAATATATATAAATGACATAAAAAATTAATGCTGGTAAAAGTAAATTATTTTCAAGTATGTAACCTTAGGAAATGAGAGAGCGAGAACGACATTTATTAAATAACTAAAACGTGTGTATGATAGACAGAGAGAGAGAGAGAGAGAGAGCTGTGTAAACCAACGAGAGCAGGCTTAAATGTCCAACCTCAAAACAGAGAAGACAGATGTAGTTTTATAAAATAGGTCGCTAATGAAAAATTTTAATTTTCCTGTCGTACGGTTTTATACCCTAGGGTGGTTGTATAATTAGAATACTTATAATTAACAACTTGTGATACCTTGTTTCGCACGGATAGATAAAATATTTGTTAATCATCAAGTTTAATTTTTAGAATCCCTATACAAAACTTTTATTTGAATTAATGTCAAGTTGTAATTAATGTTTTAGTATTTGACTTTAATTAAGATTTATTTAAGCAACGCTGTGTTGATATGATGGTAAAGATAATTAATTGCAGAAAGACTGGAACGAGATCAAAAATGTATTATGTTCCCTTGGTGGTATATGTACCTAACATATGATAGAGAGCGACATGGTTATTCTGTTATAATTATCGGTGACAATTTAATCAGCGTAAGCCAAGAATGCATTCAAATTTGACGTTTTTCTCCAGTTTCGGTTTGAAATATTTATATACATTCATTACGGAACCATCATTTTTATTTTAATAAAACTTAGCCTATGTCCGTCTGGAATTGTGTAGCCTTGTAACAGTGAAAGAATTTTTTCAAAAATTTTCAATCGTTTTCAAGTTTAATTCTCACAAAGAAATAAACCCACTTTTTTCCTTTATTGTTACTTCAACCTCGGAGGCATAAGACACTATATCACAAAAACCGTATTTTTCAAGAGAGAAGTTTAAATTTTTTTAAATATTGCCTTAGTTATATACTCAGATATTTTCTAACCATAATTTGTGAATTTTTTTACATATAGTAGATCTTATCGTTGTATGCCACTAGAAAGAACGTCAAACGGTAGTCAGGTTTACGGTTGAAAGTGCATTGTTCCAAAAGTGGACATAGTACGGATATTAGTTGTGAATGTCAAAGACGTTTTGCATTCCAGCTTGAGACGACTAGTGTCCGTTCAGATCAAGTTCGTAGTTATTAAGATATTTCTCCTGGAGAGAGATTTCTAAAAAAAAAAATTATTGTGTTGGAGCATTGTTTAAATAATAATGTGCTCAGGTGAAAACGGTAGAAGTGTAATGGAATGATTGATCTCCTTACATATAAAAACGTACAGACATATAGTCAAACGTAGTGCACGGTGAAAAAAATGGTATTTATTAGTTTTAAACTACACCTACATTTTTGGACTCATTTACAACATTTGAAATATCGAAATAATTTCATATACAATGTTTATATAATTAGATTGTTTAGGAAATCTTCATTTTATTATTGTATAGTAAAGATTGATTGTATAGTAAACATTGATTTTTATAGAAAACCTTGTCTTGCGTCGGAAGCGTTTCCCACGCACGCAAAGATTACGAGTGAAACAAATGAGAATCGAACCAGAATCTTCTAGGAGCAGGCCACGTCTGCATGATCACGTGATGACCGAGCGAGACAGTTTATTCCCCCCCCCCCCTTTTCGGCTTATGGCCTGCGCCATGTTGGTCAAAACATTGCCTGAAGTACGTACAGCGTTTGCATTTTGGAAACAGTTTCAAATGACCGTAATTTTTTTTTATGAACGTGACTGTGGTTAACACATGAGAATCTAATTCATACATGCAACCATCGTCAAACTTGGTCAAGCTCCATTTCCGCAGTGTTTTTGGACGTCACGGTATGGCGATGGTGAGGTAAAAACAAATTGGTTGTCTGTAAAGTCGGTTTACGGACGATAGTTTAACGTGACAACGTCATAACAAAACATTGGTGAAATGATTGCATACTTTTATGAATAAAATTGAATCATTTTTATTGAATTATCACTATTTTGTATGGATACAAAGAAGGAGTGAAATGAAATCTACAATTTAATTGATAAATTTACTTTTATTTGCACTCATTAATTCAAATATGTTTATTACTTTAACGAACAGATTATGTATTTTAACTATAACTTTTATACATGTTTGCTATTTAACTTCTTCCAATCTGTGTTATTCTGTTAAGGATAGGACGATGATAGGAAAAGTAGGAAACGAATGGGAGTGTTTCAAGTTTAATGTGCCTCGAAAAAGTCAAATCGATGGTTGTTCCAATCGAGTGGAAGAGAGATAGATGCGGCGCAAGCGTACAATGAGCGTAACGGGACACAGCGTAACGGCACAATGTGCGTTACGGGACACTTTTTCGTGCGTGCAGCCGGCGTTCATCGATTTATTAGACGTTGTCACGTCAAAAGTGTCTTCAACTACGTCACAACATGCCGTCTCTCCTGACAGCTCCCACTTCACGAGGAGATAGAAGGTGTATCCTGGTGTTTTGTATTCTGGTAAAGACGCAGTAAATTGGTTTCTTTGTACCAGCGATTGTTAATAAAAGCGTTTCGGGGCAAAGTGATATAAGTGCCAAAAAAAAACGTTTGTTGCTCCAAATTCTAGCGCATCTTTTATTACCTACCGTCTCCGCTTTTTAACTACAAGGAAACTTCGGATGAACTAAGGTCAGAGTGCGCTGCATTAGTGATCGTTTCGTGATAAATTTCAGTAAAAAAATAATTAATATTATAATTTCGAATTTTTTTTTGGCACTTGAATAATTTTTCCCTTGCAAAGTTTCATTATAAACGGGTGCTCGTTACAGTGTTAAAACATGTTTACACAATACATTGGAGCTGAGAATTTAACCGTAATGGCGAGGAAAGGATGCAATCTATTCTATTGTAGCTGGCATTCCTATTCACCTACACTGGCTTTAATCTAGAAATTGTTTTTGTTTTTTTGTTGGCAAGGATTCGATGTGTTGTACTCCATTGAAGACGGTGTTTTTTTTTTAATTTGTTTTATTCATTATGGCCGCACTGAAGCAAGCCGCAAAAAGCTTTTCTGCATTGTCGAGTTTCAGAAGTCCAGTTACCTTTGTCGAGTGCCTGGACTTCCTGCTCTCTTTTCTTTCCTCCCTGGGGGAACGGCGACGCAGCAGCTGGGGGAGGCGCTCCCCCCCCCCCAACTCCTCCCCGCGGGGTCGACGACCTCCTGGGTCAAGGTCACGAGCCGCTTCAACTCGGGCACGCGAGCGGCCGCGGCAGTCGTGGGCGGGATCCCTGGTGGCTTCCTCATTACCCTCCACGTCTCTGCCCCAGTGCGAGGAGGGGTTGGGGTGAGGGTCATACTGGAGGAGGGGAAGATCTTAAAGAGGGTCCGGCATACTAAATTATCTATGACGTGTAGACATCTCAGCTCACGGTGTATGCGGCATTTGGTGGGAGTAATTTCCGTGAAAAGCGGAAAATTGCGACATAATAAAAAATGGCGGTCCCCCCCCCCCCACACACACACACGTGTAGAAAACATTCGTAAACACGAACATAGTCACTTTCGTTAACATAAGGATTACGTACCAAACTCATTTAGTGCGCCAAATGAAACATTACGATAGTGAAACTAACCTAGAATGTATTTGGTAAACTAAAATAGTCATAGATAGAGACCGGAAAAATTCGCGAATTCATTTCGCGATAGGCTAAGATACAAATAGTTATACCTCAATGCTGCCTCTGCCATTGGCTCACAACTCACCTGGATGACTCTGGGCCAATGAGAAACGCCCGACCAAAGCTTTATCGAATCACAGGATGCTACGTCGGGACGCCTCACAAGACAGCAGCCAATGAGTGGGTGACATTTGACCGAGTGTACGTAGAACTATGGAGTTCATCCTACAGGTCATTGAACCCGCGAATTTTTCCGGTCCCTAGTCATAGAAAACAGTAATCTCAAGTTTTAAAATACCTAAGAAAAACTGGAATTGCAATGATTATAATACATATTCTCCTTGCAATAATCCAACCCTCTTGGTAGCATATCGGTAGAGCGCGCGCTTTTATCGGATTCGTTTCTAATAGTTTTAAAACTTCCGGTTATTTCGTGCTGCCATCTGCGGGTGATGGTGGCCAGCAACTGTTACGATTCAGGCAGCGAATTCTAGCGGCGGGTAGAGAAAGTACGTGTATGTGATTCGCGTCCAGAAATGTTGTTATGTACTTGAAAAGCGAAAATTTTATCGATAAGTATCCTATATTTATCACGCTCACCATTATTTTAAAGAATTCTATTCTACTTTATATTTCGTGTTATAAGTAGAGACCGGAAAAATTCGCGAATTCTTTTCGTGATGCGCTGGAATTCACATAATTATACCTGTAAGCTTCTTTTGCTATTAGCTCAGTGTTCGCCTCCACGGCTTTAGGCCAATGAGAAACCCTCAACCAAAGAAGTATCGAATCACAGGCAAACCAGTAGAGATGACTCGCAGGTCAGCAGCCAATGAACTGGCGTTATTTTCCTTGGTATATACAGGACTGTAAGGTCTATCCTAAAGGTCATGGAAACCGGGAATTTTTCCGGTCCCTATCATAAGTTTATTTAAAACATGAGAACGCATTAATTTGCTAGTTACCGAAGTCACGTGTTTACACATAGCTGGCGAGTACTGAAAGATCCGCTCACAATTTTATCTTCTAATATTCCGTGTTTCTGCACATGATTTTAAATAAATGTATAATACAACTATAACTGATTTATTATAAAAGTTTTTTTTCTATTAAACAAACAATTCCTTATTTAAATTTATTACTCATGATTCAAAGTCTAATATGTACGTCAGTATTAGCATGAACTGAAAGTATGAAATCATATGGCACACAGTTTTCCATTAACCGTTCGTATGTAGCCAACGCCTTAAAAATCTATAATTTTAGTATGTAGATCATTCGTAAATCAATAAACATTACGAGTTCACAAAGCCCTGAAAATCTCTGGTTCCTATATTTTTTGGGAAAACTTGATTTTTATTGATTTAACGCATGATGTACTAAAAATAAAAAGAATTTAAATGCGAAGGCTACGTATACGAAAGGTTAATCCAAAAATGTGTACCGCATGATTTCATGCTTTCAGCACATGTTAGGACTGACATTAAAAAAAATTGCCTTTACTTTCATTTAAAAAAAACATTAAAAAAAGGAATTGTTTATTAGGAAAAAAACTTTTATAAACAATATAAATACGGCTGTATTATGAATTTATTTTAAACCATGTGCAAAAACTCGAAACAATTAAGGATACTACGCCCTTAAACTACGTTCACAATAAACAAAAAAAATAATAGATTGCATAACAGGCTATGCACACAACTGTACATACATTACCCGTTATCTGTTATCTGTTACATGTTATCTGTTGGTATTTTTAGTAAAAAAAAAAAAAGGTATTTTAAGAATGTGTCTCCCGTGACAGTGACATTTCAACACTGTGTTTCAGATATTATTACAAACTCGGAAATTTTGTGGATTATTTTGATCACCAGTTAAAATGAAAACATCTATACCTTATCATTAGGGGCAGGAAATTTTCGCGAAAAAATCTGAACGCCTACTAGACTGCAACAAGGTATACCCACACCAGCGGTTTCTTCCTTGTGATTGGCGGCCGTCTGCGAGAGAAGTCGTTGCCTTGTTTGCACGAACCACTAAGGACGAGTTTGCTTCCACACTGAATTAGTGTGATTGGTTGTTGTAACAATCGACGTGCACCTCAAAGTAACTCACCCAATCACGAAACACAGACGATGCTACAGTGTTTTAACTTCCAGCTACTCTCGGGATCTTTTCGCGAAATTTTCATGGCCCTACTTATCATTGCTCCGATGCTTAGATCATAATTAATTGTTTGTACACTCCCTCCACGACTGTGGACCAGTCAGCTACCAGCTGGCAGTAGAGAGACCGAATCACATTGAACACCCCGGATAAAGGTTGAGGTTCTACATAATAAATCATCCAACACAGAAGCACATGGCAGTACATAGTACTGTGAATTTCAACCTGACACCAAATAAATCCGCTAAAATTCCGGGCCTGTATACTTATATTCTACAGGCAATGATTTTTCGCGAAACAATCTGTTCGTTAGACTACATTGCGGTATTTTTGTGACAGTAATTTCTGCTCTGTGATTGGCAGCCGTCTGCAAGAGAAACCATTGCATTATTTGGCCAGACTTCCGCGCTAATTCGCCGTGGTTCGTGCACCTGAAAGAAACTCAACCCATCACTAGAGACCTGTAAATTTCGCGAATTCATTTCGCGATAGGATAGAGTCCAAATACTTTTGACATTATTTTGCTTCAGTGATTGGGCCACAGTTTATCTGAAGGACTCTAGGCCAATGAATAATCTTTAACAGAAGAATTAGCGAATCACGATCATTCCAGTCAACAGGTGTTACCAGTCGGTAACAAATCAGCAGATGTAATTTGCACGAGTGCGTAGAGGATCACGGAGTCTATCCTTTAGGGATTTGAAATCGCGAATTTTACAGGTCTCTACCCATCACGAAACGCAGGCGATTATACAGTGTTGTAACACATAGCTTGTCTCGAAATCTTTTCGCAAAAAACCACTGGCCGTATTTATATTATACTAGCTGCAGTACCCGGCGTTGCCCGGGCTGAACACAGAGTCAAACATTGTCCGCGAGTCAAAGCAAAATGGATAGCGCTGTATGGCAGTGCGGCGGACATAGAGAAATGACACACAATTGCTGTTTGTATGTCTATGACCTATGATTTTCAGTTTACCCACGGCGATCGGTTGAACGGTTTAGAATCGGTTGAACGATTTAGAAGTAGATGCGTTGCAGCGACATCTAGCGGCGAGTTACAAAAAAAATTGATAGCATAAAAACATTCTCCATGAAAAAAAAAACACTAAGTTGTGCCAACCTCCATGGCGATCGTTCAAACGGTGTCGGAGTTTATCAACGTCATACATACCAACATCCTACTTTATATATACGTAGAGGGGGGGGGGGGTGAAATTCAGTACGGATAAACGAAAATCACGGATAATCGAATTCAAATGTATTTAAGTTATACAATGCAGCAAAATTTCGTAAGTAATTTATAGGTACCAAGCGCGGCTCCAGAAGGGGGGCGGTGGGGGCAAGCCCCTCCCGAGACCAATTTTATTGATTAGTGTATATTTATGTTTACTTAAATATTTAATTTCATATGTTAAACTTTTATCTCATCAAAAGTTGCATGGAGCTACCAAGGTTCTGTATTTGAAACCTGTATTTTGTAAATATAATTCAAAGGCCAATATCTGACCACTTTAATTTTTTTTTGCAACTACGACCTTTCTTTGTGCGATAGCCTCTCCCGGAAATTCATCCTGAAGCCGCCATTGATAGGTTACAAAACAAAATGTACAAGTATTACTGATACTAATTATTTATAAATAATGAAATTAAGAAGCATATAAGTGGGTTGTCGGTGCCTCGTCGCGCATGCGCGGTGGCCACGGGTCGGTCGCCGCGGCTGACAGCGGCGGGTCGTTACCACAACGCCGAAATACCACAACGCCGAATGTCAAAATTGACCACAACGCCGACAGCTAGAAAACTGCTGTGTACCACCACAACGCCGAAATAACAACTGAATGGATTTTTGTGTGTGTTTCTTAAATGTACCTTAACGCCGGAAATACCACAATCAAACCTAACCTAACCTAACCTAGCGTAATATAACCTAACCTAACTTAACCTAGCCTATCCTAGCCTAGTCTAACCTAACCTAACCTAACCTAGTCTAACCTAACCTAACCTTTGTGGAAGTCCTGCAATGACATTTTTCGGCGTTTATGTATTTTGGCGTTGTGGTAATTCGGCGTTGTGGTACACAGCAGTTTTCTAGCTGTCGGCGTTGTGGTCAATTCGGCATTTCGGCGTCGTGGTGCGTCCCCGACGGTCGGCAGGTGCCACGACGGGGCTGCCCCCTCCTCCTGGCTTCTCGGGAACAGCTCCGGCGGCTCGGCTGACCCACTTGCTGACCGGCTCCCATCTGGGTTACGGCGCCACGCGCAGGGGTCGTTGCGTCACGGCCGTCGGTTACCCCCCCCCCCCTCACCCCTACTCACCACCTCCCCGTCAACGCACATTCCGGGAAGCCTGAGTCCCCTTCGCACACACCCGAAGGGGAAATCACCGGGTCGCTCGTGCAACTTTGCGGTCGGAACATTAAAAAAAAAAAAAAAATTGCCCTTGTAACTCAGAACACACATGAAAGAAATGAAACTTCTTTGGCAATCCAAACCTCAGATTTGTAATCGTATCGAAAAAACGATAGAGAAATACGTAGATTAAAAGGTAATTTTTCTAATCATGATTAATTAACAATAACTTACATATATACATAGGGGCATGCATATTTCGCGAAAAGATTTCGAGACCAGATGAGAGTTAAAAAAAAAACTATAGCATCGTCTGTGTTTCGTGATTGGGGCGAGTTCCTCCCCAGGTACATATCGATTGTAACAACACCAATCACAGTGATTCAGTGCGGAAGTAAACGCGTCCTGAGTGGCTCTGCCAAATAAGGCAACGACTTCTCGCGCAGACGGCCCGCCAATCACAAGGAAGAAACCACAGGTGCGGGTATACCTTGTTGCAGTCTAATAAGTGTTATATATTTTTTCGCGAAAAATGCCTGCCCCTACATTTACACCATAAAGAAAAAACTGTGCTTGTTACTGTTTCTTCAAACAGTTCTGCCATTTGGAAAAAACGCCGGATATCACTGAACGAAATATGAAATTCCCGACAGGTAGCGCTATCTATACGCGGGAGATGCAGGGACTGTCTCTACGGCGCTCTCTACGCTGCTGGTTGAACAAGGAGGAACGGGAGCGCGCTGGTAGCAAATTATAAAGTTCAAGGCATTCAAAGCTGACTGTAAAGGATACTTACATATATTTTCTGAAACAAGCGCATGCACACACTCTCTTTCTTCTTCTTACGTTCATCTATCTCTCTGGGTTCTTTTTTTTTTTTTTGGGAGACGAATTATCGCCCAAAGAGGAGAACGAAAACGGGCCCAGCAACGTATATACGCGTAGCATAGTTCTCTCTTTATATATATTTGGCATAGTATTTTTTTCCCTGTCTTTTTCGCGACAGAAACGTTTCACAACAATGTTTCACGAAAAGGTTGCATTAAAATTTGGCCTTGAACTTTCACTCTCATCTCGCCCAAAGCAGTTTCACTTCAAAAAAAAAAAAGCAAGTCTTTCAGTACCTACTCGCCATTTATGTGTAAACATCTAACATCGGTAACGAGCAAATTCATTTTGTCTCATGTTGCAAATGTACTTATAACAATAAACTCGGACAGCAAATTTAACGCAGAATTCTTTAAAATAATGCCGAGCGTGATAAATTATAGTCAAATTGTGTTTTTAATTACATTTCTCGACGCGAATCATACGTAGTTTCCACACCCGCCTCTAGAATTCGCTGCCGGAGCATCTACGTCGACTATCGAATCATTTTAAACTATGTAACGAAACGGCGCCGATAAAAGCGAAAAAGGCTTGAAAAAATACTAAAACCTAACTTTGTACCTAATTTTATATAAGGAATTTGATTAAAATTCATTTGAAAAGTTAGTATTAAAATGTTTACCGTTGGCTTTGTGAACTTAGGTTCGCGCCACACGCCACAGATGGCAATGCCATGGGCACATATTTCCGTTCCATGGGACTTCCGTTTTTATTCACGCAATTACTCCTAACAAATGCCGCATACCTAAAGTTAAGATATTAGCTAGGGACCGGAAAAATTCGCGGGTTCAATGACCTCTAGGATGAACTTTATAGTTCTACGTACACTCGGTCAACTGTCACCCTCTCATTGGCTGCTGTCTTGTGAAGGTGTCCCAACGTAGCGGCCTGTGATTCGACACAGCTTTCGGTTGAGTGTTTCTTACCGGCCCAGAGTCGTCCAGGTGCGTTGCGAGCCAATAGCAGAGGCAGCACTGAGGTATAACCATATGAATTTCAGGCTGTCGTGAAATGAATCCGCGAATTTTTCCGGTCTCTAGATATTGCACATGAAAAAATTAAGAGCACAGACTTGCACAGTAGACTGATAACGACGAGGCAGTTGCTACAAGAGCAGTAAATACAGAAGGCACAACCCTGTACGACACAGCGACGCACTGACGAACCAGTGACGAAACTGAAACAGATAAACTGGACACCGCGACAACGGCAGCACGGACGATAGTACGCACGCTTCCTAAGACAAAACATGTTGCGTCGTTTCGGGAACTGACATCTGCTCGTGTTACCAAGCACGAACAGACTGATTGCGGACACCGTAAAATGACAAGCAGCATAAACCGGAATTGGTGTATATGTCCCAAATGTATTCTTATATAAATTCTTCCCTATTGCAAGAATCATTCAAAAGGTCATTCAAAATATATATTGTTATATGGACACACGGCATTGCTGATTTTTTTACTGTATGTCACAGAGAAACCACAAGAATGGACAAGATAGATGAATACACAATCGCTCAGAAAAAACAAGCCAATATCAGTCAGTGTCAAGTTTTGAATGGATGGACAGCAGAAAGAGTTCCGTTGAAGGAATTAGAAAATAAATAAACATCACGACACATAAGAACACAGTGGGCTGAAAACGACGAGAGAGTTGAAACAATAATAGAAAAAAAACTAACCACCTTAGACAACACTGTGACAGACGAACCGAACGATGGTAGAAAACAGGTAATCTGGACAAAACAACGACAATGGCACAGACGAACAAGACAGGCTTCCTAAGACGAAACCGTTGCGACGTTTTAAGAACTGACATGGGGTTGTTACCACAATGCCGAAATACCACAACGCCGAATGTCAAAATTGACCACAACGCCGACAGCTAGAAAACTGCTGTGTACCACAACGCCGAAATAACAACTGAATGAATTTTTGTGTGTTTCTTAAATGTACCTTAACGCCGAAATACCACAATCAAACCTAACCTTACCTAACCAAACCTAACCTAGCGTAATATAACCTAACCTAACTTAACCTAGCTTATCCTAGCCTAACCTAACCTAACCTAGTCTAACCTAACCTAACCTTTGTGGCAGTCGTGCAATGACATTTTTCGGCGTTGTGGTAATTCGGCGTTGTGGTACACAGCAGTTTTCTAGCTGTCGGCGTTGTGGTCAATTTGGCATTTCGGCGTTGTGGTGCGTTCCCACTGACATGTGTTGCCTTCCTCAGGCACAAACAGACAGTAGGCCTACATTCTTGTGGTTTCTCTATTACAAAACACTGTAAACTAGCACTGGCGCGTGTCCATAAAAAATGTTCTAATCAATTCTTCCCCGTTCTAAGAATCATTCAAAGGACATCTGGAATCTTCGGACATTCGGGGACTGATCGGGGCTCAGTGAATCGCAGGCTTCACTTCGCCCGCGAGCGCCTGTCGCGGTTTCGTAGTCGAGCGGGTGTTAACTACGAGAACTCGATTTAAAAAAAAAAAAAACAATCGATACGGTTGGTAGGTCTTGAGGCATTTTTGTAAGGTGATTCAAGGGTCTCGCCTTCGATTTCTGGCTTGTTCAAGATGTGTTTTGTCTCTTTGCCTGAAATGTTTCAGAAGGCAGTGGCCGATTTTTGCAGAAAACCTTTTTGCCAAATTAAGGCAGTCTCGAATGTCACGCGGTTTCCCACAACTAACCAATAAAACGCACTCGGTGACACTTTACACGAAGTGTCTTTACAATAATAGAAGGTATCCGTGCCGTGTGCTTTCAATCACAGTGAACTCTTAATGACAGGATTTATAGTAAGAGAATATGTATTATTATAATTTTAATATCAGATTTCGTAGGTACTTTAAAACTTGAGATTACGTTGTACTATGACCACTTTATTTCATCAAATATTTTCCTGGGTAGTTTCACTATCAAAATATTTCATTTGGCACACCAATAATCCCCTAATGTTTACGAAAGTGACTATTTACGGTTTTTATGTTACTACACGTTTGTCCGCCGTTTTTGTGACTCATTGACTTTCATTCCATTTTTTTTTCACGAAATTAGTCCCACCAAAGGCCATAAGCAGAAGGCTAAGATGTTTACACATCAAAAATACAGAGCTGAGATTAGGATGTTTTTCTTGAAGACGAAAGCTTGCCAAAGGGGAAGATAACGTTGTGTCCGTGTGGGTCGCACACTAAAAGCACCCAGCGACCCGGATCACTCAAGAAAAACACCCCTCGGATAAGATAGCCGCGAGTGGAGGGTTTTGAAATGGGCTGCTAGCTGGGAAGATGTATCGCCTAAGTTTATAGACGTGTGTCGCAATCGACTCACAATACCACGAAATTTCGAACCACAAGACGCAGAACTCATTGGGGGCCCTAAACTTTCACACGTGTAAAGAAAATCGCGAGTTTCTTTTATTTATCTATCCTTGAAGTCACCACGATTACCTGAAATACCTACGTAGAAAAAATAGCTGTATAAAAGTAAAGTCAGAGGTTGGAGTAAACCACGAATGTTACAGACATTATTGATGTATGACAACTTAGCTCTCGGTAAACGGCATTTCGTACAAGTAATTTCGTGAATGAAACGGAAGTCCAGGAACGGAAATGTGTAACAACCACGGTGCTGACATCTGTGGTGGATGGCGCGAACCAAAAGTTCACAAAGACAAAAATAAACATTATAGTATCAACTGTTTAGTGAAGTTTAACATAGATGGGCAGTTTTTCAATACAATTGTTCTTTGACGAAAATCAAGTCCAAAGTATTTTGTCAAGTCTTTTTTTTTGCTTTTATTGGAGACGTTTCATTATATAGTTTAAAATTCCTGTCTGTAGAGCGAATGATTCTTCAGTCGACGTAGCTGCTTCGGCAGCGAATTCTAGCGGCGGGTGCAGAAACAACTTGTGTGATTCGCGTCCAGAAATGTAATTTAAAACACAGTCTACGTTTATTATGTTTAAGGATTCTACTTAAAATTTCGTCTCTGAGTTTTGTATTATAAGTTTTATTTTAAACATGAACAACATGAGAACACATTAATTTGCTCGTTACCGTGGTGAGATGTTACAAACATATCACTGGCGAGTACTGAAAGGCTCAATCGCTTTTTTTTTTAAATTTATTAATATGAAAATGTTTCCAGAAATTACTTTTTAATTTATTTCAAAAAATGTTATTGGACTTAATTTATACCGTACAAATATATTGTAACTAACAGTGTCCTAGCTGATTTTCTGGTGGTCATTCCGAATTATTCGTAACAAGAAACTTCAGGTGAACAAAAAAACTAATAAATACGAACCAATATGAAACAACCTGTTACGAAACACAGAATTACAGAGCGTCCAACATAAGGGAAAAACCTTAAATTTTTAGGGAATATTTAAATGCTCCAAAAAAAAATCAGTTAAAAGCCAGGGAAACGTATGTAGCTATGAACACTGTATTTGGCTTCAGTGTTTGTTATGTTGCAACGCTGTTGCAACAAGAGGCTGGCTTACGTCCATAGTGCTTGCATACGTTCAAGGCCTTGTGTTGCTGCGTAGACAGTTTTGTCACGGCATTGAAGAATCCGTAAGTACGCCATAAATATATGTCAGTTTTTTTTAAGTATTGTAAAAAAAAAATAAGGTTGGATGTTTTCTGTGGTCAGTTAAATATTATAACAGACCTACATAAGTCAGGAAATTCTGTCAGTGATTATTTCTAGACGCCCAGAATTAAATGACCACAATTTTTTTTGACGTGATAACGTCTTATAAATCGATGAACGCCGGCTGCACGCACGAAAAACCAGAACTCATTGTCACGTTCCGCCCGAGCCGAGCGTGCAAGGAACCTGCCAACCACCGTGCGAGAAAATCTTCTATAATATCAAACAGGTTAAGGCGGGCTTTTTAACTAATTGTTCGTGATTATATTTAAACAAATTATTTAAATTAAAATTTGCAAAAAAAACTGTAAATAATATTTGAAAATTAAAAAATGTATGCAATTATTCATCAATGTTTTTTTTATGACGTTATCACGTAAAATTATCGTCCGTAAACCGACTTTACAGACAAACCCCCCCCCCCTTCCCCCCCCCCCCCCCCGGTGATTCCAATGGAATTATGACGTTGGGTATTTCAGGAAACCTCTAATTTAAGTAACACTGTTGTTGTGTTTTTTCGAACGGTAGGTACCAATGGAAAGCAGCGCAGTTCGATGGAAAATCCGCAGAAGCGAGGGCTTTTTCTCCCCCCGAGGCGACGTCCGCCGTTACGGGTCACGTGATCACAAGAAACTTTCGTCGCGGGTCGCGGACGTACAATCCTCGCGGCGACCTGCTTTCCTCCCTCGAGTGTGGGGAGGGGGGGGGGGGCTCCCAATCCACGCACCCATACACCCTCTTATTAGAGCCAACAAAAGCTGCAGGGATAACTAAATATCATCATAAACCCAAATACGCACACGGACCTTCAAAGTCGGTTCATCGTTTTTGATGTGCAACATCTTACTTAGCACTCGATATGAGGCATCTGGCGGGAGTATGTAATTTCGTGAACGCGGCGGAAGTCAGGGAACGGAAATGTGTAACAATCACGGTTTAAAAGAGAAACACGGAAAACAGAACTACCTGTCCGCCCTTTTTCTGAACAGTGCCCGCTCGGATATCTCGGGCAGTTTTCAAAAGGCGTGATTTATTCTGAAGCTCTGCACACAGAAAAAAAAAAAATCTTGTACTTGTACAAAAGAAACAAGTTGCCAAGAAATAGTTTGTAATAAAAACTACATGAAAGATATCGTAATTTGTACAACACAGGGCTATGGTTATTTTTGCATGTACGAAAAACGTTTTCCAAATTATACTGAGTATTTCTTACGAAAATTAACCCGTAATTTTATATTTTAATCGATTTTTGATTCAAGCATATTGTTTTTTTAAAACCATGGAAAAGATAATAGAATATCCAATAAGTTTATTTTATATTTGTTTTATTATGCTTATTAATGTGCGTAGTTAATACTGGTAAGCAATTGAAGGGACGGTTTACCAATAACTTTGACTATTGGAGGTACTGGGACGGCACAAAGCATAAAATGCCCGAATCCATAATTATTGCGCAAGCTTATTTTTTCTAGTGATACAGCTGTCTTCACGTAAATGAAAAAAAAAATATTACAAATATCTGTAATTTAGCATGGATACTTATGTTTCATTTAAAAATATTGGTTGTCTGTAAAGTCGGTTTACGGACGATAGTTTAACGTGACAACGTCATAACAAAACATTAATGAAATGATTGCATACTTTTATGAATAAAATTGAATCATTTTTATTTTAATAATAAAAGAATAAATACTTGAAATTATACTAGTAATCAGATTTTTAAAATGCAAGAATAATTAACCTTTATTGCCGAAATTGTTGTTGTAATAAGCAATCAAAACCACATTAACTTTTCACTTCACTTTATAAACAGTCGACGAAACAGTTCACGTGTAGATGACTTGTAATTAATTTTAAAAACTGGCGTTTAGCTATAAAGTTTAAATATAATTATGAACAAGTTTTCATATAAATAAACTGTAATCAAATATCTATCATCAATTACATGAATCACCATAATTTTTTAGTCAATTGTAACATAACCTATTATTACTGCACTCGCCGACAGCGTAACGGAACACAGCGTAACGGAACAATGAGCGTAACGGGACACAGCGTAACGGGACAATGTGCGTTACGGGACACTTTTTTTGTGCGTGCAGCCGGCGTTCATCGATTTATTAGACGTTGTCACGTCAAAAAGTTACACCGTGTAGTGTGCCCGAGGCATGTTACGACTGCCCGCCAAGCTGTGAGGCGGAGCGTCGAGTCAACAATGGCTGCGCGGGCGACCCAGACCTTGTGTAGTCTTGAGGATGCGGGGTGGCTGAGAGCGTTTAGAGCTGGAGAGGGGGGGGGGGGGCATAGCGTGCTCTCACTGGGTCAAGGCCCCAGTTCCCACGATCTGTAGAGAGCTTCGCCCCCCTTTCCTTCCGCCCACGTCTCCCCCTTCCCCCCCTTTCTTGTCCCACCCTTCCCCTCTTCTCGCGTGGCCCGGACGCAAATTATTTAAGGGGCGGTATTCCAAGACGATCGGATGAGGTAGCGAATAAGCAGGGGCGCAACAACTAAATTTCCAAAGGGGGGGGCAATATACCTTTTTATAAAGAATCATCGATCCCCCCCCCCCTATTGAAGCGGGGGGTCCGGGGGTACTCCCCCGGGAAAATTTGTATTTCAAGGTGGAAAATGGTGCTATTTAAGCAGTTTTATTATCTAAAAATTGATTACACAGAACTTTCTTTGCCCCCGTTTGCCCCCACTTCAAGGTTTTAGAGGGGGGGGGGGGCAAAATACCCTTGTCCTCCCCCTGTTGTTGCGCCCCTGCGAATAAGCACCGCATTGTTGGGATACAATGGTAACACAACTCACAAGGCAGCGCTCCATTACGTGTACAAACTGAATCCCGTTAAGGAAACAAATCGGCAAACAGTTTTAATAAACCGTGCCCTGCGCGAGGCTGGAAACCTGTTTCAGCGCATTCTAGCGGACGTTTGTGCAACCATCTATACGATTTTTTTTTTCACGGCAAACAATCTCAGAGATAGCAGCACAGTCGCACCGGTTAAATGATGTCATTCTAATCTTCTCAAGTGCTGTTTTAAGTTGCGATTATTTCTTTCAATGACCATTAAAGTGTACAAAATGAGTTTCAGGGTAGTTATGCTACTGTAAAGATTCATTTGGCACACAAACGCACTTGGTACGTCTGCCCGATGATCATAAAAATGACTACATACGAGTTAATGGCGCCAAACGTGAGTCCTCCATCTGGACGAAATCAACGAAAAAGTGAGCTCTGCGCATGCGAGGAATTTGGGCAACAGATAAGTCCATTTCCTTGGAAAAAAAACTGGTCGAGTCCTATTGTGCATTAGGAATACAGTTAGGGCACAGGTGTATTCTATTCAACACTTGAACCTTTTTTTTGTGTGTGTATCTTGGAATACCGGCCTTTATTTTTAAAGGGCTCGGATTCACACGCGAGTTCATTAATTCGTGTTTTTGTCATTATTATTTTCTATAAGGGTTACTTCCGAAAATTAATTTCGATACCTTCCTTGCATTGGCTGTTGTCACAGATATTTCCCACATGCGTTAAAAAAGGTCCGCAATCTCAGTAATTATCATCACTTGTGCAACGTTTTACACCTATCCCATTACATCAAGTGAACATTTGTTGAAAATAGTTGTGGCATAACAAAAAATTAAAGGGAGGTATTGATTATAATTTAAGAAATGGCCCTTAAAATAATGAAGGAAAAAAAAAACGAAAAATCAACATAGCGTGATGGACCGAGCCTTAACGCCTGCTTACGTCACGAATTATCTCACCAGATATTTACTAAAAGATATTTTTGAGTTGTAAAGTATCATAGAAGAAAGAATAATCTTCAACATTTGCGTCATTTATTTTACCGCTATAGAGAAAATTTGGGATGAAACTTATAAATCAAGAGCGTTGTCCGGACATATTTACAGGAAGGGCCCTTAATGACAAGGAAATAAAAAAAAAACTGCCACGGCGTGTGAAAACGGACCATAAATAAATTAAATAAAAAGTACAAATATTTGCATTCTGGACTGTTGACAAATGACAATGCGAATTTTTCCATTATCTATGGATAATCTAAAACATACTTTATCGTAACGTGACTCTTTTTGGTAATTCTCGCACCTGTTAGCGCCTTCTACCTAACATTAATAATTAGAAAAAAAAATTTCAAAGGATTCTGCTTTCACTCTTTTGCTCATTCGTTATTTTCACCGAAAGGGCGATGCCTTTACAGAAACACATAGCAAATGACGTGTTACCACCATGAAATTATCCTTGTCTTTAATACTAATTACCGAGGATGTAATTTGCTGTGTTACGACATGGCTGACTACTACTACGTAGCAAGACGTAAGTATACGGTGGACGTTGCAGCATGGTTTCGGACGCAATCACTAGGTTGGGGGGGGGGGATTAAATCCCGGGGAATAACTGTATCAAGGACCACAACATATTCGATCAACCTGTGCTCATTACGAAAGGCGCGGCATCGCACAAGGAAAACTACTGCCGTATGTCGGGCGGATTGTAACAGCCGTTCCATGCTGCAAGGAAAAATTTTATTTCTGTGCTTTTACGAAAAGACTAGCTTCAGTACCCGGCGTTGCCCGGGCTGAACACAGGGTGATGTATGTCCGCGAGTTAAAGCAAATTGGAAACCGTTATATAACAGTGTGGCGGACATAGAGAAATGACACACAATTGCTGTTTGTACGTCTTATGACCTATGATTTTCAATTTACCCATGGCGATCGGTTGGACGGTTTAGAAGTTAATGGGAAGGAGTGAAAGCCTACAAAATAAAATAATAGATCGGTATTGAAAGCTGTGGGTACTGCTATCTAACTCCATGCTGGGTTTTCAGTTTTAATGCCATCATTGTATATACCTACAAAAATTTCTACTATATAAGGATTATATTTTTTATATAGCAAATTTCGTCGCCAGATTTATAATGTTTGTAAAAATGCAATACAAATAATCATTTTTTTTGCATTACTTATTGCGACGTGGCCGCTAACTACAAGTCATTGTCCGGTATTCCATAGCTGGCGAAATGCCTACAAGTTTGCTTATAAGTACGTAGTGATTTTCTGTTAAAAAAAAAATTATGATAGCTTAACTAGACTGCAATAACGATAAGACTTGCACCAGAAATTTCTGTTCTGTCATCGGCGGCCGTCTGCGAGAAAAGACACAGCCTTTTTTTTTTTTCCCCACGCAGAATTTATATGATTCGTATGCTGACAGTGAGCATGTACCTTAAAGGAATTCAACCAATCACAAAACTCAGACGTTGCTACAGTGTTTTAATGCACAGCTAATTTCAAAACTTTTTTTTTTACCAAAAATCATTGGCCCTACTTATAGCGCCGAATTTAAAAAAAGAAAGTTTTTTTCATGTAATTTCTAAATCGGAAAAATACAACATGGCGCGAGAAGGCGAGTGTTAAGGCGGTGTTGGTTTCATTATTACCTCGTCATTACTATTGTTTAAAGCTATTTCTGTAAATTTAACACACACACACTCACACTTGCATTTGTTGCTTTGTCGCAAATATTTTAAATAGCGTTCATCGATTTATTAGACGTTGTCACGTCAAAAAAAAAAACAACGCGATTTGAAAAATACTCATGGAAATCCGAATCCGGGGGGGGGGGGGGGGGGTTGTGGTCTGTTCACGAAAATCATTTACGAATTCGCTGAGGGCCGATACGTGGATTGGTTTCCGGATACAGTTTTAAAATTGTATTTTTATAAAGATTTACAGTGGCTGAAAGGCGTGTTTTCAGAGTAATTTTTTAGACATGAAACAACCGGGTACAGACACTTGAAAGAACACCTTATTATTTATATAATGTTACAGCACCGCTCAGATTCCATAGTTGTCCTACGCAGGACGAGAAGACTTGCGCGCCAGTTCAGAGCCTTGCGCTTAGAGGCGACACCGCGCTGGAAGCACCAGCGAGCGTCGCGCTTATCGTCCCGCCTCACCAAGTGGCACGAGGTGTATACACACGGGCGGGCAGGCGGTGACCCAGAATGTCCCGACGTAGCGGGGAGTCGCCGACCTTGGCGGGTGGACGAGTAGAGGAGGAGGGGGTGGGTGGGGGGTGGTCGCGGAGGTGACTGGACTCGCACCTGCTGCTGGTTGGCTGGAGGGAGTGGTGAGGGGAAGGGGGGGGGGGCACAGACGTCACAGATCTCTGGTCCAGTTCTGCGAACCCTTCGACGGACATCAACTCGAGGCCGCCTCGTCCACCGCGGGACCTCTCGGTCTAGGCGAGACCACAGCTCGCTCGTCTGCGCGCTGCGAACGCAAACTGGGAACCACACATAACTTAGAAACAACACAACTTAGAACAGTCATAACTTAGAAATACGTAACTTAGAAACGTCGTAACGTAGAAAGTCATAACTTATAACTGTCAGAACTTAGAAACTCACAACTTTAGAAACACGCGACGCAGAACCATACAACTTAGAAACGTCGTAACTTAGAAAGTCACAACTTAGAAACACACAACTGACAACAGGCATAACTTAGAAGATTCTATCTATCTTGCGTGTTTCTAAGTTATGTGTTTCTAAGCTGTGACAGCACCCCGAACTGGAAACTCATCCTGCCCGTGTTGCACGCTAGCCTCTTCTACTTCCTTTCTTTTTCATGATGTGCCACCTGTTTCTTTCTCCATAACCACCTTATATTTATAAAATGAGTCCCTAATTATATATTACAAAAGTTATGAGTGATGGGGCCAATTCCTAATTTCCTCGAATCCGTAACTCGAATTCTAATCCCAAAGAGCATCTCAAGTGTACCCTTCGAATCCGAATCTAGGTATCAAGGATCAAAAATATCTAAAATAATCTACAAGAAATAAACATTTTAAACTATGGTGTTGAAACATTCAATTCATACCATTTTTTGTTTTACTAACAATTTTTTTAAAAACCAATACACATTGTAATCTTAATCGCATAATTACACGTTAAATTTCAATATCTTGAGGAATGGTAACATAGTAGGTAGGAAGAAAAAAAAAGACATAGTAAACTTCAGAGGTTATCGGTGTTGAATTTTTTTTATTTTACTTTATTTCCTCTAATATTTTTCTTAGAATATTTTTTCTCGATTATTGAATCCTTCGAATACTAATGTTTTTATTTTATTTGAGGATTTGATAATCCCATCCCTAAAAATTATGTTTTTATTATATATATTACGGAGTACTGAGGCTCGAATTCCGGTCTGTCCTTCCAGATTTTGTTTTTTCATATGGTTTTCCGAAAACATTCCTGAGTCCTGGAAAACGGTGAGATGGTTTCTTACCGTAGGCCATAAACAAATACGTACTTCACCATCATGATGTTTGATTTGTGTCGTGACTGATTTGTCTTTAATTACCTCGATGTTGAGAGCAATCAAATAAAATCTGTATTCTCCATTTATGTTTAATGTATGTATTATAAAAAAATATTTGAATATTTTTGATTTGGTTTGGTTAACTTACCCTTAGTTTGGACACCTCGACCTTTGTTTTGACACTTCGATCTTTGTTTGAACACTTCAACATTTTTTATGAACACTTTGACGTTTGATTTGGCACTTATACCTTTGATTCGGCAATCAGACCTTTTTTTGAACACTTTTGAACTTTTTTTGAATACTTAGAATGTAGATACTTATAAATAAGTTTTGACATTTCGATTTCATTTTGAACACTTCGATCTTGACTTGGAAACTTGGATGTTAGTTTTAACATTTCGATCTTTGTTTGGACAGTTCGGCGTTGTATTGAACACCTTGGTCTAAGTTTGCACCCTCGGATTATATTTTAGACACATTGTTTATAGTTTCAACACAATGCCTGAAATGAATACTGTACATTGGCTAATGTACATGTGACATGTGGATTACAGACTGACACTTCCTCCAGCACATATGTACGAGTGCATGACGAGAAGGGTGCGTTTGCGTGCCCACAATAGGGGAGGGAAGGTGTTGTTGTCCAAAAGAAACCAAATACAAAACTTAGAAACGCGTAAATTATAAGCACACAAGATATAATTTTCAAATTTATGTTGTTTTTTTTATGTGGTGATAGTTCTAAGTTGTGTGTTTCTATGTTTTGAAGGTTATGACTTACGATCGTCTAAGTTATTACAGTTGTAAGGTTTGTCGTTCAGCATTGTATTTGTTATTATAGTTCTTAGTTGTGTTTAAAAGATTATAGTTCTAAATTCAAATTTTCAAAGGTGTGTGTTTTTGTTTAGTGTATCTAAGTAACTTGTTTCTAAGTTAATAGTCTTTGAATTACTTGCTTCTAAATTAATAATATTTCAATTACTCGTTTCTAAGATATAAAAATTAATTTATAGACTATTAAGTTCCTAATCTATAAATTACTTCTTTCTAAATTGCTGGTTTCTGAGTTACTTGTTTCTAGTAACCTAGTTCTTGGTTCCTGGTTTGTGAGTTACGTGTGTCCAAGCTACTGGTTTCTAAGTAACTTGTTTCTAAGTTAATAGTCTTTGAATTACTTGCTTCTAAGTTAATAATATCTAGATTACTCGTTTCTAAGATATAAAAAGTAATTTAGAGACTATTAAGTTCCTAATCTAGAAATTACTTCTTTATTTGTTTCTAGTAACCTAGTTCTAGGTTTCTGAGTTACTTGTGGCCAAAGTTACTGGTTCCTAAGTGACTGGTTGTTGCTAAGTGACTGGTTGTTGCTAAGTGGGTAAGCGAGGGTTGTCGACGTGCCGCAGGTCGCAGCGGCGCGATGGGCGGCTGCAGCGGCCTCACGTGGGTGGACAGCCGCCTGAACCGCGCCTTCTACCAGCTGGGGCTGGTGGTGGGCCGCCACCCGGGCTACTTCCTCGTGGTGCCCGTGCTCGTGTCCTTGCTGTGCGTGACGGGCTACCAGCGCGTGCGCTACGAGATCGACCCCGAGTACCTGTTCAGCCCCGTGTGGGGCGAGGGCAAGTCGGAGCGCGCCGTGGTCGAGCAGTTCTTCAAGCCCAACTACACGAGCCGCTTCAACGTGGGCCGCATCACGCGCCCAGGTCAGCAGCCCCCCCGTCCTCCCTCTTCTCTTCCCCGCTTCCGATGAAGGCCGGTCCACACGCAGGGGCGCAACAACAGCCCCCCCCCCCTTCTGAAACCTTGAAGTGGGGGCAAACGGGGGGCAAAGAAAGTGCTGTGTAATCAATTTCTTAGATAATAAAACTGCTTAAATAGCACCATTTTCCACCTTGAAATACAAATTTTCCCGGGGGGGGGGGACCCCCGGACCACCCCCAGCTTCAATAGGGGGGATCGATGATTCTTTATAAAAAGGTATATTGCCTCCCCCCCCTTTTGGAAATTTAGTTGTTGCGCCCCTGTCCACACGCAACGTTGTCAGCCAACGATTTACCTGCGCAGGTCACGTCGTCGTAGAACAAGACGTAGCGCGTAGACAGGAAAAGTTGCGCAGTTTTTTGTGAACGGAACACGGAGAAGAAAAAAACTGTGGCCAAGAGCATTTATTTATGTCCGCGCAGTTTCAGTCGACCTGCACGGACTTGTCGTAGCGTGTGGACACTTCCTCCGTCTCCTCCGTACACGGGGCTCAGTTCTCCCTCGGTATTTGTGCCGGAACAGTGTGTAAGGTGTTCAGCGATGACCGATTTGCGACGGTGTTCACGTGAATTTCTAACAGAGTTCCTTTGGTCTGAACAAGTCCTTTCCGTGTTTTGTGGTGGATCAAATCAAAATAATATAGCGATAGGGACAAAAAAAAATTCAAGTGTATGAAAGCGCTTGTGCAAAAATACAAAAAGGTTGACATCGCGGCTAACAGAGATGAAATATTAAAAAAAAAGAAAAAAAAACTTTAATTCTTTGAGGTCGGTATACCGGAAAGAATTGGCCAAAGTAAGGAATTCTCGCAACTGATAGGATAAATCTTGGCTGCAGACTGTGTTGTGTTAACACGGCTAAACTGCAACCTTTTGTTTGCACAGTTTTGCCTCCGCAGTCAAAACTGTGTACAAAACGTTGCGTGTGGACCGGCATTAACCAATCATGCATCTGGTTATGCGGCACACATAAGAAAACTTGAATGTTTAACAAAATTACGATGATGAGGTAAAAATATCGATGTTAAGCGCCTCAAAGCCAGAAGTTTTACGTTCTTCCTTCACGTGTTACACATTTGTGGAATAACCGTTCGTTTGAAGTCTTCGTTTTAAAACATTTTTTTCAAAATTTTATTAAATTATTCATAAATCAGTAATAAACAGGTTTTACCAAAACCACAGACACCTAAGGTTTTTTTTTTCCTTCAGGATTTTGCGATAACCTTATTTTTATTGTTTCGATGAATGACGTACTAAAAATATGTCTTCAATCGAACGGTTAAACCATAACTGTATACAACATGATTTCATGATTTCAATACATGCAACGATTGACGTATAAAATTTGGCTTTGAAAATCATTTTTAAAAAAACTATCAATGTGGTTATATTCTGAATTTATTCAAGATAATGTGTAAAAACACGAAATATTATAAGCTAAATAAGAGGGACACTATACCCCCTTAACCTTGAGACCTTGGGAGGAAAATCTGTAGGAATCCCAAGTTTAATATTTACGAATTTTCAATCGTAAGCGGATAGGGGCTTTTTAATTTTGAAAAAAAAAAAAAAGGGGGGGGAGGTTGCTGAATACTACGCCCATGTCTCGAGGTATATGTGTATATGTCTGCACAACCAAGGCAAGTATAACGTTTTTTAGAACAATTTCCCACATAGTTCACGTGGCAGTGTTTATTTGTAACTGAAGAATAATCTAATGGGTACACGAATGTTAAACTTTTCGCAGGGCTTCCTATAATTGTGAAGGTATGTACACACACCAGGATATCTGAAAGCCTAGTTGTGGCTGAATTTATATTTTGAACAAGGACAACGAACATTGTTTCAGGTTTAGTATTTTCTGCATAACGGCCATGGAACTTCTAGGTGGTTTCATAGTTCGCCAAGATTTCCGATATACTGCACTGTAAGAATGGTAAAGACCTCTACCATGTTCGTACGGTCTCTTTTCCTAGTTCAAGATGTAACCTATAATATTTATAAATGTTTGTATAAATTTAATAAGTGATTATTTTATGTTTTTTTTCCAAACTAATATGGAAACACAGTTATTTAAACTCTAGAATGATCTAAGATAATGCAAACATGAGATAAACCGTTTTAAAATAAACTTGTTTAAGTTTTTTTAGTTTAAGTTTTTTTGTCATAAAACTTTATCGTTTACAAACGAATATAAATATTTGCTTCTCCCAATATCATGGACACCTGAGCTTTTCAGGGTTTTGTAAAAATATTTTTTTATTGATTAATGAATGATGAACTAAATATAAGGAAATTTATAGCTTCCGCACACCTTGAAACCAATATATTTTTTTTTGTACCAGAAACACGAGGTTGTATTTTCCAAGGTCACGCACGCACTCTCGGAGTGCAGCAAGGATACTAAACTACTGGAGGGGCCTTGGACGGAAAATGCGGTGAAGCGGACGCGACTAGAGCACGGAGGAAAGATCCGAATCACCGCGAATCATTTATCATTCAGGGTTGCCAATCCGCGAGAGATCGAGGTAACTCAATGCTTCGCTTCGAAGGATAATGTGTCCGGAAGTACCCATGTAGCGTTGTTACTTCCCCTGAAACAGGGTATCCCACATCAGGAGGGGGCAAAAAACAGTGTGTTTTTGTCTCGTTTCAACTGTTGTGCTGAATTTTTTTGGGTTCAAAATTTTTGTGCTGTCATTATTTGTGGGGATTTTTTCGTTCTATTAGTCCATTTTCTTTGTTTTTCGTTGTTTGTTGGCCATATTCCTGTTATGGAATATTATGTGGTGTTTATATCCTGTTGACAACAGCAATTTTTTGCTTAATTTGTGTTTTTGTCTTTTTTTTTTTTGTAGTTTTCTTCTACAGACATACATGTGCTTTAGCAATGGCGTATGTCCAAAAGCTTACATCAAGTCATGCACTCCCATTGCACAAATCTTTCAAAGATAATAGTGTAAAAACTGGTTTCACAATTTAAAAAAAAAAGAGTTCATAGTACAAGACTGCACACGATCTATGCGACATCGGTTCATAATTGAAATCTTACTTTCAATTTCAAACATTGAAATTTCGCGATGTATCCTACATATGTTGGTAGCGTTAGTAAATAACTGCATTAAGAGCCCTGTGCAGACTTGGAAGCAACTCCGAAAGCTGTTTCAACGCGTATACTTTCGCGGGGAGAGTTGGTGATTTGGAGACGTGGATTGGTTATCCGACCGTCTTTCGATGGGCATCCACTCACCGAAAGGCTTTTTTTTTAATAGAAACTGCTTGGCAGAGAGACGTCTTTCTATGGCTGGTTGACTGATGCACGAGGAAGGCCAACCAATTGAGAAAGTGAATGTGGTCATGCTTGTTCGGTGGAAAGTCGTCGAGAAAATTCCCGTTTTCAGTACATAAGGTTTCACTAAAAAAGTTTCCGTATGTGCAGATGAACTGTACAAAAAATAACACTTCAAGCATGGAAGGATCGTAATGTGAATTTCTGTAAATTTTGTTGTTTTGAAATCAAATTGGCAGGGATAAAAATCATTTCACCCCTAAGATTCGCATGGGCAACTTGTGTTGTGTAGCGATGGAAGTAGAATTTGTAAATTCACGATTTATATTTTTGGTACGTTGGCGACCACTGTTCGAAAAACGCACTGACTAGCTATTCCAGATATGAAAAAAAAAAAAAAAAGTCCTTTGAAAGTTTTAGCAAAATTTTTGTACTATTTTTAAGTTTCACTCTAGCCTATGGCGCAGTGTCCTAGATGGTATTGTACTTGCTTGCTGTCCATACACTCGGGTTTCGTTCTCGCTGATGGTCACGGTTTAACAATTTTTTTTTATTTTTAAATATATTAGTAAAGAGAAGTTTTATTGAAAAAAAGTGGCCGTCAGCAAGAACCGAAACCCGACCGTCTGGGTGGCAACTCGATTCAATTCAAGAGATTTATTTACGTATAAAGTACACTTGGTACTTTACATAATTGACACTCCAGAACACCGTGCTCTTTTGCCAAAAATTTACATTTGTTAATTTATAGTTTAATGAAATGGAGGGAAAACAGTAACAATTTTAATTCATAAAACTAAAATTTAAAAAAAAAATTGCAATGTTCTGGGAGCATGTTAGCTCATTGTCTTTTTCAGCGCTGTATTATATACAACATTAACACATTCACACTTACACGGTTTCATTTAATAGTGTCACACTTGCACTCGACTTTAAATTATTGACACTACAGACAAACTATTTATATTATGTTATTATTTTTGGTACAACAATGAACTATTTACAATATTAAATATTATTCAGTAGTAACATTAACGGCACTTATGGTCGGCATTGGCGTCGGTAACTGCCCGGGACAGCCCTCTACCTGAAGATTAAGGGCGCCATGGGACTGATCCCTTACTGGAAGAAATGTATTCCCTGCTGAGCAGGGGCGCAACAACTAAATTTCCAAGGAGGGGGGGGAGGGGCAATATACCTTTTTATAAAGAATCATCGATCCCCCCTATTGAAGCGGGGGGGGGGGTCTCCCCCGGGAAAATTTGTATTTCAAGGTGGAAAATGGGGCTATTTAAGCAGTTTTATTATCTAAAAATTGATTACACAACACTTTCTTTGCCCCCGTTTGCCCCCACTTCAAGATTTCAGAAGGGGGGGGCAACATAGCCTTGCCCCCCCCCCTGTTGCGCCCCTGCTGCTGAGGTCTCCTCTTACGGCCCTGGATGGGTGTTGGAGATGGACTCGTGGTGGCAGTGGTAGCTCCCAAGCTAGCACACTCTGAGGAGTCCCTGCTCTGATGACGAGTGAAGTGTTGAGCTACTAGCCTGCTGAGCCAGTAGAGGTGGATGTCCTCGGCTGGATCACGAGCAACTGGGTGACCGAGGGGGTACCAGGGATGTGATAGGCATGGGTCCGTGTCGGTACTGCCTGGTACCCCCGGTGGGGGCAAGACCGTCGATGACCTGGCGTTACACGACGGGCCAGCAGTTGGGATGGATCTCCTCGATCTCTCGACGTAGCTCTTCAGTTGTCAGAACCTCGTGCCGCGTTTGGAAACGGCGTGTCTATTTCCCGGTCATCGGATACCCATGCCCATTCTAAAATTTTCACCCTCGACGAGCATAAAGAAAATATACTTTGGAAAAAAAAAATGTGTGCGCTTGGGTGAAGTTCTTGTTTATTTAGGTACAAATAGAGATAAATTACGTAAATTTTCAATCAAACTATTCACATAAATGTATGTTACTTATAAGTTGGTTGTATAGATCAATAACTGTTTTCCCTAACGAATAAATAAATTGTAGATACTTCAAATAAAATTAAAAAAAAAAACTCGGTAGCCGTTACGAAAACTGAGGAGTAGACAAACAAAAGTAGCGTTACGATAATACCGTAGCATAACTTCTGCGTCATTTATACTTCTACCCTGCCGTCTCCCATATTCCGGCCGTTACAACTAGCATACAGCATGCTACGCTACGTTCCTCCCCTACCCCCTCCTTTTATTCCATCCCGTCTTCCCATTTGATAGTGGCGTCGCCGCTGGCGCATTCTCCTCTGCCGATTCCCCCACCATGTGCCTAACTATTCCCCACTTTCGAAACGCTCGAAAATTGTAGCCCCCTCAGCAAAGAAATCTCACTTAAAAAAAATTGGTTGTCTGTAAATTCGGTTTACGGACGATAGTTTAACGTGAAAACGTCATAGCAAAACATTGATGAAATGATTGCATACTTTAATGAATAACATTGAATCATCACTATTTCGTATGGATACAAAGAAGGAGTGAAATAAAATCTACAATTTAATTGATAAATTTACTTTTATTTGCACTCATTAATTCAAATATGTTTATTACTTTAACGAAGAGATTATTTTAACTATAAATTTTATACATGTTTGCTATTTAACTTCTTCCAATCTGTGTTATTCTGATAAGGATAGGACGATCATAGGAAAAGTAGGAAACGAATGGGAGTGTTTCAAGTTTAATGTGCCTCGAGAAAGTCAAATCGATGGTTGTTCCAATCGAGTGGAAGAGAGATAGATACGGCGCAAGCGTAAAATGAGCGTAACGGGACTATGTGCGTAACGGGACTATGTGCATTACGGGACACTTTTTCGTGCGTGTAGCCGGCGTTCATCGCTTTATTAGACGTTGTCATGTCAATAAATCCAAAGATTCACAGACGTGGATGATCGGAGGGCGTGACCCGGGGTCGGTGAATGCAAAGTGGGTTTCACTTCCTGGGAGGCGGGCCGCCGCGCCGCGGAGACGACTCACCGGGTGAGGAAGTGGAGTCGACTTTCGAGCTGTTCCGAACTTGCGTAACATCCTGTCGCTCAGCGGGCGCGAGCACACCGCAGACCATGGAGGTATTAGTCCAGGGGTGGGTGTCTGTACTACAGTTGAAGCCACCTGGTTAGCAACTGAACAGCGAAACAAATCGTAGCTGTATAAACAGTAGTGTGCTATATATATAATTTAAAAAAAAAAACCTGTTAAATAGCATGAAAAGAACTCTCTAGGGAAAAATCGTAAATATGCCATCATAAAGTTGAGGTTAATAAACAAACAAAATACCAAAAAAATCTACAAGAAATCAGCGTTTAACTTCATTTTAAGCAAACATTTCAGTTTTATGTTCTTATTTTGATTTCAAGAATTAACATGGCAAAGAATGTTGTACACACAAACCCTCTTTCTTCTTAGGTCCATGCTAAAAAAAAATAACTTTGTGGCACTAGTTGTGACTACAGTAATATATATTTTTTATATAAATTGTTAATTTACATATTTTTGACAACTATGATTATCTTCTTTTAGAAATTCTGGATCACTAAAGTTTTATTTCCCCCATATATTGGTATAATGATTTTAAAAAAATGTGAGCGAGTCGTGCAGCACTCGCCAGTGATGTGTAACATCTAACCTCGGTAACGAGCAAATTTATGTGTTCTCATGTAGCAAATACTCTTTAACACGAAATTTAACGTGGAATTATGTAAAATAATGCCGAGCGTGATAAATATGTACGCAAATTGCGTTTTCAACTATAATTTCTGGACGCGAAACACATGTAGTTTCCGCACCCGCCGCTAGGATTTGCTACTAGAGAAGCTACGTCGACTATTAAATAATTTGGTTAGCAGATAGAAATTTTAAACTTTATAATGAAACGGTTCCCATAAAAACTAAAAAAACCAAACCCCGGCTTTTGACCTGATTTATAAAAGGAAATTTTATTACTAACTTCCCATCTTGTTAAAAGTTACCAAACAGTTATTAATATATTTCTTTGACTTTGTAAGCTTTGGTGCTATATGACTGAAACATTTTTTTCAGCGGCGCTGTGTTTTGTTAACATGCTGTCAGCGGCTCTGTGTGTCAGGTAGTTAGTGTCAGCGGCGCTGTATTTCATTAACATGCTGTCAGTGGCGCTGTGTGTCTGAAACATGCTGTCAGCGGTGCAGTGTGTCTGGAACATGCCGTCAGCGGCGCTGTGTGTCTGGAACAAGCTGTCAACGGCGCTGTGTTTCGTTAACATGCTGTCAGCGGCGCTGCGTGTCTGGAACATGCCGTCAGCGGCTCTGTGTGTCTGGAACAAGCTGTCAACGACGCTGTGTTTCGTTACCATGCTGTCAGCGGCGCTGTGTGTCTGGAACAAGCTGTCAGCGGCGCTGCGTGTCTGTAACATGCTGTCAGCGGCGCTGTGTGTCTGGAACAAGCTGTCAGCGGCGCTGCGTGTCTGGAACAAGCTGTCAGCGGCGCTGTGTGTCTGAAACATGCCGTCAGCGGCGCTGCGTGTCTGGAACATGCCGTCAGCGGGCGCTGTGTGTGCTGCGCAGGTCGGTTCGGGCGGGTGATCGTGATCCCGAAGCACGGCAGCGACATGCTGCGCAAGGAGATCTGGGCCGAGCTGCGGATGCTGGACCAGCTGATACAGAACGCGACGGCGACCTGGGACGGCGGTCCCGGGGGAGACCCGGAGACCTTCACCTACCGGGACGTGTGCGCGCGCTGGGTGGACCAGTGCTTCCAGAACGACATCCTGAACCTGCACCACGTCATCGAGGAGGTGGGTCGATCACGTGCCGGCACGTGGTTGAAGTCACTTCCCACCCAGTCGTCGCCTTATCGCGACACCCGGCCACACGTTGTAATTACATTTTCTATAACCGCTAATTCAATGAAATACATTTCAATTGCAAACATACGCCGTGTGGAATTTTTTTTCCTAACAAATTCACGAAGTACGCTGATTACAATTTATCAATTTTTTCGTTGGCTTACTGAATTTATTTACTTCGTACGTGAATCCACATTAATGTATAAGAAAAACATTCTAAAACGTTAAGACTAATGTGGGGAAAAAACACGATTATTTTTTTCCAAGTGTGTTTACATACCTTGTTTATACCGAAAAAAAATACTTGGATGTAAAAATATTGTGTTATTTCTACGAGGACCCAGTCGTTTGAAGAACTCTCTGTTTATTTGCCGTGTATTCTTCTTTGAAACGTCCGAATATTTCGTTCAGAGATTAGGCGTGTTCTAATTGGCACGAATTTTTTGAATAAAAGTAACACGCACCTTTTTCTTTATGGTGTATTTCAACAGTAATATTTTTTTATTAATGATTATTGACTGATCAATAATTATTGATATCCTGAGCAGTTATTTTGAAGTGAGTATTAATTTTGTTAATTCATATTTATTGAGAAATTTGTCTTCTCTCTCTCTCTCTCTCTCTCGTGTCACATTTTCCTGTACTTTTACTAAAAGATTCCTCGAAAAAACCACTTGCCAAGAAATAGTTTCAACACTACAACAAAAAATATTGTAACTTCAAACAACACATGGTTATGGTTATTTTAAAATATATGAAATACTTTTTTTTCGAGATAATGAGTACTTTTTTTTAACAAAAATTGGCGCATAATTTTTGTATCATAATTTATGTTTCATTCAAGCATAATTTTTTTTAAATCATGGGGAAAACATTTTGTTTTATTATGCTCATTAATGTGCGCAGTTCATAATGGAAAGCTATTCAGAAAAACGGTTCACAAAAAATATATAAGTGGAGGTACCAGGATAACATTTCAGAATCCAGAATTAATGGAAATACTATTTTTTAGTGATACAGTTGTGTTCATTAAATGGAAAATTTAAAGATATTTTTAATTTCGCATGAATATTTCTAGTCCATTAAAAAAATTGTACAGCGTAGGGCAGTCCGGTGTTAACGTGCGGAGTGTTCCCTGACACCCTGTGCTTGGTCGGTGGGGCAGGTGGAGAGCAAGGAGCTGAACCTCACGTTCCCCATCATGTTCAACCCGGTGACGTGGGACGCGCACACCTTCCCCGTCTTCTTCGGCGGCACCGTCGTCAGCGACGACTTCATCATCCTGGAGGTGCCGTCCGTGCAGCTCGTCTACTTCGTCACCGCCGACACCAAGCGCCAGGACGCCAGGTGCGTCCCTGCGACGAGACACACCCCTGCTTCTCCCCCTGTCGACCCCGGCACTCATAGCCGCGAGACCCTCCCCTTCCCTCCGGCTCATGGGTAGAGGGGACACGCCCTTGGAGAGGTCACGACGAGACCCATCCCTGCTTCTCCCCCTGTCGACCCCGGCGCTCCTAGCCACGAGACCCTCCCCTTCCCTCCGGCTCATGGGTAGAGGGGACACGCCCTTGGAGAGGTCACGACGAGACCCATCCCTGCTTCTCCCCCTGTCGACCCCGGCGCTCCTAGCCACGAGACCCTCCCCTTCCCTCCGGCTCATGGGTAGAGGGGACACGCCCTTGGAGAGGTCACGACGAGACCCATCCCTGCTTCTCCCCCTGTCGACCCCGGCGCTCCTAGCCACGAGACCCTCCCCTTCCCTCCGGCTCATGGGTAGAGGGGACACGCCCTTGGAGAGGTCACGACGAGACCCATCCCTGCTTCTCCCCCTGTCGACCCCGGCGCTCCTAGCCACGAGACCCTCCCCTTCCCTCCGGCTCATGGGTAGAGGGGACACGCCCTTGGAGAGGTCACGACGAGACCCATCCCTGCTTCTCCCCCTGTCGACCCCGGCGCTCCTAGCCACGAGACCCTCCCCTTCCCTCCGGCTCATGGGTAGAGGGGACACGCCCTTGGAGAGGTCACGACGTGACCCATCCCTGCTTCTCCCCCTGTCGACCCCGGCGCTCCTAGCCACGAGACCCTCCCCTTCCCTCCGGCTCATGGGTAGAGGGGACACGCCCTTGGAGAGGTCACGACGAGACCCATCCCTGCTTCTCCCCCTGTCGACCCCGGCGCTCCTAGCCACGAGACCCTCCCCTTCCCTCCGGCTCATGGGTAGAGGGGACACGCCCTTGGAGAGGTCACGACGTGACCCATCCCTGCTTCTCCCCCTGTCGACCCCGGCGCTCCTAGCCACGAGACCCTCCCCTTCCCTCCGGCTCATGGGTAGAGGGGACACGCCCTTGGAGAGGTCACGACGTGACCCATCCCTGCTTCTCCCCCTGTCGACCCCGGCGCTCCTAGCCACGAGACCCTCCCCTTCCCTCCGGCTCATGGGTAGAGGGGACACGCCCTTGGAGAGGTCACGACGTGACCCATCCCTGCTTCTCCCCCTGTCGACCCCGGCGCTCCTAGCCACGAGACCCTCCCCTTCCCTCCGGCTCATGGGTAGAGGGGACACGCCCTTGGAGAGGTCACGACGTGACCCATCCCTGCTTCTCCCCCTGTCGACCCCGGCGCTCCTAGCCACGAGACCCTCCCCTTCCCTCCGGCTCATGGGTAGAGGGGACACGCCCTTGGAGAGGTCACGACGTGACCCATCCCTGCTTCTCCCCCTGTCGACCCCGGCGCTCCTAGCCACGAGACCCTCCCCTTCCCTCCGGCTCATGGGTAGAGGGGACACGCCCTTGGAGAGGTCACGACGAGACCCACCCCTGCTTCTCCCCCTGTCGACCCCGGCGCTCCTAGCCACGAGACCCTCCCCTTCCCTCCGGCTCATGGGTAGAGGGGACACGCCCTTGGAGAGGTCACGACGAGACCCATCCCTGCTTCTCCCCCTGTCGACCCCGGCGCTCCTAGCCACGAGACCCTCCCCTTCCCTCCGGCTCATGGGTAGAGGGGACACGCCCTTGGAGAGGTCACGACGAGACCCATCCCTGCTTCTCCCCCTGTCGACCCCGGCGCTCAGGTCGTTACCACAACGCCGAAATACCACAACGCCGAACATACAATAACACCGAAATGCCAAATTGACCGCAACGCCGACAGCTAGAATACTGCTGTGTACCACAACGCCGAAATACAGTAACGCCGAAAAAATGTTGCTGCGGGGAGAGGGTGCCACAGGAGCAAAATGAAAAACAACTGAATGAATTTGTGTGCTGACCTTACCTAACCTAACCTTTGTGGCAGTCCTGCAATGACATTTTTCGGGGTTAATGTATTTCGCCGTCGTGGTACACAGCAGTTTTCTAGCTGTCGGCGTTGTGTTCAATTTGGCATTTCGGCGTTATTGTACGTTCGGCGTTGTGGTGCGTCCCCCCGGCGCTCCTGGGCGTGAGACCCTCCCCTGCACCCCTCCGCCCCCACCCCTAGGACCTTATCAGTGCCGCTGGCGCCTACCTCACCCTGTGGCTCGTCAGCGGGTCAGGTGGAGGACTGGCCGGGCCAGCACTGGAGCCGTCGGACAGTCCGCATCGCGAAGAAGTCGCCCGATGCCGTCGCGACAGTTCTGTGACTCACGTGCCGTGTCTGATTCTTTAAGCGTTGCTAAAAAAAAAATAATAATAATAATAGTTTTTCCTGTGAAAAAGTAATTTGGCGTTTAGCATTGAATCATTAATTTTTTTGGACAGACACCATTATCTCAGAATGGTCAACAAAACAGTAAAATTAAAAAAAAACTTATCACGCAACAGTGGTCGCCACTTACCCTGCACTTCAGTCTAGGCGTGATACCGACTATGGTGCGCTCCGCGGTATGCAGAAGGTGTCGTCGCAGCAATATGGTCAGGGGGACGTGATGGGTTGGGGGAGTGGTTGTGTTGGTAAGGGGAGGGGGGGAAGCAGCCACGTCGCGTCGTTGGCCAATGCTCCAGAGATGTTGGCCGCCGAACAAACGCAGAAGTGGGTCGAGAGTTCATCGTCTCCTCGCAGGTATGTCGGCTGCCCGGCGCGCCGACCATCGCAAACAGGTTCGCCAACCGTCATGTTCTTGCACGTTTATTTTTATTAAATTCGTAATACAAACCACACTTTTTTTTCTACTAAAAATAATTTGGTGTTCATGAACATAATGGTAAATATTTTTTTTGTGTCGCTCGTAGCTTGTACTGAAAGCATGAAATCATGTGGTGTACAGTTATTGATTAAACGTTCGTATGTGACCTTCGTCTTCAAACACTTTATTTTTAATTTATCATTCATCAAATCAGTAAAGATTAATTTTTTTTCCAACATCCTGTGACACCTCTTTTTTAAATTGATTTGTGGATGATATTGCTTGAAATAAAGAGTATCGCAAAACATGTAAGATTTCCAATGAATTCTATTAGCAATAGACGTGTAACTTTCATCCTATTAGGGTAAACTCTGTGACCGTATGTAAGGTCACGAGATGTTTCACATGCTTTTGTTTTCACCACACCGATACTAATTATACTATTTATCATATCCTTAACTGTTGTGGTGTAGAACGTAAAAAACAAAAGTTGTCCCGTTACCTCCTTACACACAATCGCGTGAGCAGCGTTGAGCAGGACAGGACCCCGGTAATTCGGCCCCCTCCCCCCCCCCCCCTCCACCAGACGTCTTAGTTAGTGGCTTAGAAGTGATGAATGGGCTGAGCATGAGTGGGTCAAAACTGTATGCTTCTGGGCCAGGTTCGTCCTGACAGTTTTAAGAGAAACTATAAGCTAGGTTTATCCGACTACCAGGATGGACTTCAAGTCCCTAACCAGCAGATTTTGAATTGCATTTAATTTTTTTTATTAGTTTAATTCCTATTTGCTCCGCATTCACCTCATTAATTATCTCTCAATGTTGCTGTCTCAAAGGGGAGACAATTGTCCCGGAAGACACTAAAATGTGTCCAACAGGTTTTTCAGGGTGTGAAAAAAAATTTAAAAATTAAAAATTATAATTTTACCTTCGTTGGGCAGAATTTCACACATTAGCAGATTTTCAGAGACCGAAAAACAGTAACTGTTAAAGTTATAGTAATTCCGGGGAAAAAAAAAAATTCAATGACTTCAGAATTAACTTAAGGCACTCCGGTAAATTAAATGCTATGATTCAGTGAAGCTAGAGATTGAACTTTAATAGAAATAAAATTATTGTATTGCTCTGTAAAATTGTTGAAACCAAGATGGCGTCTTTTCGGTTTCCAAGAAGATCTTCAGGGGAAAAAAAGCTGCCATGAATCCTGCTGTCGACAGTGGTTATGAAGGCGGATGTTATGGGCTGCACGAGGCGGGCGATGCTAATTTCTCTTCGGATACGTAAACAAGAACGGAAGACCCCAAGAGGGGTCGGCGGGCGCGGACTTCCTAGAAGAGCTGGTTGACTTTCACACTCCCCGGGTACAGGCGCGGCGCGAAGGCGCTTTCTCCTCCACCGCGCCTGGGTCCTTGTTGCGAGGGGGGGGGGGGGGGTGTCGTGGAGGATTATGGAACGAGTCACATAACGCCCTCGACAGCACGGCTCGACACCACCAAGGGATGACTTCTCCTTGTTCCGAACTCCCGCGACAAACACGCCACGACATCGGGTCGGCCTACACATCAGGGTGTCCACAAGGAAAAAAATATTTCGTACCAAATTAGGAGAGAAAAAAGTACTAGATTTGAAAAAAAAGTACTATATTTAAAAAAAAGTACTAAATTATTATTTGTTATGTTTTTAACAATTTAGGAAGTTATTATGACATTGCAATGTTCGAACTAAAATATCACACACATACATCCCATAGTTTTTAAAAATAATTACGCTTAAAAATAAAACATATTGGAGTTACTGTAATATTATTATATTAAAGAAAAAAGTACTATATCTGAGCGTAAATGTACTAGACCACTAAAAAAATTATAAAAAGTATTAGATCTAGTACGAAAGTATGTACTAACTGTGTACACCCTGCCTACACTCTTAAAAACGTCCACCTTAAATTTACGAAGTACCCCGGTTCCGCGGTATTTTAATATTATCATTGTTTTTTTGAACATGGGCAATTTACAACTTGCCGAAAGAAAACAATGCAATTTGTCCATGAAAATACTATGAGCGTTGCAGCGCCTAGTGGAACTATAGAAACAAACGTACGCCACGTCAAGTTCTAGTACATCTAAATTTATCTCTCTATCCAGGGATCTTCATAAATTTATCGATATCACTTAATTTGAACATGAACCCACTAAATTTCTCAAAAAAAACCATTCAAATACTGGTTACTGTATGCGATTTATAAATATATATATATTTTTTTCATTTTGTGAAAGTTCAAAAAGTCGGTAAGTTTTAACCGCGTGGGGTGTAAACATAAAATAATGATCTTGAACCGGACGTACACCCATTATGCCTTTTTTTTTTTTTTTCGAATCCACTTCGTCCTTCTCGTTGCCCCAGCCTTGAAGGCGTCACCCGGGGCAGTTGCCGTTCCGCAGTGACAGTTGCTTGTGGGTACTTTTTGCCGCTTGTCGACGAGGCCGAGTATCGCGTGTGGCGGCAACCCCCCCCCCCTTTCCCCCACACACACACAGACAGAGGACAGAGCGCGGATGTGCGAGGTGTCGCAAGGCCCGCAGCCGTCGCCGCTACACAGAGAAAAATATCTTCTGTACTTTTACACGTGAATAATTAAATTGTGGATACTTTTAAGTAAAATATAAAAGAGATGTGGTAGTGTCAATCGTTAGCCGTTGATAAAAACTGAGGGGTAGGCAAAAAAAACAAGCAGCGTTACGATAATTCCGTAACGTTTCCACCTCTCCCCTGCCGTCCTTCCCAATTCGACCGCTGGCGCATGCGTTGGAGTGGCGTCGCCTCTGACGCACTCTCCTGCTCTACCGGTTCCTCCACCACGTGCCTAAACTATTTCTCTCATGCAATCGGTATTTTCGTAACGCTCGAAAAATTGTAGCCCCCCCCCCCTCCCCCCCTCCACCCCCCAAATCAACAAAGAAGTTTCACTTAAAAAAATAACCACAACCATGTGTTTTACAAATTTACAACACTTTTCTTGTAGTATCACAAACAGTCAGGGAAACCTGTAAAAGTACAAAAATATTGTTTTCTTTGAAAACAAAAACCCACTATGATCCAGGTTCTACCCGGACCCAACGACTCTCTGACGTTGCTCGCAATATTCTGGATTGTATGTTACGTCCGGCTCGCTGCCTGCCAAACGGGTTGGAACTCCACGCTTATTTGAAGTCCCTTGGTGGCTCTGGGACGTACCACCACATAGTTGTTCCCCAGCTTGCTACCGCAGGGCGTGCTCCGAAAGCGCTCTGCCTGAGGACACACCCTGACAGGGACGTAGGAACGTTTTCATGAGTTTAGGGGGGGGGGGGGGGGGCGAAAATATGTATCACACTCACCTCAGTCCTAGAGAGTGGAGGGTCCGGGGGCCCTCCCCCAGAAAAATTTGGAATTTTATATGCAAAATTGTGCTATTTAATGAGTTTCCGAACCAAAATATTAAATATACCATTCCAAGAATTTGATGGACGTAGTTATGTATTAAATACTACTCTGACAGTAGTAGATGTAGCTAGTACCAATTTATAATAAAATGCCATCTAGGAATTTGCAATCATTTTACAGTATATTGACAATCATAAATATGAATTTTCTAATCTAAGTGATCACCAATGCAACGTTTGTAACTACTGGTTGAGAAATATACTACTACTAGGACCAAACATTTATTCTGGGGAAAGGAAGGGGGCGAAATGCTACTCTCGCCCCCCCCCCCTCCCCCCAATGCACAACAGCACGGGGGCGACTCGCCCCTGCTGCCCCCCCCCCCCCTGTTCCGACGTTCCTGCACCCTGTAAAGGTGGGTTTACGATTGAAAATTAAGAATTAAGACTTAAGACTTAGTCGTGTACTTACCATACGACTCTATGTAAACTAGTGGAATGGTTTATGATTGTCGTGTGTGAATTTTGACGGGTCGTGTGCGAACCATATGATGACTTAAGACTTAACAGAAATGGTTATATTTTATATTTTTCGTTAAGACTTAACGGAAGCGACCAATCACAACAAACCGGAACCTTTCGACCGGAAGTGTATGTCTTATTATCGGACCGAGCGAGGCAGTATTTTGGGTTAGAATTCGTATATTTGTCATTTGTAATCATCATCCATTTCGAAAAATAGATAGGTATCCCATTTGTCAGTAACCTATTTCAAACCTGCTTCTCCGTTTCGAACAATGGCCGACCATGTGTTTTTTTTTTGCTGTGATTGGTTGGAATTAACGACTTCTATGTCAATCATAAACTGGAAAGTGTAGTTTCGACTTAATCGTGTGCTCGATGTTAAGTTATAATTCTTAAGGAAATCAATCGTAAACCCAGCTTTAAGTCTTAAGTCATCATATGGTTCGCACACGACCCGTCAAATTTCACACACGACAATCATAAACCATTCCACTAGTTTACATAGAGTCGTATGGTAAGTACACGACTAAGTCTTAATTGTTAATTCTTAATTTTCAATCGTGAACCCACCTATATCCCATTTGTCAATAACCTATTTCAAACCTGCTTCTCCGTTTCGAACAATGGCCGACCATGTGTTTTTGTGCTGTGATTGGTTGGAATTAACGACTTCTATGTCAATCATAAACTGGAAAGTGTAGTTTCGACTTAATCGTGTGCTCGATGTTAAGTTATGATTCTTAAGGAAATCAATGGTAAACCCAGCTCGAGACGTGTCAGCGGCACCTGAAGACGTGTCTTGTTCTGGTCCCCAGGGGCGCCGCGTGGGAGGAGACCTTCCTGCGCGTGGTCGGCGAAGCGGAGGACTCAGGGGTCTTCCAGCACATCTCGACGGCGCGCTTCGCGTCGCGCACCCTCGACATCGAGCTGGAGCGCAACACGCGCACCGTGGTGCCCTTCTTCAGCACCACGTTCCTCGTCATGGCCGCCTTCTCCGTCACGTCGTGCATGATGGCCGACTGGGTGCGCTCCAAGCCGTGGCTCGGCTTCCTGGGCAACGTGTCGGCGTGCATGGGCACCGCGGCGGCCTTCGGCGTCGCCATGTACCTGGGCATCGAGTTCATCGGCATCAACCTGGCGGCGCCCTTCCTCATGCTGGGTGAGTGGTCGCGCGCTCTTGCTCATGCTGGGTGAGTGGTCGCACTCGAAGCCCACGATTCACTCGTCCTTCCGGACATGCCCGAATACTCACGTTGGCAAGCCTTCTTTTCACAGGCGAGAGAGCCAAACCCGAAGTTCCCCGAAGTTCGTGCTCGCTTTTTTTCCCCCCGTACCACAACAGGTGTATTTATTTGGGGGATATTGTTTACATATGATTTCACAGTATCTTTAATGTAGCTATCCTACTAACCAAATCAACCGTCCACAATGTTTTAAAGTATTTATAATGCAGCTAACCTAACCTAATTGACCATTAGTTATCATTAGTTGTATATTTATTTACAACTAGCTGCCCGACCCGGCTTCGCACGGCTATACTAATGGAAAAAAATTAAGCCACATCTCCCATTTACAGTAATGGTACATAAAAAAAAATTCAGTGAAAATTTATTACAATGCTGTATATTGTACCGGAGAGAAAATGAATAGCACCGATGGTTTCCCGACTCGTGCACGCAACGTACAACTGATGTACCCGTGCTTCGCTACGGCAGTCTACAGGCAGATCACTCTTGCGCCGCTCATTATACATGCCCCTCCTTGTGGGTACGCCACTGCCGCGCGATGTCCGTTGCCATGGAGACGCAGAAGGCATGATCAATGCAAAATCCTGTTCTCATGCAGACGAATGAAGCATCAACAAAGCAACAGCCGTTGCCATGGTGATTTCCTACCAAAAACTGGACATTTTGATATATTACGCCCCCGAAACTCCCCTTGGGATCGGATTTCCGCAGAATCCGTTCTTAGTGAGCGTCCACATCACAAAATGAGTAACTATGCTAAATTTCAAGTCAATCGGGTGTACAGTTTTAGAGATCTCGTGATGAGTGAGTCAGTGAGTGGTATTATATCCCCTTGGGGGTAGAACTAATCACAATTCTTTCTTAGCGGATGCCTACGTCATAACATCTACCTGCATGCCAAATTTCATCCCGATCCGTCCAGTGGTTTGGGCTGTGCGTTGATAGATCACTATGTCAGTCAGTCACCTTTGAGTTATATATATATTTAGATGAACCAAAAAAAAAAAAAAAAACGAAGATGCACGATCGGTCGTATGGCTCTCTCGTCTGTTGAAAGAAGGCTTGCCAACGTGAGTATTCGGGTATGTCCAGAATGACGAGTGAATCGTAGGCTTCCCCCCCTGGCCGAGCGCTCTTCTTCCTCACCTCGTCCCATTCTACACGTTCACAACCTATGAGCTGTGTCAGTGGTCACCAACTGGTGGCCCGCGCGACGTGTATCGTCAGTTACACTGCCATACGTAAGGGGAACACACCATCAGCAGAAAGCGTTCCGAAACCACAGTATTCTCACAGAAATACTCAAAACATATAAATGTATTATTTGTTTCACTTGAGTTGTTTTTTTTTTGTAAAAACTACTTACAATTTTTTTTTTCTGATTTCTCATCAGCTGCTATATATTGTAAAAAAAAAAGTAATATTAATTCTTGTTTCAAACATTAGGCCTACGCTGGACCCACGCCATTTGCTATAGACCGTCTCACTCTCGGATTCCAGTACACGGCTTATTTCTCACGCTGTCGCCAAATCTCTTTTAACGTATTGCTCTAACTTGTAAAGTGTACTTGATAAAGAAATTAATAACGGTACATGCCTTTTAATCACTATCGGTACCGATGACCAAAGTTGATCAATGTTTCCTTTATTGCATTGTACACTCATGTTTTTTTTTTAATACATTCAACACAATCTTACGCTCACTTAGGCGTACTAGCTTAAAAATGTAGTTTCTTTTCGGTGTTCCATCTTCCATAGTTTACGTTTATGAAATCCACACAAAGGCAGAAAATAAAATCATATATCTGGCAGAATGGTTTTCAGAAATGCGTGTCGAAGGAAATAGCTGAGCTAAGGAAGCTTTTATGGGGACGCACCACAACGCCGAACGTACAATAACGCCGAACGTACAATAACGCCGAAAACCATAACGCCGAATGCCAAATTGACTACAACGCCGAATTACAACGCCGAAATACATTAACGCCGAAAAATGTCATTGCAGGACTGCCACAAAGGTTAGGTTAGGTTAGGTTAGCACACAAATTCATTCAGTTGTTTTTCATTTTGCTCCTGTGCCCCCCCCCCCCTCCCCGCAACAACATTTTTCGGTGTTACTGTATTTCGGCTTTGTGGTACACAGCAGTATTCTAGCTGTCGGCGTTGCGGTCAATTTGGCATGAGGCGTTATGGTATTCTGCGTTATTGTACGTTCGGCGTTGTGGTATTTCGGCGTTGTGCAAGACAAGACAAGACCCGTGCAAGATAAGTTGTCTGTGCCAGCTTGCCGTCTGTCTCAGTCTGTCGTTGACAAGGGGGGAGTGGTGGTTGCAGAAGGTAGACTTACATTTCGAAACTATTTGTTTTTTTACGACCAGGGGCTTGATTGATGCAACACTTCCTGCCGCGGAGGGGAAAGTTAGGGTTGCTAGGTTTACTGCGCTGGCGCAAGGCCGGCGCCGAAAGAAAAATGTGACGTTATGTTGGTACGTGATAAAAATAAAATTATCCCAGCATGCTATATGTATGCAACACATGACATAGTGGCTGGAAGTGATGCACAGTAAAATGTTTACAAATTAACAATTAAATAACGGATTGTATTTTCTGATGACAAACAAATTTTATTACTGTTATGAAATTAGAAGTACTGGAGGTTTATTTTCACAATAAATCTGTATAAAGGATTAAAAATATGTTTTGCTAAGAGATAATTTTTTTTGAAGTCATACTCCTTTAGGCACGTTATGAAAAAAATATGAGAGTGAATTTTTACGATGTGTGCGCACCATGCAGAGAAATTTTCATAGGATGAAAATAAGTCCTTTTAAATCATGTACTTTAGAGATTGATATTGACTACTTGTCCATATAATTAAAAACATTTATTTATTGTGAGGTTTTGATCCCGTATATATAATTTATTTTCATTGTTTAAGAAATAATTCGAATTAATAAAATAGAATAACTTTTGCATAGTTTTAATTTCATTATTAATTAAAATTAATCTTGATTATTTTACTAAATTTAATAAATAATTTTATATGTGTGTTTACATTAATATTGAATGCTTAGTAGGCTATTTTTTTTTTTAAATTTGATTGAATTTTTAATTTACCAAACATATTGATATCACTCCAGTCATTTTTTTTAAATTTTATTTCTATTAATTCTATTAATTATGTTGTTATCGTAAATTATAAATAAAAATGCGATGGATTGATATTTTTACAACTTAACTAATACCTTTGAATATATATACTGTATAGAAGTCGCGAGTGGATAGGATTTACTCTACGTTTTTCAGAAGCGTATAATGAGCAGCTTGGGAACTTCACCGCTGCAGTGCGCTGCCGTAACGCCCTGTATCGTCTTAGTTGTTATTTACACGTTAGAGCGCAGCACTATCGCCCGCTGTCATTCCCCGCACCCCCCCATCCATCATTCACTGCAGCTCAACGTCGTTCAACGGGAGGGGGAAGGGGTGTCTGAAGAGTTCGACACTTGCCCGCTAGGGACCACCACAAGTCGATGCCCTAGAGATGGTGGCGATTGCGGCGGTGAATTAACCAACTACCTCAAAACCGTATTAGAATTTTTAACCTGGGCTGGCGACTTCTATACAGTAAATATATTCAAAGCTAAAACTAAGGGCGGTATTCCAAGACATTCGGGTAAGGTGGCGAATAAGCAGTAGCTTGTTGGGATACAACTGTAACCAACTTGCAGGCCGTATTCCCGAACGTGTCCAGATCCAATCCCTGTTACATAACGAAAAAAGCAACGGTTTTAATAAAATCTGTGCACGAGGTTAAAAACTGATTTCAACGCATTCTAGCGGACGTTTGTGCAACCGTCGATGCATTTGCTAAGTCATATATCCTACAGAGAGCAGCACTATCGCGCGAATTAAAAAGTTTTATTATAATTTTCTAAAGTACTTTCAAGTTGCGAATATTATTCCAAAATATTTTCGCTATCGTAAAGTTTCATTTGGCACACGAACACGCTTTGTACGTCCCCCGATGTTCACAAAAATGACTATATACGAGTTTATGGCGCCAGATGCGATTCTACCATCTGGACGAAATCAACGAAAAAGTGAGCTCTGCGCAAGCGCGTAATTTTGGCAACGTAACGGCCAGGGGCGCAACAACATGGGGGACAAGGGTATTTTGCCCCCCACCCCTCCTGAAACCTTGAAGTGGGGGCAAACGGGGGCAAAGAAAGTGATGTGTAATCAATTTTTAGATAATAAAACTGCTTAAATAGCACCATTTTCCACCTTGAAATACACATTTTCCCGGTGGGAGGACCCCCGGACCCCCCGCTTCAATAGGGGGGGGGGGGGGATCCATGATTCTTTATAATAAGGTATATTGCCCCCCCCCCCCCCCTTTTGGAAATTTAGTTGTTGCGCCCCTGGTAACGGCAACCGGAAGCCTTCCTTTCACACACGAGAGAGCCAAAACCCGAAGTTCCCCGAAGCTCATGCTTTTTTTTCCGTATCTTTAATGTATAAGAAGGCTTCCCTAACCGCAACGGATAGGACACCAAAAGCTGTTGCCCTAAAATGCAGAAATGCATTAGGGCACTACATGCTCCTCGCAAGGTCGGCTCTATGTTGGTTATTCAAGAGCATCGGGTGCCCAGAACTTATAAATACTGACGGAAAATAATAAATCATTATAATGGTGTCTACAGAATAATATCTTGCATTAAATTAAGTGTGAGAAAAAATATAAATTAACGCGACTCTACCGTGTCAGTGAAGCGAAAAATTGCAGTACAAAACATACTGCTCTATATTTTTTTTTAAAATCCATTTCCCTCTTTATTCATTCCCTTTTGGATCCAATCCTGAAGTTCACGCAGGCGTAGTCTCAAGCAAAATCATGGTAATAAATCTACATTAAAAAAAAAGCTTACTCATTACATCCTTAGTAAATATCATTCTTAAACGGTTTTCTTATAAATTGAATCTTTTATGCGCTGACACTAAATTATGTTATTTAAAATTATGTGCCTTAAATAAGTCCTGTTTTCAATATTAAAAGATAAAAAAAATATTTGTGGTATAATTTAACTAAACCAATAAAATCGTCTAGTTCAGTTGATTTCTTCTGATGAAACCCATATTTTGTTTTCAAATTGCTTGTCCTACGTTTTCGTACGTATTTCTGCGACATAACAAATACCCCGGAACAGGGAATTAGTGGATGTCCGTCAGTGCTTCCAGGTCAACGTTGTTTTCAGTCTTCAGTGTCGCTCTACCTTCTTGGCTCTGGGGTAGAGCGTCTGACTTGTGACTTGTAGGACCCGGGTTCGCGCCCCGGCTCCTCCAAGGCGGATTGCCCAGACAAAATGGTGGAATTTTCTCTGGTAAGAATACAATCCCTTGTAACAAGTAAGGCTTACCTAAGATGCGGTTTGGGCGGAAACAAAAAAATCTTGTCATTTGGCTTCCATATGGGAGCACGTTTCTTTATGTGCTCCCATATGGAAGCCAACCGGGGAGGTTTCTCCGGGGTCGTGGAGTTTTGCAAAAAAAAACAATTACGTAAATATTCTATAAAATAATAATACATTGCACTTTAATTTTAATATTTTTCTAAAAAAAAAAAAAAAAAAAAACAACTTACGCTCTGAGTGGGTCCCCCCCCCCCCCCCCCCCCCCATCAGGCACTCGGAATATTTGCGCCAAACATTTTGTGAAAATGGTTTTGAAACCAGAAGTTTGAATTCAGGAATCAACAAAAATATTATAAAATGTTTTTCGTTGAAATTTATTTTTATCAATTCTAAATGAAGAAATGCTCCAGCTTTGAAGGTTTGAAAATTGTTTGATATATGTATCATTTCTTAAAAAAAAACATAGACTTACTAATAATTTAAAAAATACATGTTTTATAAAACTAACTGTGGTGCCCGTCGTTGACGGGAAAAATTACGTTCCGTCACACTGCGTTCTGATGCACTCAGCTCTATAAATAGCTTTATCGCAATTAAAATACTGGCACAAACTGTATAATTACCTTATGGTAGCACGGAAAAAATAATTTTTCATATTTTGCTTAAAATTTTAAATAAAAATTTTTGTCGTGTCCAATACAATGAAAACCTGAAAGGTTGGAAAACTATGTAAAATTATGTGCAAAATTTACAATTTTTTCGAAAGTATAGAAAAATATGTTAAAGTAAGTGAAAAAAAATGAAAAAAATAAATAATTGTTTAAAAAGACTAAAAAACACGCTGTTATAGAAAATCCAACTAAAAATATAGAAAATAAATTTTAATAAATTTTAATTAAGAATAGTGTAAATAAGAAAAATGTATTTTATTGTAAAAAAAAGCATGGGGTGCTTTTTAAGATGATATCAAAATGATAATCCTTCTACTCATATCTGTCAATAAAATATTTATAACTATTGATACCATGCACCCCACGCTTTTTTTTTACAATAAAATACATTTTTTTTCTTATTTACACTATTCTTAATTCAATTTTATTAAAAAAAAATTCTTATTTTTTAGTTGGTTTTTCTATAAAAGCGTGTTTTTTTTAGTCTTTTTAAACTATTATTTATTTTTATATTAATTTTCTATAAAAGCGTGTTTTTAGTTTTTTAAACTATTATTTATTTTTCATCTTTTAGTTGGGTTTTCTTTATTACATCAATTTACTTATCCGAGAAATGAGCAATTTGGGTGCCTAAAGCTAATTTATGGATTTTTCTGTGAATTCTTCGTGGTGTCAATTAAAATTTTTAGAAACTTAGAAACTTCAGAGATGAGAGTTGAAAGTTAAGAGCTTTGAATTGGGTGTTGAAAATGTAAAAGTATGTATATATATAAATAAGTGAGCAAAAAGTGCAAGAGAAAGCGAAAGGTGGCTAAATCAACAGCTAAACATGTTAAAGTATGCAAAATTTGCAACATTATGAAAATGTGAGAAATTGTAAATGTCTGCAGAAATGTAAAAATATGCCGAAGGTAAGCAAACGTAGGCAAATACATGCGAAATAAGTGTAAAGTATGAGCAATTATGAGAATGTATGGAAATGATGCTTAAGTAAGGGAATGTAAGCTTTGGAACACTAAAGAAAGCGGAAATGTGCGTAAAGAAAGAAAGTATATGCAAAATATGTGAAAGTAAATTTATGTATGCAAAAGTATGGGAGAGTATGCGAAAGTGAGCATTGGTGTGTAAAAGTATGAAAATTGTGTGAAAGTATTCTATAAAAAAAAACTATTGTATGGGGAAAAAAAATTAGTTTGATAGAGTATGTAAAAGCTCGTTAGAGTATGCAAAAGTTAAAGGAATTAAAAAAAAAAAAGGTGCAACTGTGCACAAGTATGAATGCGTATGGTAAATTATTGTGTAAAATAAGGAAAAGGGGTAATAATGCATGACAAAATTATGGAAATACACTTATTTTTAATTTAGGTTAGGAAAAAAATATTACTAAGGTAGTTATTAAATTTTTTGTCTTTTTTTACATTACGCTATATATCGTAAATAATAGTATAAAAAATTTTTGGGCCAAGGTTTAAGATAATATTTAGAAGGTTTGCAAAATTTTGAACTAATTGAATAGCGAAAATAAAAAGGAAGTTTTTACCATTTTTCATTTATAACCCTATTTTTAATCTCTTGACGTAATAATTTGTCCCATAAAAATGTTTTATAAATGTTTTTGGATTATTAAAATATATTGTAATTGGTTTGATAATATACCTACTAAAGGAGTTATGATTTTTTTTGTCCTTCAACTCTTGTTATTTCCACTCCTTGAAGTAATGGTTCATTTTGAACAGATTTGATGACGTGCCTACTAAGGGAGTTATTTTTTGTCCTCTAACCCCGTTTATTTATCCCGTGCATTTATGATTGGTTGTGTCAAAAATGTATTTTGACAAAATTCTTGGTTTTACTTTAATGAGACGTAATAACTTCACACGGATGCGGGGGTATAGCGATTGTTTATTTTTAAAAAAAAACCTTACCCATTTGCATCCTTTGGTCGGATTTTTGCCATTATGGAACTCACCCGAGATTTCTCAACACTGTATTTTATGTATCAGTTTGTAAATGATATACACAAAATTATGGGAGTTATTGTGTCCATAAAAAGTTTATATATATACACTTTTTTGAGATGGTGATGGTTTTGGGATCAATGAACCATGGAACGAAAAACACATAAAACTTTTCCGGAAGTCGCGCCATGGTAACGGCTGAATTGTTAGTCTTTATTCGAAATATACCTAACGCAGGGTGGCTACAGACGGAGAAAAGTCACGGAATTTTTTGAGAAAGCTTTTTTCTGCATCCTAATGGTTTATTCAGTGGCGATTTCTGTTATGTAACCACGCATTCAACTGTAGCATTTTCAAAATTACTTACTGCAAATTAACCGTATTCACCCGAATAAACTGCGCATAATGTTCGTAAAATGCGTTTTGAAAAAGCACGGTGCGCAGGAATTCAAAATATTTTGACAACGCTGCATAGCACAAGTTCTTTCATGTTCTAATGTTGGTTAACCTGTGGTTTCAAAATGAACAACTGACATCTTGTACTTTGGTTTGAACGTTTATTTTTTTGAGAGATGTAATTATTACCGAAGGTTTGCAGATGCTAAAATAAAAAAAAATAAAAAAACTGTATTGATTAATAATTATAAGGAAATGGGAAATCGTACCCATTTTACATTAATGCGTTTTTTTTCCTCGCGTCATGGTATGTAAACGTGTTATAATTTACAGTTACGCCATAAAATTTATAAAGACATGTATCTGCATAAAAAGTTTTAACGAAAATGTTAATTCATGCGAGGATTATTAGGGTAAATACGGACCTGATAAAGTGTTGAAATAAATAAAAGTCAAAATAAATTACGGGCACTTTTATGTCACGAGCAACAAATAAGTGAACGAGATATTTAAAAACGGTGTGTGAATACGACGTATCAACCATATGGCAAAGTGGCACTGTACTTGCTGTTTGGACTCTATAGTATTTTTAGGTGTTATAAAAAAAAATTACGTATTTGATGGCTGCAGGGGGATTCGATCTTGTGATCTGTCAATTTATCAGTGCGGTGATTTAGTGGAATTTCTTTTTGTTCACTGCTCCACTGAAGCTTGACGTGAAGAAGAGAATAATATTTGTACATTTACTATTTAATCCGTCTTTAATTTTTTTAAAATAAATCTAATGTGTATTATCTTTGTTATGTCGTAATATAAATGAGTTCATACGTTGCTTGAAAAAACTTTGATAAACGGTGACCTATTAAGTCGTAGGTTTCAATGGAAACAATGTTGCGCTTTTTACAGGACGTTTGTAGTGTATTGTTGAGTCGTTAGACAATTATGTAAACGTTTCTTCGATTTTTTTATGTCTTAGTCCTAAACGTATCGAAATATTTGTGTTGTGCATGCATGTTACCGTGTTTTAAGGTTGATTTCTTTCTTGTTTGTGTTTTAACTAGTCTATCTAAAACCCGTTCTACAATAGCATGCAGACGGAGACGTGCGGATTAGTTCGGCAATGCTGAGCTCTTACGTTTACGTTGCTCCGTGTGACAAATGGAAGCCGAGTATTTAACTGCGGTGGTAGCCATGTTTGATTGGGTTTAAAATACTTGAAAAACTGTTTCAAGGACAAGAATATATTGTTTTCTATCACTACATTTTGGTTTATTTTTTTATGAAATACGTAAGTCTTGGCCGTATTTTGCTCTCGGATCGATCTCAAAATTTTTTTATTAGCTTCAGTTTTCTTAACCGTAAGAGTCCATCGGTTTCCGCAGTTTGATATGCATGGTTCCGTGCATTATTACGTATAGTGGAACGTAAATATCTTGCGGGTCTGGATCCGTTTTCGCGTCTTTGTAATGCGGGCCTAATCGGCTTTCTTTCAGGACGTTTCCTTGCTCTCATTGTGTGTTTTTTTTAATATTAAAATTAACGTCTACACTATTATAAAACTGCAACATAAGTGTGTCTATGTGATAAAGCTTATGATTAGATTAAAAAACTTTCATATATTTTATCTCGCTACGATGACGGGAGCCGGAGATTCGCTACATGCACCAACGGACCCAAGACGCATTTGTCTACGTTTGAAAATCTGTAATAAGATGGCAATATTTAATTATTCAGAGCTCAGCTATAACCAAAATTAACGTATAATTTAAACGAAGTCATACCTTAATTAAAAATAAACAGGCGTGTGTTTCACAATGTTTTGGATTGTCTACCTCATGAAATGGAAAGGACGTGTGATTTCAGTAAGGTAAAATAAGTATCCTCGAACACACTAAAACGGGAGTTATCTATAATAAAAATAAATCAAACTTACGCATAACCACTATATAAAATATCATTCTTAAACGGATTTTGTTATAAATTGAATCTTATATGCACGTGACATTTTATATTGTGTCTTATTCTGTAGTATTTTTTTTAGAATCAATCACATACTTTATTTACAATGGTAAAATGTCAGCAATACCCTGAAACTGCACGAGAGTGGAGCCACCTCTACTTACTCTATGAAGATATGTCTAGACCTGTTGTGCTCTATGACGTATACCTGGCAACGGAGCACGCCGAAACAAGGAGAAGCCTAAGATGTACATCAAGTTCTGTCCCTGCCCGAACACGCCCGAATATTCACCTTCGGCCAACCTCGGGATTTGTTTTATTTTTGCGCAGGAAAAATGAATTCAAATATTAATAGTGGTCGGTTAGGTTAGCTACATTAAAACACTTTAGAACACTATGGACGGTTAGTTAGGTTAGTATAGCTACATTAAAATAAACAGAGAAATATAAATATACCTATATAAATAAACCCGAGGTTGGCCGAAGGTGAATATTCGGGCGTGTTCGGGCAGGGACAGAACTTGATGTAGCTACATCTTAGGCTTCCTCGAAACAAGGACTTAGCTAATGGCAGAATCATTGCGTGAGAGAGAGAGAGAGAGAGAGAGAGAGAGAGTATATATGTTATCACTGCAAACTAAAGACGAGACACGCTATAGAGGTCGGCTCGCTCGGGCGGGTCCGGGTTCGATTCCCGGCGAGGTCACGCCCTGATTCTTCGCAAGTGTGAAAACGTGGCGGTCTCGTCTCCGTGAGCCGTTCTCGTAGAGTCGCAACATTGTCGCGACCCGTAGCTACTGTTTCTGCTACCACCAGTCCTAGGATTGGATATGAAATTTTCACGTACTGGTAAAGTACGCATGAATTAAATTAACACTAACAAAAAAAAACTTGTTTTTTTTTCTGCTGCATATTAAATTTTTATTTCTGTCCCAAATAAATTTTTACTAGATTTTTTTTTGAAGTTACTAAACTATACATAGTCCAACACAGGATCAAATACGAGACCAATAACAATGACCTAAATACAGTGCAGATCCCTGACTTCGACTTGAAGGATACAGTCTAGACGATTTTTCTGTAGAACTCCCAAAATGCTAAGTTTTAAAGCCAGAGTGATACCCTCCAAGACTTTCTTCAACTTTTATTTATTTATTTATTTTTTTTAAATCTCTGCACATATTGTGTTAGTAATGTAGCTAACGAATATTCGCATTCGCAAAATTCATGCTAATATTTTACAAATATGAATATCATAAAAATTATATTTTTTAAATGTGAAAATAATATTAAAGAAGACAAAAATTTGAATTTCTTATCATTTTTGTTATCCTTTAAAAAAATAACTTAAAATTTTCAATATCTGTTATTAGCCGTTACTGTAGCTAATAAAGCTTTACACTTTGGTATCGGTATCATGAGTAATCAATTCCCGGAATAATATGAAAACTGGGATAAATGTGTGGTGGAATCCTCGGTAGTACCAGCGGGTGACGCTAGGGCAAGCTCAGTCGCGCCAACCCATGAATTGAAAACTGAACATTCGCACTCGCGAATTCCTGAAAAAATTGGTTGTCTGTAAAGTCGGTTTACGGACGATAGTTTAACGTGACGTCATAACAAAACATTGATGAAATGATTGCACACTTTTATGAATAAAATGGAATCATTAATATTTTAATAATAAAATAATAAATACTTCAAATTATACTAGTAAACAGATTTTTAAAATGCAAGAATAATTAACCTTTATTGCCGAAATTGTTGTTGCAATAAGCAATGAAAACCACATTAATTTTTCACTTCACTTTATAAATATAATTGTGAACAAGTTTTCATATAAATAGACTGTAATCAAATATCTATCATCAATTATATGAATAACCATAATTTTTTAGTCAATATTGTAACATAACCTATTATTACTGCACTCGCCGACAGCGTAACGGGACACAGCGTAACGGAACAATGTGCGTAACGGGACACTTTTTCGTGCGTGCAGCCGGCGTTCAACGATTTATTAGACGTCACGTCAAAAAATTGACATTTTGTTACATGACTACCGTGCGTGTGTGTCTGGGTGGAAGAGTTCCCCAACGTGCTGGGGGGAGACCTAAGATGCACATAAAGTTTGGACCCTGTCCGAACTTACCCGAACAATTCACCTTCGGCCAACCTCGGGTTTATTTTCATTGTAGCTATACTAGCCTAACTAACCGTCCATAATGTTTTAAAGTGTTTTAATGTAGCTAACCTAACCTACCACTCTTAATATTTGAATTCATTTTTCCCGCTATTTTTCTTTTCTTCATTTTTTTTCCTAACCTAACTAAAACTAAGTGTATTTTGGAGGGGTCCGCATAGGGAGGGACCTAGGTGCGTCTCAGGCCGAAGCCTATACGCCTAGTCATGCTGGGATTAGCCATGCAGGGAGAGGGTCGCATGCATCATGTGCTAGGAGGGAATCGGCTAGCCATGGCAGCGATTGGCGCCATGACTAACTCCCCTCACTATAACTAGAGATTGGTTGGGCCCAGGTAAAAGCTGCATAGACACAGGGAAAACCCTGGGCACATTCATAATATTAAATATTTCCCGCGCAAAAATAAAACAAATCCCGAAGTTGGTCGAAGGTGAATTGTTCGGGCGTGTTCGGACAGGGTCCAAACTTTATGTGCATCTTAGGTCTCCCCGTGCTGGGTGTGAACCCCGTGACGACGACACCCTGGGGAACGAGAGTGTTGAGTGTTGAGTGTTGAGTGTTGAGTGTTGAGTGTTGAGTGTTGAGTGTTGAGTGTTGAGTGTTGAGAGTTGAGGTTATGGTGCGTCGTCTGCCCGCAGGCATCGGCATCGACGACACGTTCGTGATGCTGGCGGCGTGGCGGCGCTCCTCCGTGAAGCTGGACGTGCCGGAGAGGATGGCGCAGATGCTGTCCGAGGCCGCCGTGTCCATCACCATCACCTCCTTCACGGACATGATCAGCTTCTTCATCGGCATCATCAGCCCCTTCCCGTCCGTCCGGATATTCTGCGCCTACTCGGGTACTGAGCGGTGTGTCGCGGATGCATGGGCCCAGGGGCGCAACAACTAAATTTCCAAAGGGGGGGGGGGGCAAAATACCTTTTTATAAAGAATGATCGATCCCCCCTATTGAAGGGGGGTCTGGGGGTCCTCCCCCGGGAAAATTTGTATTTCAAGGTGGAAAATGGTGCTATTTAAGCAGTTTTATCATCTAAAAAATTGATTACACAGCACTTTCTTTGCCCCCCGTTTGCCCCCACTTCAAGGTTTCAGAGGGGGGGCAAAATACCTTTGCCACCCCCCACCCTTCCCTCCTGTTCTTGTGCCCCTGAATGTTTCTATAGTTAAGATTTGTTAATGATGATTAAATTTTAGTATAGATAATAATGAGAATTTGACTATATGACTATATTAAAAATCTTGGAGCGATCAAATATAAGGTTTTATGTCTCATTCCAGGTCATTATTTAAATTATTTATTCCAGGTCATTAACCAGTCCACGGTTAAACTTTTGGACTTTCTGAGTGGCTGAACTTCAAAAAAGTATACACACCACACACACACACACAGAGAGAGAGAGAGCGAGCTATATATATATATATATATATATATATATATATATATATATATATATTTGTAATTGGGTATAGTGCATTAGTTGACAAAGTAGTTTTTTTATTAATTATAAATAATTGAAAATTTTTTGTTTAAAGCCAATGTTGGTGTCTACTGCATGGTATGGTTTAAAATATTCCTTCAGAAATTATTTTTAATTTTATTTAACCTTTTAAAATAGTAACCTTTATGATAATTTTAGGCCAGGTAAGGTTAAATCATTTTTTTCCTGAAAAAATTTTAAACCATATCACGTAGAAGCCAATAAAATTGACTATGGAACTAAAAACTTCCAGTTTTTTATTCCATTTCATTCTTCTTGTTCGTACTTCACAAAAACTTTAAAAATGCAGCTATGCCAGCTAATTATGCAAAAAAAAAATGTGACTTGTGTGTGTCTCTCTCTCTCTCTCTCTCTCTCTCTATATATATATATATATATATATATATATATATATATATATATATATATTAAATATATAAATTCTATTTGTGAAAATCCAGGCCCTCAAGAAGAAGTCTGCAAGTTTAACCATGTGGAATAAAATAGAGTAAAGTAAAATAGAGACACCTGTAAAGGGACATCCCACCATAAGACTCCAGAGCATTTGGTAATGACGGTTGGGGGAAACAGGCGGTGCTATATCTGTCGGCAGGATTTGCGGTTTTCTTCACCTTCCTGTGGCACATCACGTTCTTCGCGGCGTGCGTGGCGGTGGCCGGCCGCGCGGAGCAGAAGAACCTGCACTCGGTGGTGTGCGTGAAGGTGCAGCCAGTGTCGTGCTCCGGTGAGTAGCCGAGCCTTGCCGCCAGCCGTGCAGTAGGTACAGCACTGGTCGAAAACTAACCAAGAGATAAAGAGACGCGACTAAATGCTGTAACTAACGTTTTTTATTTCCTTTGGAAATCAGCAAAAATGTGTGGTATCCATCAACCTTAAAGTCATTAACTTTTTAAAAGAAAATGTCGGCTGCCTTGATTATTTTTTTTGTCGTTCGTTTCTGGAAATTTTCACAACAAATGTTCCAGATCGTCTATTTTCCAATACTGTGTTAAAATGCTTTATCTTTTGTTTCAAAACTTAAAAAACAGCACAGCCGCAAAGTACGAGTGTTGAAAACCATAACTTCAGTTTCAATATAAAAAAAAATACACGCTTGCACATGTGCTAATGGCAGCCAAGCTTATTTCATTGCTACCAACATAAATCAACATAGTCCAAAAAAATTCCAAGGTATAATAGTTTGCAATTATACTCAGTACGCCACTCTGTTCATACACCATTTCATAAATTCTGAACTATGAATATTTGTAAAATGTTTACAGAAATTTCTGTTTTTTACTTTATATCACCCCCCCCCCCCCCCCTGCCTCCTTCTAGTAGGTACTGAGTGATACAACATTGCTAACTTTACAAACATAAACGCTGTTTTGTAACACCTTTAATTTACAAAACAACTGGCTGCAAATGTATAAATGAAACGTGTTATCAATAATGCTATCCTTCAATGTAGCTATACAATAATTAGTCAAAATCTGTACGAGGAAATTAGGGATTGTTTCGTTAGCATGTGAAGTAGTAGCCCTGCAATTTTTTCTAACAATTTATTGCATTTTATTTAGCTGTTATAATGATTGTAAATTAAATAAAAGCATATCAATGTTGTTTAGTCTTCAGTCCTTGTAGCACAATACATATTAAATTCACGCGATTTCACAAAAATTCCTATCACTGAATGAGAATCATTGCAGCTAGCATGCCAGTCACTTTCACCACACCATGTTGTCTACTACGTTTTGCCAAATTACAACATGTGATAAATATTAATAGAAATTCTGTTTCTCGTATTAAAAAAATAGTAACTATTTGAAGGTTTTATAAATATAAATAGAATAAAATACTTGATGTCTTAAATATAAGTAAAATACAATATCTTGAAAACTTTTATATATTTTTCCAAGGTTCGATTCAGTGTTAAGGCATCACAAAAACTGGCTCACTGTATCCTATAGCGTGTCCACCCCTGTTGCCAGCGGTTGACAACTCAAATGACCCGTTATGTTTCCAGGTAGTGTTTAAAATCAGATTGATAGAAGGTACTACTATAGTGAACTAGCTTTTTTTTTGTAAATTTATAATAACCGTTTGTATGTATATCAACTAAAATATTTATTAGAACTAAATGTACATAGTTATGTTAACAAATAACAATTTTGTGATGATATTTTTACTGTTAAATAAGCTCTATAAGGTTAAGGTTTGTTTGTAGGAAATATTTACTAACTGATTTCTGTCGTTTACGCATAATACATAGTGTTATAATGTGTGTTTTAAAATGTTTCAGGTTAATTTTGTTTTTATGCATCTATCGGACTGCAACTTTTAGTTTGAAATATAGCGCCACATTTGTAATACTTTAGAGAAACAACAAAAGGTTAAATATCTTTGATACCATGTTTGTTCCAATACAATTTTCCTGGCTAATAAGTTATAGGAATTATTTTAAGAAATTTTACGTTAAATTTTGTCAGATTTTCTCATTATAAGTTTATTGGTAAATGAGAACACATGAATTTGCTTGTTCCTGAGGTGAGATGTTTACAAATCACTAGCGAGTACTGAAAGACTCACTCAAATTTTTATTTCTCTTGACACATTTGGTTTGTTCAGCATTCAAGTTTATGAGCTTTAAAGTTACCTCTGCAGTTGTTTTAGTTTTATTATAAGTTAAATAATTTCAAAGAAATGCCTTAACAATACCCTTAATTTTAGGTAGTTGTTTCAAACTATGTGTTGTGAGCGTTGCATACGTGCTAGGCGTCAATGTTTTTCGTTCTAAATTTTATACTAGATTTTCTCGAAAATTGTGGGTTAAAGGGTAGCAAAAGTCACATTTTTTGTTATTTTTGACATGTAGATTATTAGGCAGCCTCTAAAAACTACACAATTCTTCCAAGTCACACAAATGTATGGGAAGTAAGGGTGTCATCCTAAATTATTTCAGTTAAATTATTTTTTCTTCAGCGACAAGTTTGTTTGTTTAATTAGACATTACTTAGACACTTGGTATTACACCATAAATACTTTTTTATTGAAAATAATAAACTGGTTCATCTGCGACTTCAAAGGCAGGTATACCAACCAGTCTTTGGAAGCACTTTGTTTAGACCCTCAGTTGTATTATGTTATAAACATATTTTTATGTGATGAACCTGTAGCTGCAATTTGTCAGTCGAATTCAGGCTCACACTGTTTATATAAATCGTGACCGCATCATGTTCTCGTATTTCAGAATTAATCAATTTTCTGTAACAGTGAAATTCAATCTCATTGGTTGCCATTTGTTAATGTTTCTTAAAACACACATTTTAGCCATTTTTACTCATTACAGTCTGTCAACTAAAATCTGAATCAGAACTACTCATTAGCCTTTGGCATATACTTACATTATTTTCTATTGCATATGCAGTTACGTAATATCAAAGTTTTATAATTAATATTTTCAAAATTAAATATAATTTGGTTATGGAACAATTTTGTATCACAATACATTTAACTGCTTACTTTATTTTACGTTAAAATGGAACAATTACTCCTGAGGCAAATGTTTCTTATCACGTATCCGGTTTACATCAAAGCTTTAAAATACATATCTTCAAAATAAAATTTTAAATCACAAGCACATCCACGTGCTTACTTTATTTTTGTAATATTTTATGTTAAAATACGATTGTTCCCGGGGACAATGTTCCTCTAAGTTTTATGCATATTTTGAATATATAGAGCTTTGCTTTACAAACACAACCAATTCCTTTCTTTAGTTTAATGTTTTTATTTTAAAATACAACTGGATATGCAATAAGGAACAATCTCCTTTTCAAAAACATACTCCACTCGGATATGTTGAGTTCATCAAATTGCGTGATTTGTTCTGAATATGTGTGCCCTGTACGAATGGCTGTGAAGTGGTTGTGTCTGCTCCCCCCAGACAAGCGGTCGTGGCTGTACCGCATGTTCTGCAGCGGCGGCATCAACCCCGACGACCCCGACAACCCCCTGGACAACACGGAGCACGGCGTGATGGCCTTCTTCCGGGACACCATGGCCGCGCTCATCAACAGGTGGCCCGTCAAGGTGCTCGTCATCGCGGTGTTCGCTCTCTACCTGGCCGGCGCCGGCTACGGCGTCACCAGGTAAGGGCTGTAGCTACAGGCACCCGCAGTAGAGTGTCTGTTACCCGCGGCAACCTGCCGTGAGCAGGGCCGCAACTAGAGTCTCTGGCACCCGGGGCATGAATGCATTCATGCGCCGCCCCCCCCCCCCTTATTTTTTTACACATACCACACCGGCCCGGGGGGCCTCCCACGGTAAAATGGTGCTATTTAAGCATTTTCCATACCTACATGTAACAGTTTCTGTGCTACTGTACCTTCCATGCATGAACCCACTATGTCCATAAAGTAGTCCGTATGATCACCAGACGTGTTCATCTAATATGTTGGGATGTTATATTGTAAATCAGATTAGACATTCCTGGCATGCAAGTTAAAAAAAACTTTTTACCAGTTACCAGTTTTGTAGTAGGAATTACAATGCAAGCGATTTCGGCCCGGGGCGTATGCCCCGTTTGCCCCCTCCTCTAGTTGCGGCCCTGGCCATGAGCAATAACCTCGGACAGCACGCATAGAATTTTTGATGTGTAACATTTCGGCATACGGCATTTGTCAGGAGTGATTTCGTGAATGGAACGGAAATTTGTTAACCACAACGCTGCCGTCTGGCGGATGGCGCGAACTAAAGTTCACAAAGCCAAAGAAAAACTTTATAGTAATAAACTGTTTAATGGATTTTTAACAAGATGGGCAGTATTTTAATATAATACCTTAAGTTTTTTTTTTGTTCCCCCCCCCCCCCCCCCCCCCCCTATTGTTATAGGAGCCGTTTCATTTCATAGTTTAACCTTTTGCTCTGCAAATTGAATGATTCGATGGTGGAAGTAGCTGCTCCGGCAGCAAATTTTAGCAACGTGTGCGGAAACCACGTGTGATTTGCGTCTAGAAGTGTAGTTGAAAACGCAATTTGTGTACATTTATCATGCTTGGCGTTATTATTTTAAGAGTTCTACGTTAAATTTTGTGTCTTAGTTTTGTTTTATAATTTATTGTATTTTCAACATGAGAACACATCAAGGCCCAGCCTCGAACTGTTGGGAAGGGGGGAGGGGGGGAGGGGGGAGGGGGGATTTGGGTGGTATTGAATTGGAGTTAAAATGAAAGTCCAAAATAACAAAACAATTGCCACTTAAAATACTATTTTATTTCATTCAACACCTTGACAATTGGAACAAAAAAAATTGTTACTTATTAGTTATTACAGTACCATTAATAATGTAAACAACACACAAAAAAAAAATTCTAACTTACTTAAAAATCAAGTATGGACTGAAGTAGATTGTGTTAATTATCGCTTCAGTTTTTTTTTTTTTAGTAATAGGATTTCTTTGGGAAGGGGAGGAGGAATTATATCATGAAATGTTTTAACGTACCGTATGTGAGTAGATCTTGTTCAAGTGGCAATAAACCCAAGAAACATGTTCACTGTACAACTGGGATAAACTTCACATTCGAATCCATCACCATTTTCCAGTTACCTGGTGATACACCAACCATCAGTGCCATTGAGAGGGAGGGGTAGAGAAAGCAAAAATCCCAGAGCCCGGGCATCGGGGGGGCCTAGATGAACTTCAATTTTTTTTTAATATATATTAAGGAGTTGACCCTGAGAATATGATAAAATTACAAGTCTTTTGCAAATATAATTAATTGGAAACCTGCACGTTATGCAATATGCTCAGGTCACTGTTACGTGTACAATCATTAGTTTAATATTTTTTTATAAACTATTCAAAAAATTTTACACTAAATAAATAAGGAAGAAGCTTGATAAAATTTTTTGCCCCAGGGCCCTTGGTTTATCTCGATGAACTGTCTAAAGTCACCAATTTCGATGACCTTTCACATTATAATAATTTTAAATTTAAAAAAAAATACTAGTTTTGTGTTTACTTGCTGTTAACAATAAAATTTTATATGTCTGCATAAAAACTATTTCAACAACCTTTTCATACAAATTAAGAACTTAAAAAAAAATCATAGAACCTTCAAAATGTGATTGTATTTTTGAGACTAAGCAAAATGTGTGAAAATTTTACAATGGTCAACAGTATCATTTACTTGAATCTCTCTGTCTCTTTATGTGTATGCGTGTTTTTTTTTGTTTTTTTTTTTGCTTACACCTCATGAATGAACACTTATATTATAAAAAAACTACTACCTAAATTATAAATGTTTGTGATATTTTAAGTTTATTACAAATTTCAGCAAGGTCAACTTACATTTATTTGTTAAAATTATCCAATACTTATTTGTGTTTTTTTTTTTTTTTTCCCTCCAGAATCAAAGAGGGATTGGAAAGAAGAAAATTATCCAGAGCTGACTCGTACTCTGTGGAGTTCTACGACAGAGAGGACTTCTACTTCAGAGAGTTCCCATACAGAATACAGGTCAGATAAAATTGCCATGTATAAAGTCTGCGCTACATACAAGATTATATGGTTTTATTTTTAGTAAAATTTGTTTTTAAAACAATAAGATTTTGGTTTTTTTTTAATTTTAAAAATTCAATTTTGTAATAATTATTCTACCAAAATAGTATAGAGTTTTTTTGATTAAGTAATAATTACATTTTCATAAACAAATACAATTAGAGTAAAAATATTAATCAGCAAGCATTCATAGTTTTATAAGAGATGCACAATCAGTGTAAATTAATTTTTTATTATCCTTGTACTTTGGTACAAACTTCGTACAGAAATAATGGCATTCTTTGAATTTCAAACATTAATTTTTTTTCTGATTTGAATTAAGTTATCTTTAAAGGCTGCTTAATTTAATGATTAAACTTGTATTTTGATGTTATGTGTTGTATTGATGTATTTTTCGGTGTTACTTTAGTTTCACTACAATTCACCTTATCATCTTGTTCCTAGTCGACGCTCTTTAATCTACCATTTTTCGTTTCGTCACAGTCTGCAATCCGGGTAGGCTTGTCACAAAAAGAAGCATTGTTGTTTTTAGAATTCCCGTTAAAACTGTAATAATGGAGAAGTCGCTAATCCAGTATGACCATGTGCCGGGTTTAAGTCATTTTACTGTATTTTGCAATTTTTTTTTTTTGCTTTTTTTACCTTAAGATAAAAAACTAAATTCTTGCACAACAGTTACAGTCTTCAATTTCAGTATTTGTAATCCATGTTTGTCCAAAACGTCTCATTGGTGCTTACACATGCACCAACAACGATAACCAAATTTACATAACTTGGGGTTATATAAAAATATAAAAAAAGAATAATTACAACATTAAGGGTTTGGAAAAGGGGGGGGGGGGGGAGGTAGGGACGTTTGGCTCACTGGTGGTTGTCTGACTTTGCCAGTGTGCCACTCATCCTTACTAATCTTTATATATATATATTTCTTGTGTGCATGTGTATGTCACTGAGCTCCTCCTAGACGGCTGGACCGATTTTGATGAAATTTTTTGTGTGAGTTCACGGGGATTCGAGGATGGTTTAGATTCACAATTTGGTCCACTGGAAAATGTTTATTTAATTAATTTTTTATTTATAAATTGTTGTTGATCTTTGAATGGTTTAGGTTTACAGTATATATATGTGTGTGTTGTGTATTTATTTATGTGTTGTTAATCTTTGGATGGATTTTATGAATTGTTGTTATTACATTAAAATTAAAATAGAATTGGTTATTGAGATTATTATACTATTATTTATTGAAATAACATTTTAAAGTGTAAGGTGCAGTATTGAAGTGAGTATTTTACATGATTTTTCGTGATTTTAATTATGTATACACGTGAATTCAATACCAATCAACTTAACCTCCAAATTTAAATTGTCAGTTCTCATTTTATTCTACATATTAAAATTGTGCAAAATATGTAAGGTGCAGTATCAAAGTGAGTATTTAACACAATTTTTCATTACTTTTAATTATGTATAGACGTGCATTCAATAACAATCAACTTAACCTACAATGTTCTCATTTTATTCTATGCAACTTATGACGTATTGATGTCTCTTTGAAAATAAAAATATAAGCTTGTAAAATAAATTATAACATTTATATAATTTAAATTACTTATAGTAATTATAGTAATTTCAGTTCGACCCGGCAGATGACGCTGCGATTAGATTCAGGGAAATTTCCTGTAAATTTTTGAATTTAAAACGTTTGAACAGAACAACGTCGGTTGGGTCCGCTAGTAATATTATAAAGCTGAAGTGTGTTTATTGGTTTGTCCTTTCACGCAGCAATGGATTCACATGATTTTATGTATATCGTCAGTTCATGGGCCGTGGAGTGACATAGGCTACTTTTTATCTGGGAAAAATGCAACACAGTATTTGTGGAAGCTTTATTTCTATCCATGGCAATGGGCTTTTGCATTGTTGATACCTTCTGTCTCACCACTGCAACGGTCATTGCATCAGTTGCTTGGAGATCGAGTTGGATTTTTCGATTACCTAATAAATATTTCTGATCAATTTTTGTTACTGTTTTTGAATGCCTTGCAAACGTACATCAAGTCTTTTGAGTGTGTCATCCTAAGCATATATGCTTTTCTAACGGGAAACTGTATTTAGATCAGGGAGTGCAGAGAAGCAGTGGCTTACTTATGATGAGGGGCAAGCGTAATGAGTTGGGTGTGGACTGCTGTAGCAAAGCACAGGTACTTTAGCTAGTTGGCTAGCCTAAGAACGTGAGTTTAAATCCTGATATGGTCATCCTATTTTTAGTTTGCCATGTTTTCTTGATATCACTCCATGCAAATGTTTGGATGGTTCCATAGTGTGTAGTCCTTCCCCAGGTTCCTTGAACTGTGTCGTAGAGTTTATACATTTCTTATTTCCCGATTGTCGAGAAATTTAGCCCAAGTAAAAACAAAGTCATGAAAGGAAACTTATAAATACAACACCCACTTGATACTGCATAAAATTATTTACATAAATATAATTAGATCACTGCTTTTCTTTTAAAGGCTGTAACAACCAAGATTACAGCCTTCCTCGTGCAATCCAGCAATAATCATTTGTCATAATTTCTGGTCATATTTCAGGTTAGATTTAAAATTGTTTCCTTTCAATGTTATTGTGAATGTAATTCTCCGGGTTTATTGTTTTTATTTTTAAAATTCATAAGTTTATTTTTTTGAAGTAATTTTATTTTTTGCTGGCTTCTTTGTGTGGGAAGGCGTGCTGACGTGATTCTCCTTCGTTTTTTCCACGACCGAGGCTTTGTTTCACACGCTAGTCGAGTGAGTGAGAGAGAGAGAGAGAGAGAGAGAGAGAGAGAGAGAAAATCGCTGCGTTGTGGGAACAGAAGTAAGCATTTGCGTGGAAAGTTCTGTTGCCATGCGCCGTGATTGGCTGAAAATTACGTCAGCGAGCCCAGGACACTGCCCGCACAAAGGAAAGGAAGGCTGTAAAAATTCAGTCATTGTCCGAGCACCGCGCCGAATAGTCATTATCCGAAGAGCAGGCCGTGGCCAGACGATGGCTCAGTGTCATATATATTTTTGAGGTAAAGTTTAACTTTTTTTGTGCGCTCTGTTGTACGGCATATGGTGTGATTTTTACATAAATAAATACAACAGGTAATACGTCAAACTTTGTGTATAAATTTCTTCTTTCTTCATAACCTGTATGTTCCACTCATCACCAAATTTGAGCTAGCCGGAGGTGGTGGGTGGTGACAAGGCAAGTAGTGTATCCAATAAACATGAAATCTGTAAGTAGACAAAATAAAGGTTTATTCTGACCCATTTTCTTGCAATCACACTAACATCATACATTTAAATTAATAAAAAGTTATTTTATTTTTTGTTTCAGGTGGTGATCAGTGGGCAATATGACTACTCAGACCCGGAAATCCAACAACAGGTCGAGAATTTAACTCAGAGTTTCGAGAACACCTCTTTCATTTCTTCCCCTCTGTACACAGAGTCGTGGCTTCGTTCCTTCGTAGGCTACATACGAAGAAATCAAGATTACCTGAATGTCACGATAGACACCGAGAAAGACTTCATCAAGACCTTGAAAGAGGTACGCAAACACTGGAGTAACACGTTTGTCATTCCATTTACGAATTAACACTTACCTTAGGAATATTCACTAATTTTAATTTTTATCAACTATTTTTTTTTTTACCTTGAGAGAAAGAAGGTCCTTGGATTGTGGGTTTTAACTGCACCAAAAAGGGAAGAGTTCGCCCAAAGTTTTGATCAATATTGCAGTTGCTATCAGAGTAAAAGACTCCTGTCTCAGTCCTGAATGATGGCGACTGAAACTTTGGTGCATATATTTACTAAGAATAGTGATTTTTTTTGCTAGCACCACTTTTAACTTGAATAGAATATCCTTAAATATAATCATACTTAATTTTAAGTTAAAGCAACATGTAATCTCTAAAAAAAATTTCACTTTTCATCATATTTCACCCAAAAATCAGAAGCCTGTGATAGTGACAAAAAAATATTTTGCTAGCTCTAGGGTAGCAACACTAGGGTGGCAACACTCTACACAATATTTTATGCTGAACAATCCCTCGCCTTACCTTAAAACGATGCAGACAACCTTCGCAGCACGTAAACAAAAAATTTAGTTTGTAAATGATTCAAGATATGGAACTAATAAATATAACTACAGTAGAACCCTGTTATAATGTTCCTGCTTATAATGTTTTCCTGCTTATAATGTCATATTTTTAAAGTCCCAATATTTCCCCCATAAGGACAATGTATTTATTTCCTGCATATAACGTTCATAAATATTGTAATTTCCTGCTTATAATGTTTGCTTTCTAACATTCAATAAGTGGGGAAAAAATGTTTTAAAACCAAATTATTCCAACACTTACGATAAAAAGTTTCCTTTATGTATGTTTATGTTTACAATCACTGCCATACAATACATGAAGTTTGTTAAAATACAATTTTATGCAATATACTGAAGGTACACAATGTTCATAGTTACGTGTCAGTTGGCACCCTTAGTCAACTCTTCTCTTCCTTGCCATTCCAGTGGCTATTCAGATGCACGTACATAGTCCTACGATATTTAAGTTGCCAACCATTGAGCGAGGGCATAACTAAAAGTATTGCTTACAAATAATTTTTTTTTTCCATTCATATGTAGGAATCCCAAAATTGAACATTTTCAGGTGGCGAAGGAGTAGACGTTCTCACTCTTAATGTTGTCATCATGAATCGTGAGACAATTTTACAAAAAAATGTGGCAGTGTATCTTTAAAGACAAACAAAATTTAACCAGGGAACAAGACGAAGTTGAAAAATTGTTGGCTTGTTTCAGAAAATTCATGTATCAAGTATACTATCTTTGGTTTTAACATTAAAGTTGTTTACGAAGCTTGGTGAGTCCATTGGTACAAAGCTCGAACATTGTTAAGAGTTAAATTGAGATTTCCTGATTATAACGTTTTCCTGCTTATAATGTTTTTTTCTTGTGCTCCCTTGAAAAACATTATAACAGGGTTCTACTGTATTATTTTTCACTGTGCAATGTCTTTAAATTTGTGTTCCAGCTGTGGCTTTTCAAGCCGAATCCATTCTCCCTGGATGTGAAGTTCAACGAGAACGAAACAGAGATCATAGCCTCGAGGTTTCTGATCCAGGCAGTCAACATTAGTGACTCTAATGGCGAGAAGGAAATGGTTAGAGAGCTGAGGAAAATATGTCGAGAGTCACCACTGAACGCAACCGTGTTTCATCCTTATTTTGTTTTCTTCGATCAGGTAAACATAGTTTATAGGGAGCCAAGTATTCAAAAATTATAATAGAATAAATTTTTACATTACTCATCCATAAATACAGCAAGTGGATACGATTATTCAAAATTATTATTTGTATTCCGCAAAATAGTACTTTTTATATACTATTTGCATATTCCACTTTTATTTTTCTTTAATTTTACTGTATTTTCCACCATTTTTCCGGGACCCCTTAAATAGTGGAAACCATAGTTTCATTCTATGTATAAATAGACTTAAAAAAAAATTTTGTTTGTGAATAATTTCCAATTTCAATTCAAAATTTGATGAACTAGGTATTAGATGATAAATACACAAGTATGCTGCATATTCTTATAATATCAATATTTTATGGCTAATATTAAGATACCTGAAGGAAAAAAAAATTTGAATATCCTTTAGATACTTTTCATGAATTCCAAAAAAGTATCTATTCTTTCAAATGCTTCCTGACCATATGTGAATTGAATACATTTTTAAATCAAACATTTTCACCAAAGCTCTACAAACCCTCGCAAGTTTTACTGCTAAATAATATTACTACACAATTTATATATATATCATGCTGGTCCATTCATTTACACACTGATTCAGCGTATTCTACCAGTACCTGCCTTTGATTACAGTTTGAGCTGGTGCGGCCCACTGCCATCCAGAGCATGATCATCGGAGCGCTCATCATGATGCTGGTGTGCTTCGTGTTCATCCCGAACATCTCCTGCTGCCTGTGGGTGGCGTTCTCCATCATCTCCATCGAGACGGGCGTGGCCGGCTACATGGCCCTCTGGGACGTCAACCTGGACTCCATCTCCATGATCAACCTCATCATGTGCATCGGCTTCTCCGTGGACTTCACCGCGCACATCTGCTACGCCTACATGTCCTCCAAGGCCACCACGCCCGAGCAGAGGGTCAGGGAGAGCCTGTACGCCCTGGGGCTGCCCATCGTGCAGGGTGCCTTCAGCACGATCCTCGCCGTCGTGACGCTCATCTTCGCCGGCAGCTACATCTTCCTCGTCTTCTTCAAGATGGTGTTCCTGGTCGTGTTCTTCGGCGCCATGCACGGCCTGTTCCTCCTGCCCGTGCTGCTCTCGCTGTTCGGCCCCGGGTCCTGCACCCGGCGCCCCAAGGCCGAGGAAGAAGAAGACGAAAAGGAGCCTTCCGCCGTGGAGAAAACGTTCCCCCACCCTTTCTACATCCCTCACCCGTCCTTGCATCCCTCCGCCGCCTTCATGTACCCCGGGCCCAACGGCGAGTCCAAGTCCTCGCCGCCGTTCTTCGAAGCTCCCCGGGGATACCACGTGGCCACCCCGCCACGGTTCGGCATCCCCCTGCCGGGGCTGCCCTCCCAGGCCGCCTTCAACAAGGGGCTGAAGTACGCGGAAGGCAACGGCTGCTCCACCAGCCTGGAGAAGGACCTGGGCCTCGGCACGTCGGGCGAGGACTCGAGCGAGTCGAGCTCCAACAAGTCCCAGCGGCGGCTGCAGCGGGAGGCGGAGGAGGAGGAGGAGCAGAGGAAGAAGTACGAGGAGGGCTGGAGGAAGACCTCGGCGGCGGGGCCCGCCAAGCCGCGGGGCGACTTCCAGCCCCTGCACATCATGGAGGTGTACAACTCGGGGTACGTGAGCGAAGACGAGGGCAGAGGCCCCCGCCACGCCGGCAAGGTGTGGTACCGCGGCGACAAGAGGGCCAACTACCACGACGACCCCCCGAAGAGGCACTCGCCGCAGCGGAGACCGCACCCCAAGTCCCAGCACAGGCCCCACTCGAGGAGCGCGCCGGGCTACGTGGTGGAGATGAAGTTCCCCTGACGTCGCCCGGTGCACGAGCGCTCTTGACTGACGTGCGCCCCCCAGAGTCGAGGACTACAATCCATCCACGGAACACTTCCATGAAGTGAGTGCAGCGCGAGAAGAGACTACACGTCGTAACTCTACCTTCCCAACTTGATCATGAACAATTAATGATCATATTTATTTTTTACAAAGGCCAAACATATATTATGTATTAAAAGACTGCGCTGCATAATTGTGAAATTGTGTTACTGGCAAACTGTGACTTCAGGATATCCTACTAATGGTCTTCACTTCCACAGCAGCCTTGTCAATGCATTTTTCAATCAAAAATATATATTTTTGTATTTCACATTTACACTGTTTGATTAATGAGTTTAGGATATTTAGAGCAACTAATATTTAACAACATACACTTTTTAAAATTTTTTATTTACATTAAGTTTGTTTAGTTTCCTTTGCATTAATGTTATCATCAGTGTTGTTAAAAGTACTCGGAAAAAGTAATTGGGCTCAAGTACAATTACTGTGGTGATAATGTAACTAATTACAAGTAATAATTACTTTACATAGAAGTAATCAGTAAAATTACAATTACAATTACAATTACTTTCCGCTAGCGTTTTAAAAACCTACGATTAAATTGTTTTACACTTTGTTAAATTAATAAACATGCATATATGTTTTGTTAAAAAAATGATTTCATGTAATTATTAAATTTATTATCTTTAATTAAATTAATAATATTTGAGGACAAACTTGCTTGAATAACATCAAAAGACTTCATACAAGTAGTGGAATTGACCTTTCAAAACAATTGCATTTTATAGTTCTCATCAGAGAGATTCCCTCTCTTGATGGCAAAAACATCTTTACTAGAGGTGGGTCGAAAAGTATCAGCATGATACTTTGGTACTGATACGCGCCTGTATCAGGAACGACAAACGAGTACACTTGAAAAGTATGAAGTACTTTAGTATTAGTTCAGAATTCGACTGGAACAACACCACGGCCAATGTGCGCAGAACCCGATCGCAGATGACGGTCACTTGGGCGGAGCTTGTGAAAGGGGAGAGAGCAGGAACGACGAATAAGGGATAAAGAAGGGAAATAATGTAGGGGAGGAAGCGCAGGGGAAGGCGTAGAAGGAGAGACGCAAAGCGAAATTGTTACGAGTTGTTTGGTTATTGTCCCACATCCAATTACGCTCAGTGCGCAGTGCGTGCACAGTCTCGTTCAATAATAAAACTAATGAAATTTTAATATTAAAAAGTACATTAATACAAGATATAATATTTATATTTGTGCACCTAACAGCTATGAAAATGCAAATAAATTCTCAGTTGACACTAATAACAGATGTAATCAACATTAGGACTTTTTTTTTTCGAAAACAATTAGTAACTAGTGTTTTCATACATTAAAAGATTACGATTTTATCACAAATTAAAAATAATAAAAAAACAGATACTAACATTAGTGAGCATACTATATCAATGTTTACGTTTCAAATGTTTCTTCAGATTAGTCGATGATGATTTATAACTCAGTTTTTGTTTACACAAATTACAATTAGCAAACTCATTATTTCCGTAAAAAAATTCCACACAAATGAAGTCTTTTTCCTGCACTTATCCATTCCTTATTTCACTATAAAGATACTAACTACAAAGCATGACAGCCCGCAACAATGTACACGGTGGTAATTAATACACGGCCAGGAGGAACTGCAGTGAAAGTTGAACTGATTGATACTGGCTGTATCAGGAGGGCATGAGAGTAACAGAGGTAGAGAATTACCGGGCGTCAGTGGCGGATCCAGAGGTTCACCTCGGAGGGGGGAACTCTAGGATTTCAGAATAGCCAGAGAAAAAATGTCTTAAAATTACTACATTTGTATTTAATTTACTCACACTACACATAACATACAACCACCAGATGTTATGATTCTACAATAAATTCATTAATTATATTAAATTTTTAATTGGTTTCAGTAACAATAATTTTTGTCGACAATATTAATGTAGCAGACAACTGGTTTTTCGGGAGGGGGGGGGCACTTGCCCTTGGTGCCCCCCCTTGGATCCGCCACTGCCGGGCATGATAAATAATGTATCAGAGACACCGATACCTTTTTACGCTGGTGATGACCGCACGGAGGATGTGTACCCTGTAACGAGAATGCTGATACCTTGTCGCTTCCTGGGACCGCTAATTCTCTGATACAAAAGTATCAGATACTTGTAACTAGGTACATTACTGTATCAGTATCAGGTTGGAACAGATACCGAAAATTGCTGTAACAACCCACCTCTAATCTTTACCAACACTAAAAAGACGCTCAACGGCAGCGATGTGTTATATTTTTAAAATGCAGATTGTAGGATAGGGTAATGTTGGAGACACTGCAAGTCACTATGGCTCTTCATTTTTGATCATAGATGTTGTGCATACGATCTTAGCACTACAAGCGTAAAATTATAAACTTTACTAATACAAACGTGTATGATCTTCTTGTTCTTAATTGTATTCATTATACGTTCCGAGAATAAAAGTAACGGCAAGTAAATATAAAGTATTGATTACCTTAATGTATCGATTACAATTAATGTTATGTATTCCGATTACAAGTACGAATTACATTTTTAAATGTAATTCGTTACAAGTATAAATTACTTGAAAAGTAATCGTTACAAGTAATCCGATTACTTGTAATTCGTTACTTAACAACACTGGTTATCATATTTAAAGTATCATTGGAACTCATCCTGTTATTGTGCGTCAGCACTTCCATAAAATGGCAGAGAACTCGCATGGTTCGTCCTCATTGATTCTGCCTAAAACATTCCATTCTTTTATTATGACAGTTAATGTGTCTAATTGTAGCACTAATTTATTAAGAGTCAAACTGTTAAAAATAAAATAGATATATAGTAAAATTCTAATGCACTTGTTATCAAATCGTGAAAACGACTTTGTCTAGAGAACTTTTGTTTTTCATTGCCAGTTATGTGAGATATTGTAAATAAGTTTTAATACCAATTACAATAAAATTTAATGAATAATTTTGTGTCGATCATGCTGAATCCAATGTGTATAATAAAACATTAAGTAAGAACCTAATACCCAATCAAAATTAGTGTCCATCTCAATAAATATCACAGACGACATACAATATTGTGTTGTGTGAGCATTTTAAGCCAAACCTACATTTAGCAATAAAATTGTATTATATTCATGAAAACCAATTAGTAGTATTTTTAATGCATTTTCTTTTAACTACATTAATGAAGGAGAGTATTTGTCTGTCTGTAGTTTGCATAGTGCTGAGATGGTGAGGCATGTGTATATTCCAGGGAGGGATCCATTTGCAACTAAGTGTTTTTTTTAAGTAATTTTGGAGAGTTTTTTTTCCCAGATCTCCATGGCAACAGCTATTGAATTGTTGATGCTTCCTTCATCTCCATTACAACTGCTATTGATGCCTCATTCACTTTTGAATCATAATCCAGTCTTTCTGTAAACATCTTTCCCATCATAGTGACACGGAATTGTTCAATTAAAAGCAAATTTAAAGGCTTTTAAATTAGTTTTTTCTTCCTTTATGGTATGGCAGTACCAAACCTACAGGGGCATTTATAATGAGCAAAGCGAGTGTGTTCTGCCGTTAGACTACTGTAGCAAAACATCGGAGGAACAACTAGCATAAAGGAAACTTAAAAATTGATAAATCATCTAAATCAATATATACATTCTGGGGTGTGACGAATAAAACAGCCACTGAACTTCTAATTGAAGAGAAAAATGGATGGAAACAAATATGTGGTTTTGCAGGCATTACTGGGAGGACCACTTGAAGAGTAAAACAGTGACTCTCAGTGTGTATTATCGGTCACAATAGGTGAATGTAGAAACCAAGGCTGAAATTTTAGGATAGCAACTACAACTAATACTAGGGCGCAAGTGAAAGGAATTACAACAGCCCATATTTTCCTCTCTGGGATTTATATCGATGATGTTTGCTATTTATATCCTGTTCCTTTACGTATTGTATTAGCATATCCTCAACACACTGAATGTTTTTGGTATTGATTGCATAACTGAATATCCATAAGTACTATAGACAGGGATATATCTCTCCCCCCCCCCCCCACCACCACCCACCCAAGTCCCATTATGAAATTCTGCATACGCTCTTGCCTTTAGACCAACCAAAATTAAACAAAAAAATGATTAAGGGATAAATATAGTAGTCAGTAGTGTCCTGCTAATCCAAACAAATTGCGGCAGAGTTTCGTTCATATTAGCCAAATAACTGCAGTAATACAAGAGTGTAGTAAAAAGCACTTTTAAAAGCCAGAAATCACTAAAATGTGACAACTAAAATAATTTTTAAAATACAAAACAGTATTTTATTTTTCCACCCTAAACTCATCTGGTTTAGTGGGACACTAATGTATATAAAAGTATTTTAAATTTAAGAGTAGAGCCGGTAGAAGTTACAAGTTTGGACATGTAACAACTAATTGTAGAGTAAAAAAAAAACCATAATTCTTGTAAAAAAGTTAACAAACACAAAACATACCCACTCATTTATTATTTTACTATTACATACACTGTGACATAAGACTGTACAGTTCCATACAAAATCAAATAATAACTAAGTGGTCTAGGGAATAGTAGTACAACAATTTCCAATTTCAATATTAACACCAGTGATGGTAAACTGTGTTTAGAATGTGCATGCTAACAGCCCATAAATAGTAAAAACATGTACCAACATGTTGCACATTAACACTATTTTTACACTCTTCTGTTTTCTGGATTTTTTTTCTGGTACCCTGAAGGGTGTAAAATATAGGTGATTCTTAGACAGCATTTTCCTTTGGTCTGATAAATGAGATTCTAAATAAAAAATTTATCTATCCATGATGAAAAAGAAATAGCATGTGACCTCTAATATAAAAGATGTAATATATACACACACATATATAAAAGTACAAGTGTTACCTTTGTCTCAACTAGTCAAATACTTAAAAAAAAATGTATATTTCTTACACAGCCTAAAAGTACTAATAATAACATTTACGAATCGTTTCCAAAATGTTTCATAGCTTGTTAAAAACAAAATTGTAAACTAAAACTTCAAAACATGAAAATATTACAGTTGTATTTAAATGGCAGATAGATTTACTGTTCAAAATCACATCTTCCTGCATCTTCATAGTCAACTGAGATTAAAAACTGCATTCGACTATGCAACTGCAAAAACTTTCCAAACATCAACATCATTATTTACATGCTATGAACATTTATAAAAGCACTGGCTGTTCATCCTTTTGATATTAAAGCATGATATTTTGCTTACACAGTTTAAATTTATCATGGGGAAGCCATTCTAGGTTTTATTTTATTTATAATACAATATTATTTTAGCAAAGTACAATATGTACATATTGTACTTATGTATATTAAAGTGCAAAACTTCAAAATCTTAATTGGCAAGTATCCACTCAAGTTAAAAAAAAAAAAAAAACTGCAGTAACAGGGATAAGACCCCCAACTTTAGAATTTTTTTTTTTCATTATTTGTGCTAAGTTTAAATTTCTAATTTTATATCCACATTTTTGGCATTACAGCAGGGCATAAATGATATATCCCCAGACCAAGTTAGAGCCTGGGGAAAAATACAGATTATTTTACATTAACAAACAACAACTGTCCACATTATTACATTGGTACTTGCATGGCGACGTAAATCATTGTTCAAAACTACGGTCCTAACACTTGTCGAGTCGTTAAAAATGAAACGAAAGCTGTACTTAAAGCTGCTGAAATTGCACTTGGAAGAAGGGGAAAAAAATGTGGTTGGGAGGGGAGGGGGGGGGGGAACTCATTAACACAGAACCATGGTCTTTTAAACTGTTTGTGAGCCAGAATCATACGTGCACACACGCAAGAACTCGCACACACTAGAGTTGGATATTTCATTTTCTTGCCATTACTATTGATTGTGGGGATTTATTGCATTTGTTGTTAGGTTTAACAAAATCTCATTGTTTACCGTACGTTATTTTTGAGCTGTAAAAGGTTCGACAAGTGATCACAATTATGAACATTTGAGCGACTTTTCACAGCTGTTAGTATGTATATATTGAGGAACAGGACGTAAAATTCAAGAAATCTATCAAGATCAACTTACAGAATGGCCGTCAAATGACAGAGGTAACAAGAAGGTGAAACAACCGACATGGCTCGTGGGGGGGGGGGGGGAAGTCAGCGGAGATTCAGCTCCCGGCCCAGCGAGCTCAGCACCTCGCCCACTGCGACCAACACGTCCCCCGCCCGCCGACGTAGCAGCTCCCTGGGGACACTCCTCAGGGCCTCCAGAGCTCTCTCCAGCGGGCCCGGGGACTCCGGCCTCGCCCCTGAAACCATCGCACACCGACTTAAGCATTCAAACAAACAAACACAAAATTAGAGGTGGGCTGTTAAGTTCCGACTAGTGGCGATATGGATAAAAACCCGACACAGATACATTTCTTTAACATATTCAATACTTTTTGTAAATAGGTAATCACAGTAAAAATCTCCAGATGTTCAATATTTTTAAGAAATAAGTCAGTACCCTAAAAGAAAAATTTATTATAAGGATTTTGGCTAATATGGGGTCTATATGTTAATCCAGGTTATAAGCTAGCTGTAGGCCAAATTTCATTCAAATCCATTCAGTAGTTTTTACGCGAAAGAGTAACAAACATCCATACTTACAAACTTTCGCGTTTATAATATTAGTAGGATGTATTTTTTTTTATCATTACTTACATCTGCTTTTAGTTGATGCAGGTGATGTCTCTGGAGTGAGTGACAGGACAATTTCATTGTCACATGAAGAGTTAAGCTCAGCAGTTTCTGAAAAGGCGTCACTACTGTTCTTCTTTTCGTCAGTCGCCGATGGATTGAGATCATCGCAGGGTGACAAAACAGGGCTGGCACTTTCTGGCAACGCTGAAGCACTACGTGAGCACGCTGGCGAAACTTCGCCACCGCCTGGAGCAACGTCGAGGCTGTTCGATGCAGCGCAGTCGCGACTGTCTGGCGAAATGGCTCCATCGTGGTCAGACGAGGCCAGTCCAACAGTAACCAACGGGTCAGTATTGTCACTAACCGGCATGGCAGTTCCTACATCTGACGAGGTAGGGCCATCACGGTCCGACACGGCAGGTCCACCGTTGTTTGGCAAGGCAGTACCAACTATGGTGGATCCACCCGCATCTGAAACCGGATCACACAGGGACCCGCCAGCATCGGACGCTACCGTACCAGACGTCGTGTCCGGACGAGACACCACGGATGCACCACAATCTGGCAAGCCCAGATCACAAACCGAGGATCCGTCAGCATTCGACGTGGCTGAATCACACGAGAATCCACCAGTAGCTGACGAGGTCATATCACATTCCATGGCTCCCCCACCCGACTCGGCAGGATTACACGCAGATCCATCGGCACCTGTATCCATTGGCTCACAAACTTGCCCACCGGCTTCCGACAAGGCAGAGCGTCCACGAGAGTCAGAGGAGACGGGTCCACAATCGTCTGAAGTTTTAATCACACTGGCATCTTCGGAACTGTCCGGTAAGGCGGGAAGGCCACCGTCCACTGAAGAGCTGACACTGCCCGACAATGCCGCATCACTGCCGGATAATCTGGTTGCATCCAACACTTGTTTGGCTGATTCCATGCCTTCTGTCTGAGGTGAACAGTCTGCTAAGGGATGAGCAATCTTCTCCAAGCTGGTTGTACTTTTCCCCAGCTTCAGCTCATAGTCCTGAAAAAAAAAAAATAATCACAGTGAAAGGTCTTCACTCCAGCACGTCTAAACCACAGCCATGCTGGATTATTGAAGGTCAATGTATGGAATACAAGCAACACAAAACATTACTTTAAAATGAAAACAACATAAACAATAAACTCTGAGTAAACTAAAACTGCAGGCAACATAGTAATGCAGCCTGGCACCAAAAAAATGTGAGTGAGTCTGTGAGTACTTGCCAGAGATATATAACATCTAGCCTCGGTAACAAGCAAATTCACGTGATCTCATGTTGCAAGTACACTTATAACACGAAACTCTGACACAATAACTAACATGAAATTCTTTAAAATAATGCTGCACGTGATAAATATACTTGTGTTTTCAACTAAATTTCTGGATGCGAAACACACATAGTTTCCGCTCCCGTCGCTAGAATTCGCTGCCGGAGAAGCTATGTCGACTGTCGAATCATTCGATTTGCAGACAGAAATTTAAAACAATATAATAAAGCAAACCGATAAAAGCGAAGGGAAAATTAAAAAAAAAAAAAATTCTAAACCTGAATTTGGCCCTGATTTACTCGTAAAATTGCGTCATATTTTGTGCAAAAATTTGTGTTTCCAAAGAAATGTCGAAATTGCACAAAAAAAAATAGTTTCTAAAAGTTGCTTAATTTTTGTGCTTCTTTTCTGGAGTCCTTCGTAACCATTAATAAATTACTACTTAGTATAAAAAAACAATCTACAAGCTTTGAATTAATCTTTTAATTTTAACTGATGTACAACACCAGAACAGAGAACTCACAATTTCCCAAAGACTGCAACATTTAAAGCCGATGTTAGGGCGGTTTAGAAAACTACCCAAATAAGATCAAACAAGTTATTTTGGGGAAAAAAAATTAATTTTTTAAAAAAGCTTTAAAGAATTTAAGTGACCCTCAGATGTGGGTGTAACTCATAAACCACAATTTTTTTTCTTTTTTTTGCTGCACAAATCTGTATGCATGGTGAATATTAAATAATAGTGATCGGCTATTCAAATAAAAAATAGTACTGTTCAAATTTCCGAATCATTTATTTAACAGAGCTTCCAACCTATACAAAACCGATTTAATACTTTGTGTAAAGAATCACAGTGCAAGTATACAGAAATTCAATATTTGTTAGTAAGAAGTCAATCTTCAGTAAAATTTGGCCCTGTTACTCTCAATCACTCCCAAAGTAGTTCCACTTTAAAAATGTTTGGCAGATGAAAAATAGAACATTGAGTTACACCTGAATGGATGACAATACATATTTCACGTATATTGGTTGGAAACGATTACATCGGAAATCCAGAAAATAGGGAATATCAGCCGATGCCAAGAACAAAATACATGGGTACAACACTATTAAATACACTCGTCTCTTACCCTCAATGCCTTCCTCACAAACCCAGCATCCATGAAGCTACCATGCCCTTCCTCCACGACCCATGTGGGCAAAGATGCTAGGTCCCCCACCGTCTTGATGTTGCCGGTCTCAAAAAACTCATACAGTTTCCAAGCCCTAAGAAAAAAAATAATAAAACACTTTTCTTCATTTCTGTGGTTTAACTTTTATTCACACGGTAGGAGCATTAAACTCAATATTTGAAATAAATAAGATCCGCACACAAAAACAGGGGGAAAACACTAGAAGACTCACTCGCACATGAAGAAAAAAAAAAGTGATTTATACTTGACTACCCTTAATACAACGTTAATTTAAATTCTCACATCAACAAACAGGAAAAAACAAATATAAACACAATATGTGGTTGCAGGATTACCGATATATAGGGATGGTGATTTTTCATTTTCGCGAAATAGATGCGAAAATATGCTAAATTATATTTTTTCCGCTATAAAATGCGAAATCTAGACTATTCCGAGATAAATGCGAAATCAAGGTAAAAAAACGTAGATTCGTCTTCACTCTACACAATTTATTTACCGATTGTTTTCGTTTCAGTTCAGTATCAAAAGAAACCATCATTTTATGACATATTCAGCACAATTATCTTATTGTCACGTCATTCACAACACTATTGTTCGTAAATATTGAATGAAAAATGGCCATCCGTGCCTCGCAATTGTAAACAAAGCAAAGAACAACTAGCTGGAAGAGTGTCCGTCATCTTGCAGAGTACAAGTTTTTAGGCCACCATATTGCGACATCTCTGCTTCGCCGCGCTAACAATTGTAAGTCCCATTTTCTGGCTGTGTTTCACGTGAAAGCCACGTTCTTGTGTAGTCTGTGGAAGGTGGTGTGTTTACAAATGGGAAGCCTACAATTCACGTAGTTTTGGTTCCCTGCAAGAATTTCCGAAGATTTCTGAAGTTTTGCGTTTTGGTATTAACGCCACTTCAGCCGATAAATCAGAAATTTCCAATGAAAACAAGCATGTTGTGACTAACCTAACCTAACATAACCCTTCAATTTTTTTAGTTTAAATTTTTGAGAGAAATCCGAAGTTGCACGAACGTGGTAGGGAACCGAAACTACGTGAGTTGTAGGCTACCGGTTTACAAATACGTTATGCGCATACTCGTGAATGTGTTGTATACTGTTATTTCTCGTGGTAAAAATGGGACGAAACGTAATTTCCATTCGCGATCGCATAAATGAATACAAAAGTAAACAGTTCTACGAAAGTGATACAAATATTTTAATGTGCAATTTATGTAATCGCCGTCTGGAGTGAAAAAAAAAAGATGTACTTGAAAAGCACATTAAATCTGAGGGACATCAGGCTGCAAAAAAAAGATTCACCGAGAAATCGGATGAAGAAAAAAAGTTGGTAAAACGGCAAGCAACGGTTTCTCGCATGATCGAAAACCAAAAGAAGGCGAAAATTGGAAAAAAAACGAAGAAAAAAAATTGAAAAAACGAGTTTCAATAACATTATTTGTGCACTCTACATCAACTATGGCCATGAACACAGCTAAAAAAATATTTCTCGTAACTTTAAGTATTCAATTTATTGCACTCATAAGTGCTAAAAAGTTGTTTGGAAACCTGCCAATATAGGCTATCTTTGTAGTTGTGCTAGATCTTTATTTATGTGGCTGTTAATAATTGATATGTGTATTATTTAATGCTTTTTAAAAATATACTTTTCTTCAGTAATGTAAAATGAGAGAATTGGCTAAATCTTGTTTTTAAAAATGCTACAAAATGCTAAATTTCAAATTCAAAATGCTAAATGTTATAATTTTAAATGCTATAAATCACCATCTCTACCGATATACATAGAAAATTAATATGGAGAATGAATTAGGGTGTATTCCATTACTTCCAACAGACTACAATTCTGAAAGAAAATCAAGTTGATGCTAGATTTTTCATGATTCGACTACTAAATAGAAAGGATCCTATACATAGTTATTTCTAAAATCTGAATGCTTATCTGCACTTCAAAGTATTTTCCTTAATAAATGTAACGCTAAACTAAATTGAGTGGTAGATACCACGTTGAGCTAATGGGAATTTGACGTTGAAGCACATAAACATCTCATGTTCCAAAAACAAGAAAGAAACTCTTTTGACAGAAATTACAACCTTAAAGTAATAGACTATAATGAACAGAACACCTGTGTAGCAGGATGAAAATACAGTCAGCATGCGGTGAAGGATGTGGCAAAAAATGAGCTTCAAAAGTGTGGGAAATTAATTCTGATGTGGAGAAATAAGAATATGTATATGTTTTCAGTGGTGGGCTCGCTGTCTAGGCTCTATTCAGGTAAATACGGTATACGTTGGCGCAATTTTTTTTTTATATATATCTGCTTGAAATCCAACAACCAAGCAACTACTGACAAGTTCAAATTCAATCAGTACCGCTCCTGCTCAATTTGGTGATTCATCCAAAGGTATCATGCTGCTGGTGATAATTGGAGAAGGTCTGCTAAGTGGTCGCACATCTACAGAAAAAGTGTTGGGCACATGAGAGAGGGAGTTGGAAAGATAATGAGTAAAATTAAAATGACATTTTCCACACATGTACACCACAGGATAACAGGCCTGTGCAAAGCTTCCGTAAAAGCGAGAATCAATCAAAGCTCATCTTAATATTCAATTTTCCTTTGCCAGGAAATTTGCTATTTGTTTTATTTGAAGCTTCGGATGTGAAGCAAAGTTTCACGTCTGATGTGAAGTTTTTAAAACATTGGAAGCTTAAGATTCGCTTGTGAAACTATTTAATTTTTTTTTTTGTTGTATACATTTTGCTTAAATAAAGCTGGTTACTTAAAAAAAAAAAAGAAGAAAGAATGCAAATTCCTATTTATGAATGCTAAATTTTAATATAATGCATGGATATTTTATAATGTTGATCGAATGATGTTATATGTAGGGCCCAATTGGGTAAACACATAATCAATTAAATTATTACAAAAGTTAATTATATTTTTACTTCAATCCTGTATTTTGTAAAATAAGTCAATAGTTTGCCTAAAACAATTTTTGCAATTTGATTTGATTTTGTGAATATTTTAAACATTCCATTTGATTTTCGCTTCGAATCAAAAAATGAGTATTTGCACAGGCCTACATAATAACTTTCAAAGTTTTTGGTTTTCACGGACGATGAACAACTCATGCACGTACAGCGAAATACCACAAGGAACTCACCACAGTTTTGGCACCAAATGCACAGCAATTTGCTCAATCGGTTCGTTACAGTTCTTGAGAGGATCATAAAATGGGCTTTTGTTCGGTTCTGCTATCAATCTGTCCATTTCAATTTTAAGAGAACCCTGCGTATCCAGGGAACTGCTCTCTTCCGAATACTGTTGAGTTGGCAAGACTTCTCCATTTCCTAGACATGGTAGCATATCATCTAGAAGAAAAAAAAACCATTTCAAAGCTTCTACCTTCAAATATGGCGTAGATATTAAAAAAAAATACGAAAAAAAAAATTCAATTATAAAATACAAGAGATACAATAATCTGCATTACCAAGTGCAAAAATCTAAATTTCAATTATACCTTAATTAAAAAATACTGCTCTATAACTTTTTGTACCAAACATATTCTGATTTCTAATATTGAGCTACTGTTTGACTTGGAACAGTTCAGCTGTTGTACATTCCTTAGTCCAAATATAACGAACAAATCAGAGGGCAAATTCTCAACATCGGGGACGTAACAGACGATGAGGCGTAATGCTATGAGAATGAAGCTGCGAAGGAATAAACACGGGGGAGGAAATGGGAGTGCCCAGAGAAAATCTACCGGCTCGTGGTAATATCTGCCAAGTTTCCCAATCACGAAAACTTAGGGTTTGATCCTGCTAGAAATCAAACCATAACTGCCTCGATGGAAGACAGGCTACCTACCATACGGTGCCCTCTTAAAAAAATTAAAGAAAGTTACGACGTCAGGCCCAAACGTACTTTGCTATAAACACAAAGGACTCTAGAACTGGAAATTATATTAAAGGGTTTGTCTAATCTGGGGCATAATTATGTTAGTGAGGCAAGATAGTTAAGTGTGCCACACTCAGGAAACACACCTGTAACAGCCAACCCTCCCAGGCCACTGTACATAGACACTCGGTTTCTTGTTCGAAGGTTCTTTAACTCTTCCATTTCCACCTCTTCTTTCACTCTGCTGAACACCAGCGTCAAGGAGCGTGGCGGATCGCTGAAGCTGACAGACTTCTTCTGCAAAAAAAAAAAAAAAATGTGACACTTGTATACTTGAGCAGGAGAAGATATTTAGAAGTATGTATCAGTTTTATGAGACAACTTTGAATGACTGAACCAACAAATAAATTATATCTCATGGACATCAGAGACACAAGAAGGAGATGAGATTTAAGCAGTTATGTGGAGTAAACCCATCCATAATAAGAACAGTAAATAACGAAGAAGAAGAAAAAACTTCAGTTGTATGTGCTTTTTTTAATTAACTACATATTCTATGATATTTTTTTCCCCTATAATACCAGAGATTCATCAGTATTCGAGACTTCAAAGATTCAAACAAGCCATCCCTAGTTTAGTATGAAACCCTTCTGGATTTTAAAAAAAAATGTATTAGCTTGGATTAGAGCGGCAACATGAAGATTTCAAACAACACTTCCCACACCTTTGGAGGAGGCGAAGTACCGTCCGAGCCCTCTCTCATCCGCTTCAAACTGGAGCTCGCAGGGACTGCGACCGGGGAGTACGTGTGCCTCTTCCAGGTCCGCACACAGAGCTTGCCGTCAGGACTGTGCGCTATCACGCTGGAACCACCACAGCAACGTCTCACACTTCACACACGACCAACCACACTTGCTTCTAGTTGACATCCCAATGTACTACAGCCGTCTACCCCCAAGTTTTCCCTGTCCAATTTAACTTTTTTTTTTCCCCCTGCCTCATCGGCATAGTTTGCAAAATAACAGCTAGTATAATACAACACAAACAACTATCATAACAAATTTCGACGAACATGCAACATTATCTCTCTAATGTTTTCCTGCACAGTGCCGGTCTCAAAAAAAAAATTATCTTATCAAACTTTGAAATAATACATTTTACCTATTATCTATTGCGCATCAGGCTAAATAACTATAGGCAGGTTATTTTATTCCACTTCAAATTTACGTGACGTTGCTTGTTATCGGGAGTTGTACCCTATGTTTAATTAATGTCAGTAAAAAATCAGATGCTAGTTAATCTTGACAATCTCTATGCAAAGACGCCCCAATTATTGCAATCCCAAATCTGTGTCATTAGTTACACTTAAATAGGAGCACCAAATGTGACAGTTTTCAAAAGTAGTAAGTGTAGTACCAATTTCACAACTGTCACTTGTAAAGCATTGCCATGCTACTTTACACACCGCCAGTAACAGTTACTATTTACAAACACTGTTGACACAACAGTGACAGTTGGAAAATGGATACCAGTGGTACTACTGAGAACTGCCAAACATGACACACGTTACGTGACACAGACTAGCGTGCCATGAAGCAACCACAAGATTTTGGTGGACAAAAAAAATTATTATAAAAAAAAAATGTAATTTACTTATTTCACATTAATTTCTAGCCAAAAATTATTGAATACTATTGCAAATAAGAAATGGTTTGTTTTTACTAAAAAGGTTGTAAAAATTAAAAATTCAGAAGAAAAAATATATCAAAAAATAATGACATGTGGCATGCCCTAAATTTAAGCAATTAATGGTTAGGCTAGCACGATACAAAAAAAAAAGGTTGGGAAACACTGATCTAAATGATCTAATACCAATTTTAAATTCACATACAGTACACTGCTGCCAATCACCATTAACACCCATCAGTAACTACGTAATGTAATAAAGTTTAAGCAAAAACCTAAACTCAATCAAATAATACACAGTAATAAGCTAATCCATCCACTAAATAATTTAGAAGTTACAAAGGTTTTAAAACCACTTAATATGTCAAAAGTTAAATTAAGTTTTAAGATTTATCTGTGACTGGACATCCAAATCAGTAATAATCATGGCATCACTGATGTAGCTGTAAGGTGATCGGTGGCCAAATTCAGGTGATTATTGAGTATTTGTAAATAACGCTGTAGTGGGCGGGTTTGAATCTGCAATTCCCCTGGTCAGGATGAAGTGGAAACTGACCACTACTCACCCTTCCTCCAAATGGGCATGCGAAGCCGACGAGGAGCCATCGTCCGGAGACAGCGGCTTGCTCTGGTGGGCGGGCTCCTCTCCCGCGCTCCGCTCCGCCCTCGACATGTTGAGGATGTGCGCGGTGCGGCTCTTCAACAGGGGCAGCTGGGAGGGCAGTCGGCCGGACGGGGACCCCCTCGTCGGGAACGGAGTGCTCTTCGCGGGCGACCCCGACGACGCCTGCTCGCCGCCGGCGTCGTCCGTCGCGGCCACGTTCCTGGTCACGAAGATGCTGACGGAGTCGTTGAGCTTCCCGATCGGCAGCTTGACCTTGAGGTCGGGACCCGCGGGCGGCAGGCCCTCGCGACGCGCGGCGCCGCCTTGCGAGCCCAGGCTGACGCACGACCCGCGAAGCAGCGACTGGACGGAGTTGAGCATCCTGGTGCTCCGGCTCGCCGGCTTCGTCGGCGTGACAGTGCCCTCGTCGAGAATTCCACGTGCACCGTCCTTCGCACTGCCTTCCGGCGATTCATTTCCACCTTTCGATTCACTGCCGACACACTTCAAATCTTTCGTCTTGGACTTCATCACGGAATAAGATGTATTTTTAAGGGAAATTTTCTTTTTTTTTGAGTCTTTTAAAATCTTTTGTAATGGGCAACCATTTTGGAATTTAGTACTCAAGCTATTATCAGTTGCTTGAAATTTTGGAGAACAATTAACACCCTTAAAAGAAAAGAGATTGGAATTATTGACTGTCTTGTCAGGTGAGAGGTTCACTTCAACAGATGAGCAATTCACTTTCTCAGAAGATGAGCCCTTCTCTTCGTCAGACAGGCCATTCACTTCTTTGGCAGCTACGCTATTCACTTCGTCAGATAGACCATTCTCTTCTTTGTCAGATACACCATTCACTTCTTTGTCAGATATGCCATTCACTTCTTCGGCAGATATGCCATTCACTTCTTTGGCAGATGGGTCATTAAATTCTGCAGATAAGTCATTTTCTTCTTCACAAGGTGAGTGATTCACACCTTCAACTTCATCACATGAGCGATTCACTTTGTCGACAGATGAGCAAGTATCTATATCAAAATTTATTTTTTTGCACACAGGGGAAACTTTACCAATTTCTAATGTAACTGGAGATACATTTTGATTGTATGTAGGAGAGAGCTTGAAAGATGTGTTGGATGCTAGGGCTATCACAGCTTTGTTTTCCTGATCAATAATCTTGTTGTTTACAACAGCTAGGCCATTCAGTGATACAGAACACCTTTTCAAATTCAGGTACTTGGTGATATCCTGCAACCCAACATCCTGTGAACTCTCAACCAGATCCTGTGAAAAATTTTCATCTCTGGTCAAACCATTTTTATGGTTCAAATCCTTATCAATTTCACTTTGTCCCGTTTTGTTTGGTGTCCTTTCATGCAAACATTCAGTTGTAAATAACGTTTGAGATTTCACTGGTGAATTTGGCTTATTTTTATTTCCAAACAAATGAACCATTGTTTTACTTATATTAGTATGATTATCAATTCCTTTTTTTGTAGGAGACTGTATCTGAAGGATCTCAACCAGAGAACTTTTGTTATTCTTTAAGGATGACTTGCGTTGGATAGCCTCCATACCTGTTTCACCAATATTCTTTTTTAGTTTGCTACCTTCAATCACTTCAGCACTGCTGTCAACTCTCACTGGTAGTTCACTAGAGGCTTCTTTACGCCCCAAAATTAGATTTGATTTACCTTGACCATGAAGGGTAACTTTCAAAGAAGCTATGCTTTCGTCATCTGAACAAGAGTTACATTCCTTCTTTTCCTTGCGATTCGTAGATTGCTCTGTTCCTGAAGAAATTTCATTAGCTTCTTGCATAATAGCTACTCTCTCACTTTCTGTTTTTTTTGTAATCTTTCTACTCTTAGCCACAGTTGGTAACGACTTTGTTTTCTTTTTTGCAGAACCACACTTGGAGACAGCATCATCACTTGTAGAAGAAGCTACTTTACCTTTTTTACTGGCCAAACACTCACCTGTGTTGGTAGGTGTTTCATCACAATTCTTATTACCATAAAAATTATCCCCTTCCCTCAGAGAACAACTCTCAGGCAACGCAGCATTGGTTTTTCCACTGTATCTGCAAGATGACAACTTTTTCCGTTTTTTATCTTGGCTGCCAACAGGTAACTCGGGCGATACTGGCTTATCAGTACTTGCTCTCACCTGTGGCTCAATACCTGATAATGAAATACTTATTTTAAAAGTGGCAATATCCTCCACAGACTCATCACAGGGTAATTTTGAGGAGCAAAGCTTCACCAAATTTTCAGGAATTTCCTGTGATGCATCCAACAAAGTACTCAGTTTTCTTTTTCTACCAACTCTTTTGCCTTTTAAACTATTTCCAGAAATTACAGCAGGGTTCTTATTTGTGTTGACTGGTTCAGTGCAAAACTGATTATTGGTCCTTCCTTTATCAGATTTTGTTTCGTTTTTCGGTAAATCATCCTGTATGCCCTCAATGCTGACTGTATGGTGAGGTTTTTCTCCAACAACCTCATGACTGGGGTTTACTGCTTCTGAGAACGACACTCCAATGACATCTTCTTGCAATGGACGCGTACTACAAGTTTCCTTGCTATTACTGCTCTGTTTCTTTGAAGTTACTTTATATGTTGGCCCGGGCAATGCATCAGTGGGATTCAACTGAGTTTCACGACCTTCTGAACTGCTTTTAATTTCACTGTTATCAGTGACTCCAAGTTGTGATTCACTTAACTTGGTTAACTTGTTTTCAGAATTTGCTTTAGCTTTGGGTGATGATGGCAATTTACCCAACAGGAACAATTGACGACCTGAATGCTTTCCTTTAGAAATTCTGTTACTGCGTCTACTACCAACAGCATTCAGATCTACCTTCTTGCTGTCTTCACAGGACAAGGTGGACTGTACCGTCAATTCTTCATGGCTACCAGCACTAACCTTTGCAACAGAAGAATCAGTTTTAGGGTCGCCACTTCCCATCTCTGGGTCTGCCTTACTTTTATTTTTTTCGGCAGACATACTTAGCTCCAACACAAAAGCATTAGTCAATGCTGAGAAATCTTCCCCCAGATCTTTATCACATTCGTCATCGCATGTTTCACGTGCCTCATTTGAGATAGTATCATCCATCACCTTTTTACGGATATCACTTTTACAGAGGGCATCACGTTTGTGTGAATCATCTCCGCTGATGGTTTCAGCGCTTGTGGCACCTACAGAAACCGGCACCGGTACATGGGAGATACCATTAATAATTCCGTTGCATACACTTCTCTGATCAATGATTTCATTGCCAGAGCCAATACTTTCGACAAATTTCACGAACAGCTGGTTGGCGTTACGTTCATTTTCATTCTTTTTTGATGGTTTTTTTTCTTTCAGACCTTTAGGAGAAGTGACAGATATCTTCCTAGAACGAAGCTTCTTTCCCGGACTTAGAGGTTTAGAAACGTACATGCAGTTTTTGAAGTTAATCCCGTAAGGGTTGTTTCTCTTTGGGAGTGACGATTTACGCCGACCACGTGATTTGCCAGCGCAACGAACAGTTGAATTCAACACGGCATCAGGTACTTGCTCTGTAGGGAGGTGAGGACTCAAAGATAATAGACCATCAGGTAACTGTGATGGCTCCTTTTCCACAAACACATTTTCTTCTGAAACCACGATGGATGGTGCTGTGCTTTGACTGGAAGTCAGTAAGTCACCTGGTATCTGTTCAGTTGGCACTTTTTCCACAACCACTTTCTTTGTTGACACCTCTGCAGTGGGGGAACTGCTATGGCGAGAAATAACACTCAATAACTTGGTCAACTCTGTGGCTACAGCTTCATGGAGCTTCGTGTCATTATTGCCACCACGCACGCTATTGCTCAAGATACTCTTGATGTTTTCGGTGCTACTGCGACAAGAATGCAGCAAACTACCGTGTGTTGTAGAATCATCGCCCAATGGTTTCACATTGGTTGGTGTGGTCACATTTAAAGCGGCTGCATCATCTGCCGTACTTGGTTGCATAACTCTGGTCTCCAATGAAGATTTTGCTATCGCACATTCAGTTTCCATGGCAGGAGTCACAACAGGTTGCACTACTTCTGATTTTGTGCTATCTGGGGCAGTTTTTCCTTCATCAATTGATCCTTTCTTTACTTTACCTTTGCCTTTTTTCTTACTCTTTTCCTCTGCAATTACACTGTAGCCCTGGGTTACTTTCGATTCTGCACCAACTGATTCCATTATCGGCTCGGTATCGATGCCGTTGCATTCTGCCAAGTCTTTGTTCATCGGATCCTTGCACAAATTTGTGTCCGGTTTGAAGAAATGTAGAATATTCTCACGTGATTTACTGCTCTTTCTTTCTGCAATTCCCGAGTCTTGGCGTGTTCCCAACAGACTTGGGCTGGAAGTTTTCACGTTCCTGCCTTCATCACAACCGACTTTGACCGGAGACGTGTTTGGAGCACTTTTGTTTGGTGACACAACAGTTGCAAGGCTTTCATGTGATGGGGCATGGTTCGCTACTTGCGCAGGTACTGTGTCCAGTGACATAGAGCTGCAAAACAAAAAAAAAATACTGGTCAAGCCTAAATTACAAGAAAAAATTAAGTTACATAATAATATAAAAACACATAATTACCATTAAAACCCAGAATGTTTGTAGAAGATACAATGACAAAAATTATTCAGTAGATCATTGCAACTGACAATGGCACCACTTGCCCCCTTTCCCCCCCTCCTGCCAACGTCCCTGGCTCCTTCATCTATAGGCGAATTCTTATTTTTATGTTATCTAGGGCTTTTGAGTTGCTGCTCCTAAACTAATTTTTTTTCTAACTTCCATTTCTCGCCTTAGTATCACCACACTGAATCAAGTGGCACCAGAAAAGCAGTCGTAATTACTTTATATTAGTGCTGATTCTACAGACAAACTGAAGGTGCATTTCAAAACATTCATAACATTCATCCTTCGTAACAAAATGTACTTGTACCAGCAAGGTTCCACTGTATTATGTACTTGGATTCTTTAGATTAAAGCAAGGGTAGTAAGAAGAACCATTTAATTTGCAGCCATAAGAACTGAAGGAAACAAAAAGGGAAACAAGCCTGTCTACACTCTAAACAGTGAAAGGTCTTAAATCCAGTACGTTTGGGACCAAGGGCATAACCGATTACCGATTTTTCCGGACTACTGAACGTCAACACAGTTTTAACGAAATACAAAAGAAAGATTAATATATAGTACAATTGTATTTACAACAAGTTAAGATAATCTAAAGAAAGAATATAAATGAGACTTTTTAAAAAAAAATTACTAATATAACCAGGGGTCCGAGAGTATTCAAAACATATTTGATATTCGTGAATAATTTGCTATCCAATTCAACATATCAAACTGAATTTTTTTATTAAATTATTTGTAACTGATAGGTATCCATACACCATGTGACTCATTCACAACAAAAAATTTAATGGAAAAAAAAAAGTAACATGCATGAAGCTAAGATGATTTATTGAGAAATTTAAGATTTTTTTCTGTAGCATTATTAACACAATATTTATTATGTTTATCAAATCTGTGATTATGATTTGAAATTATTAATAATACTATATGTTACATATATTTTGTATAAACAGAACAATTTTCAAACTTAAAAAATTTACTGATTCAAGAAAAAGCATTGCAATTATAATTATAATATAAAAAAATTACTTCTGAAGTTAAAGAAATTAATTGTTTAATGTTCTAATTTATTGAAATATTATTTCTCTTTGCAAAAAATTAAAAAATTATATTGTGTGCATGTTCAAATGTATATACAGAGTTTTGACAACTATCATCAGGAATATCAGTCTATTCACAAACTTATAACAATTACATAAAGCATTTTCTTCTGACAAAATTAGTAGTCCTGTGTCCTTATTTGTGGTATTTTTGTACTAATAATTACTATTATTTTAAGAACACCATACAAATAAGCATTCATTGTTGATTCTCCTGGACATTTAAATATTTGTAGAAAACAAGTTTCGTAAAAACACCCGTCAATTAATGTTGGTATAGCCAACAATCTTAATAATTCAAATACTCTAAAAATGAAATTAACAATATGGCAAATTAAATACACAACTTGATAGTTAACAATAAGAAGGAAAAGAAAAAGCATGTTTACAATGAGGAAAATAATATCCATACATTATACCACTACAAAATAGTATGAGTCTACGTACTCTTGTGAGTCAAGAAACTGTCCCTCCTGAGTGTCTTGGGTCAGATCTTCATAGAGGGCAGGAATGTCGTCTCTGCGCTTCTTCATCATCTCTCTCTGGCGTGCCGTCAACGGTCGCTTCTTCAGCGACAGCGGATTTGACGGGCTACCCTGAGCAAGTGGAAAAACAAAATACAAAAGAAATAAGGACCTGCAGTTTATCAAAAAGTCAACTATGCCAAAAGTATGTGACCATAAATGTAAACTATCCAATGGGAAAATGTTGGCGAACTTACATAAAATGAATTACGAATTTATTACATTATTGAGTTCAAGCTACTATAAACTTTTATTATTTTAGCAATTGATATATTGTACAGTTAATGTTTAGTTGTCACATGTTTAAAGTTTTTTAGGTCCGACATTAGTTGTTCTAGCTCTGGAATTTACTTGTTAAGAAGGCCAACTGGAGCAGACTTGCATCCCTTTTTGACTTATCTGCTGTGCACCCGTTGTGAAGATGGATTTGCTAGGGGATGCCGAAACAACATGCTTCGCAGGCCATAAGTGAAGCATGTGAGCTCCTGGGAGCAGAAACATCTACGGAAAGATTGGAGCGGAATGGCAGCGCCGGAAGAAGCCACCTGGACCCCCAAACTGAGACCCACTGCAGAAAAATTGAGGAGTTTTTAAAAATTTATGGTGAGGTCAAATTCAGGTTGTAGTCTCGCACTTACCGCTTGATGGCGGGGAGCCCTGCCTCCAAACTACATCCTCGCAGAAATTACGAAAGTAAGATCCAAAAACAAAATAATAAGCATGGCAGGAGCAGTGGTCACTACGTTCTGTCATTACGAGAAAAAAAAAAGGGGGGGGGGGGGGCGGATGGCAACAAAATACATAGCGGGCAAGACTAGAGAGTGGGGAGAGGAGAGGGAAATCATGTTGACTTTGTGGCGAGAATAAATTAGGCAGGCGTAGGATGAGAACCATGCTTACGCAGGCAAGATACAAGGCGCCGTGCGTGTCTGGCGTGATGGGAACGGGAGCCCGGATGCAACGAAAGATGCAGCGCTCTAAGTCATACATGATGGCAGGCGGGAAAAATTCCAAAACGCTGCTAACGTGGCTTCACTGGCAGTGTAGCGCGGTAGCACTAGCAGCAGGCAGACCGACTGCCCAGTTCTTAAACATCAAAAGTATGAATGAATAAAAACATGAGATGGTGTCGAGAAAATCACTAATTTACGGCACAATACCTTCACAGCGAACAGCTGAATGGCGTAAGGGGCCCTCCTGGTCAGGGGTGTATTTGTGTAAGAGAGGCGGAATTATAAGTGTGATGCTCACTGGTGTTTCTAACATGGTTATCACCTCTAAGCGCATGGATCTGAACTGGTATCTGATATCTGCAGCAGTTTTCATATTGTATAGTTTTTTTCTGAAACTCTGCATACTGCATGGGTGCAGCCCTTAAGAAATGACAGCAGAAAAATCTGTTATCTAGAAAAATTTTTAAGTCTAAAAAACGTGATCAGTAAAAAGTTTGAGACCACAAAAAAAAAAGCATCTCCAGTAATTCTAAACCATACTATGTTATTACCATTGCACTAATCCACGCATTAAATTTTTTTTTTAATTTAAAATGTTACAAAAAATATTGAAAGAAATTTTTTTCCATAATCTTACTATTCAAATTCAATATCCTTTTCAAGAATATGGTTGTTTTTGTACTCAAAATCAATCTGAACTCTAAAACTGATATTCGCACAGGCCAGAAGTAAAGTTTGGTTTTTTTTTTTTGCAGCCTTTAGAATTTGCAATCCTTCATTAAGTATGCATGTGTAAGAACCATGAGGTTACAGGAATTCTCTTACCACCTGTATGTTTGACATTTAACACTCTTAAGCAACCAACTTTAGTCCTAAATAACCCATAACTGGCTCAAGAAGCTGCTCAAAACCTAACATTACATCACTTTTCCCATACTTTAAAAAATACATAAATACATTCCTCTTTGTACAGTGTTGTAAACAAAACAAAGAATGTTTCTACCAACCTTCAAAACAGTGACCTCTGCTACTTTCTTCACAGGTGTCTTATCTTTGTGAGTTTTCACAGGAGATTTCGGCAACTCTTGCACGTTCTGAGGTAGGTGGCCGTCACCGCCACCCATTCTCGCAAGGAAGCTACCCGCCAGCTTCACCGGCTTCACGTTTGTCTGGCTGTCTTCACCGACGTCTTCCGGGAGGAGGTCGTCGTCGTTGCTGCAGATCTCGATGGCCTTCACCAGCGGCACCGGGACGGCGGTCGACCGGGACCTGAAGATGTCCTGGACCGTCTGGAAGGAGAAACTCAGGGCGTCCTTCTTGATGTGGCGGTCATGGTTCTTGAGCGCCGCCGACATGAGCGCCACGAGGCTGTCCGAGACCCGGGGCAGCGCCAGGAACGTCTGGTTGGCGAGCACGAACTCCGCGCACGCGGCCCAGAGCCCGCGCGACTGCCGGGTCAGGTCCGGCGTGCCGGGGGGAAGCTCCAAAAGCGCAAACGCCAGGGGCGCCAACTGGAGGAACAGGGGCTCCGCGTTGCCGGGGCAGCCCAGCTTGAAGAGGGTTGCCACCGAGTGGGCGGCCAGCGCCGCCGCACGGCTGCACGGCTCCGCGCTCCTCAAGCACGACACCAGTTTCGAAACGGCCTGCAGCATCCCGCTGATGTTCGCCAGGGGCTTCTCTGCCTTGGTCTTCGCCAGCGGGGTCGACCGAACTGCAACAACCACAGTTCCAGACAAACTCAATCACTTACAACTGAATAAATCCAGTACTTACATAGTTTCTTACTAATAACCAGTGATGGACCAGATTCCACTTTTCTCTAACCCCAATTATGAACTTACAAAAATTTCCACCCCCTCCCCCCCTTTTTTTTCCCCCAAAACCCAATGTTCCCTGCAGCACTAAACATTCTGAGGGCACTGTAGTTGGTTGCAAACAACTACAGTTTCTTCAATAGTTTCTGCTATGTAAAATAATCTAGGCCTAGTAAACTACAGCAGTGTGAAGTGTTAGAATTTCTGTATTTTATCTTCTCCTTGAATACTTTATTTGACCGAATGTGACGATTTTTAGCCAAAACACATTGAAACTAAAAAAAGGAGGTTGCATCATAATCGTAAACTTGTCTCTTGCCACTGATATAATTTTAGTTAAAAAATAAATTATAAACTCTGTGCCGTAACTGCATCACTTATGCCACTTTAGAACCCTCCCCGGTTAATTACTGCCTACTTAACATCTGCTTAGTTGAAAAACAACACGCTCTACCTGTGAACTGCGTCACTTATGCGGAAACTCTCCACAGGCAGGACGGATGATAGAGGATAACACTTGGAATGAGGGGATCAAGGAGAGGGTGCAAATGGAGTTTGTCACAGGATTCCTTCCACTTCCTTCTATCTCTTCACTATGGCTACTGGCAAAGGCACCCTCATCCCCTGCTCTTTCACCCTTTCAGGCCACCACTGAATATCACAGCATTCTTTCCTTTCGTAACAACTTAAATTTATTTATCTAACTGCAGCTTGGTTTTACAAAACAGACCGTGTAAATTGATATGGAATAAATTAACTCACTTGAGTTGCGAAGTCCCCTCCATACAGTCTGTTTCATAAAAAAATAATAAAAAAATAACCAAAAATAATCAGTCACATTAATTTCAGGCGAATACATCTTCAAATTTTCTTCCTTAAATATCAAATCATTTTAATGTTCTGAGGACATCTGACAGACCCATCCCAACCGAGATCATTAGTTTCAAAGGGACTGTTTTGCACAAAATTCTGACCGGCACTAAGGTCTGGTTTGTAAACGATGCAGGAAAGCAAGATGCAAAAAATTTTCAGCGATCACAATTTACAGTACCGGTTTGTAAACTACACAAGGCGCAAATAGCACACAGCAAGTACAGTACAAATAAAAAATTTTATTGTGTTTTGGCCTGAGTTTTCGTTTTAAAGCTACAAGATGTTACAGGCATAGAAGTGCAAGATGTTAATTTTAATATATATACATATCATGTTAGCACTTGTTAAAATTCTACACAGTGAAAAAAAAATTTTTATATCAAATTATGACTATTTCTTTTGTTGCAAATGTAAACATGAATTATTATCAAAAAAAACCTGGGATAAGAATTTTTTTTTTTTTAACATTTTACAATTTTAAGTTCTTGAGTTGGTAACACCTTGCGACTGTGATTCTCTTGCGTGTTCGGTTGCACGTTGCGTGGTTCACGAACCCCAGCCCTGCAGCAGGCGGGGCAAACTCACCTCTGGAGAGCGCCTGCCCCAGGATGGAGTGCGGGAAGCCGTCCACCACGTCCCGGAGGGAGCAGGCCAGCACGACCAGCTGCAGCGCGGTCGGCGACGCCTTCCGGAGGATCCCGCAGATCCTGCCGCTCACGAACTCCCCCAGCTGGGCCCCCTCCGCGCTCGAGCGCTGGTACACCTGCCTCGCCAGCGCGCCGTACAGCCGGCCCCACACGTCCGTCAGCTCGTCCACCTGTGCCGAGGACCGAACACACGTTCGTTCCGCCGCGCCTGACGGGCATTCAGCCAAGTTCTACCGTAGGTAGGGGGCCAGGATTCTTGTTGGGTAGGACTCGTACTTGGGAGTGGTGCCCCAAGTGCTTTAGGGGCAGGTATCAGGGTTCCCCAGCCCTCTGACGTGCTGACGTCGTGAGCGACGAGGACAGCTCCGGTTCACCGGCCTGGACAGCTGGAAGAGGATGGGTAGGCCTCCACCGGACCGCGGGTTCGCTGGGTGAGACGGGAGACTGGGGCAGGCGCCAGAAGCGATGACAACTCCAGAGGGCTAAGGGAGCATCCAACTTGCTGGTGAGCTGAGTGGAGTAGGGGGCCGGAGTTGGTGCATAAGCTGAGATGGGTAGCCTTTCCATGATTAGTTTTTGTTCTTATGCATAACTTTACCGAACAAAAAATGCTTTTTTTCATATAAAAATCGCACCCCTACTTTTCATACTTGATTTTAGTATAAAATGTGCGACAATTATGCGATAAAACACGGTATTCAGTCCAGTGGCATAGCCAGGATTTGTGTATGGGGATTTTAAGGTGTAAAATAGTGCTATTTTAGCAGTTTTCATTACTTAAATTTAAATATTGTAATGGTAAAAATTTTATTAATTTTAATTATGAAATTTGTTTGAGTAATGAATAAAAAATTAACTAAAGATTTGGTGCTGGGGGGGGGGGGGGGTTGAACCCCTAAACCCCCCCCCCCCCCCTTGGCTACACCCCTGATTCAGTCAAGGTTCTACTGTGCCTGAAAGTACAGTCAAACCTCTCTGAAATTACCCCTCACGGTTCCCAGGAATAGGGTCGTAATAGAGGGGGGGTCGTAATAGATGTTTTCCAAAATTTTCAGTTCATTTCAAACACCCCCCCCCCCCCCCCCCCCCGCACTTTCCCAAACCGCTACTCGCTAAGAAACCAGCCGTACAATGGCAGGATGCTGTCACTCACAATGCTAAACGGCTTTGCTTTAAACCCACTTAAACCTTCATGACAAGTCCGTCGCCCTACAGGCCACCTCTAAAGAAAATATGTCAATAGACAGTTTATTTTTACTGGTTAGTTTACATGTACGTTTTCTGCTTGCCGTAGTTAAATACACTAGAACCCCGATGTCACGAACCGCGGATTTAACAAAGCAGTAATTTTACGAATACATTCTCGGGAACCATCAAAAAATTGGACATTTTGACCAAAATGTAAAAAAAAAAAAAAAAAAAAAAACGAAATGAAAGATCATTAAAATCTGTTAATTTTAACACACAGTGTATTTTTGTGTCGGCTTTAATACTTCCAATAATGTTCATGTAAGAATACAAAAAAATAATGGGACATTTCCATTAAAAATATGGCAGCTGTAGGTTCTGCAACGCGAGTGGGCGCACACGAAGCTCGCCCGGCTGGCTGGCGGCAGCGGCTTCATGACGCATAAGCAAACCCCTCCCTCCCTCCCTCCCTCCCTCCCCTCGTTAAAAAAATTCTTCAAGGCTAGCTCATCCGTCCCAGCCACACAAACCATCTAGTGTCCTCCCAACTTCGCATCCTTTGAAAAACCTTCAGTGATAAAATGCTCATTTCACTCTCCCTTCTCCCGTAAAATTGGGCTATTATGAATGGTGTACTAAAGCGGTGAGGAAGGGGTCAAAATATGTCACTTTTCACACCAAGTTCGAGTTCAGTCATCTCTGGCAAGGAATTTACAAGCTTTCGAACTTAAATAAAAATGTATTTTAATAGCAAGGGTCCTATGAAAAGGAACATACCAAATAAAATCAAGCTGCTGTCACCAAACAAAGCATAAAACGGCCCAACGCGTGGTCGCTTCGTTGTTGCTCGCGCAAGAGGCGAGACGTGGAATGTTAGAAGAAAGATAAATGCGGGGGAGACAGACGGCATGGGGAATAAGTGGCCGTAGCATTTTTTTTTATGCTGGGTGAAGCGACCTTTTTCTGTCAACCCACGGGAAAAGATAATTGCTTGAGCTGTCAAAATAAACATCGCTGCGGCAGTTAACACAAGTCGAGGCGGGCGCCCATCCAGTCGGTCGCTGTGTAAACACGTTGCCACAAAAACCTTTATCTGCACCCTGCCGGCAAAGGGACGTGGAATGGGGGTGTCAAGCGCTGACAGAGGTCGACAGGAAGTGGTATCTATTTTTAGATATGCGCTGCCTACGGCAGTACAGCACTTGGCAAGAGAAACGCAGTAACACGCTACTCACCACAAGAAACTTATTTTCTGTCCGATTTTTTTGCAATTTTTTCACGGTTCCTCTAAAACTGGTTGTAATAGAGAGGTGGTCGCAATAAATGGGGTCGCAACAAAAAGGTTTTACTGTGTTCAGTCAAAGTTATACTGTGCCTGAAAGCAGTAATGACGAAGGTTCCACAGCTCACCTGGTCCGCCGAAGTGACGTGGTGGTGATGGCTGAGCGGGAACAGCAGCACGGCGTGGAGGCAGGCCGGGTCGTCGCCGGCGTCTCCGCCCGCCGCCGCGAAGCCCGTGAGCCGCTCGGCCAGCGCCCGCCACAGCGCCAGGGCGTGCGTCCCGGCCAGGCCCCCGCCCAGCACGGCCGCGTCCAGCCGGCGCGCCACCGCCTGCGCGAACTGCGCGCTGCCCGGCAGGCCTTCGCCCACGCTCGTCCGCAGCACGCTCGTCATCAGCGCGCCGTGCCTGCACCTGCGGGGGGTGCCGACAATTGCCCACGTCCTTTAACACTTCGCCTCTCAGCTTTCACTCCACCTGATTCCCCAACGCACTACACAAAGATTCACTCTCTCAACACTATAAAACTAGGAAACTTTACGTAATTTGTTCAAACCAAACCACATTATGTCTTACGTCTTCAAATGTGAGAATACAATAATCATGCGTGAATGATGAAATTTACAGAACTAAATATTCTTTAATCCAGCTCTTTTGGAACCGCGGTCTTGCCGTGTAAGTGATTTTGTTGAATCATCAAATACCAAGATGGATATAATAACAACAAAAACAAAAATTAACATACAGTACAAGTTGTATATTAAAATTTATACGGATGTAGCCTATGCGTTCAATTAACGTACAAGTGTAACATGTAACCCGCTGGAAAAAACAATCCGCCCAAAAAAAAACCAGATGCAAGCAGCTCAATCGGTGCCGGATTACAGAATGTATAAAAAAATGCAAGATTAAAGAGTGTGGACCAGGGTGTCCACAAGGAAAAAAATATTTTGTACCAACTTAGGCGAGAAAAAAAGTACTATATTTGAAGAAAAAAAAAAGTACTAAATTATATATTTTTTTTATGGTTTTGAACAATTTAGGAAGTTTATTATGACATTGCAATGCTCGAACTTAAACATATCACACCACACACACAAATAAATTCCATAGTTTTTTAAAAATAATAACGCTTAATAATAAAAACATATTGGAGTTACTGTAATATTATTATATTAAAGCAAAATGTACTAGATCTGTACTAGTCCACTAAAAAAAAAGTTATAAAAGTACTAGATCTAGTACGAAAGTACCGACTGTGGACACCCTGGTGCGGACTGCACGTCAAGCTGACTCCGTGGACTTGCTTCAGTAATGATAGGAACACAGTAATGCGAAGAGGACCACTCACAGCAGGTCCGTGCCGAGCGCGGCGAGGAGGGACGGCGAGAGCAGCAGCTCGACCAGGAAGAGCGCGGGCGTGCCGCCCATGAGGTCGCTGGAGCCGGCGTCGAAGGCGTGGCCCGCCAGCACGCTTGCGGGCAGAGCCAGCGCACCCTCCAGCAGGGGTCCCAGGAGCAGCGCGGCCAGGCCGGGCACCGTGCCCGCCTGGTCCGCCAGCCCGCGCAGCACGCGCTGCACGTCTTTCACGGCCTCTGCCGCGGCGTCCTGCCCGTCGGGGGCCGTGGGGCAGGCGAGCGCCGCGCCCATGTGCCGCAGCAAGCCGTGCCACAGGGGCCCCACCGTCCGCCCCGGCTCCCGGGCCCTTGCCACCAGCAGCACGCACTCTCCCACAGAGAAAACCAGCAGCCGGGAGATCCGCAGGAAGTCCCTCGGGTCGTCCAAGACCGGCACCGACAAACGTGACAGATTATTCGGAGTATCCTCACAGTCGACCCGCGTCGAGGACGGATCCACCGCCAGGAGTTCCGAGAGTACGAAAACCAAAGTCGGGTGGTTAGCCTCGTCGAGCTTCCAGTGTGAGAGGTAGCCGTCTTTCTTCCCGGGGGTCTTCTCCGGGGTGAGCGCGGGGGCGCTCGAGTCGAGGAAGGGCCGGCCGCCGACGATCCCGAAGCAGAACTTGAGGAGCGGGGCGACGACCGTGTCCAGGCAGGACGGGACGTCTTTCCCCAATGACTGGATCACGCACCACCAGACCTCTATCTTCTTGCGGTAGATCGCCGAGGTCTTGTCGTTCCTCACCGCCAGCGGCTGGTTCAGGAGCTTCAGCTTCCTCTTCACGAAGTCGCTGCCCTTGGACGAGAACTTCCGCACCAGCCACTTCCAGGAGTCGAACGCCAGCAGGCGGTTCGCCGGGTCGGCGGACTTGAACGCCCTCTCGGGCACCGCGAGCAGGCTGTTGAACAGCTTGACTGAAGCCACGTCCTGGGTGCCGCGGCTGTCGAGCAGGTCGTTCCCGACCACGTCGATCACGAGGCACCACAGGTCGTACCACTCTCGAGGGCCTACCAGGTCCAACATCACAGGGACGTACCTGAAAAATACACATTTCCTAAGCGGTTGCACAACGTTACGTCGGCACACTTGAAAGGCAAGCAGCTTTGTAACATCAATTATTTTTTTTAAAGAACCATAGAAACATGCGTGGAGTAAGTCTTGTAAAAAATTCTTCACGCTTTGTATAAAGTTCTTTTCTTTCAGATACGATCATCTGAAAAGCAATATTAGTCTAATAGAAAATTATATTTACGGATAATTTCAGCGTAGAAATAAATTACTCTATGGGCTAAGCAAAACCTTCAAATTTATCACGCAAAAAGATACAAGGTTTACACCAAGTCTTACTGCTCTATAGTATTTGAAGAATTTCCATGCCTGTTCGAAGCCTAACAGAAATTTATTTCAATGGCACTACTTCATTATTTTTTTTTTTCAAAACCTATAAAAAGTCTTAATCAGACTATTAAAGATATTAACTTAATCTAGTTGTTCTCTTGAAACACCCTCATGTCAGCTCTTGTGACCAACCAATATCAAAACTGATGCTTCAGCAAGTGAACCGACAGTCACAGTATTCCCAAAAATGAGTGACCTTAAAAATTAAAAAGTAATACGTAATATGGTGAAATTATTTTCCACCCATACGACTGTTCCTTGAATTAATTTGGGTGCTATCACTCCACATCCTTGCACAAACTGCGCTCAGCAAGGGTAGGTGGTGTTAAACGCAACAAAAATTGTGGCTAAGGATATAATAGAGATTAACAACATTAAATATTTGGTAGTACGATAGAGCAAGTGAGAGATGCTACTAAACGTTTTCCAGGAAAGCAGTAAGATGCCTTCTACATGCACATACACCTCTTTTTTTCATATACAGTAAATTCTCTCTAGTACGTTCCTCTTGTTAACGTACAATCCAGTATAACGTATAAAGCCGCCGGTCCCTTGAAACGCCATGCAAATTAATAGGCATAATAAATATATAACGTATGTATTTCAAAGCCCTGGACTGTAATTTCTCGTTAATACGTATCGTTTAGCCGATATTAATACACTAAATATTAAACATTTTCTCATTTCATTCACAATTCTATAGCTTTGTGTAACGACAGGTCTTGTGGAAATTGTTTACAGACGTTTTCTTTATTTTGTTGAGTAAAATAGCAGTTGCAGTGCTGGTAACAGTGGGGATAGAAATTTCATTCGTATAAAAAAAATGTCAGTTTTTTGTGTGATTGGTGATTCATGCGGAATAATCAAGAGTTATAAATAAAAAACGCTTAACTTTTTCAATTAAGAAAAAAAAACGATTCAGTTATAATATTTATTAGTGTTGGGCCGATTCCTAAAATATACCGATTCCGATTCCATTTTCGATTCCTAAACTAGAGGTTCGATTCTTCGAATCGATTCCGATTCCTTACAATTTTTTAATGATGAAGTTCAACAGAATAATGTACTCAGAAAAAAGGATATTTGTGTTTTCCAAAATGTAATTGCCTTAATTTTTTTTCCTGTGCACAGATTAACATTATTTACAACTTACATAATTTTAAAAAGCATGTTCATTACTCTAAGTTACTGTACCCTAAATTTCTAGCACATATTTGGTAGATTCTAACACATCATTACTATTAAATAATAATGTAAAAGTTAAAAAGGAAACAATTTCAATTCTTTAATGTACTTTTGACATAGAAAAAAGACATGCATTTCTATGGATTTACATGTAGGCTAATTTCAAATAGTTTAATTATCAAACCGTTTGCAATTCACTCATCTCAATTGTTACAATGAAACACTTCTGAAAATGTATCACAATTGAGACTATATGTTTATAAAGTTCCATTGTTTGAATCCCAAGTACATTAAAACATTACCAACAGTTCTGATTGAAAAAAATTTATTCAAAGAGAAAACTGACTATTCAATAGTCAAAATTCACAGTCTTAAGATTTTTGTTAAGAAAAACTAGTTTCTGAACTTTCTCAGGATTCAACCTATTGCGTTTCTTGTCGCATATTAACCCTGCTGTACTGAATAAGCGTTCAGAATGAACAGTTGCAGGTGGAATGGCTAGATAGCATTTTGCCAACTTTTTTAGCCTAGGAAAACTTGCTTTTTCCCAATAAGCTGGCACATCACACACACTTGACAGAAGAGGTTCATTCAGATAAGTATTCAGTTCATCTTCTGCACTTAAACATTCTTGGCGAACACTGGTTGCATTTGCTAATAGTTTAGAATACATGTTCCACATTGCATGCTTCTGGCGGGTGTTGGTGGTGGTGCTGGTGGTGGTGGTGCTGGTGGTGGTGGTGCTGCTGGTGGTGCTGGTGCTGGTGCTGCTGGTGCTGGTTGAAACTGCTGTGTTTGAGTTTTTATTTTCTACTTGGAATGAAGTAAATTCTGTGGTTTCAATAGTTTCCATCTGTGATATCATGTATTCCTTCGCAGATGTGATAGCATCATTCGAAACAAAAACTTTAGTCTTGAAACGTGGGTCCAAAATTGTTGCAGTTGCATAGCAATGTTCAAATTCACTTTTACCTAACCTCCGTTCAAGAGATGTAAGTAAGTCAGCTTTCAGACTTTTAAAAGCATCATTATCTTTCAGTGCAGCCACAATACTGTTAATAATTGGAATGGTCTCTCCAATATTAACATTTTGGTAGCTGACTGCTAGTGTTGCATTCTCAAATAGGGAGAGCACTTCAGTGACTGCTTCAATGAGGGTCCACTGACTAGGGTTGAGATAAATTCCATTGGTTCGGTCCAAGCAAGGAGTGACGAGGGCCAGTGGTTTACGCTGCTCCAGCACTCTGTTTAACATGTGGAGGGTGCTATTCCACCTTGTCGGTTCATCTTGAATCATACGCTTTTGTGCCATGTTGAGTGTATCTTGAGCTGCTTTTAGTTGTTTGGTGGCTTTTACTGAGTGCTTAAAATGACCCACAAGTCTCCGGCAAATGGCTTCACATTATTCACTTCCTTCTGGTTAAACAGACTATCCTTTATAACCAGCTGCAATGTATGGGCAATGCATGGCACATCTTTGTAACCTGCCTTTATCATAGCTGCACAAAAATTGCGAGCATTGTCACGAACCACAAAACTCAACTTTTCTGAAAGACCCCATTTACTCAGTGTGTCTGTAAAAAATGCTGCTAAGTTTTCGGCTGTGTGGACCTCATATGAAAATGGGATTACTTCCAAACAAACATGCTGCATTTTGTAAGTGTCATCCAGAAAATGTGCAGTAATGCTCAGGTAGTCATCATTTGCAGTAGATGACCACATATCTGTAGTAATACTGACAGATTCTACAGGCTGCAAAATGTCCATTACTTTCAACTTTACCTTCTCATACATCTCAGGAATAACATCTTTAGAGAGACACTTTCTTGTGGGTAACTTATACCTAGGTTCGGCTACAGCCATCAAACGAACAAAACCTTGGTTTTCAACCACAGAAAATGGTTGGTTATCCAAACAAATCATCTCAGCAAGTGCTTTGTTTAATACTTCAGCTCTGGGATGATTTGGAGTAAATGGTCTTTTGTTTTCAATGAACTGGCGCAAAGTTACCTGACTTTTATCAGGTGCACTAACAAACTTACGTTTGAGCGATTCAGTTGACCCACCTGTAGACACTGATGATGATAGAGGATTAGGCTTTTCTTCAACAGTTTTGGTTTTGAAATCTTGCAATTCCTTACTGTGAAATGTTCTGGCATGTTTGTGCAAATTTGAAGTAGATTTGCTTGACCCTCCTCTCGAAATCAATTTCCCACAAAAATTACACCTAGCTTTAACATCATCACTATCATTTACACTAAAAAAGTTCCAAACATAACTTGTTTTTTCCATTATAGTCACACAAAATTAGTTGTGTATTATTTTGCAAGTCTAAACTAAGTTATATAGAAACTAAAAATTCTGGACCAATAACGTTACAAATACTGTTTGGTTTTTTCCATCGTCACTTTTAAGTTAGTCAAAACCTTGTACAGTTAGGTTAAGAACTGTATTTTAAAACTTAACTAAATAGTGATCCCAAATTACGTATGTTTAAAATTATGAATATACATCCACTCATTACAAACTCATATTACACATTTCCAGATACCGGGAAAAAAAAGTGCAAAACGCGGGAAAACGTAAAAACAAAGTAGTGTAAATATTTTTTCTATTATCTCAGTAAACAATACGAAGCACATATCCACCAGACTAAATAACATTTCAGAAATACGCTTTTATATATTAATTAGAATTTATTCATCTCACAAAGTGAAAACAATAAATATATCAAATAGTCACAAGTTGAAAATCAAACTCCCGGTTTTTGCGTAAGAGACGTGCACGTTTAGATCTCAAAATGTCCACTTTTTACGTAGGAATTTCTTACACAAATATTTTTTTAATCTGTGTATATTCGCGTGTTAATGTTTAATTAACTTCAAATTTGTACCGTAAATAATTCTATAAAACAACTCCACTGCTTTCAAAACGATTGTTTACGTTCAACAAGGTAAAAAGTTACATTTCTGTTGCAAGTTGCAATGTTTGAAAACTCAGTGCTACCAACGGACGAACCAAATTTTTCTAATGTGGTGAAACGAACGTCGCAAACATGGATACGTCATATTTACAAGAATTTGTAACGTTGCTTTACAACGTACTTCGTGCATAATACATCAAATATTAAAGGCGAAATATATAAAACTAAACTGAATTTCCGCATTCATAATCAAAGATTTTCTTCATGGCCGTATTGTTAAGGTGGCACGTAGCACAAAAATAAAGATTTTTTTTTTTTTTTACAATCTACAAAGGTAAACAAAGCTGCCGCGACGAATGAAAACTCAATAACTTTTTAATTGGTAAATATGTTTAAATTAACTTCATGAAAACTTACCTGATTAAATCATCAATAGATTTTACTATGTTGGGTTGAAAAAGTATTTTTAAAGCTTACAGAATCAATGAAAGAATCGGCCATGGTTGATTCCAAAACCATTGTATTCTGAATCCTTCGATCCTAGTGGAATCGATGGAACCAACCGATTCCGGAATCGGAATCGACCCATCACTAATATTTATCCTACATAATGCGTATTTTTGCGTTTGAATTTGTAGCAATAGATATTGGCAGATGGCGGCCATATCTGGCTAGGTACATAAAACGTGGATTATACGATGGCCAACAACTACTAATGCGTTTTTTGTTACCGTTTGTTTTCTGTTACGATGACCTAACCTATAATTTGTTTGTAAACATCATTTCAGATTGACATCTTTCGCAATCGTACAAAAATGTAATATGTATACAACATTTATTTAACAGATCTAGTGGCACACAGTTTCTGACGCTAGTGAACATTTTGTGACGTTTCGTGAAGTTTGTTTAATGGCGACGTGACGACGTGGACAACTAGTTTATATTTTTATATTTAGTGTATTACGGCAGCATATGTAGGTAGGCCTACCCGTATAAGTTAGTACCCAAAAGAGTGTGGGTATCAGCATTGCAAAAAGTTATGAAAGACATTTCTCAAAGTTCAAACAAACATGCTTGACTATATGAAAAAACTGTAGGTACTGTAGGTACTGTAGGTACTGTAGGTACTGTATGTTGTATACATAGTTCAACATTATTTTATAATTGGGTTTGAATATGTCCAGCTATTTGGGAAAAAGTACACACAAAATGCAAATTCTGCCAATTATTTCTCATGGACTGGTACTGTTCCATTGCATGTCAGTGCATTTGGCATGTCTAATTCAACTGTAACAAAAGGTCGTGCAGGATTTCAATTTTTTTTTTTTAATTGTGCTGTTTAGTTTTAAAATTTAACTTTTTTTTATTTTATGTCATTAGTTCACTACTAGAAATAATATTAATAATGTAGTAATTAGGCCTACAATAAAAAAGCCATCAGGTTGTTGAAATTGGCGCGAAGTAACAAATTGTTACATTTCTTCTGGATGAACCCAATATAAAGTACACCTCCATTAAGTAGTGAGTAATATTCTGGTCCCCTCAAGTACTTAATAAAGGGAATTTACTGTATTCTCTATTCAACCCATGGCCCCACACAAAGACAATACTACACTATAGAATCTCAGATGTACCTTTCTTTTAATCATAATTTTATTTTAAAATGCTTACTTATAAGCCTGCATTTCAATGCCAAAAGTGAATGTTAATATTGATGATTTAGTTTAATAACTCTGCAGCACTTCCAAGTACTTGAACCCACTTTTACTGATCAACCACGCATTTATTTGATAACTGAAAATAACAGAAGCTTAGCTTATACAAATATGCACCTTTGATTATCAGCATTTTATATTTAAGTAGCAGCTGACTTGCCATCAATCAATATCTCTTGTGATAAATCCTGAATTACCACCTGGCTAGACAACAAACTCCATTTACACTATTTCTGCAGATGATGATGACGAGCTTGCCTACAAACGTAGGACATCAAGATTTTACGTAATCCATACCCCCAATTTTTTCAGCTCATTTCACAACAAAGATACGTCTTAATATAAATTAATTTTGTCCAACTCAAGATGTCATCGAGTGTAAGACACACCATATATTTTCAGAGGTCAAATCCTTTCAAAAAAATGTAATATCTGTGTGTAACACTTTGTAAAGCTAAGGTCTATAGTTATAACACTTAAAATTATGTCCTAAAGATTTTAGTACATAGCAACAAAAAAAAAAATGCTTTCTTCTGATTCACTGCATATTTTAATTCTGCACTAAATAATTTTGTTTAAATTTAATTATTTTTCATACCTTGTAAAAATTTTAAAACGAAGTGCTGTTTTAAAGCAGCTAAGTCAACGGAGTCCACAAAAAAAAAAATAAAGACATTTTTCACTAAATTAAAGTAAACTTTCAATAACACAAATACTATGAAAACTCATCATCACGATCAATTTGGAAATATATATGAAAAAAAAAATATATTCTTAACTTCCTCACTTGTTTTTGATATCCTCCTTGAGGTTTTCCCAGCCGGCGGTCAGTTCGAAACGCACGTCGTGAGAGACCAGCACCCTGAAGATCTCGACGGCGACGGAGCGCACGCGCCAGCTCTTCAGGGAGAACAGCGAGGGGAACAGCAGCTGGGTCCAGAAGTCCGCGTCCCGCCGCAGCCGGTCGGCGAAGGCGGGGCCGCCCCTCAGCGCCGCGAGCACCAGCCGCAGGGCGGCCGCCTTCAGGGACGCCACCACGTCGTCGTCCCCGGCGAGACCCGCGCAGCCGGCCGCGAGGGCCCTGAGCCTGGGGTGGCCCTCGGCCGAGGCGAAGTACCCCGAGACCTGGCCCCCCTCCAGCCCCGCCAGGCCCTGCAGCAGGTCGTGGGCGGCATGGAGCCGGCCGGGCTCGCCGCGCCACGCCTCGACGATGCCCGCGACCCGCTCCGCGCAAGAGCCCAGGACCTCCGCCCGGGCGGGGGCCCCCCAGCCGGGGCAGGACGCCCGCAGCGCCTCCCCCAGCAGGAGCACCGCCTGTCCCGCCAGCCCCGGCGAGCTGTGGCCGTCGGAGCAGTCCAGCAGCGAGCGGCACAGGTACCGCGCCGTCGTGTCGTCCATCAGGGCGTCGCCGCGGCCCGACAGCAAGCTGCGGCACGCCACGGCACGGCGCGGTTCAAATTACGTCCCAAAGATTTTAGTACATGGCAAAAAAAAAAAAAAAAGCTTCGTTCCTGATTCACTGCATATTTTGATCCTCCGCTAAATTTTTGTTTAAAATTTAACTATATTTTCATACCTCGTTCAAATTTTTAGCACATAGTGCTGTTTTTTTAAAGCAGCTAAGTCAACAGAGTCCGCAAAAAAAAAAAGAAGACATTTTTCACTAAATTAAAGTAAATTTTCAATAACACAATATTACTATGAAAACTCGTTGTCACGATCGATTTCGAAATATATATGAAAAAAAAATTATTAGGGTTGATAGCGGTAATCAAGCAAAGTGGTTCATGTCGCATATATGCCATTTGAAGTTATTTTTTACCAGTTTTGTGTATTCGTGCGGTTCGTTTTTATATGCTGTCAGGTATTTTTAAAGTAGTATGTTGGTTGAATTTGTTTGATTCATAAATGCATTGGGTACAAGGAAGATCCTCGAACGAGGCTGATGCAATAGTTTTTTATCGGTCATAAGAAAGCTAGACAGACAGATGATGCTTGTACATGGGGGGGGGGGGGGGGGAAGAGAGAGAGAGAGAGAGAGAGAGAGAGAGAGTAAATGCACACTGCAATCTATGGCTGAGACATGCTACAGTTTGTGCACAACAGAATGATTTTCAACAACTTTCTTAGGAAAGATTTTTTTTTCTTCCAATTATTTAATATAGGTTACCCTCACACATATCGTAGATGAGTGTAGAATATGTTGAATAAAATTATATTTTTTTGATGTTTTCACGTGTAATAAGTACTAAGACTTAATGATTTTGATATTAGTGCATGTCTTTTAATTGTGAATTTTACGAATACTTGTTGACAGGTATTAAGTGAGGTAACAAAGATCTCTACTGCAATTTTCAAATATTGTTCTCGTTTTTAGGTTGTTTATCTGGCAAACTTGACACTTATGTCACGTTTTTAACCCGCACTTTATTGAACATGAAAAATTTCTGAAGTTACACAAAAGAAAGTATTTTGGCATGTTGAAAAGGCTTTGTAAATTGTAGGCTTCCCGAAACAATATCAGGGCTCTTTCAACAATAAGCTATTCACATTTTCTACAAAAGCTCCATTTTCTATTAGTTTTTTTTTTAATTCATAAAATAACATCTATATACATAAAAAGGAATTTCTGTTTGTTTGTAGATTTGTTTATTTTTATATTTGTTTCTTACACAAATAAAGTTTTAAACGAATCTTGATTCAATTTTGCACACTAGACATTCGAAATAAGAGGAAGGTCACTCACTATTTACATATATCTCAGGAAAACCTCCCCATCTTCCATTCCAGTACCCCTTAAATCATAATATTGGTAAATCTTATTATGGACTTTTGATAGTGGTTTGTTTATGTTTTCCTTATCTCCATGGCAACTGCTATTGCATCGCTGATGCTGCATCTCCGGGCAACAGCTATTGCACTGTTGATGTTTGCTTTATCTCCATGGCAACAGCTATTGCACTGTTGATGTTTACTTTATCTCTATGGCAACAGCTATTGCACTTTTTAAATCTTCTGCATCTCCTGGCAACAACTATTGCACTGTTGATATTTGCTTTATCTCCATGGCAACAGCTATTGCACTGTTGATGTTTGCTTTATCTCCATGGCAACAGCTATTACACTGTTGATGTTTGCTTTATCTCCATGGCAACAACTATTGCACTGTTGATGTTTACTTTATCTCTATGGCAACAGCTATTGCACTTTTTAAATCTTCTGCATCTCCTGGCAACAACTATTGCACTGTTGATATTTGCTTTATCTCCATGGCAACAGCTATTGCACTGTTGATGTTTGCTTTATCTCCATGGCAACAGCTATTACACTGTTGATGTTTGCTTTATCTCCATGGCAACAGCTATTGCACTGTTGATGTTTGCTTTATCTCTATGGCAACAGCTATTGCATTTTAAAAATTCTGCATCTCCATGGCAACTGCTATTGCACTGTTGATGTTTGCTTTATCTCCATGGCAACAGCTATTGCACTGCTGATGTTTGCTTTATCTCCATGGCAACAGCTATTGCATTTTTAATATGTTCTGCATCTCCTGGCAATAGATATTGCACTGTTTAAGTTTGCTTTATCTTAATGGCAACAGCTATTGCATTATTAATGTCTTCAACATCTCCTGGGAATGGCTATTGCATTGCTACCCTTCAATTTCAAGCGAGCACAGTTCCCCATCCAACATGCATTCGCTGAGAGTGTCAACAAGGCACAGGGACAATCACTTTGTGTGGTAGATACCAACTTGAAAACGGCAAGTTTTTCAAAGGTGACAACTTTACATGGTTTGCTCAATATTCTGCATGTCGGATAGTTTGTTTACGCTCTGGATGGACAAACAAACAAAAAGTTGTAAACCCTCAAACTTTGCAATAAATAGTTGGGAATATATAAAAAAAGAATGTTTGTTTGTTTTCTATTTGCATAATATATATTGGTTAAATGAGATTATGAATAAACTATCCCCATCCCACTAAAAGAAGCCTCTTCAAAATGCTATAAGCCCCAGCAAGGCCGGGTTTTTAGCTTGTGTACATAAAAAAAATAAATAATATATATATACATATATATGTACAATACATACATACATACATACACACACAAAGCAATTCACATACCACAACATGAATAATACATACACACACACATGCATGCATGCACAAAGTTATTTTAGGGTTCAGTGATTTAGGGCTTTGAACTTGTATTTTGTGGTGACTTTGGTTTAAAATACAGCCCAGTTTATGATAAATCTAATACGATACTAGTGAGTGCTACTGATTGGATATTTCGGGTGCATTGAAGAGTCGCAATTGGGAGCTGTCATTCTCTGACTAGAATGAACGAGGAAGAGAGCATATCAGAAGAACCTAATAAATAAATTTAATATTGTTTTAAAAAGAAATATTTATTATATTTTTATTAAAGTAGATGTCTCCAAAATTACACATATAGGTATTATTTCCAACAATGAGAACTCCCTTTCGAACGACGCAGATGCGGCAGAATAATATCCATTTAATCCCTGGCAGTAGATCTCTAATGATATTTATATGCCGATATGTACTAACATCACGTTACGACTAACCTTTTCAGCTCTTTCAACTGGGAAAATTTATCTTCCTCTGTCGCCTCACCATCTTGCAGAATGGACGCTATGCGTCCAATATCGAGGGACGTCATCTTAATTTTGTGGTGTCATCATTGCTTGGTTATACCTACAGGAAAACAAAACATGCCACAACACATACATGGAAAAAAAATTAATGTTTCACTAAGTCTTGATGTTTATTCACAAGTATTAAGTACCTACTCCAAATGTTAATGATACATCTCCACTTGACTGTAGCATTTGATTCTTTGTTCTGCCTCTTTTTAACTGATTTAATAGTAGAATGGGTTGTAATAAGAGAGATTATTAACATTTTTTTATACATAGTATTCAAATTTTTTTTTTCACCCCATGATTACAGTTTTTCGTAGCCCTCCCAACTACTGAGTTTCTTAGAATACAGATATGATAAACACCTTACATTAGAAGCACCTAATTTTTTTTTACACCAATATTAGTAAGGGTTATTCCATGTCAAAAATTAACCATCCTATTTCAAGATATAACCTGGCCATTTCAAATTTCATTTTACTTTCCAGTGGCTAGACTCCGCAATAATACAAACTAGTTTTTCGCCTCAAACTGTCAGCTCGCAATGTTCTATTTTTAATGTAGGTCAATACTGGTTAAGTGTAGTAGTACATACCTTAGTATATAATTGTGCAAAAATTTTCAATGTTAAAGTCATTTTGGTGTGCATTTCATCGCACAATTCAGCATTTCACATATTTATCAAGTGAATTCTATATATTTTGTACTATGATTATTATTTATTTTTATTATAATTTTTAAAATAAATTTATAAAAAAAATTTATACCACATAACCTACACATTTTTTAATGATACCCCATAACATGAATGTTAATTGACTTAGTAGATTTTAACCCCACTAATATATACATACAATGTAAGTAAAAAAACAACTCTGTATAATACAAGATGTAGATAGCTATGCAAATTTTTTTAAAATTTAATGTAATATATAAATTCTTAAAAAAGTAGCAGATATAATTCACTTATGTTTAATTGCTTGTTATTTTCATTAGTCCACTTTGAGGCATGCAGTATCATGATCTTCATGGGCATTTCCTCTAACCACTCAAGCATTTTTTCTCGAACACAATCTTAAAAATTTCCATTGGCCTCGCCTACCCACCTATCAAATTTTATGAACATCCAATCAAAGGTTAGAAAGTTATCATCAAAGACACACACAAACACACATTCAAACGCTGATCACTCTAGTTGTTACGGAGACCTCGCTTCTCTTGATCAATTAGAATATATTCACACTTACAATTTTATTATTTTATTCTGTTTTCATATAAATAATTGTATTAAGACTTGCATAAACTTTTTCAGTCTTGAATTTCTCAAGTTTTAAAAGGCCCCTCATTTTAAAAAGACTTTCATAAATTTTAATTTGATAATTAATTATGTTTGGTAAACGTGAACTTCTTTCTATACATTTTATAAATGATAGACGATACTCAATCGCATCTTGTGTTAGAGAGAGAGAGAGAGGTTTTAGGGGACTGTGGTAAAGCTCTCAGACCGGAAAATCACCGAATAGTAGCTTGTAAGACAAATTGTAGCATAGAGAAAAGCAACTTTTCTTGGGGATTCCCTAGTTTGTACATTTTTTTTTTACTGTGCTTTATTTAGTTAGTCGTTGCTTGAGGGCTGGGCAGAGAGGTTACGCCATTTCGGTGGCTCAGCAACGTATTTCACTTCAGGAAGAGAATAAATGTTACAGTTGAATTCTGACTCTCTTATTTCAATGCAAATAGTAACTGTTTTTGAGGAATATCATAATCACTAACAAAGTTTTACACCCAACTGCCTGCAATTTCGGTGGACAAATTTTCAAGTGTTTATGTATGTGCAAGGAACAAATTGTCATTTTAGCTGAGCAAAATTGTGATTAGTTACAAAGTTTATTACATACCTTGAAACAATTTTATATTATGCCATATTAAAGTTCATACATAACTTTTACAAGCATAATGTTATAACTATTGTCAAATATAGGTACTCTGATTAAAAATAAATTATAATGATATTAATAAAATATTATTTGTTATTCTTTTAATGTGTATATTAAACCTATTTTTTAAAGTGTAAAAATAATTTTTAAATAATTAAAATATACATAAAGTTGAACCATTGGAGCAAAGAAATGTCAAATGGATAAGATTGTAGAAATATAATTTTGTCTGTTGATGCTAGTAAGAATGGTAGTGATAATGTGGTGTACTTTATAGTGCTTTTTTTTGTAACTAGGTATTGTGAGTAGGAAAGATACAGAATGATTTAATATTTAAACAAATTTAACAATGAATGTTTATATCTGAGTGAGTCATGCTAAGAATTCATATTGACTATAACCACAATGTTTGATGTGTTTTTGTGATTTGTATGTTATTTTACATTGCAGTTGGTTGTGTGTATTTACCACAACTGTGTCTTATTATAGGATACTAAGTTTTTGCATGAATCAGTGATGATATTTAAAATGGAATGTTGGTTTGGTTAGGTACATTTATGATACAATACAATCTTTCAATGTTTAAATTCTTGTAATACAAAGTATGCTTTTAACTGAATCAACAAGCATGGGGTCAAGTTCACTATACAATACTGTACTTACTATTGGTTGGAAATAAAGTACTACGGGAAATGTATGACGTCACGAAAGTTGGCCAATGATAACAAATTGAATGATGTAATGAAGTAAAATTTAGCATGTAATATTGGCAACAACAATGAAAAAAAAATTCTCCTTTGTCCATTGTTCCAGTCTATCCAAGTCACCTTGCAGATGAACCCCTTACCCCACCACCTTGAAACACTACGCAATCATTCGCAATTACTCTCATCCTGGCCTCCATCCCCTCTCCGATATCGTTCATCATTATTGTGAACAACAGGGGCCCCAACACACTCCCCTGCGGAACTCCTGAAGTCACTTGTCCCTTTTCAGACCTTTCCTCACCCTCTGCCATCTATCCCTCTGGAAGTCTCCTACTGAGCTAACCATCCCCTCATACTCCACAAGCATCTCTACCTTCTCCATTAGCCTCTTGTGTGGTACTATATCAAATGTCTTTTCAAAGTCTATTAAAATTACATCAGTTTCTCCCCCGTCTTCCACTTCCACCAGATCTTCCAGCAACATCACCATCTATGTTTCACACGAGACCCCTCTCCTGAATACGTGCTGTCTATCGTTCACCCAAACTTGATCATTCATTACCCCAACCACATAACTGTCCACCAGCCTCTCCATTACTTTCCCTACACAGGACGTCAGCTGACTGTACTGTAGATAGCCGGGTTTGTCTTATCCCTAACTTCCTTTGCAAATTGGTACCACCACCGCTTATTTCCATTGAATTGGCAACCTCCCATCCTACAGGAATTTTTGGAACATCACCGTTAAGTATTTACATACCTCTTCACCCCCCAACTTAATGTGACTTGTTCCCTATCCAATCTGGCCCAGATGCCTTCCTCCCTTTCAAACTCCTGACCCCTTTCGCACCTCTTCCATTCTTATCTCTAAACCGCTCCATTCTACCGTGTTTGCCACTTCCCGACACTCACATACCTCGTCCCTTACAACTACAGATAACTGCTCCTGTAGCAAAATTTGCATTTTCCTTATACTCAGTACATTCCTGCCCTTCTCCACCCCTGAGCACAGCTATTCCTTTCTCTTCCTTCAACCTTCGCACATACCTGTAAAGATCCGCCCCATTTCCTCCTCCCCCCCCCCCCCCTTTTCAAAAAACAGCCTTTCCATATACTTGAACTCTGATAACAACTTCATTAAAGTTACAAATACTAAACAGAACATGCACCAACAGGATCTCTGCCACGACGACCAAACACAAAATTTCATAGGTATGCAGCAACAAAAGATCTGCCCGCCGTCTGTTTAGATTTAAGAATGTAATCAATACACTAACCAAAAACTTACTGTGTAACATTCGTCGTCACAATAAACATTAAAAAAATGAATGTAGACTCAGGAGAAATATTTCCAAGCTCAACACCTCACAGCTCACAAGAATTGACTTCACTTGCCGAACAACAAAAAACAAACAATTACATCATGTATGTTGAAAAAGGAGGGAAATTAACCCCATAGAATACGTCAAACCTCCTGTGGTAGAATAACCCGGTCCCCCACCCACCGCCATTAACAAAAAAAACATATTGTAAAAAAAATTTATATCTGGCGGAATGCACCCCTCGCCCAGACGACATATTCAATGACACAGCTAAAACAAGGGACGAACAGTCTACAACTTGGACCCTAATTTTAAAAGAAGTATATACGTTTAAAACAACCCAGGCATGTTAAGTCCTCAACAATAAAGTGCATTGTTCAATTCCTTATTCAAGAATAGTGTTATATGTCTAGTTCTTACATTTTCACATAAAAGGATAAATGTTTTGTTTTTTTGGTTTGGCACAGAGCGAAATCCAACACCCTTCATCATCGCACGGATGGTATCAAAATCCGGCAGTCTCTCGCAGGCCACGGCCCAGAGCGGACACATCCCACAGATAAGCTATAACTTTTCATTTAACTGAGTAAATATAGTAATTTGTATATTGCTGGTAAATAAAGTCACTAACCGGAAACATTTGCTTATGTCACCCTGCGTCGCTGAGTCGTCTTTGCAGAACCAGGCTAACCACGACCGCCTTCAACATAGACCCTCCAAGCAACATGTGTTAATATGTGTATGGAATGTGTCACTGGCCGACTCAAGCCACATAAATTGTAATGCAGCCTCGTACATGCCTGCCAGCAACAATGGGTCAAAGTTATAATAAACTTAAGGTCGATCCATGGCCAGCGCAAAGCCCATTGGATCACATGTTAATAAGAAAACTATGGTAACAATCGCCAAGCATTTGTCCCGAGACTACCAATAGCCAATAGAACAAACACTAGTTAGTAAAGAGCCACGTGTTTTGGTTTTATTATTGCCTTAGTGCGAGTTAAGTGTAATGTATTTTTTTAGTATATTCTGTCCTAATAACAAAATATGCAAGGCCACTTATTTGCGTAAAAAATTCCACATTGTATGTAAGTGCCGTGTTTAATGTGTAATGTAGTAGCATAAAGCAAAATACAGTGTGTTACTGTGACGCCGACCGCCAATGCTCCTCTACGTCGCATAGACCGCTATGCCTCATCAACGTTTCACGAGGGCGTGTGCACCGAACGCGCTCGTGCGCGCACCGGAGTGTAGAAAGTGCAACGGGGCGAATGCCAGGTAACAAGTGCTACGTCGGCGGAAGGATCCGGCCGGGTGTGGCATATCCCTCCGCCGACTTACAACAAATGTTTATGTATTTTTCCACAGGATATTATTAGACATTATTTTCATTATTCAACACTTCATTTTCTCCAAAATTATGATTCACCGTGCGCCTTGTCCCGAACCTGGCCGGTTCAGTTTCCCGCGAAATTCACACGTTTCCGTGGGAGGGCTGGCGGGGGAGGGGGGTCGCGCGTGGTGATAGCGGCAGTATCCTTCCAGAGCTCACCGAGGCCGGCAGCCTCCGCGCAACACGGGACCAGCAATTCTTATTTTCACTGATATGTAGTTTCAATAGTTGTAAATTTTAGCTAACCTTTTCTTTCAGTTCTGTGGTCGGCCTCGACTTACCGAGTGGTATTTAACTTAATTATTCAGTGCTCCAGGACGAGCGTTCGATGTGATACGTGTGTAATTTTGATCAGGATTCTAGTGTGTCATGTTAGGGTTTGTTTTTGTAATCACCGCATCGTGTCCAAATATATGACCTTACCGGGTAATAAAATCGTGAGCCGCCACTGAGTGAGTGGTCGCGCATTCAATTCGGGACAACCGTTATGGCCAGGACGGGCAGCACTATGCATAGGGCTGTGCCAGAATAAATTAATCAGACATCAGCTGGTATTTTCTTGTTCTTTTCCAGGCGTCCTGAGTGGCCTAAATAGCTCGGGAGGCCCTACTGTGTCGAACCACTATAGCCCGGCAAGATACTTGTGAACCTGCGCAGACCCCAATTCGTGGCCTGACGCACACTACCGTCACATGATAATCGCCAGGGGAAGTGGAGGGGGTCAGTTCCGCGCTTGACTCGGCTGCGTGAGGATTGCGTCAGCGCGTCATGCCGGGACCTGGGTTACACGGTACAACAAGCGAGCCTATCCCATCAACCTCGCCAGGACGACCCTTGCGAGGACAGGCGCGTGAAATTGTATACAACGTTGCGACGCATCTGAAAGAAAAGAAGTTGCTGTACGGTTTAAAATACAATGTTACTGAAGCGACAAGTGCTGCGACGGGTGTGTCTGAATCAACGGTTAACAGGATTTTTGCTGAGGGGAAAGTAAAAAGTAAAATTGGTCTGAACTTTTCAACACCTACTGGCAAAAAAAAAGGACGATTTTACGCAGGGCCGCAACTAGAGTCTCTGGCACCCGGGGCATGAATGGATTTATGCGCCCCCCCCCCCCCCTCTTTTTTTGCACATACCGAGCTAGTGTGGGGATATATTAAAGGAAAAGTGTGCGAAGAAATATCATCCTCACTCGAAGACAAGAAAACATTATGTGAACAGCTGTTTAGTAGTTACTCTAAAGAGCAATGGAAAGAATGCTGCCGGCATGTGGAAAAAATTGAGAATGAATACTGGAATAGTGATAGGTTATTAGATACTGAAATAGATAAGATTATTGTTAATCTTGAAGAATCTACAGACGAAGATTCTTCTAGTGAAACGGAAAATGCCAGCTTCACATCAGACTCAGATTAGGTAAATAACATGCTATAATAACTATCTAACTATTAAAATATTAGGTTGGCATCTTAAAATTATGTATCTATAATCAACACGCGGTTTTGCGTCGAACATTAGTGACGCAAAAAGTAGTGACTAAACGCAAATGTTCTGTATTTTACCTTTAAGAAAATGCTATTTTTACAGAACCCTTAACCAAATGATAATTTGATAACCAAGCCTTCAAAGAAAGAGTAATTTAACACATGCAGCATTTTTGTTTATGATAATATAGTTTTTTCACAGAGAGGTTTTTTATGACTGCAAACAAATAGCGTAACTGTTAGCATACTGATGTTCTGTTAACTTGATTTATTTTTGTAAATATGTATGTGTTTGAATGATTTGGACATGGGTTAACGATGTAGTGTATTTTCCAGTTGTGATTACATCATGCAGTTCATGTGTTATAACCCTTGTGTCGCGTTCGTGTAAGACGGGCTGAAACGCCATCGCCTTCATTTGGAGGGGTCGCCACGCCTTCCCCTCCAGACACTGTCGTTGCGCTAAGGGGCGGTAAAGGGAGAGGCATCCCATGCGCGAAGCGATAAGAGAGACGGTTCAGATTTAACTTTTCCCCCTATACCTCTAGCCTTAAGGCCGAACCTACCCTGAGATTCCGAACAATACTAAAATCACGTAAATTTTCATACAGGTAGTGGGGTTCGTGTGAACTGTCTCATGTCTTAAACAGAACCTTGTAAGTGTGAATCAGGGAACGAGCAGATGCCAAGTGTGATTTAAACCTACACTACCAAACACCGAGTTTTATTTCAGAGTTACGACCTAACCCAATCAAAATTTTCCAATGGTCTATAAACTGGTGAAGTATCCTGAGATTGACGACTCATATCAATGGTGCCGTCGTCCGGGGTCTCGGGCTTGAGTCCCGGTGTGGTTCCTAGCGGGAGTGGCTGCTGTGAATGTAATGTGTCCGGATGGGCGCCAGACTAGCTCTGGTTCTAGTCGATAGGTGGGTCGTGGGGTTGATTGCCCTGCGTGGCCCACTAGGACCGTTGGCGATGTTGCGTGGGTTTAAGGAATTCCCTACTCGGTGGTGGTTGGGAGTCGTAGGGTTAAGTAATCATACGCTGAAGTGAGGCAATAAATGACGTGCGTCATTTATTCAGGCGACTGTGGTTTAGGTGTAACGCCGTTGGTTACACGCCACGTCGTACAACAAGTGACGTCACAAAATACAAAAAAACTACACAATTACACAAAAATGAGTCTGAAAGTTACTTAATAAAACGTGGCACAAGTTTACAAAAAAAAATGTTACACGAGGGTGCGTGACACAAGTTTATAAATGTTGCGTGGAGATGCGTTGCACAAGTTTACAAAAGAAAAACGCTCAGTTCCAAGGCGTCGTACAAAGTCACTAAATATTCCGTATTAGCGTGGCACTAGGCGTTTCTGAGCCTGGTTACTCAAACGAGGGGTGAGGGTGATTGGAGGCGACCAATCCCATAAATCTACGTATCGAGGCAGTGCTCGCGTCCACGGTCGTGGAGTGCGGACCGCAGCTAAATTCGCTCAAAGTTCCCTCACGGGGTGGTGTCAGTGCCGGAGCGACCGATTTTAACTAAAGTTCTGTTCCTCGGAAGGCGGCCCGTTGCGGATGCTGAACCTACCCCGCAGACCAAGTGTGGTGCAGGGGGTTTTAAAGTTATGCGGCCAGATTAGTCCTGGACCGAAAATTGGACTGGGTACGCACGGAGAGATAATAAAAAAAAGGTTTCGAAGAAGTGACTATAATTACCAGAAGTGAGTTCGATGCAGACAAAGGATGATGTCTCTCCGTGGGACGTGCGTCCGCCCCGGTCCACGAGTCGCGCTGTACTGGCGTCATGTCATGGCGCCCGGCCGAGGCTCGGTGGCCCTCGCGCCAGGGTTGACCTCATTACGTTAGTTTCTGATGTGACGTAATAATAAGAGAATTTAAGGGCGTTAAATTCTTGCATTAATTATTAAGGCTGGATTAAGGTCACTCGTCCCTTCTACAATTTGAAGTTCGTATGTTTAAGAATTATTTCATTTAAATTTTACGTCACACCAGCGACTGTTCGTCTCTTGCCGGACTGCTCTGGTGGGGGTAATAACGCAACACAAGAGTTTAATAATTATGTCACATGGGTTAATTGACTAATTCAGGCAGAAGGCCGCCAGGGGGACACTCACACACGTATCGACGTAGTTACACACGTGAGTGCCCAGGCACTCCTACGTCGCACTTTCGTTAATCAACTTTGAATGTATGCATAATATTGTTTAATATTCTGTGTTTGTTTTTACACTGTGGTCGGCTGTAATGTCGGTCTGTTTTTTAGGGGGGCCGGGTTCTACCTTGGTTTCTGGTGGCTCGCTTGACTCGGGTGGGCCATGGCTAGGGGCGCGTTCCGTTAGCGGGGTTTAATACTGGCGGTTGCAGGTCGGGCTTTAGGATGGCCTTCGGTCGGACGACGTCAATGGTAAGTGACAAACTAGCCTGTTGCCCTCCTGGAGAAATACAGTCTTGAGCCCTAGAGTGCAGGCCACGTCAGAATAAAGAGAGATAAACCATTTCATGCCTTTTTGTTTGGTTCGTATGCAATAAATATACAAAGGCAAAGTTCAAAATTGTTTAATTTTTTTAATTTTTAATAAAATTTTAATATGTAATTTAAAAACATTTTATATTAAATTTGTAGTGGGAAAATGTTAAAGTTGTTGATGTAAAGAAAATTAGTAGTTATTTAATAAAATATTTTACAGAACTTATTGAAACATATTTTAATAGTACCTACATTTTTTAGTTTCCACAAAAAGGAATGCCGGGATGCCACTCCAGAGCGCACAGAGTGTACATGACATCACAAACACTGCTGCGAATGCTGCAGACTGGGCTGATACCTGGGCTTTAATTAAGAGGCAAGGATATACGTCAATGCCAACCCAAGAGACATGTTAATTGTACAACGATTTCTTATGTCAATGAGAAAATCGTGACTAAACCAGCACACACGACTTTAATAATACTTAAAATCAAAAAAGTCAGATAGCTTGACGCCGACCGCCAATGCTCCTCTGTCGCATAGACCGCTATGCCTCATCAACGTCTCGCAAAAGCGTGTGCACCGAACGCGCCCGTGCGCGCAGCAAAGTGCAGTTCGTGCGACGAGGCGAACGCCATACAACGAGTGCTACACCGGCGCAAGGATCCGGCCGGGTGTGGCATATCCTTCCGCCGCACTACAACAAATTGTTATAATTATGTTTTTCCACAGGATTTTATTAAACATTATTTTTTATTAATTAATAATTAAGTCTTTGCAAAATCATGTTTCAATGTGCGATTTGTCCCGAACCTGGCCGGTTCAGTTTCCCGCGAAATTCACACGTTTCCGCGGGAGGGCTGGCGGGGGAGGGGGGTCGCGCGCGGCGACACCGCTAGTGTCCTTCGAGAGCTCAACCAGGCCGGCAGCCTGCGCGCAACGCGGAACCTTCAACCTTTGCATTCACCGACATGTAGTTTTCCATAGTGTAATTTCTTTTCAACCTTTTGTACAGTTCCGCGGTCGGCCTAAATTTACCATGAGGTACTTAACTTAATTCAATCAGTGCTCCGAGATGAGTGTTTACGTCATACGTAAGTACTGTGGGGAGAGTATGTGTTTTTACGTCGGCGCTTCACGCCCAACCTAGCCTACAGGCTACTTAGTTTTGGCCCGCACGGGGCAGCCAGCAGGCGACACGTGCCATCCAACTTAATAACGATTCAGTCCCTGGGACACACCTAGACACCACGTAGAGTCGCCGGAGACACGGGCCTACGTGTTGCTAGCCCAGTTTATCAAGTGTAATGTGTTAGCGGAATAGTTGTTCGCCTAAGTGTAATTCGTCATGTCAGGGCTTATGTATCACCGTCGTACTGCAGTGCGCCACCAAACTTAATAACGATTCAGTCCCTGGGACACACCTAGTCACCACGTAGAGTCGCCGGAGACACGGGCCTACGTGTTGCTAGCCCAGTTTATCCAGAGCTAGGTATTAGTGTAGTGTATTGTGCTTCAAAATATCGTGTGCCATGTCAGAGTGTCTTTTGTAACTTTCGCGTCACGTATACGAGTCTGCCCCTCACGCGCATAAGAATCGTGAGCCGCCACTGAGGAAGTGAGCTGCGCGTGTGACTAGTCGCGTCGGGCAAACCGTTACGGCCAGAACGGGCAGCACCATGTATTGGGCTGTGCTGTATTAAATTCACCAACTATCTGAAGAGGTTTTGTGTTATTATTCAGGCGTCCCGAGTGGCCTCAACAGCTCGGGGGGCCCTACTGCGTTGACCCCTACCTCTAGCCACAAGGCCGAACCTTCCCTGAGATCACGAACTGAACAAAATCACGTCTAAATACTCAGAGGTAGCGGGGACGGCGTCAAGCTTATGTCATCAGATTTGACATTTTTATATCTTAGGTATCTTTCGAATGCATTTAGTTCTATTTAAGCATCACATCTTACTTTTTTATGGTGTTAAAAAAAATTTAAATTGCTCTCAGGTCACTCAAGTAAGGTGCATACTGCTCAACACAAGTGGAATACTTATGCTAGGAATCATTAATTTATGTGCTATGGCATTAATAATTATTTCTCATTTTTCACTTTCTTGTACAATGAACTGCAGTACCACATAACCTATGCACAAAACAAAGACATTTTGGAATTAATTAAGAAATATAAAAACGCTGTTTTATCGTGTTTGTCCCATAAGAATGCTGGAGTAGAAATGATGTTAACAACGCCATGTTGATGTCAATATCATTATGGCAATTTGATACTAACATCATCCCGAAAGTGCAATTTTGCATAAAATGTAACTAGTGATTTTTTTTTATTATTTCCACTTACCTGAATAATCAAGCTCTGTTGTGTTTGAATAAAAAATGTTTTGAATTGCTTAAAGAAAATTGCTACTACACATACAAAACGTTTCTAACGATCCTCTAAGCTGTAGTAACGTGCCCTTATATGAACTTTGTAACCTGGGTAAAACAAATTATGAACTTGAAATTAACAAACCTTATACAAGCCAGTACTGCTGAAACAACAGGCTTCCCGTGTTTAGTAGTATAATACTTATTTGAGCGATCTGAGTCATTTTCATTTTTTTAAACGAAAACTCATTATTTTTGTACATCGAACGCCAAAGAGGGAAAAATTAGACATGTTAGAATGAGCAGTCTACTGGAATACTGGAATGCAGCTGTTTATATTTTCTAATTCAAAACTGGGTTTTTTGTTTTGTGCGTACTGCGTAGGTTATATGAGATAATGTTGTGTGTGCTGGTTTAATCACGTCAAGGAATCATTATTATTATTTTTTCAGAAACAATGCTAGTGTATGAATTGTGTAGTGTAGAGATATAATTCTAAGATTGAAAAATATTTAATTAAACATGTTAGATATCAAAGTTACGCCGTTAGGAGCCGGTCAAGATGTGGGCCGAAGTTGTATTTTACTTTCCATGGGAGGTAAAAACATAATGTTGGATTGTGGAATGCATATGGGTTTTAATGATGAAAGAAGATTTCCCGACTTTTCGTACATTGCACCGGACGGTCCAGCTAATAGTTACATTGATTGTGTCATTATTTCACATTTTCATCTTGATCACTGTGGAGCACTCCCATATTTTACTGAAGTATTTGGTTATACCGGGCCAGTTTACATGACATATCCAACTAAGGCAATTGCACCAATTTTGCTTGAAGATATGCGTAAGGTGGCTGTGGAGAAAAAAGGCGACAGCAATTTTTTCACTTCGCAGAATATTAAAGACTGCATGAAAAAAGTAATTACTGTTACACTGCACCAATCTGTTATGGTTGACAGTAAATTGGAGATTAAAGCGTACTATGCGGGGCACGTTTTGGGTGCTGCGATGTTCTGGATCAGGGTTGGCTCGCAATCTGTAGTGTATACAGGCGACTACAATATGACACCGGACCGTCACTTAGGTGCAGCTTGGATTGACAAATGCCGTCCAGATATCCTGATAAGTGAATCTACTTACGCTACAACAATCCGTGACTCCAAGCGATGCAGAGAGCGTGATTTTCTGAAGAAAATTCACGAGTGTATTGACAGGGGTGGGAAAGTGTTGATTCCTGTTTTCGCACTTGGGAGAGCTCAAGAACTGTGCATATTGCTGGAGACTTACTGGGAGAGAATGAACCTCAAAGTGCCAGTGTACTTTGGAACAGGTCTAACAGAGAAAGCGAATAACTACTATAAAATGTTCATTACGTGGACAAACCAAAAAATAAGGAAAACCTTTGTCCAGAGGAACATGTTCGACTTCAAACACATAAAACCGTTTGATAAGTCGTACATAGATAATCCTGGTGCAATGGTCGTGTTTGCATCACCAGGTATGCTGCATGCCGGTTTGTCGCTTCACATCTTCAAAAAATGGGCACCAAACGAGAACAACATGGTTATAATGCCAGGATTTTGCGTAGTGGGCACCGTGGGACACAAAATACTGAACGGCGTCAAACGGATAGAGTTCGAGGGCCGCCAGATCGTGGAGGTGAAGATGTCGGTGCAGTACATGTCTTTCTCTGCGCATGCAGACGCAAAGGGAATCATGCAGCTCATCCAGTACTGCGAGCCAAAGAACGTGTTGTTGGTCCACGGGGAGGCGGCGAAGATGGAGTTCCTTAAGACGAAGATAGAGAAGGAGTTCGACCTGAAGTGCTACATGCCGGCCAACGGGGAGACGTGCGTCGTGAAGTCAGACGTGAAGGTGCCGGTGTCCGTGTCTCTGAGGCTGCTCAAGGAGGAGGCCAAGAAGAGCAGCGCGCTGCCCCCGGACCCCAAGCGGCAGCGCATCATCCACGGGGTCCTGGTGTCCAGGGACATGTCGACGTGCCTCATGGACGTCGACGAGGCGTGCGAGGAGGCGGGAATCAGCCGCCACGCGATCCGCTTCACGTCCACGCTGCGGCTGGACGACTCTGGGCCGGCGTCGCGCACGGCGGAGAGGCTGGCGCAGCTTGTGGGCGCGCGGCTGAAGGGCCTGCCTGTCGCCTTCACCGACTTCACCATCTCCGTCGAGTCGGTCATCGTCAAGGTGGAGGCGAGCGACGAGGACCAGAAAACTGTGTATGTGTCGTGGGACAATCAGGACGAGGAACTGGGCAGCCACATTTTGGAGCTCCTGAAGAGCATGGGGAACTGACTAGCATCCTTTGCATTGAGGAGTTACTGCGGAACTCATGATGTCAAGTGCATCTCTTGGGTACTTTTGACTGAGTCTGCTGTGCAGCAGTACCTAATGAAGCTGAGCTGTTTCTCCCACTTTCTAACAGAAGACCTGAGGGCTGTTGTGGGAGAGGAAAGTGGTGGTGTTTATGAACATTAAAAAAAATGGTTAATATGTAGTTTAGCGGTATTTGCGAGAGAAAAAAATGTTAAAAATCCGAAATTACTTTTATTATATGCTCTTTAACATCCTCTTTTCATTAAACCCGGCAGAGATAAGAAATTCCAAATACTTTAGGAGATATCGCCGTTCTTATTTTGCAATACAAGACCTGTGCAATTATTTGACCGCTACAATTTTTTTATTTTGCAGTGTGTTTGTGAATGCCTAATTAATTAAAATGATCGATTAGGCCAGGTTAGTTACATTATTAATACTTTCAAACTAAGTGGACATTAAAAATAATGTGAATTAATTTTAATGGTTGTTTAGTTTTAAAGTACTTATAATGTAACTGACCTGACCAAACAAACCGGGACAAATGATGAACAGTAGGAACTCTCGTAATTTTTTTTTTTTTTACTTATTATTTGCGCAACAATATTCAAATAACAAATAAAACATTAAAATTTGAAACGTTAAAAACCCACCTAAGTTAGAGGTGGGTACCATGCCATTAGTAGAAAATGATGTAATCGTTCACCTACGTCGCAAAAAAAAAAAATTCATACTCGTAAACAAGAAACCAGGGAGCATCTATGCAAGAAACTGGTGAAAACCACATGAATGCACAGGTATTGTTATGAAAATTAAAAAAATTTGATATCTCCTAAAGTATTTGGAATTTCTTATCTCTGCCAGGTTTAATGAAAAGAGGAAGTTAAAAAGCATAGAATAAAAGTATTTTCAAAATTTTTAATTTTTTTTAACAAATATCACCCAACTATGAAAATTAAAAAATTCGACATCTAAAGTATTTGGAATTTCTTATCTCCACCGGGTTTAATGAAAAGAGGGAGTTAAAGAGCATATATTTTTTGGATTTTTAACATTTTTTTTTTCTTCGCAAATACTGCTAAACTACATATTTACCAAAAAAAATATGTATACATCAGTGATTAACTTGCATGGGATTCATGAAGGTTCAAATCGACTTACAACCATCATACAAGTGGTTGTAAATAAACAAAATTGTACAAAATGTTTTTTGATTAAATGCCATATTTTTGTAGCCTAAACAATTTTGGTCCATGTTTTTCACCACAGGCTTTCGTGGCCTTGTTCTATTGACATTGTGTTCTTTTAGGTCCTGAGCACCTAGACATTCAACAGTATTGCTCTTAAAGAAAAACCACACTGTGCATTGCAAAGATAAAAACATTGCTATTTAACTAAAAGTACAAAAAAGTTATATAACATTTGTATTTCTAAGCTTTATGCACTTGTACTTCTGCTGTAGTACTGTGCCGCACAGTTTTTTGTTGCAAAGGAATATGAAAAGTGGCTGAACCCTACAGTAAAATATTTAACTTTTAAATAATTTTATCTTGGCACAAAACTGGGTCTTCAGATAGGCAGTACTGTTATAAGTAGTTACCTACTTTACATTGTAAACCATTCTGTAAAAAATTATGTACATATTTTTGTGTAGTTTGTGTCAACTTATGTTTGTCTCAGATTGTTATTCTATACTTGATTGTAATAGTGACTTGACATGTCATTTCTTTTCATAAACTTGTTAATTGCACCCTCAGTAGTTTTCTTCTTGTGTAGATTAGCAGAACATATTCAATGGTGGTCGAATAGGACAAGGGAATAAAGCCACTTCCCGATTCATATATATATATATATATATATATATATATATATATATATATATATATATATATATATATATATATATTTTTTTTTCAAAGACCAATCTGACATGCTAGTGTTGGTCACACTTCTTTCGTCATCTTTGTTTACTTGCATGCAAACCAATACATATCCACATTTTGGAAAAATCATAGAATGTGGTAGTTAGTTGGGGAAAGTAAGGGAATTTATTTGAAATCTTGGAAATTCCCGAGTGGTAGTAATTTGAAAGGAGTATGCAATCCCGTGGATTATGAAAGAAATTTTTTTTTCTTCATATGATGGTGTTATAAGTCATACTCTATAAAATGGCATAGGTAAGGTTCTGTTTGAAGGTGCGAGAAGGTATGGCATTAATATTGAGTTCCTTAAATGTTTGTTTTGAAAGGCTAACGAAAACATTGACATTAATACAGTTTATATTCTGTATTTTTTATCATTTTTGCATTTAGTGTTGATACGTTAAAAGTTAATTACAAAAACTTTCTCAGAAAGCCAATAGAGAATTAGTCTATCTATGAGGATTTTATTTTTTTTCTCAGAAAAATTGCTGGATAGGAAATATATATACAAAAAAAAGGTGTGTATACTTACTTACGTGCATTATAAGTTAATACTTTTGATTTAATACACTAAACCATTTTTTAAATTAATAGTTACAAAAAATGTCAAATTTAGTAATTTTACCTTTGGCACAGAAAAATAGTTTTGCAGTGCAATAATACATTTTTAAGTATCACCATGTGCACAAAGATTTACACTTTTGGACAAGATGGCTACCACAAATTTACACAGCAACGTTGAGCGGTTACTAGAGGAGAGAGTGTAACCTGATCAACCAGTCCCTCGATGTTTCTGCGCATGTGCAAAAGACAATGTTAAACATACATCCTTGAATCACGTGTACTTCATTGTTTGTTTCTGATGCTTACTAAAAACTCTCAATGCACCTAAAAGGAGTACAAGGGAAATTTTATTACAGATAAGTGTGGACAGCCTGAAACACATACTTAAGTGAATTTGAGCATGGCCTTAAAGGCAGATACATGCTTATTAATTACACGTTATAACCTAATACAGTCTGATTACATACTTTGTCATCTTGATGACTGAAAAAAATATTACTGTAAGTTCTCAATTAGGTAGGAGCCCGCTATATACAGCTGTCAAAGTCTGGAGTGTTTTAGCCAATCCCAGAGGTGTTCGCAAGGGGAAGATGAGGGGGATGTACATCCCATCTCCCCCTGACATCCTAAATTAATCTACCATTCCCACCAACAAAAAGAAAAAAAATTTGAAAGCAAACAGCAGACAAAGAGGTTCCATCCCCCAAACGGAAAAGCGCATACGCTCCTGAATCCCTCGTTCCGCATGTCTGGCCAGGCAAGGTTCTGGAATTAAGGAAGACTTGGTACATATTTTGTTTCAAAAAATAGTTGGCCAACACAAACATACTTTGTAATTTGCCTTTTCTTGAACATTTAGTGTTATTCAAGGGGAAAAAGGAGGGGGGGGGGGGGTTCACATAATAGATAATATGGGTTAGTCGCTACCTGCTTAAAATTTTCATTGCAGCATAGTCTTGTTGACTCTTTCAGTCACTTTTTGCCGATTCCTAAGATATGCTTAATTTTCATTTTTGAAGCGAAACTATTTTGGGTGCAATGGGAGTAAAATTTTAAGGCCAAACTTTAATTCATGGTTTTCGCATTGCGGAGCAGTAGACGTCATTGTTCATTCATTCGAAAGTAGAACATCAATGCCTACGAATGTATTGCAGTATGAGAATGTAGCCTATTGGCAGAATCTGTTGTACTATAAATCTATGATAAAAGGTGATGTTTGCAGAACAAGTGAACGACTAGACACAGCCAGACACAGCCTGACACAGCCTAACACAGCCAAGTTCCTTAGTGTTTCCGCACGAGTTTCAAATTCATACGACAGCAATAGGTGTCCAATTATGTGACTGAAATTTACATCACACTTTTGCAAATTAAAAAGAATAAAATATTTAAAAAAATTAAACTTATATTTTAACATCGAATACCAATAATGTTGTGTCTGTGTTCATGTAAAAATGGATTTATAAATAAAAACACCAACTGCAATTATAAAAAAGTGGATGAACTAGCCCCTAAATACCATGTAGATTAAGCATTTACATGTGATCAAATCCCAAGTTTTCTAAATTTCTTGTCAATATATGTGTGACATCTAACAATTACATACATGCTGAACAGTCCAGAGTTATTTTAAACAACATTAAATGCTTGGTAGCACCTATTTATATAGTGGTTTGTAACATGCCTGTCAACAGAATAAATACCTTTTAGGGTAGGCACTGTGTACAGGATACCCTCTACATCCCAGAAAGCACCACATACACAAATAATAGTAATTCGATAGTTTCATTCAGCATTCCTAGTTGTATGCAAAATTACAGGTAAAATTATGAAAGTTTTGTAATTCAATAGTAACATTAATATGTATTGTTGTATTCATTTGCATTCTTGTCAGCATTTAAAAAAAAAAATTATTAACGGTAAAAATATCTAGCCTGCAAAACTATGGATTGAGGACAATTTCCCAGTATTTGTGCGCACAGCATAAATTAAAACACAACAATGCCTAATGATTTTACAAACAAAATGCAGGGTCAACATTACTAATATTCACAGTATTGTAAGGGGAAATAAACATTGAATTTACTACAAGGTGGTCTGGACACACGTGTGCATTTGCATCGGCTGTGAGTTTTTCGCCCTTCTGGCAGAGTTCCTTTATATTGCTGGAAGAATCGCGTCGACTTGCAGTGGGTGTGGGCACCGAGTGGAGGTGACGAGAGGTCACTCATGCAGAAGTAGGACGACGGAAGAGAGCAGAGCTAGGTTTTCAGAAAGGGGGAAGGTAGAATAGCGACAGTTGCATCGGCACGCGTTCGAGACATCCTGTAATAGTAGCGTGTAAGATAGTAATGAGCACAGTAGGTTGCATTGCCGATAGGGAGCATGTACTGCACGTTGGGGAGAGAGAGAGAGAGAGGTAGAGAGAGAGCGAGAGAGGTAGGTAGAGAGAGCGAGAGAGGTAGGTAGAGAGAGAGAGAGGTAGGTAGGTAGAGAGAGAGAGAGAGAGAGAGAGGTAGGTAGAGAGAGAGAGAGGTAGGTAGAGAGAGAGAGGTAGGTAGGTAGAGAGAGAGAGGTAGGTAGGTAGAGAGAGAGAGAGAGAGAGGTAGGTAGAGAGAGCGAGAGAGGTAGGTAGGTAGGTAGAGAGAGGTAGGTAGGTAGAGAGAGCGAGAGAGGTAGGTAGGTAGGTAGAGAGAGGTAGGTAGGTAGAGAGAGAGAGGTAGGTAGAGAGAGAGAGAGGTAGGTAGAGAGAGAGAGAGGTAGGTAGAGAGAGAGAGAGGTAGGTAGAGAGAGAGAGAGGTAGGTAGAGAGAGAGATAGGTAGAGAGAGAGATAGAGGTAGGTAGAGAGAGAGAGAGAGAGAGAGAGGTAGGTAGAGAGAGAGAGAGGTAGGTAGGTAGAGAGAGAGAGGTAGGTAGAGAGAGAGAGAGGTAGGTAGAGAGAGAGGTAGGTAGAGAGAGAGGTAGGTAGAGAGAGAGAGAGGTAGGTAGGTAGAGAGAGAGAGAGAGGTAGGTAGGTAGAGAGAGAGAGGTAGGTAGAGAGAGAGAGAGGTAGGTAGAGAGAGAGGTAGGTAGAGAGAGAGGTAGGTAGAGAGAGAGAGAGGTAGGTAGAGAGAGAGAGAGGTAGGTAGAGAGAGAGAGAGGTAGGTAGAGAGAGAGAGAGGTAGGTAGAGAGAGAGAGAGGCAGAGAGAGAGAGGTAGGTAGAGAGAGAGAGAGGTAGGTAGAGAGAGAGATAGAGGTAGATAGGTAGAGAGAGAGATAGAGGTAGGTAGGTAGAGAGAGAGAGAGAGAGAGAGGTAGGTAGATAGAGAGGGAGAGGTAGAGGTAGATTGAGAGGGAGAGGGAGAGGGAGAGGGAGAGGTAGATTGAGAGGGAGAGGTAGAGGTAGAGGGAGAGAGAGAGGTACAGAGAGAGAGAGAGAGAGAGAGAGAGAGAGAGTGTGTGTGTGTGTGTGTGTGTAGGAGCACAACAATGAAGTAGTAATACTTCCATACACCTTATGATTTCTCTGACCAAGACAAATATACTAAATAAGTGCGAAGTTACTGAATACCACCTTACCTACCCTCTACCTAATCCCCTACCCTTATTCCTCCCAGAGTTTACTGTGAGGGATTCAGAACCTCTACCATTACAACCATTAAATTATTTTTTTTAGTGATCTCTTAATTAAAAGTAAAACAATACGCAGGCTAGATATACATTAAATATTGTTTAAAAATTTACTGGTGATGTTATGTTATAGGCATAGGAATATCATGAATGCAGATGTTTCAATTATCAGCACAGGGCTCCAATTTGCAATTAGTGCAATGTTTATGAATGCTTAACACAGTTTTCACCAAACTCATGAAGATGCTAACTTTTTGCTTAAAATTTGAGATTACTCATTTAGCAATAATTCACTTTGGTAAAGTAAAGTATCATGTCTGTACACGGTAGAAATAAAGTACTTAGTAAAACAAAGAATATTTTTTATAATCTTTAATTTTCTTACATTATACACTTAAAATTAATTGCAACAACATTATCTAACTTTAATACACCAGCTTTCAAACACTGAAATGAGAAAAAAAGCATTACAATTTACTAGCAAAATAATTACATGTAATTTTATCCCCCCTCCCCCCCCATCAAAATAAAAAAGTTTTCATGTTAAATAATGCTAAAGAATACCGCAAGTCAATCATCCCAAGATGACTGACTCGTATAATCTAAACCATACATTTCATATACTGGTATACCAGGATAATTAGCATCAAGCAAACTGAAAATAGAGCACTATCACATTTCTTTTATTGAAAATCGTTAGTGTATATGTAAACATTACGTACATTGCAGTTACATCACACTGGCTAACCATATAACAAACTGCACTGCATACCATAAAACATACTTAACAAAACCAATGTATTTATGTCTCACACAAACTAACACAAACCGATGCTTTAAGTTTCACAAAAACCCACATTGTTTTCAAATTTTGATATTCTCATACAAATGAATCCAAGAAGCTATGGTTGTGATAAACCTTTGAAATCATAAAATTTCAGACATTAAAAAAAAATGACATATGCACACTGCATTCATTTTCCTTTCACAAATGCTATATACAAAATTAAATGACTCAAAACTGTAAAATAACACACACACACTTAAAAAATATTCATCCTCTGTCTAAGTTCATCAAAGCTTGTATAACAAGCAATAGTCAAAATGAAAACGTTTGCTGCTAGCCACAGAGGCAATCACCCTCAGTTGCAAACTAATACATACTCGCCTAGATGTTTATGGTACACGCCCACCAACACAAGCCATAAACCTAACAATAATGAAAATACCCATCATTTTTTCATTATACATAGTGTGCATGAAAAAAAACAAAAAAGGGCTAAGATGTTTCACAGTCTTCTTGTAAAATAAAAATTAATAATTTTAGCTATCAACTTGGCCACACACTCCCGCATATAAATTTACTGTCAATTAAGTTACACTGAAATGTTTGTTAACTTCAAATTGCTGGCAGTTAAAGACCACTTCCAAAATCAATGGAAAAGATATTTATTTACTTTGATTTCCTGTCGACATCATAATTTAAGTAGCAGCGTGGAGGGAAAACCACAGTACAACATTAAATAGAAGTACAGAAAATGTAATGGTGACCTCCAAACATTGACAAATTTGCTTCCACCAACAGATTGTACGGTACTATAACATGTCTCATTCTTGGCAGTCTGCATTCTTATGGGTATTCCCTCTCTTTCCAATGCACAATTTATGAAATTAGCACTGTCCTTGTCTTGCTGAGCTCTGATGCCAGATGTAGCGCCACAGTATTTAGACGCACCTTTCTAATTTATGAAAAAAATTGGAATGACAGTTATGAAGTAAATTTTCTTGTTGAATTTTATCAAGTGTTTTGTCCGATAACGGCGATAACGTTCAATTATTACTTATAAGGAGACTTTTTTTACTATGTTATGTTTGAGCATAAAACATAATTTAAAGGAATGTCTTGTTATTTACAGTGAACAACTGCTACAAATAGTTTCTCCTGTAAAATAATAATTGGTGTTTAGCATTGAATTATTTTATGGCCTTTGAAAAACCAACAAATATGATTATTAATGTTAACAAGCGACAGTGGTATTTACTCTGTACTGCAATCCACGCATGAGACACACTATAAATATCACTATAAATATTTGCATTTTAATGCAAAATGCAGGGAACACTTGGCCAACTGCTGCGATAGAGATCGGAGTTACCCTGGAGATGTGCTTAAAGATTGGGGAAAATGTATTATGTAAATAACGAATTTTTGTGGAACTTACTTGAAGCACATAACAGTTATCTTCGCACAATGATAAAAGTAACAGCAAGATAAAATTCTCTACCACAAACTTTACAATAAATGTAATTACAGCAAGTGAGAGAAACTCCAAATGCAGCACTCACTACATCAAAAATATTTTTTCAGCACAATAATACAACTGACTGGTTCTGCAAAATAAAATAGTGACCAATATACAATTTTATGTCAGATCTTACAAGTACAAAAAAAAAATAGATTTATGCAAATTTGTTTTTGTCATCTTTTTTAAATATGGTATGACAGGCTTGTATAAATTTAAGATCATAGCAGTACTACTACTTGTAACTTCACACATAGAAACTTGTAGTAGACAACAAGTATATAGTGGTATCAGTGGACTATCATGCACGTAAAAGATACATGCTTGTGTTTCATGCATAAATTTATATTGATAGAACGTATAAAAACTAGGTCTTATTACTATGAGAACATTAGAGACTGTTTCTTATAAGTGTACACCCACCTTCAATTTCAAGTTTTAATTAATGTGAGTTCATCAAGTAATAATCTGCATAAGTTACACAGTTAAGCTGTTAAAATGCCAACAGTTCACACCAGGCCAAAAAAACTAACACTTTTTGACCTTTTGACTGACAACTGTCAGTTGCCTATTATGTTTACATTAAGTTACATTTGTTAAGATTCGGCACACTACAGTATTTTTCTTAAAAAAAAAAAAAAAGTAGTACTTCATTCTTTAGGATAGTTACATTATAATTTTATCACAAGTTTCAATTTCCCTGTGTTCTATTTCATTCATTTATTTCACCTTGATGTACATATTCTATATCCAAATTGATTTTGTCTTTACAAACTGTGCTTCATGTTGCCCTTGAAACTTTTCCCTATAGTATTTTTGTGTTAAAACAAATTATCATTTCTATTTTGTAGTACTATAATGTAGTTAACATACACAGCACATTAATCACTTATGGCTGTAAGCCATGATAAAATTTCTAATTGGTAATTTGCTCTACACAATGGTTTGGTACATTTACAAAATATAAATAGTCAGAACATGTTTCTACTAGAGAGATACTATTGCAAAATATTTAGAAAAGAAATATAGGGAAATAAGAATAAGTTCCATCTAAACTTTACATACATTCACTAATAATTTAGAAACTTAAATGTTAGCTTCCTAATATATAATAAATTGAAATAATAAATTAATGGCCACTAACACTTCATTTCATGTGCATACCACTTACTGGAAAGAATTAGCTATCAAACTAGCATGAGTTCAGTTCAAATATTAAAAGTTCATTTTTTGTAAGAATAATAATTAATCTACCCCTAGGAATTTTTTTCTCAACACAAACCTTCATTACAAATAACTTAAAATTTGATAAACGTTTTTAACGTTTATTACTTTACATTCTTTTCCATACAAATCTGTTACATACACACTTAATAGTACTATAGTCAAAAATAAGATTATTCTAATATAAAACAAAATGTTAAGTTTTCTAAGTGGGAAAATGCTAAAACATTTATTCATCATCATACTGATCACCATTTACAGAGAACATTCCTCTTCTTTCATTCTTGCTTCGCCCAACTAATCTAAGTGCAAAAAAAAAAGAAAGAAAGAAATTTCAATATTTAATTAATGGTCCACAAGGCAACGTTTTCTTGTCCGTTATTTCAGTATCTTGCATCCAGTGCAAAAAAATTAACAAAAATTTGTTATTTTTTTCACTAAAGAGTCACGACGCAACTGTGCGTCCAATATGTCGGAGCTCCGCCATGTTTAGCTGTACGCGATTGGCTGCGGAACTCCATTAACAGTCTTCGAGGTTAGGACATCGTTCTCATAGGTCATGGTTGTTTCTTTACCATTCTCTTGTACCCTGGAAGAAGAAGAAAAAAATGCAACCTAAATTTTTCCTATCACCACTGCATTATTTGATATGTATTATTCACGTTTAGAATGTTATAAAATGTATAATCACAAGGCAAACACATGTACACCCAAATTTGTTCAAACACTAATGTTTCTTGAAAGTTGTTAAATGCAATGATCTAAGCAAAAAAAATTAAACATTTAGCACTGGGACTTGCGAAAAGATATCACAAACTTTCGCTGAACACATGGGTCATATCATGCTCTTTAATACAGTGGCAATCAATCCACAGGCCATTTTTTGGTTGCACCAGTCTCTGGCGACAAGGTGACAAGATGGATACACGCTTCACATGTGGCAACAGGGGAAAGGATCTGCTATGGTTTAGTAAGCAACCATAGCAGCATTTGCATGGAGTGAAAAAATAATACTGCAATCAGGACAGTCACACCCTGGGATTCGAACCAGTCCACCTGAAGGTGAGGCTAACATTTTACCATCTTTCTAACAAATTTGAAATCATTAAAGATAACACAGTCTTGAAAAATTTCTCAACTGCTGTGGTTAAATTGTGATTTTTCGAATGTAATATTCAGTTGCTTCTTGTACACTACTGCAAACTAAAAAAGCAAAAATTATGATTGAAAAGAATAAATATTGGATGTCTGTACAAAAATAAAAATACAAGTCCAAAAAACAAATTAGCCAGCTAGATTTTAAATTCTCTGCAAATGGCCCTCAGGAAATTTAATTGTATTTAAAGTTCCTAATATTTATAAATGAAATATAAGAAATACACTAACAATTTAAAAACTTAATGAACCTTTCCCTCTCTTCTTTTCAATCTGAATTTTTTTTGTAATAGTGTATGAGAAGCAACTGAGAATTTATTATTAAGATCAAAATTTTCACCACAGCAATTTAAAAAGTAGAAGGTAAACATTCTAATTTTTCAAGAATGAGCATTTTAATCACGATCAAAATGTTTCGCTAACCAGCTCTGGATATTAAGCCACAAGCCTGGGTTACAGCTGGACTAGCTCATCTTTTCCCATCTCTATGCCTACTCAATTCCCCAGTCAACACGTGATCTACTGTGGGTCTATTCAACCTCTCCCAGCCCTGCAGGCTAGTAACGTGCCTTAAGGCCCCCCACCTACTTGCCACACACACAAGAGTACACAGCGAGATTTTGACAATTGCTAGTTTCCTTATACACAACGAGGATACTCATGCCAGTTCAGAGTAATAATATACCAGAAGTTACCATGGGTCAACAACTAAATTTCCAAAGGAGGGGGGCAATATACCTTTTCATAAAGAAACATCAATCCCCCCTATTGAAGCGCGGGGGGGGGGGGGGGTCCGGTGGTCCTCCCCCGGGAAATATTTGTATTTCAAGGTGGAAAATGGTGCTATTTAAGCAGTTTTATTATCTAAAAATTGATTACGCATCACTTTCTTTGCCCCCGTTTGCCCCCACTTCAAGGTTTGCCCCCCCCCCCCCCCTCTGTTGTTACGCCCCTGAGAAGTAACAGCGAGCACTAACACAAACACACCCCTCACTGCCAACCCTCCCGACGGAACCAAAGATCGGCAGGCGACACCCACCTCTTGGTGGTTATCTTCTTGCCATTGATGAAGCGCGTGGAGGTGGAGGTCCGCCGGACGCCCGGGGCCCCGCCCCCCCCGCCGCCCCCTCCCGACACGCTGCTGTTGAACGTCTGGAACGATGTGAAGCCCAGGGCGCCGGTGTTCGCGAACAGGTCGTCGAAGCACGACGTGCCCAGGCTCATGCCGAACGGGCCAAACAGCTGCGACGAGATGGTGTTCTGCGGGTGGGAGTGGCGGTTGCCGTGCCTCCGGTGAGCGTCTGCACAGACATCACGGCACGTCGTCACACACACGCACATACATCATGAAACATCAAATTAACGATTAGCATCAAAATTTACCCTACCAAGATTGAAAATTACAGTTCCGATAGTTCCCCAACATCCCTTAAGCTTATTTGTCCGTTTTAAAACTGTGAATGCACACTGCTGATATACGGTCTGTGCTCACTGTTCAGCTATGCCGCAATCCAAACAAAATACAGAAGCTTCCAAGGAGAGAGAGCTTTCTGTCACATAAAATTTGCCATTTAAAATTATTGATCTAAGCAATTTCCATGCTAAGCACAAATAAAATATTTATAATTTGTTTTAAGTTATAAAATTATAATATAAACAAACACGTTCTAGAAACCTGACTTCCGGGAGGAAATAGTTTTTGTATAGGTACTAAAAGAAATATATATGAATTGACAGTTACAAATTTTTCATGGGAAAGAATGAAAGAGGAGAGAGGCAAAGTTTATTTACAAGATCCCTGAGATTGTAATAGTTTCATTTGGATGGAAAAAAAATATGAAAACTGTATTTTGCAAATAACTAACACGCTGAACCTCTGAACTACCATGCACAACAATCCTACGAGCAGAATTGGACGTAGTTATGCAAAAAAGGAACCAACCCACATGAAACCTATTCTGAGTATTTTGAAGTTAGAGTTAATTATAAATTGTAATTCTCGTATTGATAACATAATGTGGGTATAATTTTAATGGTCTAGTATAAATACTGATATAATAATAGCAACGACGGTACGATCAACCTTGTACTATTTAAATTTATTTTCAAATAAAATATAACAAAAATTGTGGGTTGGGTTCGTTTTTGCACAACTACGTCCAATTGTTGGTCCCCGGCGGGCCACTCACCACCGAAGAGATCCTGGAACGGCGAGCCGCCGAAGAACTCGCGGAACACCTCCTCCGGGTCGCGGAACGTGAACGGGAAGCCGAAGCCCATGTCGAAGTCCTCGTCGTGGCGGGCGCGGCTGCGCGGGGTCTGCCCCAGGCCCTCCTTGCCGTACTGGTCGTAGATGCGGCGCTTCTTCTCTGCAACAAGGCCGCAAGCACGCCTCGCCCTCAGAACCGGCGAGACCTCGACAACACTGCTCACGCGCGCTCCAAAACAACTGCCACGCCGCGCTCCCAGCTTACTTTTACGTTTCAGGTCACAACTGCCAACACTTCACGGCTTAAGTGTCGCATGCAAAGTTAGTTTTGTATTTTATTTTTATTACTATTATTTAAGAGGAATTTCCTGTAATGGTTTCAGATGGCTTTCTTTCTATTGTTGGCCCTCAAATTCTCTAACCAGAAATTTTTCAAGCTGTAAAATGGTCATGCAAGTGATAATACGAGACTTTTTAACACACATTGTCTTGAACAAATATCTCTTACAAAAATACGAGACAGAACAAAATCGGCACACGAGTACTATTACGACATATTTATGGCAATGATGCCAACCTCCAGTAATCATATTTACGCAAGCAATAAAACATAGATTAATAACACATTTATAGTAATGAGTTAATCCATCTATGAAAAAATTTTGAAAGTACACAGAAACCAATATATTATATATTTAGAATTTAAATTTTTCTTAAGTTATTTTCAAAAATGCCTTATTTAAATTTTTTAATCTTTTTAACAATATTTATAGCACACATAGTAAGCTGAACCTGATATTACAAAATCATATTTTATTAAAATTGTGTCTTTCGTGCAGCCAACACACATCCAACTATATGCTAGAGATTTGTTGTACTAAACATTGATACACGCAATATTCTGACATATATTCAAGTTTCCCAGTTTCCGTAAGTAATGAACACCGCTTCCTAATCCGCAATCGGAGATATAACTCGGTAACAAAGACGGAAATTCCGCAATACTTGGCAGCATTGTTACAGGCCAAGAAAGTAATATTAGAAATAATACTAACGATAAGAAAATGAAATTACAAAAAAAAAAAAAAAAATGATGCACGTGACAGAACCTTAACACAGCCTGTTTTACACGTGTTCCACATCTTAGCACATTCTTTATGCAAAATTAAAACACTCAGCAAGAATTTGTAAGTGTTCAGGTCAGCTGCAATGCAACAAGCATTCACAATGACCTTGCTTCAAGCCGTGAGCCATCAACCAATTGGAGAACAATGTGCATCTACAAATAATGTAAACAGGCATGAAAATCACACGATCAAGGGTTAAGCTAGTCAGAAAATACTTAACATTTGAAGCTTTATCAATGCAAAAAAATATGTACAGAAATTTTTCCACACCACATTACAACACAAATTATAATTTAAATTCTTTTTTCTACTAAGCACATTCTTCACACTAACACTACAAAGCAGCAGTTGTTAAGGTTGGAATTGGCGAACCTGAAAGATTAAGAAATTAGTGATTATCACACCCTGTAAAGCTCAAATTCACACAACACCTGCAACAGCAAGAAACTCCCCAAAACCACTGCTACAACTATAACAAAACATGCATCTAGATTAATTGCTACCTGTACCATCTGTAGAATCCACTAACACACAACAATCTATAAACTGAAAACGAAAATTTCACTCAAAATCCTACTAAAACCTTCAACTTATCATAATTTTATATTTAAAAGTGTTACACTACAACTCTTACCTACACAAAACTTAAACTACTCGCAGTTAAGTGTAAACACGCACTGCAAAAGACGAAAACGGGGCCAACATTCGGCAGGAGAGTGGATTTGCAGCCACAGCAATTCAGGTAGTTATATTTCTGTGTTTGGATTTGTATCAACAATTATAGAAATAAGCTTTACATGAGTGTGGATACATTTTGACTTTAATATAAGCTGAAATTCATTTAACTCTTGTCTCGACAGAAAAAAAGAGTGAATAAGACTCAGATTGACGTTCAAATTGGATGTGTAAGTAATAGTGGTAATAAGGCACAGCAAAATGTAATTACTTATTACGAGACAGGAAAGGTCTCATCGTGCATGAATGACGAGAATATAAAAACAATAATATAATCTGAAATACCTGAAATAATTCTATAGGGTTGGTTTTTGTGGCTAAATATTTTCACTACGGACACACAAATGTGCAGAATTGTTGATATAGTGTATACTTACAAAACAAATTATGAAGAAAATTTTTTTATTGTAAATCTATTAGAATCACGTAAGAAAACCTTTTATAATAACTAAATCAAGTATGTAGTCACGCAGAAACCAAATCAGACACAAAGGGGTGTTCCACCGGTAAAGGTACACAGTCCCAAGGCAATGGGACTTGGGCTCTTAGATTTGAGTAATGTTTGTTGTTGAGATCGTACCTATACCCCTTGTTGTAATGAGTGCAACAACGTCATGGATCACAGCCACCAAATAACTGAACATTAAGTTTTTTTTTATATAAAGAATAAATTTACAATTTATGTTCATACAAAAGCACCAAGCCACAAGGGCACTTCAATATGAAAATGTTATGAAGAATATGATCATTGAACTGAACCTAATTGACAAGGAAGAGAAACAAAATATGATTCAAAAGCTGCAAATTTACTTAAAAATTCAAATAACATTACAAATTATGGCAATTCGTAGAATGTATTAAATTTAAAAAAAATTCAGCAATGACTAATTGAACACAAAGGACCAAGAGAATTTCAATTACTATGAGAGTTTTATTACTTTTAATGGATCAGAGATACTGATATTTCGTTACAAAGATATGTATATCAAACAATTGTAAAACAATGAATAGAATTTTGAAGATCATACATAATGAAGAAAAGCAATGTTTGTCACATCAAAGCCAAACATATTAAATTTTTAAGATCACTTAAGGAATAACAGGCAAGGAAGTAGGGAAAAAAACACAAGAACCAAGATTTTAAGAGAGAACTTTCATTTTTGAGAAAAAAGAGATTAAGGTTGACCACTGAAGAGATTGACTCAAGCTCAAGAGGCATACCTAAGCTTTGTTACAAGAAAGATTAAAAATATACACCAGCCTAAGTTCATTATAATTATTACTTAGCATCAACATGACAAATACAAAGAAGTGATACCCACCCACATTGTTCAATTACAAGGTTCTAGAGAGTATATATATATCCAATGGCATATCATAACGTGTTTACATTTTTCAATAACCTGGATTTTATTACAAGCCAACAAGGAAAAGGTTTGCTTAAACAGGTAGTATAAAAATCCTGAACCTTAATCACACACAGTGAACAACTGTGACCAAACTTCAGATGATATTTTCAGTAAACATCTATATGAGATAATGGATAAGTTAGATTTCAATTAAGCATCAACACAACATTCAATGTAACTGATTATAATAAGAATGCTGTAATTTCTAGCGTAATTTCCAGTACTAAAAATATTCACAAAAAAAAAACCAAGCCTCTCTCCAAAATAAATTTCTTTTTAAAAATATTTTCAAGCCACATCAAAGTGATCACCCATCAAATTTTACTATAGCTCAGTTGTGGATCTATTACTATTGCACAGGTACATTATTGGGTAAACCCAGACATTATAAAATAAATAATCTAGTACCAACATGGCTGTTGCGAGGGCAGGTCGACCAGAGCAATCCTCCTGAAGGAAAAAAAAATTCCTAACTTTAAATTAGGATTTTATAAAACTATATACAATGTTTGGTATTTATGTTCATATTTTTGATACCTTTTTACCCTGTTTTGAATGACATAAGTGACAATAAGCTGCATTATTAAAAATATTGTGATGCAAAATTTACTTAAGCTTTGACGTTTGACTGCAAGGGGAGACCAGCCTTTAATGATGGGGATAGGGATGGGAATGGGAATGTGGATATTGCTGCTACCCTGTATCAGCTTGCATACTATTTTTATACCAGTGACGAACAACTTGGTGGAAATACACAGCACACCTACCCCTTCCCCTCTCCCTCATGTCCTCCCCACACTAAAACACACAACAATCCAACACATCTACCTGTTTTGCCTTCAGTCACAGCCACCTTCCTCTCCGTCCACGCTATTATGTTCTTACTTGAAGATGTATAATCTTCAGCTTTGTTTACAATAAGCAAATAGTATATAGTGTGGTTTTAACAGTTTTATTGTTTGGTCATGAGCGAGTAGCTGTAACATAATAATTTTAATTTATTCTAAAAAAATGTCCAAAAATCTCTCAGGTGCACAAAGACGAAAACTGTTGAAAGGAGGCGATACTACACATGAAGTTTTACTGTAAAAAAAGCCTCAAGTTAAGTGAGTTTTTTTTTTTAAATGATCTACTTCATCTCAGGAGCCTGAAAACAACCGCTCAGTTGAAGAACAAAACACAAGTAAGCTTACACCTACTAATATTGCAGAACTCGCTCCTTTGTACATTACAACTTTCAATCCAACATAGAAACATAATTCATCACAGCAGATGAACAAAATGTAAAATTTTAACTATACAGTATTTGAACTGACATGCGATCCTCACACTATGTCTGAACATATTAGAAAAGAACAGCGGGATGAACTGGTACAGGATGCAACTGCCCCACTCTAAATCACGGGTACCCCAATCAACTCTCAAAAAATACATTTTCATAACTATTACCAATTCCGATGTACAGAAAATGGATAAAGGATTAAACGAAAATGGTTTTATTCAGTTAAAGGTGACTTGGCCTTTGTTTTTGTTGCCGCCTTTATGACCCGACTTCAAAATCAAATGGACTAAAAACTGGCTATAACGATTGGAAGCACATTGGTGACTGGCTGACAAAACGTGAAATCAGTCCTGAAAATTTATGTATATGGTAATGTGGGTTGAGGCCGAACTGAGTCTAAAGAGAAACGAATCTGTAAATTAAAATCTGATAGCTCAGATTCGTTCAGAAGCAGAACGCTCGCAAGCTGTTTACCAACATATTGTGGAAATAACTTTGTTTCTTGCAGAAAATAATATCACTTTTCGTGGTAGTGAAGCTAAGCTAAGCTTTTCACTAAAAATAATGGTAATTTCCTGTGGATAGTACAACATTTAGGGAGAAAAATATCGGAGGATGAAGGCTGTGTTCAAATGTTAAGTGTCTAAATACAAAATGAAATTATTTCCCGATTAGTAAAGGAGGTTAAACAATCCATCACTGTCAAAGTTAAGAATGCAAAGTATTTATCCGTAAGTATGGAATGCACACCTGACCTGGGCCATAAGGAACGTGTATCCTTGACAGTTTGTTATGTATATGAGAACATACAACTAATGAAGCATCAGTAGAAGAAAGTTTTATTGGCTACAGCATTGCTATTGACACCAGTGGCAAAGCTATCACCGATTTACTAATGAAGGAATTGAAATGGATAACTACAGAAACCTAGGGTACGATAATGGAGCAAGTATGGCAGAAGTAAACAAAGGTGTACAGAAATGAGTTTTAAAAGAATTTCCAAGAGCTATACTCACTCATTGTGCCTGCTATAGCCTAAACTTGGTCTTTAAAGATGGCACCTAGTCTTCAGTGAAATCACCATCACTTTACTAAACGATGGTGTATGATAAGATCACAGCATTTGCTCTACCGCATCTGACCAGCTTAAACAAATTTGTACTTCATAGTATGTATTTAACTAATAAATTCTAAGTAATTTATTATAATATATGTGATTTAAGTGAGACAATATAAAAAATATTGCAAAACATCCACAAATTTGGAATGCTAATGTTGTCAACTGTGTTTAATGTAATATCATATTTGGTGATTTTGGAGTATTGTAATTTTGTAAAGGGAATTTTCTATCCTCTTCAGTATCAAATCCATTTGTAAATTGTTGGATCAGTGTCAAAATTACACACATCATTTTTTAAAAGTTGATAACAGTTTTATTTAAATTTGTATGGTCACTTTAAAGATTGTCAGTAACGATTGTTTGGATTACAACTAGGCGCCCAATTAATGCATTATTTACCTGATTTTTTTTCTAATATTATGGTTGAAAGTAGCTGAGACTTTTCAGTTAAACTAAATCTGGCAGCTCAGGTGCATTCTATAGGTTCTCTTGATGATAAAGATTTAAATAGTTTGCATAAATAGTTCAATTTTACATAAAATTGGCATGCCAACGTGTGACAAGAAATTGTAAAATTACCACAATGGGCATATTCCATATTCTCAACAGAGTAACTATTAATAACAACCACCTCATTCACCTTATTTATTAGTCGGTCATTCACCTTTCTTTTCACCTCTCATTATTTGCACGGCTTTATCTCTGAAACGTAAACTCTAATAGCTTCATAAACCAGAAAAAATTTTTTTTACTAAGTTTCCTAGTTGTTACACACTTGCCTTTCTATCAGAGAGAATAGGGTTACAGTTTATAATAAATAACATAAAAATTTAAAAAATAATTGGTGGATAATTGCTTAATATTATGTATTTAAAATAAGTAGTAATATATTTATTTTTATTCACGTTGCAATGGGACCATCCCTTCACAAACCGATGCAAAGTCAATAGAGTAGCTGCAAAAGAATCAAGCTGTACCAACCTACAGTCGGGTTAAAAGTTCGGTGTTCAACTGTTCATACTGTCAAAGCACATCCAACAAGCCAAACTCTCGAGACTCGTAGCATGAAGTCAAGCAGACAAAATATATTTTGCTGTGCAATCTATTCTGAACAACGAAAGTGGGGACTGCTTGATCCAGCCAACAAAGACAGTTGAAAGTTCTTCTGTCGATGGAACAGGACCCCCAAGGAATCCTGGAAAACACGCTGAGCTAGTGAAGGTTAAAGCAAAGACTCAAGACTGCACAGAGTAAGCTGAAGTAGATTCCCGCACACACACACACCAATGGCAGCGCTACACATCGTCTATGCACCGGAAGTGTTTCTAAACTGCAAACACTCGTGGAAGAATCCCTTAATGTTAGACATCAGTTAGTAATTTCCAGCCTTTGGGTCATTTAGTATGCAGGATGAAACTTCCTAGTGATGACTTGTCAGTAAATAAAAAAAACTGCTATGAAAAAAAAACATGTTCAAATGTTAAATTGGTTAAAGGTTCCAGCAATTTTCAAATGTGTTATCTTACAGCTCCAATCCAAAATAAAAATTAAAACTGCTTTCAGGTAAGCGTGGGGAGAATTAGTCCATGGGAGAGGTACGCAGGCTGTTAAGGGGAGTTGGTGGATAATAAAAAAAATTGTTTTGTTCTTGAAAATACCGAAGAAACGATGGAACGGAGAGTCGAAAAAGTTGCGGAAATTGTAGCTTCGTGGCGGCCTAGACGCTGCCTTCTGCCTCTGGTCGTAGATGCGCCGCTTGCTTTCTGTGGGATCGCATTGGAACAGACATGAAAACTTTGACCGATGAAATGTCAAGACAACACACTGCCTCCCTCCCACAACCCCCCCCCCCCCCCCCCAAATCACGCCAACCCACCCTAAATACTGGTACTGATTGGCTCCGGAAGCAAACACTGAACGAATGTGTGCCATTTCTGAACAAAGCCAAATACTAACAATTTTATATTATACAAAAATAAGCTGGCAGATGCACCATTATTCAAAGGGGAGACATTACCAGGAATTAAATTCTAAAAATGTATTATTTATTATTTTATAAAAAGTATCTATTTAAATTCTGTGTTTGAAGTTTTAAACAGTACATGAATAATGGAATACTAGGATCATGGAAACTTGTTATATTTTTAGTAAAAATTAAACAAAAATAAGGAAAAAAATTCCACTGAGTAAGAATGGCATTGGTTATCTAATGCAACCTGTATCCAGAATATAGAAGCTTATTTAGAAGAACCAGGCACAAGGACAAAAGAAATTATCTGTAGCTAATTATCATAAAACATCAAATTAATGACTAGCATCAATATTTACTCTACCAAGATTGAAATTACAGTTCCAATAATTCCCCAACATCTCTTAAGCTTATTTGTTCGTTTTAAACAGTGAATGTACACTGCTAATATAACAGTCTGTGCTCACTGTTTAGCTATGCCGCAATTCAAACAAAATACAGAAGCTTCCAAGGGGAGAGAGAGCTTTTTGTCACATAAAAGCCAACTATTTAGTACTTTACAAAATATTAATGCTTTGGAAACTCAGAAAATAATTAAACACCAAGAGTGTTAACAATAAGATATTTGTTAAAACAAAGTACCATCCAAAATAATTATCAAGAAAAATAATTACACAGATTTTCATAAAGTGATATAATTTATTATCTTACAATATATCAGTAGCAATGTTAAGTAAAACTCACCATCAGAAAGCACTTCATAAGCCTCTGAAATCTCTTTGAATTTTTTGTTTGCCTCATCTGAATTATCTGGGTTTTTGTCTGGGTGCCATTTTAATGCCAGTTTTCGATACCTGTAAACGAAAACCACATAATACAGTAATGCACAATACACACATAGCTAATATTTGAATTACAGATTGAAAAAATTAATTCACTATAAAAGAACAAATATAACAAAAGCACAGGCATTTCCCCCCCACTTAAATAAACAAAATGACAAGTTGTAGGTATAAGACACAAACAAATATTTTTTTTAGTAAGTAATTAAGATTGTATTTAAGGTTGTTGCAGCAACTAACAAATGAAAAAACAAATACTAATGATTTTAGTGTAGGGTACATAATGTCAAAAACTGAACATAAATCAATTTTTTTTAAAAGACAGCAAATACATATTAAGCCTATTAGAATAATTTACAAAATAAGATAAAATGATGCATTTAAGTAAAATGCACGGGAAAACAAAGAGGTGTAGAAGGAAAAAGCAACTAGCATAGCTATAGATATATATGCATGCTTGCAAGATATTCTGGCTTACACACTCATTGGAAGAAGCAGAGATTAAACAGCTAATATGCAGAGCCAAGCTCTTGTACATGGGCGTATATGTCACTGTCTGTAGCAGGAAGATTATGTTGGCTGTCAGTCATGGGTGTCATGAAACAGGCAGTCTACACATAGATGGTGAATGACATTTTCAGCAACTATTAATAAAATTTCATAAATAACACTATTATTTTTATATACAAGCAAAATTAAAAATACTATTTGCAAGAATGTTAGCAATTCAAAACACTTGCACATAATTTCCACATGATTTAGATGGTCAGTCTTTTAAATTTTTTTTAAAATCTGAAACAATAATTGACTTGAAGTATCAAATAAAAATACACAAGTTGGCAAAATACTTTGGAAATTGAAGTTTTCTGACTTACAGAAACATTTAATACAATTTTTTTGGATGTAAGCCATTGCAGTTTGGCTCTGTTCACCATGGAAAAAATTCAATAATGCAAATATAAAAATAAAAATTGCAAACATAAACCCACAGAGAACAAAACTAAATCAGCTGATGTCGAACATATGGACCCGAAGATGAAACCAAACAGGTATTAGGACAACACAATGATGACAGCACAGACAAACACATTCAAACTTTAAATATCAGGCAGCACATAAAATTTTGTGGAAGGAATGTAGCCATGAAAGGTTTCCTATGACAAAACAGTTTGACATCAGCTGATTTAGGCTTGTATGTTTTAATTTTTTTTTATATTTTGCATTCTTAAATTTTTTTTCCATGACAAAACGGTGCAAAACTGCAATGGCGTATGTCCAAAACTTATTAAATCAAAATTACCTATTTCATGAATCATTTAAAGAACATTTCATTGTTTATTTCTGAACTTTAGTAACCGGCCGACACCTTGGGAGAGAAGGAAGATTATGTCAGTGAGCATCTGGGTCTTGTAAATTATATGTGAGAAAATGTGGCTCAATAGTGTGTGATGGAAACAGTGAAAGAATGATGAAAAGAAATGGACAAAACGCAGGACAATTCATGTTACTGTACTTACGCCTTTTTGATTTCTGTGTTGGAGGATGCACGGGAAATTTCCAGTACTTTGTAGTAGTCCACCATGTTGTTATTTACGGCCCTCTGAAGGGGCTACCCAATCTGCAACAAAGAATTTTTTAACTACTCACTAAATCTCTAATACAACCCAATTCCAAGAATTTGATGGGAAACAAAGCCTTTAATAATTCTTTTTACAGGTAAAAATACATTGCAAAAGTAAATCCTGTAACAAAGTCAGGTTATGATGCATTCCCTAAAACTGCATAATATTAAATTATTTTAAAAATATGGGAAATAAATAAAAGAAGATATAATAGATGGACCTAGACTTGCAAACACAACGTTGAATTCATAGAAAAAAGCTATTTGCACCACAAAAATTAATTTTTCTGGGAAAATAACACTGGTTCAATTTAAGCAATCACTTTTACTGTTAACTGCTACACAAATATTTACATGAAATGCTCAGCACAAGCCCAAGTCATTTAAGGCGACCTCTATGGCGGATGTTGTCAAGACGACGGAATAAAGGGCCTGCCACATTTGCGCATTCGCATCTGACTGGTGTGTAGGAGCTGATGGCACAGATGAGGATACTGCTTTGAAATTGAAATAAAAGATCCTCGTAAATGTAAATAAAAATTATGAAAGTAGGTGGCATGAAAGTAACAGGCTTGATCCAAATATATATTAAACTTTTAGATAAACTTTCAGAAGTGCTCCAAAATTCATTAATACACATTTACATTACATTAATCTTTATTGTGTTCAAATTTTGCAAGTTTTGATTTCAAACTTTGCAAGTACCTACACCATTACCCTAGTCTGCTCTATGAAGTGTCTTGTGAACAATAATTGCATGAATGTAAAGCTCAATTGTGTCTGTATAGATAGTTCATAGTATATAACATAATACAAGTGAGTGAATTTTAACTATGATGTGAACTACGGTGACTAATGTGAATAGCACTAGAAATAGACAGATTGATTTAATTGATCTAATGTTCAACAAACCCTGCTAATACTTATTTTAATTGTTTAATATAATATCCATTATTAGATATTTGTAATATAACTTTTATGCTAGCTAATGTATATATTGTACATATATTAGAAATAGTGAATGTAATAATATGCATGTATTTCATAAATTTAGTAACCATGTTGACAAGCCCTATATTCAGAGAGCCACTGCTCATCAACTGAGTCTATTGGGTGCTAAGAAAATAAATAAATAAAAAATATATATATACATAGCAATGTACCGCCCTGCCATCTATATATTATCATGTGAACAAGATCGGATTAGTGAATGTGGCACGCTGCAACAGAAAATGTATCGGACACTCGACAGAACATGGCGGGGCCCTAAATACGGGAACCAGATGACAGAGAACTCTGTAGCTGACAAGTCATCATGGCGGTGGCCAGTTCGCTGTCCAGTATACTGCGTCTGTTTGGTTTAGGTTTATTCCACTCGATTCCAAATATGCGCAAAACAAAATTTCCGGAACACAAGTCACCGCTATTGCAAACCGGGCCCCACATAAAACTTGCCACCTCGAACACAAGTGAGAGCACATGGCTGTTTACACGCCGTTGCAAAAACACTGATCGAAGATGCTTCCCCCCCCCCTCCCCAAACAGCTCGGGAGCAGTCTTCTTTTCACAGACGAGAGAGCCAAACGTACCGATAGTGCATCTTCGGTTTTTTTTTGGTTCATTGTAAATAAATATGGCGGTGTTGATAGAAGGATACTAGTGGTCAATTAGATTAGATTAGCTACATTATAAATACTTTAAAACATTGTGGACGGTTGATTTGGTTAGGATAGCTACATTAGATATACGGAAAAAAAACATGAACTTCGGGTTTTGGCTCTCTCGTATGTGAAAAGAAGGCTGCCCCCAGCGCGGACGGTAGCCTACAACTCACGTAGTTTCGGTTCCCTACCACGTTCGTGCAACTTCGGATTTCTCTCAAAAATTGAAATTAAAAAACAATGCGAATAGGTCTTGACTTAATTCACCTGTAACTTTATACACCGACAGTTCCTCTATATTTAACTAGTAGTATAGTAGTAGATATTAGAGATTTGTAAATTAGCAATAAGACCTAGATACTTAGTAATAGTCATCAAAAATATATATTACTAAAATAATAATAAAAATCTAAAAAAAAAATTTAAAAAAAAATATTTTTAGTTCTTATTTTAGTTTTATCTTAAGCACTGCACGTCCATCCCTGAGTTGGGTGTTTGCATATTTCGTAACGAAATGCCTAGTTTGTAAGTCATTTATCTTTTTTCTGTTTTAGTTTCTTAGTTTTTTAGGTGCTGACTGGCGGCGGAGTGAGTGGTCAGTGCAACCACTCACCACCAGGGGCGCTTGCGTCCCTGGTCACTAAATCCAGTACTGGACAACTGGAAAGGCGGACCACGAGTCCAAGTGCCCAACCCCCGCATGGTAGACTCTTTTCTACTCTGTCCAACACTTCATCCAGACCATCCTCTGTCTCCTGTAAATTCCTACACGTAATGCATGCCAATTTGCATCCCGCATGAATGTGCCCAGGGTTTTCCCTGTGTCTTTGCAGGTTTTACCTGGGGCCAACCTATCTCTAGTTATAGTCTAGATTTAAGAGTGAGGGGAGTTAGTCATGGCGCCAATCGCTGCCATGGCTGGCCAATCCCCTCCTAGCACATGATGCATGCGACCCTCTCCTTGCATGGCTAATCCCAGCATGACTAGGCGTATAGGCTTCGGCCTGAGACGCACCTAGGTCCCTCTCTAACCCGGACCCCTCCAAAATACACTTAGTTTTAGTTAGGTTAGGAAAAAAAAATCGAAATTAAAAAAAATCGAAGGGTTAGGTTGGGTTAGGTCAGTCACAACATGCTTGTTTTCATTGGAAACTTCTGATTTAGCGTCTGAAGCGGCGTTAATACCAAAACGCAAAACTTCGGAAATCTTCGGAAATTCTTGCAGGGAAGCGAAACTACGCGAGTTGTAGGCTTCCCCAGCGCGGAGGCGTGCTAGCCGCGCGCACTCCGCCATGCCTGCCCGCGGCCGTGACGTCAGCAGTGTAACCGCCAACAGCGAGCGGTCGCGCGCGAAGCAGCAGTCCGTGGCCCACGCAAGAGCGCAAGGACGCAGCAAGCAAAAAGCGGCGACAAGAAAACTACGGTGGTCTATCAAAACACGCCACGTCACAAGACGTCACCAATCCTTCAGCTTGAAACTGTAACACGGTAGTTAATCTGATGAAAATGCGTGAAAAGACTTGATTTGATATGAAAGCGTCATTCGCTTTCACCGCGCTACATTTTAATAAATGACATCGTGACGAGTGTCATTAAAATAAGTCTTAGGTATATACGGTCAGCAACTTTATAACTTTTAGAAACACCAATTCAAACATGGTAGGCAAAAGTGCAAGTTGAAACGCGACAGATGCTTACGTTGCGTTTTACGTTAGTTAAGTTCCATTTCCGTTCCGTGGCAGCAAAAAATCGAAAACGCGCGCCTTCCCTATGAGTATGGATGGATCACGTTATGCATTCACCCACAATATTAAATTATTCAAAAACCTTGTGAATTAATTTACTATATCCTAATTGTTTAAGGCCTTAACGTTTTAGCGACCATGAGGCCATCGGACGGGTAACTCACGACTTCATAGGCAAGGGATAATGCGACAGTAGTACTCGGCAATACACTGTGCTATGAGTATGTAAGAAGTCGGAGCGTGTTATTTGCCTGGGATAATTCCGTAAAATTGCGGAAAACAGAAATTTAGACCAGGCAGTGCGAGTTTCGAACCCGGTTCCTCTGGAATACGGTTGCCGTTTGATACCACTCAGCCACCTGAACTGAGTCTAAAAGTCTGATGCAAGGACCGAAATTGCCTGTGGTTGCAAACATCGAGTCTCTGACGCAGAAGCAAAGTATCAACATTGTCTCGAGAGTCGCCCTATAGGAACTCTCGTGTTTGCACAAAGCTACTTTTGACTGCGTAGAGCACGCCTTGCCTTCCACATCCGCGATCCGGGTTCGAATCCCGGCGGACGCCACATACAAGTAATAAATCGTTAAGGCGTATTAACTGGAACGCATATCCGCGAGAGCGCTGCACTGTACAGCCTGTGAATCTTAAACGTGTTTGCAAAATGCAAGCTTTTATCTTGGCCTTCTTCAGCACGTAATCTACGCATCAAAACTTCAAAACTGTTGACGATACACGTAATTAAGACGTTTAAAAATGCTGCGTGTTCAAGTTCTTATACAATTTTGATACGTAAATAATTTGAATTGAGTGTTGAAAGTTGTTAAAAGATCAACTTGAAAAAAAAAAAGTATTTGCATTGGAATATAACACTTAATATTTTTGCATTTTTAAAGCACTATTTAAAAAAAATTACCTCATAGCATTTCACATACTTTATTATTAATTAAAAACAAGGTTCTTGAAAAAATGCTGTACATGAGCCATGCTGGAGTTTCTGCATATCATGATTCAATTTAAATTTAAAAAGTAAAAAAAAAAATTACAGTATAATTTTATTTTTGGTAAATATGTATTGTAGCGGTATTTGCGGAAAAAAAAATGTTAAAAATCCGAAAATACTTTTATTATATGCTCTTCCACTTCCTCTTTTCATTAAACCCGGCGGAGATAAGAAATTCCAAATACTTTAGGAGATATCGCCGTTCTTATTTTGCAATACAAGACCTGTGCTATCAATCGAGCGCGCAATTTTTTTTTATTTTGCCGTGTGTTCGTGAATGCATAATTAATTAAAATGGTCGATTAGGTCAGGTAAGTTACATTATAAATACTTTCAAACTAAGCGGACATTAAAAATAATGTTAATTAATTTTAAGAGTTGTTTAGTTTTAAAGTATTTATAATGTAACTGACCTGACCAAACAAACCGGGACAAAGGATGAACAGTAGGAACTCACATAATTATATTTTTTTACTTATTACTTGCGCAACAATATCGAAATAACAAATAAAACAATAAAATTTGAAACGTTAAAAACTCACCTAAGTTAGAGGCGGGTACAATTCCTTTGCCATTAGTAGAAAATGATGTCGTTCACCTACGTCGCGGAAAAAAAATATCATACTCGTAAACAAGAAACAATTTTAAACGCCACATGAATGCACAGTTATTGTGATGAAAATTAAAAAAATTCGATATCTCCTAAAGTATTTGGAATTTCTTATCTCCGCCGGGTTTAATGAAAAGAGGAAGTGAAAGAGCATATAATAAAAGTATTTTCGGATTTTTAACATTTTTTTTTTTGCAAATACCGTTACTCTACATATTTACCTTATTTTTTCTTTGTTACGGGAACAATTTTATGAAACAAGAGCTTAATCTGAGAACTTTTAAGTTAGGTCTCAATACCCCTTAACGGACGTCGCCAATGGCGGTTACTCTATCTTTTTCCACGTCACTCTTTCAAGGACGGCCGACAGGCACAGCGAGTGTTGATTACACAAGCGCTAATACATCCTGCCTACTCACTACAGGTCCGATGGTAACTCTCCCATGCTTGAATCGCACTGTTCCCCATACAACTGGCATCTATTATTCATTTAAGTTAAACACATTTTACGTGTCTTAAAATTGAAATTTAAAAAAATTTAATGTAAACAAAAGTTTCTCGATTTTTTAAATGTAGTAATCATCATCCTCTGTGCAACAATGGTGCAACATACATGGAGGTATTAGTCTGGTTTATAGTCGTTCCCTAATATCAACCCAAATCCAGTACTTTTTTTACAACAATTAACATTTCTTTTTTTTATTTGTAACGTCTTAGCTCTCGGTATACGGCATTAGGTACGAGTAATTTCGTGAAAACGGAACGTCCATCGACGAACGGAAATGTGACGAAGATGGCGGGCGAACCCACGTGTAGCAACATAAACCCGTATATAGCCACTTTTGTAAATACTGGTGTACATACCAAACGTTTGAATGTACCGAATGAAACTTTATGATAGTGAAACTACCCTGGAATGCATTAGGTAAACTAAAATAATCACTCTTTGCAATCGGAACAGCGAATGACAAAACAGAAATTCATGCCCAATAACTGACAACATTAAAAATAAACCACAAAGTAATGATAAAACACTAGATGTTCTTCTACTTGATGCAATTTTTTCACGTATTTAAAACTTGAACAAACATGGCTGCCACCGAGACCATCTGTTGGTAGCACGGAGTAATACTCGCGGGCTAATTGGTAGAACGCCGTTTCGTGAGATCGGTCCGGGTGATTGTAAAAAAAAAAAAAGGGGGGGGGGGGGCGGCAAATTCCCCAGTTTCAGGGAGTCAGGTTTGATCCTGCGAGCGAACCACGCTTCCAGTAGCCGCGCGTCACAGGGGAACCGGTAAGGGGGGGGGGGGGGGGGGGAACATAGCGCAATCCAATCAAATCACCGGCAACTCGCAATCTCCGGCTATACCGATAACGCACGCATTTGCGGACAAGGGGGGGAGAGAGAGAGAGAGAGAGAGAGAGAGAGAGAGAGAGACACAGAGACGCACACACACACACACACAGAGAAACACACAGAGAGGGAAGGGGGGGGGGGGGGGGGTAAACGTATTCGAGGGAGCTTGAGCCAGCCAACCTCACTAACTCCTCACACCCGTCACAATATTTTTTCCACTTGGATGCTGCCACTGACTAGAGGGCTTTTAAGTTTTGGATCAAATTTTATCTCTTGTAAAAGGTAGATTAGTTTGACAATCATATAAGCTAAGCACTTTTAAATTATCAAGCTCTATGTTTTTTTTTTTCACTAATAAATTTATTCATGTACTTTCGAGGGAACCATACATTATTGATAACATTTCTGTCGATTTTTGTTTCAAATAACAAACTTCAAACGCAAGTAAAAAAAAATTGGTTGTCTGTAAAGTCGGTTTACGGACGATAGTTTAGCGTGACAACATCATAACAAAACATTGATGAAATGATTGCATACTTTTATGAATAAAACTGAATCATTTTTATTGAATTATCACTATTTTGTATGGATACAAATAAGGAATGAAATGAAATCTACAATTTAATTGATAAATTTACTTTTATTTGCACCCATTAATTCAAATATGTTTATTACTTTAACGAAGAGATTATTTTAACTATAACTTTTATACATGTTTGCTACTTAACTTATTACAATCTGTGTTATTCTGTTAAGGATAGGACGATGATAGGAAAAGCAGGAAACGAATGGGAGTGTTTCAAGTTTAATGTGCCTCGAGAAAAGTTAAATCGATGGTTGTTCCAATCGAGTGGAAGAGAGATAGATGCGGCGCAAGCGTACAATGAGCGTAACGGGACAATGAGTCATCCTTTTTCGTGCGTGCAGCCGGCGTTCATCGATTTATTAGACGTTGTCACGTCAAAAACATATTACGGAAGCAGCTAAACAAATGGTTGTATTTTCCATCCCGTCCGTCAGTCCGTCGGCACGTGTTTGACGGACGTGCCTCACTGGTGGGTCCAGCTTCGACCACTCACGGACGTGGAAAGTGTGAGGTGGGTTCCGCTCCGCCAGAGCGGGCGACCAAGCCGTTCGCCAACGCTTAACGTGAAGTAAGATACGGGCAAAAACTCTGCAGGTTAATCGAACGGAGTAAGCTCGTTTTCTTTTTTCCTTCCTCTTTGCTTGAGTCACGATTGCTCAAGCCAGCCTTGGGCATCGATTACATCAGGCGATTTTACTTTGTTCAAAAAAAGTCTTGTGGGGCTTAAAGTAACTAGCCAGCTGGTCCCTATTACAAGGGCGAGTGAATATCTAGCTCACTGACAAGAGGTTTGACCCCGAGGTTATTATTTTTAATGTTGAACACCTTTGCTTCTAGCCGTTATATTCCGGTTCCTCTATTTTATTTCAAACTAAACGAAACAAATAATACTAACATTGATTAATTATTAAAAAAAAAAAACTTAAACTTATTTCAGCAGCTTACAGAGAATTGAATGAGATGGTATAGGCATGTTCAGAGAATGAGAAAAAGCGACTGCCTAGGAAACTTATGGAGTTTAGGTACACAAGGAGAATGCCACAAGTAAGACCAAGGAGGAAATTGAAAAACAGAAGTGCAGGAGAGAGGAGAAGAATGGAATAGCGTGGAAGGAGAAGGAATTGTGGAAGCACAGAGGAATATCAATATGGACCCGGTGGCATGACCGAAGACTTCAACAGCCAATCAAAAAACAGCACTGCGAAAACTAGCGGCGAGTCAGTGTAATTACTCCCAGCGAATTCGCGGACGAATTGTTGGTAAATCTGCTCAATGTGCCATGGCGCTTTTCAACACGACCAACTAAAAAAGACAAAAGGAATGAGGTCAACTAGAAGTCACTTGAGACAAAGAATTCTTGCAGTCAAAACCAGGCACGAGGCGGGATTTTTTAATAACTATAACTGTGAGCTTTTTGCAAACATTTTATACTTTCGGATGACAAATTTTTTTTAAAAAATAACAATTTTTTTGTGTGAAATACACAAACATCTCTTAGGCCCTCCACTGACAATTTATTACTTCGAAGTATAAAAAAAACAAAAGAAAAAAGGGGGATTATTAGGCCTGGTAATACTTTTTTTTTCTACATCTGCTAGGCGCTAACCAGCAGAAAACAAGAGTTAACACAGCAATTCCTTCACATTTTACGTCAGAATTAATCAATGTTTCAGGCAAAACAGCTAGCATGAGTAAACGTCACTAGAAAGGTAAGGTACAGGAAAATGAAATTTCGGGAATACCTGGGCCTGTGACGTGCACGGGGAGTTCCGCTTTTCCTCTCGCCGTTGAAACCAGGATAACTGGCATCATCGCTACAGTTTTTACCCGTTCAAAGTATTACGTTCGAGTTCAAGCGCGATCTGCTCTATGGAATATGTTCTGTAGGAGACGTCAAACCGTGAAACAGTACTCAGGAACGGTTATAGACATTTGTAAAGAAAGGAGGGTAGAGGGGCACGTAGTTTTGGTATAAAATGGGCATAAACGCGCAGTCCCAATACATACATTGGTTAAATTTTTTATTAATTTAACAATATTAAGTACAGCAAAATTAACTCACTAAACATAAATTACTTCTCCGTCGAAGATTGGAAATGAGATCCACTACTGATAGTAAAATTTTCAGGCCAGGTAAAAAAAAAAAAAAACTTGTCTTCATGGGTAATAGGTTCGCCTAAAATTACTTATCTCTGCCAGCTGGCAAGACTTGAAAGTTGTCACTGCGCGTGACTGCGATAAGTTAACTATAAATCCACTTCTGACACTGCATCAGACAAGCTTATCTCGTGAGCACATTACGATAAGCAAGCAAGCACCAGCAGTCTCGCTTTGGCTCGCTCGCATAGTTCGTCGCAGGCTAGCGCTTCACTGAAAAACCCGTGAAAAAGCCAAAGTTCGTATATTGTTGCAGGTGGGGAAAACAAGTCAAAGTTCGTATATTGTTGCAGATGGGGGAAAAAAAAAAGTCCGAAAAGGGCAGCCCAAATAATTAACTGCAGATTTATTTAGTATTTAATATTTGCACTGTTGGTAAATGCTGTAAATGGCCCCAACATAAATTCCCGTGCCAGAAAATGTAGGAGTGACCTTGATATGCGATAAAAGTGAACGATAACAAGTTGCAAAGTGTGGTAAAGCTCAAAAAGAACGCGACCTGCCAAACGGTCGCGTCACACGTTAAGAAATGCTGCCAACGTTCACGCGATGAAATTTTTCGCCGTAGCTCGTAACGGAACGGCGCGTAAATTAGGGCCGCTGCGAGGTGTGGGGAGGGATCTCTGCCCACGGCGCCGGTAACCACCGCGGCGGGGTACAGACTATGTTTAGCCCCGCGGCGCGCTATTATTACGCCGGCCAATCAAACGGCGCGTTCGGCGCGCTCGACAGCTGGCCCGCGCCGCGCGTGCGCAAAGGGACGCGGGGAAGGTGCGGTCACTTCCGTGACGGACCGCAGGCCGCGCGGCGCCGACAGACGCGCTGACCGACGACGATACACCCTGTTCCGGGCGAGGCGAGACTTATTAAGACCCCCGCCCACCCGGTGCACACACACGGTGCGCGGAGCTTCAGTAAAAACAACGCGATTTCATAACTACTCAAAAGATATCCGACTGGGGTCTGCTTACGAAAAGCATTTAAGAGTTCTCGGAGGGCCGAAAAGTACTTTTGATTTCGGATTAAGTTTTGAAACAGTATTTTTGTAAGAGTTAAAATGGCTAAAACGCATGTTTTCAGATTAATTTTTAGGCGTAAAACAACCAGTACAGAATCTTGAAAGCACTTAAGGGACTTGCATCACACCTTTACCTTCATTTCTCGGCCATATAATGTTACGGTCACCGCTAAAATTTCACTGTTATCCTGTGACGACGAGAAGACTGCGCGCCAGTTCAGAGTCTTGCGCTTAGAGGCGACACCGCGCTAGAAGCACCAGCGAGTGTCACGCTTATCATCCCGCCTCACTAATAACATGCACCCTTAACGGGCGCTGCAAACACGTCATCCCACAAAAAAAAAAAAAAACACAGATCGGAGTGTCCGTTAATAAACACAAATATCTAATAAAATTTCCCTGCTTTTCCCTGGACATTTCAAAATCAACCTTATTTTTGATAATTCACTATTTTTCAGTCGTTAAAAAAAGTTTTCTAAGCGCATAACCTTAGAACACAAATGTAGTTTGTTGTATCATTATTTTTAACCAACTTTGCAGATTTTTTTCATACATACAGTTGCAGTCTCTTGAAAGTGATATAATCTTAATACAAGGAACATTAATAAACGGTAATAGTTATATTTGTAGTTACAAAGCACTTCCCGAGCCTTCGAACCAAACGAAACGTTGTATTCAAATATAACTTGTATCTATCTCAGGTCGAGTGTTGATCTCAAATCCGCACAACACAGTTGTGTTCGTCGATTCCAGCTCGCAAAACTAATTCCACCTCGGCTCGAGGATGGAACACCGATGGTGCAACTGGCCACAGCCAGCCCCCTCCCCCCCTTTTTTCCAAACTCCGATTCCGAAGTCGTGGGACGTCACCCGTGACGCAAACCTCAGCTCTCGTGCTGAGTGAGTCAGCCACTTCATTACTACCGTTTATAAATGTCGCCGGTTTTCCTCACGCTCAGATCTTGAGAATGAGTTTTCACCGTATAAAAAAACAGTCATGTGAAGTGACCTTCGAAATGTTTTGAGAAAAGGGTTACGTTCGCCCCTTTCACCGTGAGCACAAAACTAAAAAAAAAATAAACTATCTACGAATATAAACGTTTAAAAGAGAAGTATCTTAAAGCTAACACTTCGATAATTAGTTACGTATTTTTGAAATTCGAAATATATGATGTAGGTCAGCCAAGAAAGAACCTCATCACTGCATGATCGAAATGACAAATCGTGCTAACTATTATTGTTCGAACAGTTTGAAAAAAAAAATCAGTCATCCTTAGATCAGGAGTCTCCAAACTACGGCCCGCGAGCACCCCCGATCCGGTATCAGCCCCGCCATAGTTTTACAGTGTTGGATACCCCTGCTTTAGATCAATAATATCCAGCTATGGTGCCTGACGTTGACGGGTTCGCTTTGCATTTATTCAACGCTTTCTGAATGCAATATGCTCCGCATTTATGCACATAGAAATTAAAACAAGTGTTAGTATCATTACCATATAGCAAAAAGTAAAATTTGAATATTTTTTTTATTATTATTATTTAAACTTTTAAACACATTCGGTGTTTTCCACTGTTAAAGTAATTGCTTCCCGTGTCGCCACTATTGCCTTTGTAAACTGATTTTATTGGCCATTTCCCAAGATTTTTTTTTTTTTTTTTTTTTTTTTTACAGAATTAAGAATTCCCTACGTTTTAACTTATTACATAGACTAACTATTCCAAAAGTCATCAAAAACTGTTCAATAATTAAAACTTCGTTGAGTAACAAACATCCAGATATTCAAACCTATACCCAATATCGTTGCTTCATACAAAGTGGGCTGACGGTTGTATTCCACTAGCCTGGACGTCTGCCTATAACATTTGATCACAAGTTATACTGCATTTTATATGGGCATCAAACAAACACGACTTACCTACTGCAACCTGTTAGTTTCGTTACCGAAGTTATCCAGGACTGTAACAAACTGTGAAAACTGACACATATTTCTGTTGCAACGTTGCATTGATGCCTGTGACGCCCAGCCACCAAGAAGTTAACAACACGACTGCTAAAGACTGCTAGTCTCGATCGCTTCTGGAAAATATCGATAAATGTCGTCATTTTGGTAGAGATGGCTTACTTGCGTTACTCTCGCTTCCCACCTTCACAAGGACAGCCTCTATATATATATATATATATATATATATATATATATATATATATATATATATATAGTTTTAACTGTAGTTTGTGGTGTGCCAGGAATTTATATTTTAACCATATAAACATATTTTAGATTAGTGAATTAACAGTGACAGTTGAAAAAAAAATTATAACTATAATTAAAAAGAGGGATAAAGCATGTCAAAAAGCCCAGCAACGCCCATGAGGTAAAAAAAAGTTTTTACACTGTACTTGTACTTTTAATAGAAAAACTCTTGCATTGGAAACTCAAGAGCTTAGTACCCTTTGCAATTTTACAAAGCTCTGCCTTTAAGTTTTACAATGGATATCGTGTAACACCCCGCCTTTTTTCTTCTTCTCAAGACTAGACTACACACAGGGCCCTTTTGTTTCATAAATAAAACTGCCCAACATAATAACCACTCAGAAGAATAAAAATGGATATAAAAAAAATCCCTGGCAACGAAGTATGACGAAGCTTTCCTTTGCTACCTTAACGCCACAAACTTGACTCGAGCTTGATCATTAAAAAAAAGTGATTTACTGTTTCCCTTCATTGAATCCGCGGCGGCCGGCCGCCCCTCCTCGCTGTCGGCTGCCGGCAAACGCCACTGGAGGGAAGGTTGCAGGCCAGGGGAGGTGCACAGAAAGAAAATGCCCCTATAAAACCTGAGCGCGGCTAGTGTTTTTTTTTTAAACACTGCGCATCGCGCGCTCGCACGGCGGGACTGGATATTGTTACGATTTACTGCGGGTTCGTAAAGGATAACCCAATTAAAGATTTTACTACACACAGTTTTATTTATTGCCACTATTTACATTACTAGCTAATAATCTAAAAATGTCAATTAATCAATTGTACTTAAAAAAAATGTTGCTTCCTCTGTCACTTGTTTTTACAATCCACACACCTCGCTGGGCCGTACCTCTGGCGCAACTCTCGCCGCAGCACCCCTCGTGAAAATCTGCCGCGGGACTCCGCCGCCGCCGACGCACTTGCCTTCGCCGAGGTTTCGCTTGACGGGAGAGCCAGGGCGGTATGCCGTTCGCTCGTGATTCTATGGAGATCGACGCGCGAGTTTTTGTTTTCGAATCGAGGAGACGACTGCCTCGTGAAACTTGTCTCAAATTTGACACTTCCCAAAAGTAGCATGGAAAAAAAAAAAAGAAGCAAAATGACTATTTAAATGTTTTCCTGCACAATATGCAGTTTTGGAATGTTTCATAATTTTATTCGACACTACGTAACCGACACTGCCAGTCTGAAAATAAAACTAATATATTTGTTTCGTCAAACTTTCAAACGATAAATTATTCACTGTGATCGGGGAAAGAATATAAATATTTTTATTGTGCTTAAAATTGACTGCCCGTTCGGTTTTAAAAGAAATTAACATGTTAGATAGTGCGAAAAATCACAGATACGGTTTGTACTTAAGATATTCGTGTTTTACAAGGTTTTGAAGACATCTTTTTAATTTCCCAGTGTTTTTCCTGTTTTACAGATTTTCCCGCCCCCTCGTTTTAAAATATGTAATTATTTGTTCCAGTACTATTTTATCAAATAATTAAAACATGCTTTACGATTTTTATTCAAATAAAAATGAAGTACAGTTGTGGGCTACGGGTGATTGACGGAAGCAGGCTGGGATCACCGAACTGCGCCACACGTAGCCTTAGGTACGAGGGTCATGTTGGTGTTATTCGTCACGGTCTCCAGTCCTGACCTCAATGGTCCAGAGATAACATTCGAGTGACGGAGATGATTAACAGCTTGTAGAGGAACTTGGCAACAAATAAGGATTAAGAAGAGGGGAGGGAGGGAGGGATGGAGGGATGGAGGGAGGGAAAGAGAGAACGAGGAAGAGAGAGAACGAGGAAGAGAGAGAACGAGGAAGAAAGAAAGAGGAAGAGAGAAAGAGAGATAGGGGGTGACAAAACACGAAGACATATTACCACTGAAAGGAAGGTTTCATTATCATATCTTTATCTAAAGATATACAGACTCAATCGCTTTCCACAGACTGCGTTTCAAGGAAATTATCAGATAAGAACTGTCAGACTAAATAGCCGCTATCAGTCAGTATGTACACCAGTGCTGGTTTGTTAAAATCTAACACTTATCTTTTTGAACTTAGGAATAGGGTGGAACTGTTGAGGTTTATAAGTTTTTTTTTTAAATACAATTATGTAAAACATCCCTTTTAAATCTTAGAAGTAATTAAATTAAACGAAGTGAAAAAAACTTAACGCTCAGAATTGAAGCAACAAAGGCTTGCTCTGAAACATTTAGTATATCAATTTAGTAACTAACAACATTCCTTGAAATAGGTTCTACTAGTCTACCTTTATGAGGGGGGGGGGGGAAGCCTAATGATAAAGTCACTCGCCCCTACGACGATGAGATCGTAATTCTGCGATTAGATCGTATAGTACCGAGTTGAATTTTCGTCCAAAACTGCGTCCTTTTCGTTAAATGTGCTTCCAAATGTACTTCCTTTTTGACGAATGAGTATAGACTAGTCTGTACACAGGACAAGATTAGCCTCGTGATTCGGAGGTGCTTGGTCTATACGCCTGACATTGAACATAACCTGTTTAAAATGTTCGCCGAGTATCGACGGGGGGGGGGGGGGGGGGGGAAACACTTCTTGGCTACTGACTGGATGTTTCTGACCACCAACCTGACGCGGCGTCTGGCTACCAACTGTATGTGGTCTGGCCACCTTCTGGACACGCATTCCTGGCGACGTGCCTGGTTAATCAACTGTCATGTAGGTCCCCTGATCAAAATCTCACATTTCCCCGAATAATCTTAATATATATAAATCCAGTGTCCTGATGTTTGTTTCCCGTGACCTCTTCACCAAGTGAACCGATTTAGATGAAAATTGGCATTTATGTGTAATTTTTTCCAACTTGAGAGATAGGATAGTTTTTATTTCGATTAATGGTCTTAATAATTTATAATTAATAATAAACTGATTATCAATGTTGATTGGTGTTTAAGCCCGGGAAACAGTGGGTACTTCGTCTCCATGACAACGTTGCGTGCTCGAGAGTCGGGAAACCATCGGTGCTATTCGTTTTTTCTTCGGTACATTGCAAAGCATTGTATTAGGTTTTTGTCAAAATTAATTAATTTTCATTTTATTTCATTTATTATAACTGTAAATAAGAGATTTGATCTCACTTCCCCCCCCCCCCCCCAATTAATACAACCGTGCGAAGCCGGGTCGGGCAGCTAGTTTTTCATTAAATAATTGACCAATATCGCACTTTTCTGTAACAAGGAAAATCCAGCCTCAACCATCCCCATAGCTGACTTGGTTCTCTCACAGTTTTCTTTAAATATGGAAAATACAAACACCAGGTATAGTGTAAGTGACTAAACACCATCGGGAAAGAAAATTTTTTTTCACAGTCTGGATACTGGCATTACCTCATAAAATTTTTATTATAACTAGGGAATTTCTATGACTTTTCCTCTGATATCAGGTAGAATCCCTACCTTTCTTGACTCACCAGCATGTTATGTACCAAAACCACTGATAGCGCTACTCCTGACGGATGATCGCACGTGAAGTCCTCCAAAATAGCCGCGCGCTCTTTTCTCCCCCGGGCAGGAAGGCGTTGGTCCGTCCCACGGCGGGGGGCTAACTATACCCGCGCCGGCGTCGCGTCGCCCTGCAATACCCCGTCACGAGACCCGGCACGGGCTGCCGTTCCGTTTCCCTACACCAAACGCATCAGGCTGGGAATCAAAAAACAGCGCGACGGACGGCGATGC